>NC_086107.1:63633862-64833862 GCF_963921235.1 Mobula hypostoma | reverse complement strand
AAGAAGGAAATTGTTGTACAGAGGATGAAGACATTCTCAACAGATGGACTGAGTATTGTTTAGACCTTTACAACCATCAGACCTAATAAGACTCTAGCATACTCATAAGCCAGGAGTCATAAAACAACGAAGCCTTTCTAATTCTGCGGGAAGAAGTAGAAGCAGCCATAAGATTGCTAAAGAATGGGAAAGCTGCAGGAATAAACAACATCCTGGCTCAGCTGATAAAACATGAAGGCAAGACAGTGTTACACATCCTCACCAATATCTGACAGACTAGGGAATACCCAACACCCTGGACAAAATCACTCATCATCACTCTCCCCAAGAAAGGCAACTTGCAGCGTGCCAGAATTATAGAACCACAAGTCTTATCAGCCATTCAAGCAAAGTGATGTTGAAAGTAATCTTGAACAGACTGAAACCACAGGAGGAAGAAATAATCGCCGAATAGCACGCTGGATTCAGAATTGGTAGAAATACAACAGAACAGATATTCAACCTCCAAGTACTGTGTGAGAAATACAACCAACATCAACAGGACACCTTCCACATGTTCATAGACTTCAAGAAGGCATTCAATAGGGTGTGGCATGATGTACTCTGGGCCACAATGAAGAGATACAACATGGGCCACAGCTGATCCAAACCATGAAGCAGCTTTACACCAAACTACCAGTGTGGTATTTGTTCAATGCACAGTTAGACAGTGGCTCCACACATCAGTTGGAGTCCGACAAGGCTGTCTCCTTTCACCCACACTGTACAACATTTTCCTGGAACAAATAATGGCATTTGCTTATCATAGAGATGAATACGACAGGACGCTAGTCGTTCAGGCACGTTACCTGGTCTTTTTTGGTACAGGGACAACGGTGGATAATTTGAAGCAGAAGGGCACTCTACACTGGGAGAGGGAGAGAATAAAAATGTCAGTAAACACACCTGCCAGTTGTGCTGCACACACCCCAAGTACATCCCTGGGATGCTGTCCGGTCCTGCAGCCTTGTGACTGTCCACTCATTGGAAACATCTGCATAACTCAGCCTCAGAGATGACCAGGTTGCAGGTTGAAGCGGTGGCTTTCTTTGGATGCTCAGAGTTAGCAACATCAAACTGAGCATAAAAGCAACTGAGCTCACTTGGGAGAGAGGTCACGATGTTGGCGGCACCACAACGTTTGGCTTTGAAGTTTGCGATGGTAATGCAACCCTCACTCCAATTTACGTGTGCTATTTGTTGTGAATCTTCTTTGCGCAGATCATAGCTGGTTTTCTTGAGCTCCAGCTGATTGCTGGCAATGTAAGCTCTGTGTCGCGTGGTAAGTGCTGCAAACTATTGATCCAGAATTTCTGGTTCAGGAAGACCCTGACCGACTTCTGGGGGACAACATTGTTGATGCACTTCTGGATAAAGCACATGACTTCATCCGTAAACTTGGACACACCCTCATAATGGAAGCCATCAACAACAACCTGCATTGTCTCACACCACAACTATGGTTCTCCAGCAACACCCACCTAATTCCTATTACTGGTGCAGCACAACTTCATCTTCTGTACTGATCAGATTTATCTACCAGCAGGGAACTGGGTTAAAGAATAGCAATTCTGAAAACTGGTTATTATTTTTCTGTGAACAGAGAAACCACTGCAAAACATCTGATTAAGAGCATTTCAGAATATTGCAACTGCAAATGTAATGGGATTTTCAAAGCTTCCATTAATAATCTTGCAATGGGAAGAAAAATCACATTAATACAAGTTTTTTTCTAACACTAGTAATTCAAAAAGGCTTAGTTATCTGGACACTATAATCTAATTAGAATACTACATACATCAATATTCCTCATATTAGCTGACATAATTATACTTCATTGTCACATTTCAGACAGCCGTAAAATAACTCAAAGAACTACGTTTAAAAGTCTTTTCATAGAAGTGACAATACATTATTCAACCAAAATCCAACAGCTGTTAATAAGCATTATCCGCTGTGTACATACATCTACTGATGGCCTACACATTAAAAACATGGAAAACACAAAATATTTGACTTTTTTTTAAATGGACCAGGAGAAGATGTGGGATGAATGAGTATTGCTTATACAAACGTTTGTATATTTCTACACTCAAGCAGTTCTGCTCTTGCATAGTAACAGAATAATCTATGCAAGCATTCTCCCTTTGCAGCAAGATGGCCTCAAAATAATGGAGGCCATGATGCAGCCACTCAATATAATCTCCATCACATACCTACAGAAGTTTGTCAAAGTTTTATATGTCATGCTATATCTTTGCAAATTCCCAAGGAAGTAGAGGCACTGTCATGCTCTCTTCGTAATTGCACTTACGTGCTGGACCAAGGACCAGTCTTCTGAAATAAGGAATTAAAAACTTTCTTCAGGAAATGCAACATCTTCAGTAGTTCCTGGGAACCTTTGGCTCATGACAATTCCAAGTGGAAAAGGTATGAGAACTAGGGACCATGCTTTAGGACCACACAGTTATCCCTTGTTAAGTGGATGAAGGAGTGCATACCATCTCACAAATCACCCAAGCATCCACTTCCTACTAGATCTGCAGAATGGTCTACAATTCCATATCGGTCTCACTAGCTGCCCCTGGGCCCACAAAACTAAAGTAGGAACAAGTCAGCCTTGATCCTGAGATTGCTTAAGAATTCAAAGTAGTGTGTGGGCTAAGATTTAAACAAATTAACATTAATAAAATATTACATTTTAATTTAATTACAAGTCACAAATTGTTTGTGAGATTGCCCCTACTAGGCTGAATGAAGTTTAAATTGTCGCTATGAACATTTTTCAAACCCTTCTGTCATTATTAAACTATTTGTTTCGCAGGAGGGATGGGGGTAATTATAGTGGAGAAACAAGTACCAATATATTCTAAATAAGTCAAAGAAGTTGACCAGATCTCAAACTTCACAATCAACTTCAGGAAACACACTCCATCAAGTGGGCGGCTACATTTGTCCACTTTTAAGATATTTCAACACAAATGATAAATATTCAAAAGAGGTTATGATCTTGATCTCCCACTACTGCAGACTTGTAATTACGTTCAAAGACATCAGGAGTGATGTGTAAAATTAATATGCTAACTACAAAATCAAAACAAGCCCTGATGCAATTAAACACCCTGGCAAACAATATACACATTTTGGCAACTAGCGCTTTGATTAAACTACACCGGACTGTCAGCAAATGAAGCCACATGTTTTATTCTCTCTCATTCTCCTGTTTCTCTTCCAGTTCAATCATTATATCACACTCCTTTACATTCTAGCTGTGAATCAACATTTGGTACTCTTGGCTCAGTGTCTGAGTTTGCCAGATCCAACCAGTTGTCCAGAAAATCATGCACAAAAATCTAGACTGCCCTTCCAGTGCTATACCGTCTGTAGTCTTTTGGATGTAGTGATCAACCAAAACTGTGTTTGCTCTCTTGAATGGATCAAAAATAGCCCAAGACAAAAGTCAGAGGGACATCTACATGTCCAAGTACTTACACATGATGCAACATACCTAAAATTAATTTTAAAATAGTACATAACAACAAAAATTAAAGACATTAAAATGTTTAAACTTCAAAACTAGATCGTTTAGCTGCAAAGAGCAACATAATGTTTCTCTGGAGATCTCACACAGATTCACTTCTGTAAAAAGATTCAATAACAATGTCACTTTGAAAGACAATTGAAGAGAATATATCGAAACCGTGGGATCAATCTTTAATTATAAAAATCCAACTTCCATGAGGGATCAGAATATTTGGTCTGTGGCTGGTCAAGAATATACAGTTGGGAACCTAGTGAATTTGGTGTCAAAAAATAGTCGAAACAATTGAGCTGGAAACCTAGTTACATAGATTCTTTACGAAAAAATCTGCTCCAAAAAGACCAAATGGAATCCAAAGATTCCTTGACTTTCTGAATTCTCACATCATCACTGACTTTATTGGGTATGTGCTCTCTATTTATGAAGCTATTTTTCACTATAATAAGCAGCACACTATTCTCAGCACAAAGGAACACACAGCACTGAAATATACATCATGCATTTCACCACCCACCCTTTTTGGCGAATTTTCATTGAACATTTTCAGAAATGCCTCCCCTTGGTAAATCAAGTAATAGCTCTGTACTTTCTTTCAGACCTTATTTCTCTTACCTCATCTTACATTGTCTGATTTACATCTTGCCAAGTTTTTTTGTTTGCTCAACATTTTCTACTAATTTCTCCTCTTTGCAAATCGGTTTTGTTGTACGTACAAGTGCAAGCTGGAATCTCTCCTTAAATCCTACTTAACCAAATTTCAGTTGATTAGATGCTACATACAGTATATTCCGTGTTCAATTCAGTGAAGGTTGTATAATGGAAAGTCTGTTACTATAAAAGCCCCGCATTATTACAGACTATTTATAAATAGATATCAGAAACCTATTTTCACTGATTTGGCTGCAAAACATTTATCAGCTTGATGGTTCAATTCTTTAATGCAGCGGTCCCCAACCACCGGGCCGCAAGGAATGCACTACCGGGCCGCGAGGAAACGATATGATTTGGCGATAGGAGCAGCTGCACCTTTCCTCATTGCTTGTCATGCCCACTGTTGAGCTTGAACACAAGTGAGGTCATTACCCGCGCGTCATCCATGTCAGCGCGGGAAGGAGATCAATTCCTCCAGCTTGCAAATGACGACGGGCTGAGAAGTATGTTTGACATAACATCTCTGCTGGCATTCTGGATCAAAGTCAAGGCTAAATATTCTGAGATAGTCAGGAAAGCACTGAAAACGTTGCTTCCATTTCCAACGTATCTCTGCAATGAATGCAATGAAAACTAAATTGCGGAATAGACTGGACATAAGGAACCCCCTTCGAGTATCGCTGTCTCCCATCACCCCTCGATAGGACCGTCTTGTTGCAGGAAAACAAGCCCAGGGCTCCCACTGATTCAGCGATATTGGTGCGTTGCAATGATTTTATATGTTCATACGAGGAAAATATGTGCTGTGTTTGATATCCAAATGTTACTTAAAATGTTATGATGCTATTATAAGTGACTTATATAACCATGTAACAATTACGGCACGGAAACAGGCGATCTCGCCCCTTTTAGTCCGTGCCGAACTCTACTCTCACCTAGTCCCACCGACCTGCACTCAGCCCATAACCCTCCATTCCTTTCCTGTCCATATACCCATCCAATTTTTCTTTAAGTGATAATATCGAACCTGCCTCTACCACTTCTATTGGAAGTTTGTTCAACACTTCAAGCTCCCCTGTCCTCCCCTGATAATTGTCTTATCGCTATATTCATGCGAGGAAAATATGCGCTGTGTGTTTAATATTAAATTCGTTAGATAAACCCATTTAGAAACGAAATTGAGGGTATTAGCCACTTATCACTTATATTCCGGTCATGATTAACACACCCCACCCCCTCCCGCCACCGCCGACAACAGAATTGGCAAAAACAATTTTTAAGAAATCGGCACGTAAACGCATGCACAAGTTACACATGCACACTGGTGCCCGCGCAAGGCTTCATGATCATTGTAGTCTTTCTCGTGGTAAACCCAACGTACTTGACTGCTACTCTTATACGTTGGCAACACTACCCGCCCCCCGGTCGACCGGTCCGCAAGAATATTGTCAATATGAAACCGACCCGCAGTACGAGAAAGGTTGGGGACCCCTGCTTTAGTGTGAATTACTGCTTTACCTGATTTTGTTTCTTTAGTATCCTGAGTTTCTTATAAAGTGTACTTTTCAGTACATTACAGTAGACACATTATCAGAGCACATCTGATGAGCAATAGATCACACAAGTTTATCTAGGCAACAATTTTAACAGATTTATTTACAAGCATCAGAATGCAAAGCTTTATTTTAAACACCCTATACCTTTGCTTGGGATGGAGTATCACAAGGTAACTATGTCACATCTTGTACAAATGTACAGTGCAGAGCTTTCTAACTGGTTGCATCACGATCTGGTATGGAGGGGAAGGCTACTGCACAGGATCGAAGTAAGCTGTAGAAAGTTGTAAAATTAGTCAGCTTCATCATAGGCACTAGTCTCCGTAGTATCCAGAACACCTTCAAGGAGTGATACCTCAAAAAGGTGGCATCCTTCTTTAAGAACCCCCATCTCCCAGATCATGCCTTGTTCTCATTGCTCTCATCAGGAAGGATGTACAGAAACCAGAAGGCACACACTCAATAAATCAGGAGCAGCTTCTTCCCCGCTGCCATCTGATTTCTGAATGGACATTGAACCCATGAACACTACCTCCCTACATTTTAAATTCAATTTTTGCACATTTAATTTAGGTTTTTAAAATATATATTTACTGTAATTCATGTTTTTTTCCTATTATTATATTGGAACATGTACCAATCCTCATAGAGGGATCAGAAGTGGAGAGAGCGAGTGGCTTCAATTTCCTGGGTGTCAAGATCTCTGAGGATCTAACCTGGCCTCAGCATATTGATGTAGTCATAAAGAAGGCAAGATAGCAGCTATACTTTATTAGAGTTTGAAGCAATTTGACATGTCAATAAATAAGCTCAAAAACTTCTATAGTTGCACTGTGGAGAGCATTCTGACAGGCTGCATCACTGTCTGGTATGGAAGGGCTACTGCACAGGACCAAAAGAAGCTGCAGAGGGTTGTAAATCTAGTCAGCTCTATCTTGGGTACTAGCCTACAAAGCATCCAGGACATCTTTAGGAAGCAGTGTCTCAGAAAGGCAGCGTCCATGATTAAAGACCTCCAGCACCCAGGGCATACACTTTTCTCACCGTTACCATCAGGTAGAGGATACAGAAGCTTGAAAGCACACACTCAGCAATTCAGGAACAGCTTCTTCCCCTCAGCCATCTGATTCCTAAATAGACTTTGAAGCTTTGGACACTACCTCACTTTTTAAAAATACACAGTATTTCTGTTTTTGCACATTTTTTAAATAATCTATTCAATATACGTAATTGATTTACCCATTTATTTATTATCTTTTATTTTATTTCATTTATTATTATTATTTCTATCTCTCCCTCTGCTAGATTATGTATTGCATTGAACTACTGCTGCTGCTAAGTTAACAAATTTCATGTCACATGCCGGTGATAATAAACCTGATTCTGATTCTGATTGTGTCGTCCTGCTGCTGCAAAGACAACAAATTTCATGACATATGCTAGTGATATTAAATCTGATTCTGATGCCACAAGAAAGCAGATCCAGAAAAGCTGCCTTAATGTAGAGGAAAGTATACTCAGAACTGGAATTGGGGTTGGCTGCACCCCTTTCCCAGTAGGTGCCACTCAGGTTAGCCAAGGAGTACAGACATTGAAATGCCAATGTTGAGGCAGTGCCAATAGTCAATCCAAAAAGATGTTGCTGCTGTGCAGTAAGTAATGCAGATTCCTCACAAGTTCAGCAATGTGGTGTTCTCCTTGTGACATTTTAATTCCTTCTAACCACAAATCAGTGTTGGCTAGTATATTACTTTGCTGCTGATCATTTCCCCTACTGTAGGTGAGTGCTAGGAGAATCAGGGTGAAGTTGATGGGCATCTGACAGAGAATGGGTCACAGGGAAATAAGCAGGAAAAAGAGATTACTCACAGCTGCAGCAGATACAATGGCCAAATGGCCTCCATTATAAGAAAAGATGAAAAATATTTATTTTGAAAGCAATATTCTATAAAAATTTACCATGAGTTTACAGTGAAGATTCATCATAATTAAATGTTCAGTGGGGCAATATAATTGGGGTATTTTAGTGTGACCATTAGCTTCCCTTGAGAAAGAACCGGTGAGTCACTCCTTGAACTGGTCCAGTACTTCATATGGAGATACTTCCACAATGCTGTGATGAAAGAGCTAGAGGATTTAAATGTAGGAATGGAGAACAAACAGAAATATACAGTTCCTATATAAAGTATTCACCGCCACCTCCCACCCCGTAAGTTTTCCTGTTTTATTGTTTTACAACATTGAATCATAGTGGATTTAATTTGGCTTTTTTGATGCTGATCAACAGAAAAAGTGAAAACCGGTCTCCACAGAGTGATCCAAATTACAAACATAAGACACAAAATAATTGATTGCATGAATATTCATCCCTTTTAATATGACACACCAAATCATCACAGGTGCAGCCAATTGGTTTTAGAAGTCACATAACTAGTTAAATGGAGATTACTATGTGCCGTCCAGGTATTTCAATTGATTGTAGTAAAAATACACCTGTATCTGGAAGGTCCAACTACTGGTGAGAAAACATGCTGGCAAAAACTACACCATGAAGACAAAAGAACACTCCAAGCAACTCCATGAAAAGGTTATTGAAAAGCACAAGTCAGGAGATGGATACAAGAAAATTTTCAAGTCACTGAATATCCCTTGGAGTACAGTTAAGTCAATCATCAAGAAATGGAAAGAACATGGCACAGCTGTAAACCTGCCGACAGCAGGATGTCCTCTGAGTGACCAGGCAAGAAGGGGAATAGTGAGGGAGACCACCAAGTGACCTATGACAACTCTGGAGGAGTTACAAGCTTCAGTGGCTAAGATAGGTGAGACTGTGCATACACTGTTGCCCAGAAGCTTCACCAGTCGCAGCTTTAAGGGAGAGTGGCAAAGAGAGAGCCACTGTTGAAAAACACTCTAACAAAATGTTGGTAGAGTTTGACAGAAGGCATGTAGGAAACTCTGAAGTCAGCTAGAAGAAAGTTCTATGCTCTGGTGAAACAAAAACCGAACTTTCTGGCCATCAGACTAAATGCTATGTTTGACATAAGCCAAACACCACACATCATCAAAAACACACCATCCATACCGCAAAGTGTGGTGGTGGTGGCTGCACCATGGTGTGGGGATCATCACGGCAGCAGGCCCTGGAAGGCTTGTGAGGGTCGAGGGTAAAATGAATGCAGCAAAATACAGAGAAATCCTGGAGGAAAACCTGATGCAGTCTGCAAGAGAACTGTGACTTGGGAGAAGATTTGTTTCCAGCAAGACAATGACCCCAAGCATAAAGCCAAAGCAACACAGGAATGGCATAAAAGCAACAAAGTTAATCCCCAAGAGTGGCCAAGTCAGAGTCCAGACCTTAATCCAATTGAGAATTTGTGGCTGGACTTGAAAAGGGCTGTTCACTCACATTCCCCATGCAATCTGGCAGAGCTTAAGCAGTTTTTAAAGAAGAATAGGGAAAAATTGCAGTGTCCAGATGTGCAAAGCTGATAGAGACCTATCCACACAGACTGAAGGCTGCAATTCCTGCCAAAAGTGCATCCACTAAATATTGACTTGAAGGGGGTGAATACTTAAGCAATCAATTATTTTGTGTTTTATATTTGTAATAAATTTAGATCACGTTGTAGAGATCTGTTTTCACTTTGACACAAAAGAATCTTTTTCTGTTGATCAATGTAAAAAGAGCCAAATTAAATTCACTGTGATTCAATGGTGTAAAACAATAAAACAGGAAAACTTCTAAAGGGTCTTTGTGCAGGAAAACTCGTTGGTGCTGCTGTCCTTTTGCACCTGCAGTTCATATAAGGGCACAAGAAACTATGAGGATGTATGAGCCTTTCAGCCCCTTAAACCTGCCCTGCCATTTAATATGATTATAGTTGATCAAATCTGGCTTCAAGTCATCTTCTGTGCCAGTTCCCAGGGCACTCAATTCCTTGATTTTTCAATCATTTACCTACCTCCGCCTGAAATAGGTATAAACATCTAGCCTCTTCCAGAAATTAATTGCCCTGAGAAAAGACATTTCTCAGCATCTCTTTCTAAATGGTAGCCCCTTATCTTGTAATTAAGTACACTTTTTCCAACTAATGGAAACATCTCAGCATGAATTCAGTGGCCAGTTTATTAGGCACACCTGCTCATTAATGCAAATATCTAATCAGCCAATTATGTGGCAGCAACTCAATGCAAAAAATGCATGCAGACATGGTCAGAAGATTCAGTTGCTGTTCACACCAAACTTCAGAATAGGGAAGAAATGGGATCCAAGTGACTTTTGAGCGTGGAATGATTGTTGGTGCCAGACAGGATGGTTTGAGTATCTCAGGAATTGCTGATCTCCTAGGATTTTCATGCACAATAGTCCATAGACTATAGAGAATGGTACAAGAAACATCCAGTGAGCGGCTGTTCCACAGGCGAAAACACTTTTTTAATGAGAGAGGTCAGAGAATGACCAGATTGGTTCAAGCTGACAGGAAGGTGACAGTAAATCAAATAACCATGTGTTACAACAGTGGTGTTCTATAGAGCATCTCTGAATGAACAACATGTCAACTCTTGAAGTTGACGGAGCACACCAGGTTCCACTCTATACCTAATAAAGTGATTACTGAGTGTATACTCCTGTCTTGTACAATAGAATAAGGTCACATGTTATTCTTATATACTCCAGTGAATGCAGACCCAACCTCTCTTGATAAAACACTCCTCTTATCCTATCAATTAGCCTGGTGAATATTCTTTGGACAGCTACCAATGCTCATGATGTCACAGGGCTGAGATGATCTACCCCCAAGAAAGCACCACCATATGCATTAGGCAAAGCATGACTCCAGACAGTAGAGCATTTTCTATGACTCGCAATGACAAGTTTTACTAGGGGCCTGCAGTGTCACACTTCATCAAATCTTACCCTGATACCAACCAAAGGTAATGCTCTCCCTCCTCTCTCAAAGACAGATCATTTATCTACATGTAGACCAAGGTCATTATGTGATCTGGTGTTGATTGTTCCTGACGAAACCCAAACTAAATGTTAGCAAGAAGGTTACTGTTGATCAAGTCCTATGTGACCAGAGTACCATTGACACAGTTCATCAATTTGCTGATAACTGGCAAGTAAATGATCAAGCAGTAACCAGTTACACTTGATCAGCTCAGCTTTTATTGTGGACAGAATGTATCCTCTGTCCTTCTCCCCCCCACACTGGTGGGTGAAAATCTGTGCTGTATCTGTACTGGGAAGTTTGTATAGGAGCAGAGCTACTTTTGGAATACTTCAGCAACACAGACAAGATGCTGCCTGTTCTAAGAAAATTTTCTGCCTGCAGCTCTCAGCCATATGTGGCATCAAGTTGAGAGAAAGGTACTGGCTGAAGACATGGCAAGAATGTCAGAAGCAACCACAGATGAATCAGTCACTTGGCAATTCTGGCTGAAGATACCTGCTTGTCTTTGATTACTCATGCTAGACTTAAACTCCCTTGAGAAAGAGTATTCCTCAAGCTGTTTCTCCCTAAAAAAAAAGCCTGGTGCTGAGTTCTGTAATTAAATAAAAACCTGCAAGATTTCCCTTTCTGTATTTTGCCCTCGACCATCATGGCTGCATGCAAAAGAACTGCAGTACTTTGATATTTTGTATTGGTGGTGGAATCTATTGCCTGCAATTTGTGCTCATTAGAAAACATACCAACCCTGTCCTGTAACTTTTTCCAATTGGAGCTTCATATTTTTAAATATTAAAGGTGATTTCAGAGCATAAGCACAAGAGATTCTACAGATGATCTTGAGCAACACATAAAAAATGCTGGAGGAACTTAGCAAGTTAGACTGCATCCATGGAGAGTAATAAGCAGTCAAGGTCGAGCCCTTTCATCAACAAAGGAAGGGACAGAAGCCAGAACAAGAAGGTGGGGGTGGGGAGGAAGGAGTAGGGGTACAAACTGGCAGGTGATAGGTAAAACCAGGTGAGGGGGAGGGTGGGTAGATGCTAGAAGAGGGATGAAGTATGAATCTGAGAGGTGATAAGCTATAAGAAAAAAAGGAGGAATCTGATGAGAGAGGAGAGGGGACCATGGGAGAAAAAGAAGTGGGAAGAAGGGGAACCAAAGGGAGGTGATGGTCAGGTGGGGAAGGGTGAGGAAGAAAAGGGATGAGAGGAGAACCATAATGAGGAATGGTAAAAGACAACATGAGGGGGAGGGGAAATATTACTGGAAGTTATAGAAATCAATTTTCATGCCATCAAGTTGGAGGCTATCCAAATGGAACATAAGGTGCTGGTCCTCCTCATTATGGCAGCAGAGGCGGCCATGGACAGGCAAATCAGAATGAAAATAGGAAGTTAAATTGAAGTGGGTAGCCACCAGGTTATCCTTACTTTAGTCGAGGACAGAGTGATGGTCCTGGACAAAGTGGTCCCCCAATATGCTTCGGGTCTCACCAATGTAGAGGAGGCTGCAGCACTGGGAGTACAGAATACTAAAGATAATGCCGAAAGATTGCAGGTGAAGGGTCATCTCACCGGGCAGGACTATTGGGGCCTGAATGGTGATGGTTGTGGAGGTGGAGGGGCAGATGTAGCACCTATCAAACTTGCTGGGTTAAGTGCCAGGACCTGTCACTGTTTTAAGATCAACAATTGAGGAGGTAAAAACAATAGTGGTCCTAGTAACGCGTCTTCTGTAATCGACCCTCATGTTAAATAACAACGAAAAAAAAACCTTGACATTAAGACAAATGTGCTGAATTCTGTAATTAGGTTTGTAAATAAAAATCTGTAAGAGATTCCTTTCTGCATTTCTTTGAATTCTGTGTCTTTCTGCCACCATTTACACTATCATGCATAACTTAAATAGTGGGACTTAATTCTATAGGTCTCATATTCATTTGCTCTTTCTCAACTTAATTCCTTGCATTTGCCATCAATTCATTTGCAAAATCAATATCAAAATGTTCTACATTGGCATTATATTATCACATACCAGATAGAAACCCTCCTGCTTGCATACAGAGGAACATCTATTAACTCAATCACTGCCATCACTGTCACTATAACAACAAGCATTAAATAGTGACCCCATGTACAGTCCAAAGGAAAAGACAAATGATATCTTGCAAAAAAAATTTTGGCATTTCCCATATTTCTAAACTATTCATTAAGTAAACACAAGCAACATACAATGTGTAAATGGACCAATTAATAATCTGGCCTTTTACAAATCACAAATATATCCCTTTTTCAATTAGAAAAATAGTTCTGAAAGTTATTTTAAAATGAAGATTAAAAATAACAGACTGGCAAGTGCTTTCTACTTTAATATGCTGATAACATAAATGCACATTAATAAACTGCAGCATGACATTTGTTGCCAAGAATAGTACTGGTGCAGCTAAAAATCTTGAAAGCAAAAAATTGTAAGCATAAACCAATGGAAATTCAGATAACAAAATCTTGATTGACGTAAATGAAGTTAAGCAAGACCAATAACAAAGAGGGCAAAAGTGGCTGGAAGGCTTGGGAGTTGAGTTATTGCTCCTCTTTTCTAAGGGAACTTCACTTAAGCAATTAGGATTAACATTGTATTTCACGCTCTAAAAATCAGTTAACAGGCAGAAAGCATTAATGGCCAGACTATGTTCTTAGCAGGACAGAATTGAAGGGCAAAATAGCTGGGAGGATAAATGAATCTTTTACACTTAAGTGCAAGATCAGAGGTCACCAAACTAGCAGTCACCAAAGCAAGTTAGCACTAAACACCAAGATGTCAAATTGGCATTCCTACAAGAATACAACTGATTCATTTAAACAAATGATAACACAATAGTTGCTTATCTAATTTACTGAAGGATAATTGGCACCAGATTATCTTCATTCCCCCCCCCCCCACCCAAGACTAAATCTTTTTTGTGGACTATTCACATGAAACTCATTACAGCAAAGCAGATTAGAATCACATTAAGTTTCTGCACAGGAGGAGGTCACTAAGTGCATAGTTTCTATGTCAGTCCATGAAGAACCAACAGTAACACATACATTTTCTAACTCATGCTCCATAATATGGTTCACTAGGGCTCATCCAGGTACTTTTTAAATGAAATGAAGGTTTCTGCCTCACCCAGGTGCTCACTTAGGCTATTATCATACTATAGCTATAGAACTCTCTAATCTTTCCATCCATTCTTTTAAATCTTAACCTCTTAATTACTGATTTTTCTGCAAAAGGAAATTGGTCATATTAAGCTACATATTTCATAATTTTATACACTTCAAATAAATTCCAACTTGGTCTCTGTTCTCAAGTCTAGCCAATCTCTCCTCATAACTAGTCCTGGCAATGCTCTCATACATCTGGACATACTTACTGGTGCCATTGCATTATTGCAGTGATGTGGTTACTAGGACATACAAAGTATTCATACATTGTAATCCAGGGAGTGGGAAGCGCAGAATCAAATATCGCTATGATGATTGTACGTTCTAGTATCAATTGTTTGGCGACAATAAAGTATAAAGTATTCCAACTGTGGACTAAGCAGTGTTTTGGTGTTCTAGCATGACCTCCCCTGCTCTTGCTTGCCCTGATCAACAAAAGCACAAGTCCTGTTTTTTTCTTAACCAATATATTTAACCTTCAAGGATCTACACAAACACATGCAAAGGTCCCAATTTCTCAATGTTCTTTAACTTACAATACTTTTCTTGTCATTATTTCCCCACCCCAAGCATTGCTGAATTGAATTCCACTTCTCACTTTTCTATTCATCTGATCACCTTTCTTCCTCGAAATTAACCATGTTACCCATTTTCTTAACTTGCCTTCTGTGTTTTAAAAATGAAGCATGTTTGATGAAATATGACAAGTATATATCACTTTTAGTCTAGTCTTTATCATATCACTTGGAGGTTAGATTCTATGCAGTATCTCTCCTAAATTCTGTGGAACAGCAAAACTATTGTGCTGTAATACTATTCAGCAATAATAGGAAAGACCACATTCCCCTGAATTGACTGTATTGCAAGACAACATCTTCATGAAATGTTGGACATTAATGTCTGATTATAGCCACACAAATAACCTCTTAACATAGCAAATAACCTCTTGACTTCACAGAATGCAACCCTGTACTTAGTTATTTCTTTGAAAACAAAATCCAACAAATAGGAAAAATCTCATTTTCAATAAAATCCTTTCACAAAGTAGGCCACTTGCCCAATTCTTGACAAAAGAGTACTGTTCTATGGTTAGTGCCCTGAAGCACCAAAGGCACTCTGTCCCAATAGCTCCAACAAAGAAATGGAAAGTCAAAAGGAAATAATGGACAAAATTTACAAAACAATTCCCCCCACCCACAATTTTCTCTCTCAAGACCATACTTCAACATGGTCTCACAGACTGGTTGAGACATCAGTGCATTAAAACTTCCAAAGAAAAGTGAAGGACATTTAGTGCAGTTACAACTCATGGTGCTAGTACAGATACTGCTTATCTGGCTTTAATGAATGTTCCAGAAATTGCAAAACGAAGGAAATACAGTAAATGTTCAAAATTAAACAAAACCAGAAAATCAGTTTTCAAAAGATCAGGCTGAAAATGATTTACCTTCCCATTGTGCTGCCTGTTTGGCCTCCAGTTTAATTTATTTCCACAGCAGCTATTTAGAAAATATTGGATGATGCACTAAACCAACGCTAATTTATTTCACTCCCTTCAACCCAATATCAGAGAAAGTTCAAAAGTTCAAAGTACATTTATTATCAATGTATACCATATACAACCTTGAGTTTCATCTTCTTGCAGACAGTCACAAAACAAAGTAACACAATAGAATTCACGAAACACCCTACACCCCAAAGACAGTCACACATCTAATGTGTGAAAAAAGAACAAATTATGCAACCAATAAAAAAGAGAAATAAGCCTGAAATGTGAAAGGGTTGTTTATACTGAGAAACTTGATACATCACAAGCTTTGTAGGTTCCCAAATGCAGCCACTTAGCTTTTCAGACAGGCACATAGCAAATTTTTGGAATGTCATCAGCCTTTAAAGGCTCACTTCCCTTGGCTGTAAGACACAAGCAATATATGCTGTGTCTGCCATCGGGGAAACAAGGAGCTACAGGAAAGACCAATAGAGCACTAATTATTGGGAGACATGGATGTTTTCAACAGTGATATAGTATCAAAAAGGAGCTCCTGTTTGCTGGAGAAGACCAGCAGTCCTGCTGTGTGTGTGTCTGCCATATAAACAATTGGAAAGCAGTGGCCCCAGCTGTCACATGATGTTCACAAGAGAGTGCCAGCTTGCAGTGATGAATATAGACCTTTATACCTACCAGCTTCAGTGCCCAGTTCAGTGCAGTGTGGAGAGGATCTCTTTGGTTACATTGGATGTCTGTATTTTGTAAAGCTCCTTATAGAACAATGGTTATCTACAAGTCTTGTTCCTTGTACAGTCAATGCCTCTGTCCACAGCTGTTGCTCTTCTGCTGGAACTTCACCCTGAAGCATTCATCATCCTTCTGCTCCTGTTATTTTTCAGTCTGTGCTTCGTGTCTCTGGGTTCCTAGCTGCTGCTTCCCTGCCAGCAGAGGCTAGTTTTCATTGGCTGGATTTTACAACAGACCACAGCAAAATCTCCAGAACAGCTGTATGTATACTGTACTGCACCCTTAGTCTGAGGCAGGAACAGTAATCTTGTGTTGGTAAATTGATTTATTATTATTACACTTATTGTAGTACACACAGTTTTGCATGCCATCTACACAGATCATTTCATCACTTCAATATATCGGCAAGACCCTCACCGACTCAAGCACTTACATGGTTTTCACTGTAAAGATTCAAAGAACATTTATTATCAAAGTATGCGTACAGTTCACAATCCTGAGATTCACCTTCCCACAGAAAGCCATGAAACAAATAAAACAATGGAACCCGCTTACAGAAAAACATCAAACCCCAAATGCAGAAGAAAAAAAGAACGAATTGTGAAAAACACATGTAACGTTCCACTATATTGGCTCGTGTATGTCTAGGGGAAATTCCGCCCAGCACTTGCTTCAACACTCCCCTCAGGGTCAGTCGCCGCCCGAATCAATCACAAACATCAATCATCAGCCAGCACACCCAGTAAATTTTAACAAATACACTTTATAGATATTACTAATTCTATGGCATTAATATGCATTTGATACAGAGAGGAAAGTAATGGAAAAAAAAAGGCGCCAACACTTATCAAAGTCCAAGTTCTTCGCGCGCTACCGTTGGAGCTCAATTCGATGTCAGACAACCGCCCGAATTCCATCGACTTACGGCTCGGGACCACCAAGTGATCGACTGGAGCCTCTCCGCACGTCCACCGTCCTCCTCGTCTCTCCTCCGACTCCCCGCCAAAACTCAGTCCACAGTCATATCATACAGCAGCATGGCATCCGAAAACAAAATGATACATAACCACCCATTGGCTAATAGAACCTTGTTATCTCATTTTAAATTAAAACAAACTGTTAGCGCAAACTCTCTGTAGCGTTAAAACACAACAAAGCCACATTCCCCAGATTAACATAACAAAATCGCCAATTTAAATGTAACAAAATAAAGACCCTGTACACTCTCCCCCCACCTCAAAAAGTCATGCCCTCATGACGTTAAGAGTTCACCAGTGCTCCTTGTAAAACACAAAACCCAACCCAGGTGCATAAAGGAGTGACATAACTTTGCAGGGCGGTAGAGATCACACCCTGCTCTCCCGGCGCTATATAAGTGAGTCTTTCCGGGGGATGCCTACTCCTCTGAGGCCTCTGTACTTCCTCTGCTGACTCTCCCTGTTCAGACACCCCAGTTGACCCCTCGAGCCTATCTGTCGGTCCTTCCCCTTCACTGGGATCCCTCTGCCCCTGTGAGCCCTCTGGCTCGGGTTCTGCCTCCACTCTCTCCTCCCCCAATCCCGGCTGTAATACAGGCGGCTCTGCAACACCCTCCCTCGGTTCCCCTGACTCAGTGATGGAAGGGCCAAGAGTCTCTTCTCCCGGCACCGGGGAATCAGCGAACGGAAGCAGGTACCACACGTCCGAATCATCATCTTCCGATGACGTATCCCTTTTCGAGGTGGGGACCGGCCCCGTCTCCTTCGCAGCGGGCTCTTCCCACGCCCCGCGCCCTCGCAAAGTCCTCGTAATAGGAGTAAACTCCCATTCGGGCTCTGGGTCCATTTTCACCTCTCGACCCAGAGGCAACAGGTGGTTTCGATGGAGTACCTTGACAGGCCCCTGCCCGGCCTCAGGTCTCACCCGGTAAGCTGGGAGATTCGGCATCTGACTCTCCACCACATATGGGGTGGCCGCCAACTTGTGCTTACCCTGTAGTCCTAAATGCTGGATAAGGACTCGGTCTCCCGGCAATAGCTGGACGAACTTTACCTTCTGATCATACCTCCTTTTATTCCGCTGGTTCTGCTTGGTGGCTGCCGCCTCAGCCAACTCGTATGCCCTTTTCAACTCTCTCCTCATATCGGACACGTACTTCAGACATGGCTTCGAAGGTATTTCCCCCGCTTCAGTCCCAAAACACAGATCAATGGGCAACCTCGCTTCCCGTCCAAACATCAGATAGTAGGGCGAGTACCCCGTAGCATCATTGCGAGTACAATTGTAACAATGAACCAAATGGGCAATGTGCTGACTCCACTTACTCTTCTATCCAATCTCCAAGGTGCCGAGCATGTCCAGCAGGGTCTGGTTAAACCTCTCGGGCTGAGGATCACCCTGCGGGTGATAGGGGGTGGTTCTGGACTTTTCAACCCCAAGCATATCCAGCAATTCATGTATAAGCCTGCTCTCGAAGTCCCGTCCCTGATCACTGTGGATCCGCCGGGGAAGGCCATAATGAACAAAGTACTTCTCCCATAACACTTTCGCCACTGTAGTCGCTTTCTGATCCTTAGTAGGAAAAGCCTGCGCGTATCTAGTGTAGTGATCTGTGAGGACCAAGACATTCGCGGTATTGCTTGTATCTGGCTCAATAGACAGGAAATCCATACACACCAGGTCCATGGGTCCCGCACTCTGCAAGTGGGATAACGGAGCCGCCTGCGCAGGCAAGGTCTTCCTCCCGACGCAACGGCTACAGGTCTTACAGTATTCTTCCACCTCCCCCCTCATCCGGGGCCAGTAAAACCGGTCCTTGACTAATCCATAGGTCTTCTCTACCCCTAAGTGCCCGGAATCATCATGTAGAGCCTGGAGCACAGCCTTTCGATACTTCTCAGGCATGACCAGCTGCCAGCGCCGGGGGTGGTCCGGAGGCGACGTGACCCGGTACAAGACGTGGTTCTTCAGCTTCAACCGGGGCCACTCCTTCAGTAGTAGAGGAACGGAGGCATGTTTCGCCTTCTCCACCTGCCCCATATCACCCTGGCTAACTGCGTACCAGATCGTGCCAATGCTTGGGTCATCACGCTGAGCCGCCTCTACCTCCTGGGGACTCAACTCCGGCAGCTGCCTGTTCCTCAGAGCAGTCAAATTACAGTAAACAGTGGGTAGCACGTCATCGTCAGCCCCCAGTTGATCTACTGCCCGATCCGTTCCCATCTGTGCTCCTACTTCCCCGTCGCTCCCAACTTGACACATGGCCTTTACTCCCTGGACAGGGACACTCTTCCACTCCTCGGCCATGCCCGACTTGTCGTGCGCCCGACGAGACAGGGCATCTGCATCGATGTTCCGACTCCCCGGCCGGTACTTCAGGCTGAACTCATAGGCAGACAAGGCTGCTAACCACCGGTGCCCAGTAGCATCCAGCTTCGCCGAGGTCAGGATATAAGTGAGGGGGTTGTTATCAGTTCTCACCTCAAACTGGGCCCCGTATAGGTAGTCACTCAACTTGTCCACCACCGCCCATTTCAACGCCAAGAACTCCAGCTTGTGAGTGGGATAGTTTCTCTCAGATGGCGACAAGCTCCGACTGACAAATGCCACCGGCCTCAAGCCGTTTCCCTGTTCCTGGTACAGAACAGCCCCCAGACCGTCGTGACTAGCATCAGTGTGTAGAACATACGGCTTCCAGGGATCAGCAAAAGCCAACACTGGGGCCTGCGTCAGCGCCCTTTTTAGAGATTTGAACGCCTCCTCACATTGAGCATCCCACCTCAATCCAAAAGGCTCCCCCGGGTTCAAGTATCCTCCTAGCTCCGACCCTCGGTCTCCCTTCCTCCTCCTCCCCACAGGTGGATAGCCACACAGCAGCTGGTTCAATGGATGACTCATTTTCGCATATCCTTTCACGAACCGCCGGTAATATCCGCAAAACCCCAAAAACGAGCGTAAGGCGCTCACCTTCTGAGGTCTCGGCCAGGTGGTGACTGCGGCTATTTTACCCGGATCGGTGGCCACTCCATTTTGCGAGATTATGTGCCCGACATAGCTGACCGATGTCTTACAGAACTGGCATTTATCCAGGGAATGTTTTAACCCTTCCTCCTTCAGCAGCCGCTCCTCATGTTCCTCCAACGTAGATCCAAACACTATCAGGTCGTCCAGGTACACCAATACCTCCAGCAGGTTCATGTCCCCCACTGTCCGCTCCATGAGCCACTGGAAGGTGGCTGGGGCCCCTGAGATACCTTGGGGCATTCGTTCGAACTGGAAAAACCCCAGGGAACAGATAAAGGCTGTCTTCTCCTTATCAGTCTCGCTCATCGGAATCTGGTAATACCCACTCCACAAATCCAATACACTGAACCACTGTGCACCACTCAGACAGGCCAAGGCATCTTCCACCCTCGGGACCGTATATTGGTCAGGAACAGTGTGGCGGTTCAGGGACCTATAGTCCACGCACATGCGTACCTTCCCATTTTTCTTCCTTGCCACCACTATGGGGGACGCATAGGGGCTTCAGGACTCCGCAATAATCCCTGTGTCTTTCAACTGCTGCAAGTGCTGCCGCACATCTTCCACATCTGCTGGGGCCAACCGCCGCGACCTCTCCCTAAACGGGGTGTCATTTGTTACCCGAATGGTGTGCCGAGTGCTCTTGGAACACCCTACATCAAACTCGCCCTGAGAAAAGACATCCCCTAACTTCAGCATCTTCTCCACCAGCCTGCTCTTATACGCTGGCAGTACAGGGGAGTCTTCAAAATTAAAGGCCTCCTTGGTCAGCCGCCCCACGTTTCCCAATAGTTCTCCTCCAGTGGGCTTCACGGGGGCGCTAGACATCACCGTCACCGGGAACAAGTGCACGAGGGGCATTCCGCGCTTAAAGGTGATCTCCCTCTCCGTTATGTTCCTTACCATCACCCCCATCCACCGTGCCTGTACAGGTGAGGGCCTCTGCAATTCAGGTCTCACCAGCGCCCCAGCCGGGAACCGGGATTCCCTTTCCAGATCGTTGGGGGCGTCTACTAGCAGGGCCTCTCCCGGCGGTAATCCGGGGAATCTGGGGGTCCCCATCACTAATGCCGCCTCCCCTGGCTGTATCACCTTAGGCCTCGCCTGAGTGCACCACACCGTCCCTCGTTTGCACTCAGGATCCAGCCCCTGGGGGTCACCCACTCCTTCGTACACCGCTCAGAACACGGGGTGGACTGAGAGGGTCTCCAGAAAGTTCTCCCCGTCCTTCTTCTTACAGGCTCCCAAGAGCCGTCGCACCAGAGGGGAGTTAGTCCCCACCAACAGGACAGCACCACCGGTCTCCACCGGGTCCGGACAAACCAACACCAGCGTCTCAAAGGCTTCCGATACTCCCACATCTCCCTCTGAAAATTCCAATCTCACTGACAAGTATCCATCGTACGGGTAATCACCATCACTTATGCCCCAAATCTCCAATGCGTTAAATGGAGTTACTGCCAAATGCTTCAGATATTTGTTGTAGAACGACCGGTACAGTAAGGTAACCTGCGACCCGGTGTCAAGGATGGCTTTCGCAAAGATTCCCTCTATCCGTAGGGACACACTGGAACGGGGTCCCACCAGTCCATCAGGAATTTGGGCTTGTTCTTTCCGGGGTTCCATAGCGGTTTTCTGGGAACGTGTTCCTCCCGAGACTCCAGTCCGTTCCCTCACTGAGCCTCTCCTAAGTTTCCCGACACCTCTCCCTTCTTGGTGGTCCGGGGGCCCTCCCCCCTCGGCGCATCTCGTCTCTCACAATCCTTCCGCAGGTGGCCAGCTTCCCCACAGCAGTAGCACGCCCCCGGCCACTCACATTCCCGGTGGAAATGCCCCTCTCTCCCACAGTTATAGCACCCACTACTCGCCGCCTCTCTCTTCCCGATACAGGCCCCCGGGGACCCCTTGGATTTCTCTGATCTCACCCCGGCTACCACCTCCTGAACCGCTGAAGACCGTCCCTGAGGGTCCGAGCCCCCTGGTCGGCCCAAAGCACACTCCTCGGCCCGTACCTCTCGGATCAGCTGTCCAAATGATGGATGGGAGCTCCGCTTAAATGACTGCCGTACACTCCAAGCCACCCTGTCATCCTCCCGGGAACCGCTACATATCTGGCTCATCCTCAACTCCGCCATTTCGTCCTCCCTCACTATCCCTCGTTGCAGCAACCCCGTAAGTTTTCCTTCCAGCCTGAAAGCATAGTCTGAGAGCTTTTTCCCTCTTCTCTGCCCCATCCGTTGAAACTCCGCTAAATGCCGCCAGGGATCCCGACAGTCCAAACACTTTCTCCAAAGCGTCCAAACACTCCGATAGGGAAGCCAAGGGGCGTGCCGCTCTCAGATCGCGGACCACCCGGGCCGCCCAGTCCCTTAAGCTTTCCACCAATTGCTGTCTCTTTTCCTCATCCAAAACTGGCCACACCTCTAACAATTGGGATGTATCTTCAACCCAGGTATCATAGTCATCCTCCCCTTCCGGGGTGGGCTTGGCTCCCGAGAAAATTCTCAGCTTCGGGTGGTGCCCCTCAACCCTTCTCACCAGGGAAGTAATGGCAGCCGTTAACTCGGCAGTCTCCTCAAGCCCATGGGGGCGGGGCCAGGCCAAACCTTCCCACTCCACACCTCTACCTCTTGCTACAGGCACCCGGTCGGGAGCCTCATCTAGCTCCTCCTCCTCCGGCACCTCCTCACTTGCGTCCTTGGGGAGGGTATGGAGACCCCACGGCCCCGCCTCCCCCGGACGTGGACTGTCGCTGGTAATTCTAAAGTCATGACGTCGGTACTCGTCCGCACCAACATCCAGCTAGCCTCCAGTTCTTTCCCACCCCTTCTAGCTACAAGTTCTACCTGCCCGATACCTTTAATCAAACTCAACCCTCGCACCAGTACCTCTGCCGAAATGCGATAATCGACCCCGCTTACCACACACGCATGATTCACCGGTACCTCCTCCAATTCACACCAACTTACAATCTTATCTCGATCCATCTTCACACCACTTACCGCAACGACAAGTACAACTTTCCCGAAAAAGTCCAAATTCAGGACGGTAGCCCCCACTTGTAACGTTCCGTTATATTGGCTCGTGTATGTCTAGGGGAAATTCCGCCCAGCACCTGCTTCAACACTCCCCTCAGGGTCAGTCGCCGCCCGAATCAATCACAAACATCAATCATCAGCCAGCACACCCAGTAAATTTTAACAAATACACTTTATAGATATTACTAATTCTATGGCATTAATATGCATTTGATACAGAGAGGAAAGTAATGGGAAAAAAAAGGCGCCAACACTTATCAAAGTCCAAGTTCTTCGCGCGCTACCGTTGGAGCTCAATTCGACGTCAGACGACCACCCGAATTCCATCGACTCACGGCTCGGGACCACCCTGAGTGATTGACTGGAACCTCTTCGCACGTCCACCGTTCTCCTCGTCTCTCTTCCGACTCCCCGCCAAAACTCAGTCCACAGTCATATCATACAGCATGGCATCCGAAAACAAAACGATACATAACCACCCATTGGCTAATAGAACCTTGTTATCTCATTTTAAAGTAAAACAAACTGTTAGCGCAAACTCTCTGCAGCGTTAAAACACAACAAAGCCGCATTCCCCAGATTAACATAACAAAATCGCCATTTTAAATGTAACAAAAGAAAGACCCCGTACACACAATACAAAACATCAATCACAAAGTCATCAAAACAGTCCAGGAATATTCAGTTTCGGCCCAGTTCAGTTCAGACTGGCCCTGTGTGGTTTGTTGACTGCAGGCCGCAGAGCTCCGATGGTTCCGATCAAAATCACATAACAAAAAAGGAGCAACCAGAAACCAGAAACACAGTATAACGTGAACTACCGAGTACAATCCACAAGTCATGTTGGTGTCAGACCTAGGCCTCTGACACCATGAACAATCAGCAGTTACAACACGACTACAGATTGACGAGAGATGCCATGGAAGTAGAGAGTACAGTTTATGCCCTGGGATTTATCCCTCTAGCCAATGCCAGCTGCTAAAGTATCCTGATGAGGATGAATACATCATATGCAATTCCTGGAGACATGACATTCACCATCTGGAAAATCTGTCAATGAACCACAACCACCAACACAATTAAAGAACAGAAACGCTCTTCTGCATTAAGATTCCTGTGATTATGAATGTAGTCAATAACTGCCTACCTTGTGGAAAACCATCAAGATCAACGAATCCACTGCTGAGATACCAAACGTCTCCCCAATGAAGCAAGCAAAATCATATCTGTATAAAAATACTGTCCCGATGCAGTGAGCAGAAAATTGGGAGACATTGCAGATATCTGCTGTGACTACCATGTACAGGATCTTGTCCTTGGGATCTGCCTGAATGGAATTAGCACATTTTCTTTTGATGCATGGGCTTCTTCCAGGTGCTCCGGTTTCCTCCCACATCCCAAAAACGTGCAGGTTGGCAGATTTAATGGTCTACCAATCAATTTAGTGTGCAAATGAGCAGTAGAATTGGGGGAAGATGATGGGAATGTAGAGAGAATTTTTAAAAAGTGGATTAATGTAGGATTACTGTAAAGGAGGCATGATGGTTGGTGCAGACACAAGGCCAGTTCCAATGCCTTACCTCTTCAAGATGCTATCCATGTTTCATGCCACAAAAAGATGTCAGGCTGTAATCAAGAGTGTACATACAGTAAATGGCTGATCCAGTCTTCTGGGAGGGGCTAGTGCACTTACAAGGCAAAACTGGAGCCATACAACCTTGGTTAATTTGCTCTCGTATATAATTTGTAGTTTCAAAAAAAAGATACTAACAAATGCAATTCCTTGGCAAATCTGTTGTTGAATATTTATAGAAAAGGGGTATCTGTTTAGCATTCTTTTAAAAAGGGATTAATTCCACAGATGGGTATTCAAATTTCCAACATTAATTACACAACAACTTGCATAAACACAAACGCCAGTGGTTAGTGTAGCAAATGATCCAACTCATAAGCATGTAAAGCTGTCCATGCATCACAATCTTCCACAAATCATCTGTCCCAGACAATACTGTGTATTTTCTTACCTCCTGACATCAATTGATATTTGTGCACATTATTCCAATGGGGGAATCTTACTATTCACAAACTTGCTATTGTTACCATGATTCACCCATTAACGGTATAACAAAAGAGCAGAGATATCAAAAAAATGCAGACTTTGCTACAGGCTTCATGAAGATCCAAGATAATTTGGCACACAAGGTCAGTGCACTTCAACAGAAACTTAGAAAAATGAGTAATTAAAACTGGATTATGCTAATTAAGGCAGGGAACACAGCTGAACAAGAAAGAAATGTGAAACTGTAACACAGCCCTAGCTGTGTTTAAAGAGAAAGACATAATTTAGTACTGAACAGTACTAACAGAGAAATAGCACGCAAATTAGAAGTCACTATATTATTACTTTCAAGACAATGATGACCCCAAATTGATTATTTATCAAATTTTGGCTTCTAATGAGAGGGAAGTATCTTATTATCCCAGCTAGATCACAGAGGCAGTTGAACATGCTGACGTTTCATTTCAGGATTTTAAATTGCTCAAGAATAGGCCAGGGAAGATATAATCACTCACTTTACACGAGTGTGTGGCCACCTAAGCACAAGTACTGAACTCTTACATCAAGAGATTCATTTTTGGAAGCATCACAACCTCTTTACAAAAACTGTTGAATAGATTGGCAACCTTGGTATCAAATGATGACTGTATCTCCTGCTATAAAAGTATACATGCCAGATAAGGAAAGGGGGGCACAGATCTCAAAGCACCAGGGAACTGGGCTTGATCTTGACATCAGATCTTGTCAGCATGTAGTTTGCACATTCTCCCTGTAACCCACTGGCTTTCTTCCAGGTGCTCCAGTTTTCTTCCTATCCCAAAGTAGTGAGGGTTACATAATTATTGGTGAATGTAAAATGTCCTTAGTGTGTAGGTGAGTGGCAGAATCTAGTGAGCACTAATAAGAATGCACAGAGAATTAAAAAAAATAAAATCAATGCAAGATTAGAATAAGAGGGTGGTTTATATTGGCACAGACAGGGGGCTATAGAGTCTGCTTATATACTGTAAGCCTTTTGAAAATAAAGCTGGACTTGTTCATTTTGGAAAGGGGAGATTCTGGGATGGTCTAATACAAGATTTAGATTGAATAGATAAAGATATTTCTGAAAATATATCATGAAAAATAAGAATTTAGAATTAAGAAGAGATATCTGACAAAAATATCACAAAAATATTCTGTAGGTAAGTTGTTAAAATTTAATAGGCAGCTGGATTATTTCTGAGGCAGGATATCAAATAAGGTCAGAAGCTGCCATATACAATGGTCCATTAAAACCAGTCACCAGTGAATTCATTGATCTTTCCATCTCTTAGAAGTATTGCACTTTATGAAATTAACTTTGGTCAGTTTGAAGTTTGTGACAGGCAATTTAATTTGGAACACTAGAATGCAAAGTATGAAGAAACATAGCAAGAATAAAATTTCTATAGCAACTGGATTTAGCTTTGAAGTTTCAGAGACAGACTTTGAAACCAAAGTACACAATAAGTACTTCTTTCACTGATGAATAAAACTGGCATCTCTTACAAAATCTTTCTCAGGGCGTTCTATACTCCTAAAGTTCAACTGAGCGAGTGAGCTTAATGCATTGTGAAGTTACGAGGTGCCATAAAGAGCCATTAGTTAGAATAATAACAGCCATTAAACTATAATAATTACTCAATTAACATCCACTTCTCAAAAATTGGACAGATTCAGTCATGGTACTCATGAAGGTTGTTTCTTCATTAAGATCACTGAATAAATTTGTGACTATAAATGACAACTGCTGCAGAACTGACTCATACAATATAGATTTATTGGACAAGCAACAATTTTAACAAAAGAAAACAATGCAGAAGACACGATGATTTCAGCAAAAATGTAAAGCAAGTTTAGATTGCAGACTTGTTTCAGGAAAATTACTTATTCGCCTGGTATCTGAGCCACAGACAATTTTCTCTTCAATCATGAGTCATGACATTCTCTGGTTACATTAACTGTTCTGTGGTCAGGAAAGTTAAGTTCAGCAGCACTTTAACAAACATAATTTAGTTCAGTAGAGTGAAAAAACACTTGCCCCATAGCATATTCCAATCAAACACTCACACCAGCCCTGCCATTCAATAACGTCACAACTGATCTCAAGGAGACATGAACTTCTTGTTCCCAGTCCACGTGACTACCTTTTAGCCTTTTGCTATTCACAGAATCTGCTTCCACGATTCTTTGAGAAAGTAAGTTCCAAACAAATGACCTTCTGAGATAAAACATTTTGCCAAATGAGAGCCCCCTTATATTTACGAAATGACTGCAAATTCTAGATGCTCCCACAAGGAGAAATATCCTTTCCACATCCAACAAGTCAAGATCGCTCAGGAATGGAGATTTGATTGTTTTAATCACACCACAATTCTAAATTCCAGAGGATAAAAGCCTAGTCTGTCCAATATTTTCCGGGAAAAAACCTTTCTTCCAATTTCAAATACATCTTCTCTAGACGGATTCCACCACATTTACATCTTTCTTTAATAAAATAACTAATATTGTGCACGGTACTCCAGATGAGTAGGCACCAATGCTTTAGAAATGAAGCACTCTCTCCCGAGTTTTGCATTCAATTTTTCTTGCAATGAATGACACTCTGTCAGCTTTCCGAATTACTTGCACACTAATCATGTACAAAAGACAGATTTCTTTGCACTCCTGAGCTTTGTAATCTCTTGCTACTTTGACAATACACTCCATTTTTGACTCTTCCTACCAAAACAGGCAACTTACTTTTTTCCCCACATTATACTCCATTTGCTCCATGATTCAATTAAATAGATAAGCTTTTTTGGGCTCAAGGATGATCTAAGCATTAAGGATTCGTAAAAGCAGTATTTTCAGCAGGCCAAAATGGCTTCATAGTTTGGATGAAAGATAACCAGAACTAATAAAAAAAAATCAAATTAATAATTTGTGCTTTCAGCTTGAATAAAAATCAGTGGTTTATAACAAATTGTTACCGTTAAAGCTTTGAAAAAAAGGCTAACATGGCAAATCACAGAATTAATTTAAATTAGCACTCTGATGAGAAGGAAAATTATAGCTGAGGCTCGTTTTCTAAAGCAGATAAGAGATCAGTGAACCCGTTAAATCCCAAGTGAGCTGCAATAATTGCCACAGTCCATTAATCTAGTTAACAAATTGAATATATTGCATACTGACAGGCAAATGTTAAAGAAAAAAAGATAGCAAACTGTTAATGGTTATGAATAATTTTATATTACCAGTCTGAGAATATTTTGATAGGCTAGATTAAAAAAAAACCTTCTTGTGCGGGCATTTTACCTATAAAACTTGGCCAAACAGAAGGAAAATCAGAAAAGATGCAATTTCCCTCTGATCCACCTCCTGCCCCCGCACGGAAAGGGATGAGAGTCTGGTATTTGGGAACTTGAAAAATTGTTGAAGTTTTGAAAAGAAGAATTTTGTTGAATGAGTGTTTCAATAAGCATCAAGCAAAAAAAAAGTTACAAATTATATAAGCCATGATCACATTGAATGGTGAAAAAGGCAGGGACTGAAGAATGACTCACAGTTTCTTCCATGCAAAATCTGTCTTCACAGTGGGAAAAATTCACTAAAATGTATGATCTTAGTCCAATACCTAACAAAATCAAAAAAAACTTATACCCAGATTTCTGTCTAACTCAGTACTATGAACTTAACTACATCCCTATATAATACATATATACTCATAAATTATTACTTCCACACTTGGTTCATTCATAATATTTGTTACTATGCCACGCAGCCTTGCTGCTTGGTTGCACAGGATGAAACATGCTATAGTATTAAAGCTGAAAGAATGAAATTGTACTTGATAAGACAGTAGGCAGGTGCAAAGTATCTAAAACAGCAAGGCTATGAGTCTTGCAATTAGCACGTGCTGCAGTGGAATTCTCATTAAATCCAGCCAGATATTCTCCATCCAGGAAACATTTTGACAGCTGCTTTACTGAAAATTCAATGTTAGTCACGGGGGAAAACAAAGATGACTGGCAAGCACCATGAAAAAATGAAAATACCTAATCTTCTTCTTCATGTGCCTTGTGCATTACACGCTTGGGCGATCATGGCTCTCCACATCGAATGATCCCTCACAGCATCAATGATATCTCGCACACTTAGATCTGTTAGTTCTTTCACAGTGTCCATATATTTTCTTCTTTTCCTTCCTCTTCCACGTTTCCCAGGCGTACGGCCTTGTAATGTAAGGCATTCTATTTCTCCCTTTCTGATGACATGGCCCAGGAATTTAAGTTTCCTCTCATTTAATGTTATCATTAAAGATCTTTTTTGTATGGGCATGTTGGAGTACTGTCTCATTAGCTACCCTATCTCTATATGATATTTTCAGCATTCTTCTAAGAAACCACATTTCTGTTGCTTTTTATTGTCTTTGGAGTTCTGGTATTATAGTCCATGTTTCAGAAGCATACTGCAAGATTGACTAGATGTAACATTTCAGTAGCCTAAGCCTTGTTGTCATAGAAATGTGTCTGTTGGTAAAAATGGGGTTTCGTTTTTCGGAAGTTGGTTTTGGCAATGGCAATTCTTCTTTTTATTTCTACTTTACTTCTAGCATCTTGTGATATAAAACTATCAAGGTAATTAAAGCTGGTCTTTTGTTCGATCTCTTGGTTACCGATGTACAATTGGCAATTGAGAGTATCCTGCTGTTTTGATATTACCATACATTTGGTGTTTTTTTTTTACAGTTGATGGTTAGACCAAAATCTGCACTTGCTTGTACTACTTTGTCTAGGAGGATTTGTAGGTCTTCTGCAGCACTTGCTATTAGGGTGGTATCATCTGCATATCTTATATTGTTGATGTTAACACCAATTTTTATCCATCCAGGTCTTCTATTTCTCTGAGAATCATTTCGCTATAGGTATTAAATAATTCCGGTGAGGCAGCACATCCCTGTCTAACTCCTCTTTGAATTTTAGTCCAACTGCTTATATTATCATCAATTTTTACCGCTGCCGTTTGATTCCAATATAAATTTTGAAGCAGTTGTTGGTCCCTTCCATCAATGTTTAGTTTAGCAAGAATTCGAAATAATTTTTCATGCTGCATTTTGTCGAATACTTTAGTGAAATCAATAAAACATAAAAATACATCAGTTTGATAATCAATTGCCCTTTCTGAAAGCATTCGTAGTATGAAAGTTGTGTTCCTAGTTTCTCTATCCTCAATAAACCCATATTGCAGTTTAGAAGTTTCTGGCCTCAACTTATTTTTAATTCGACTCAGAACAACTCTCAACAAAATCTTTATTATGTGACTCATAAGATTGATTGTTCTATAATTTTCACAGTCAATAGTTCCAGGAATTTTTAGCAGTTATAAACACTGATTTCAAGAGATCATCAGGCAATACACCAGACTCATATGTGCCATTAAACAGTTCAAAAAGAATATCTATGCCCAGATCTTCTAGGGCTTGTATCATTTCCATTGAAATTTCATCAGGTCCAGTGGCTTTACCACGTTTCATGCTTTTCATTGCTTTAGTTATTTCTTCTTCGGTAATAGGTGGGCCAGAATTAGGATGTTTAATATCTTGGGGGGGGGGGGGGGTTCCCCTCTATAATCTTCAAAAAAGCTGCTCTATATACTGAATCCACCTCTCACATACTTTATCTGGATCTGTTAGTATGGATCCGTCTGCTGATCTTGTGCATCCTGTAGAGGAGGTGTATGGGGTGGTTGGGTCCTGACTAAATATCAGGAAATGACAAAAACGATTATATAGCTTCTACCACCCAAGACAACTCTGCCTTCACGTAGGACTTAGGTCCGGGTGCACCCTGTCTCGCTGAAGGAGCTCTGTCTATGGCGAATGTTTGGCACCAGAAAAATAACCAGATCAGTGGTGGTGGTGTCATCTAAAATCACTGAAGTCTCCGGCAGCAGGGAGATGGATTCCCAGCTTTGGTGGAGGATTGTATTTGTACAACAACAGCAAAGGTTGTGCGATGTCTAGTGTATGATTCCCAATTGGAAACACCAGTATAGGTCAAATGCTCTAGTTAGATGAGCACTGCAGCAACAGGAGGCAACGGCAAACCACTGTTGTAATTTCTGCCTAGTCAATCACGGAAAGAATCAAAAGAAGGAGACCAGACAACAGCGTGAATGGGGTTGATTCTAATCAACAGAACAACACCTCGCTTGGTAGGGGTAGTCATGGGCTGCAGGTGATACCAGACCGTCAACCAGAGACTGTAAGCAATAGGGAAAGGCTAAGGGTAGCAACATGGAACATCCGTACACTTTACCAGAAAGGAAAGTTGGACAATACATTAAATGAAATGAAAAGATTGTCAGTTGATACCTTAGGCCTGTCAGAAATTAGATGGACCGACAGTAGCAAATTCACTAAGAATAGTTCTCTGATAATGTATTCTGGAGGTCAACAGCATATGTATGGAGTTGGAATTATTTTAAACAAACCAGTATCAAAATGTCCTATGGGATATTGGGCAATATCCGGCTGCTTTTAGTTAAATCAAGGGGTAACCCTTTCAACATTAGCATAATCCAAGCCTATGTGCCAACAAATAATGCGGATGAAGAGATATCAACAAGTTTTATGAAGATCTCGACAGTGCTTATGAACAATGTAAATCTCAGGATATAAAACTAGTCATGGGAGATTTTAACTCCAAAGTTGGACAGGAAAGGGTTGGTAACATCAAAGGACCTTTTGGATTAGGGGAGAAAAATGAAAATAGAGAAAGGTTTACTGATTGGTGTATCAGAAACAAATAAGTGATCACCAATACTTGGTATAAAAACCATTCATGTAGATTGTGTACTTGGATTAGCCCTGGAGATAGAAGAAGGAATCAAATAGATTTCATTACCATCAATGAATGTTTTAGAAATAATATCACAAATTCTAAAGCCTACCCAGGAGCAGAATATGGTTCAGATCACCATCTAGTAATAGCTACCATTAAAACAAAATTAAGGAAACTGAAACGTGGAAAAAAGAGAAAGGAGTATATGTTGGGAGAACTTAAAAATGATCGCATACTTAAGCAACAATTCAAATCAGCTGTAGAAGAACACTTCAATGAAAATGAAACAACACCTATTTGGGACAGATTTAAATATGCTATACAGCAATCAGCAGACGAGATAATCCCAGTACAAGAAATCCAACACACTAACAAGGGGTGGATAACCCAAGAAATTTTAGATCTGAAATACCTAATACTAGAATGAAAACAATTTCCAAGAGCATAAATGGACAATAAGTCTTCTTTGTTCATTTTTAAGGCAAGGCAGAAATTAATTAAATTTAGTTAAAATTTAAATACACAAACAGCTGTTTAACCTTTAGCTCAATAGGACCTAAAAAAACAATTATTTTCCCTTACTCAATTAATATATCTCAATTTTTCTCTCTCTAATTATTTCAGATACACAGACTTGTAAATAATATTTTGTTTCTAAACACAATTTTCTGTAAATTGTCACCTGCTGTTTATTCAAATCAATGGGCCAGATTTACTCTGTAAAGGGCACATTTTAAAGTAGATTGAGCATACAGAGGGCCAACTTTTTCTGAAGTGCTCCATATTTGCTGCTACCAATCCTTTTTTAAAAAAATATTCTTTATTTACAATGTGGTGAGTTGAGCTGTTTAGTTTAAGTACTATATTTTGTAAAATACAAGCGGAACAAATGAACAATACATCATTTTCATCCTTGTAGATGTGTGATAACTGCCTGATAAATTGCTCCATTAAATCCTTCTTTAGACATTGTCCATTAAAGTTCACTGGCAACATCCACCTGCCCACATTATTCTTTATGGGAAAACAATGTAAGCAGCAATTTAAGTACTTAATATTTCATTGCAAAGTTGGAAAACAGACTTCACTGATATTAGCAATAATTAATTTTCAGAATCAGAATCAGGTTTAGCATCACCAACATGTCAAGAAATTTGTTCACCTGGAAATCCACTTGAAATTTGCAGACTTCTGTCAGAAATAAAGGAATCTGCCCATTTCGCCACTTAATCTTGGAGTTTTAAAGCCAGTTATGATGGTCTACCATCTCTGAATGGGATTTTCTCAGCAAAGTGGCTTATCTTTTCCTGACACACTGGAGGGGCTCCTTGAAGTCAGGACTTAAAACAACTTCCTGCAAACATTCTAACACACTACAGATAAAACCAACATGGCGCTTTTGTTGACCTTGTAAGCAATTCTATGCTATCACTTTAAAGTTAGCCAAGGCTTGAAGACTTAGCTGCTGAGATCTCTTGAATGCTGTAGCACTGTTTTCTGCCCAATGAAAGCAATGTCAGCTAAGTACTGTGAGCATGTGACTGTTTAAATTTAACCAAAGTCTTCTCCAATTCAAATTATGTTGCCTTGCTTAAAGAATGATATTTGAGAGGCAGAATGGTAGAAGGACAAGAGAACATGTAGAAATTTTACACCTTCATATTGATAACAATTTCATTTTATACAAAGCAAAATACATAAACTTGAACAATGTGATAATAAGATTTGTTGGGCACATACAAGTTGAAGTATATTTGGTCTGTGGCCTCTGTATCAGTACTTCAAAAAACAGTTACTTGGACTCAAGTGCTTATTATAAGGACTTCCAATGCTCACAGATAAGTTTGAACAAAAAGGGAAATCTTGGCATGTGTGCAAGATTCTGTTTAATTTTCCTGTAGCCTTTGGAACATGACCCCTAATTATTGATTTTCTAGCCAAAACAAAACTGTAACCTTCATTGAAAGCACTTGCATCTCTGGGGAAATATACACAAAATACTGGAGGAACACAAAAAGTCAGGCAGCATCTATGGAAAAGATTAAACTTGTCAAAGTTTCGGGCTGAGACCCTTCACGATGAAGAGTCTCATCCCAAAACGTTGACGGTTTATTCTCTTTCATAAATACTGCCTGACCTGCTGAGTTCCTCCAGCATTTTGTGTATGTTGCTTTGGATTTCCAGCATCTGCACATTTTCTCATGTCTGTGACTTGCAACTCTGATTTGAGATGAAACCTCTCTCTTAGATCTGATGAGTGATGATTGCAGAAATGCTGCATCACTGATTGCAATGTCTTTTAGATAACACTTTAGATCAAGACCAGAGGTTCCCAACCTTCTTTTATACCATGGACACCCACCATTAACCAAGGGGTTCATGGACTCCAGGTTGGGAACCCCCGTTCCAAACAGTTGAATGGATAAATGTTGTGTTTCGTCACTAATAGAGAAGTGCTATGAACAATTCAGGGCCACACTACAGCTGTACACTGTGTGTTTTCAAACTAACACCACACTTGGTTCTTAGACATTCAGACAGCAATATGCCCTTATGTTCTCAGAATGAGGTACAAAATTCAATACCAACAATATAAGATCACAGGGTTGAATCTACCTGCTTTAAGTAGTGCAATTAACATCCTACAAAGGAAACAGATGTAATTTTCTATACAAATTTGAAAAGCCAGAAGAACAGATTGTTCTTTCTGAAGTGAGAATAATGTAGAGAGAAACACAAGGAAGATCATTACAAGAAAAGGTGCACTCAGCAATTTATTCTGAATTTACAAGTCTGACAGAGCAGAAACAAACAATCATACCAACTCTCTACTGTTTAATATCCCATAAAACTAATTGAGAAATGGTTGCAAAACAGGAACAAAATGGAAAGTTGCTTGTCTAAAGTTATTTTCCGAACAGAAGATGAACCAGTATTTTTACTCCAACCCTCAGTACTCTTGTTCTAGAAGCTCTGGTTACATTTGTTAATGGATTCAGTGGTCAGTATAGACTTGCTCACTTAAGAATGTTCTTAAAAACAAGACATAGATAGATAGATAGATACTTTATTGATTCCAAAGGAAATTACAGTGTCACAGTAGCATTACAAGTGTGCAGATATACAAATACATAAATATTAGAGAAGTAGGAAAAAATAAAAAATAAGGTACCTGAAACAGTCTAACAGGAGGGGGTCATCCCTTCCCCAGCAATACATTGACTCATTATAGAACCTAATGGAAGCGGGTAAGAATGACCTCATATAGCGCTCTTCGGAGCAGTGCAGTTAGTTGGCTTAGTCTATCACTAAAAGTGCTCCACTGTTAAGCCAAGGTGGCATGCAGAGGGTGCAAAACATTGTCCAGAACTGCCAGGATTTTCTGTAGGGTCTTTTGTCTACCACAGCCTCTAGTGTGTCCAGTTTGACTCCTATAACAGAGACAGACTTTTTAATCAGTTTAGTGAGACTGTTGGCATCACCTGTGTTGATGTCATCACCCCAGCACACAACTGCATAGAAGATTGTACTGGTGACAACAGACTGGTGGCACATGTGAAGGAGAGGCTTGCATACTTTAAAGGACCATGGTCTCCTCAGGAAGTAAAGGTGACTCTGGCCTTTCTTGTACACAGTCTCTTTGTTGGTGCTGCACTCAAGTCTGTCATCCAGGTGCATTGTCAGGTACTTGTAGGTCCTCACCACATCCACGTCCTCACCATCAATAGTAACAGGAAGCAATGAAGGATGAGTCTTCCTAAATTCCTTCAGCATATGCTTTGTTTTACTAATGTTGAGCTGCAGATGATTCAGCTTGCACCGTTTGACAAAGTCCTGCACTCGGGCTGGCATTCATTCTTCTGTCCTCCCTTCATACACCCATGTATTGCTGTGTCATCAGAGAATTTCTGCAGAGGACATGACTCAGTGCTGTATCTAAATTCCAGGGTATACCTGCTAAACAGGAAGTGAGCTAATACAGTATCCCCTGTGGGGCCCCAGTGCTGCTTATAGCCATATCTGACACACATCCGTATTAGAATACTACAGAATAAGATTTAGAACAAATTTAAACAAATCCGATGGCAATCTGAACAGATTTCTGTATCTATTGTGAAGACAGTAGAGTAGGATTGATGGGGAAGTGTAGTAGGAGCAGGGTGGAGAGGCAGGAAATAAAATCAACAGGTTGTACAGTAGATGAAATTTAAGCAGTCCTTTTGAGAGGTAGAAGACACTTTATAATCAAGCATAGCTGACACAGAAAAATCTTAGAATGGATAGTCAATATGCCATTTACCCTTCAACAATAGCTGTTACTTATTTTTTAACCTTCTGATACTCAAACAATACCAGGACATGCAGTTGCAAGAAAAAAGTTTGTGAACCCTTTGCAATTACCTGGTTTCCTGTATTAATTATTCATAAAATATGGTCTGATCTTCATCTAGACAAGCACAAGATATGTAGTCTAGGACAAATGAGCAAATGATTTATTTTCTTCCCTGAAGCAGATCTATAAATTAAGCGGGCTTCTACAAATTGTGGTCATTTCACTGTTACCAGAACCGATACCAGCTATCTGACGGCAGATTTGTTTATTTATTTATTTATTTTTAAATTCCCCAGCTATAATGAATAAAAAAGAATGCTACTTCTAGATCATTTGTGCAGCCTTCTGGATATTGCCAGTAACTTGACTATATCTATATTCTTCTATATTTACCACATGTAAAAGTACTCAAAAATGCTCAACACATCTTTACGTGAACATTAAATATGGTACAATACTGATATTGTTACAAAAACATAAATCAAATTTAAAACTGTCCAATTGAGCTGTAAAACCATGTTCATTAAATGCTCCAAATATATTACTTCTCCAATTCTTTCAATGTTTGTTTTGCCAATTTTATCTGAAGGAACTTTACTTGTGCAACACACAGGATATTATTTCAATGCCTTAATTGTTTCTCCCAATAATTTTCTTCATGCAATTTATTTGGAAAACAAAAACAAAAAAAAAAAGATGGTGGGAAGTATACAATCTATTTGCCCAAATGTGAAAAATCAGATCATTTCCTGAGCAGCAGTCGGTTTTCTTCACTAAATTGCCATGGAGATTGATAAAGACATCAGATATCTTACTTCATTTACCATATGTTTGTAAAAAGCAAGCACAGCACCTATTTATATGCAAATCTCAATGTAACTGCTTGAAAATAAATATCTCCTACTACTGGTCCTCATAAAATTTATGTAACTGACAACTCTATTCAAACACAATCAACAGCTGCTGTAATTTATCAATACACAAGGTATTATAATCAGTTCCTCAAGCAGAAATGACTGTTAATAATGATCACAAACACCAGAAAATCCAAAGCAACACACACACAAAATGCTAGAGGAACTCAGCAGGTCAGACAGCATCTATGGAAGAGAGTCGACGTTTCGGGCTGAGACCCTTCATCAGGACTTGAGAAGTCTTGGACTCCTAGAGGGTGGAGGAATCACGGGAGGCCAAAGCCAACTTGGTGCTGTACCGCAGAGGCAGAAATGAGACCCTGAACCACTCCTGGGGCACAATAGAGTAGATGGCCAAAGACAGACTGAGATGGAGGACCTTCATTGTTGCCCAAAGCGCCAGTGGTGTAACGGGCAGCAAATAAACATATAAACAAAATGGCAAAGGGGACCAAAGACATCCTCTCCACACAAAAGCTTGTGGGATGACAGCACAGACAAGGGTGAGGAATTGGGAAACACTTGTTCAGAGGCATCTGAATGGTCCTTATACAAAAGTCACAAAACAGCCAATGTGAAGTGTACCAAGTGATTAGGGAGGAAACACTTTGTTGGTCTTTTTGTAATGTAACACCCTAGTAAAGATTTTACTGATAACGCTGTAGGGCATTTCATGTAATGGTCCTGCTGTAGAAGCAGTGTGTTCTGCTAGCAGTGTCTATGTTACTGTTAAAGATAAGGGATGCTTAGGAATATGTGTCATCCAATCAGGAGAGTGGAACTGGGAGAAGGTTCTGGAGAATGCTGGGGGAGCAGTTTTTTGTGACAAGCACTGAGGTGGGTCGAGGTCTCTTTTTTGGCGGCAGATGGAGAGAGAAGGAGCTCGAGAGAACTGGTCATAGAATTCGATCCGGGCAGGAACGTACAATCCAATAGAACCCAAGAGAGGAATTTTTACCAGGAAGCAATGTATAGGAGTTGGTGCTGTGTGTATATTGCAAACAACAGCTTTTGGAAGATTTGAGCCCTACCGTGTGCACGTGACTGCTTATAAGGGGCCCTTTTTTGATTTTTTCTTTCTTTCCTTGAACAACTGCTTGCAATTTTAAATTTACTTCTTTATAATTGTATACAGTGTATGATCTGTTATTTCTTGCTGACGGCATATTGCCAGGGGCAGCAAATCACACAGCATTCACACAAACTGGGGTTTGAATGGGCGAGACATCCCTACTTCATGGATTTAACGGAACCGAAGTCATATACACCCAGATGTATGAAGCTTGAGAAAGGTGGGTTTCTGCTGTGGAATCCAGTGGCTGTTAGCGAGGGGCCAACGAGCCGCATTTCCAGAGACGCCCAGTATAAAGGGGTTTCAGGAAGAGACTTTGAAGACAAGAGTGAAAATGAATTTTTACAATTACATAGGTCCGGGTGATACCCCTCCTGGACCACTTGTTTCCTTACCTGACCTTTCTCAGAAAGAGTGATACAAGATTGACCAGACTGGGACAGTAGGTGTATCACAAGGGAAGACTGAGTCACTGTGGCCTCTCCTTTAGAGTTTGGAAGAATGAGACAGTCTTATTGAAACATGGGAAAGTTTTTAACATGTGTAACAAGGTAGGTAGAGTGAGTATGCTTTCCTTGGCTGAGGAGCTGATGAGAGAAAACTGTATCAAAACTAAGGGCTTGGCAATTTGGAACTGAAATCAAGATAAATTCCTCTAATCAAAGGAAGATGAATCTTGAAGATGCTCAACCTGAGGGGGCTACGAAGGCTCAGTTGTTGATTGCATTCCAAACAGAGATTAATTCAATTTCCAGATATGACAGGAATCAAAGCATATGGATTGAGGGTAGGAAAATGGTGTAGAGGTTGAACATCAGTCATATTCTGGGGCCAAGGGCTAGAATAGCCGTCTCCTGCTCATATTTCTTTATTCCTTTAGTCATAGGAAATTTTTGGGTGGGCAAGGGTTAAAGTGTAAAATAATAATAAGTGACAGGCATTTCATAATGAAATATTCAGGTTATTATACTAAATGTAATGAGCAGTTGCAAAGAGGAACATATTAAAACCCACAATATTTTTTCTTTAAACAATAATTTTGTGTAAATGTACCACCCCCTAGTGGGCATTTAGCTCTCAATGATAAATCTCATAAATAAAATATCAGCCAAACAAAGACCAGGCCCTGCTGATATTCAGCCAGCTGTTATTGACTGCAATGCACATGTCAGATCAGGTGCTCAGTCTACTGCTGAACTCAGTAGCAAGGCCATGAGCAGCTCCTGACCTTATGAACCCATGGGGAGGATACACCACACAGCTCAGCTTTAAGCCTTCTGCTCCAGGCAGCACCATTCACTTAAACATCGTTGCTAACCAATATTAAAAGGTGAAAGAAAGTGTTCCCTTTTATTTTATTAATATTGATGCTTTGAATTGTTTCCAATAAACTTTTGTATTCAATTAACTTAAATTATTTTAAATTATTAAATTCACCAGATGCAAAGTGCATCTGATGATCAGTCACAGTTCCAGGCAGTGGAAAAGGCTCCTGATAGCGCAGGCTGTCAGAAAACCATCAAGGCTGCATACAGACAGGACCTTGGTCTACTTGAGACCACGTTGCTGTTCGCCCATTGTTCCACTGTATGGGAGGGCAGCAAGGCCTCCTGGAAGCCACATTGTCACAAATCAAAATGGTGAATGCAGAGATCTTGCTGGGAATGATCAGGGAAGGCTCATGAAAGACTGAGAACAAACTGGCATTTTTTGTGGAGTGGTTGAGTGAAAGATGATATGGGAAGATTATGAAATGTTCCTTTTCATAATCAATTGGACTTTTTTTTGCGTCCAGAATTGAGTCAAACTTGCAATTTAGCATTTGTTTTATCAAAAACTTGAAATAGAAGAGCCTGATGGATAAATGCATCTATTCGCAGATTTGATAAGCACCAGAGCATTCCACACATGCACACACATTCCTGCAGACAATTAACTACAGTACAAACGTGAATAAGGACAGTATGGCTTTGTGCGTGGTAGGTCATGTTTGACCAATCTGTTGGAGTTTTTCGAGGGGGTTACCAGGAAAGTGGATGAGGGGAAGGCAGTGGATATTGTCTACATGGATTTCAGTAAGGCCTTTGACAAGGTCCCGCATGGGAGGTTAGTTAGGAAAATTCAGTCGCTAGGTATACATGGAGAGGTGGTATATTGGATTAGACATTGGCTCGATGGAAGAAGCCAGAGAGTGGTGGTAGAGAATTGCTTCTCTGAGTGGAGGCCTGTGACTAGTGGTGTGCCACAGGGATCAGTGCTGGATCCATTGTTATTTGTCATCTATATCAATGATCTGGATGATAATGTGGTAAATTGGATCAGCAAGTTTGCTGATGATACAAATATTGGAGGTGTAGTAGACAGGGAGGAAGGTTTTCAGAGCCTGCAGAGGGACTTGGACCAGCTGGAAAAATGGGCTGAAAAATGGCAGATGGAGTTTAATACTGACAAGTGTGAGGTATTGCACGTTGGAAGGACAAACCAACGTAGAACATACAGGGTTAATGGTAAGGCACTGAGGAGTGCAGAGGAACAGAGGGATCTGGGAATACAGATACAAAATTCCCTAAAAGTGTCGTCACAGGTAAATAGGGTCGTAAAGAGAGCTTTTGGTACATTGGCCTTTATTAATCGAAGTATTGAGTATAAGAGCTGGAATGTTATGATGAGGTTGTACAAGGCATTGGTGAGGCCGAATCTGGAGTATTGTGTTCAGTTTTGGTCACTAAATTACAGGAAGGATATAAATAAGGTTGAAAGAGTGCAGAGGAGGTTTACAAGGATGTTGCCGGGACTTGAGAAACTCAGTTACAGAGAAAGGTTGAATAGGTTAGGACTTTATTCCCTGGAGCGCAGAAGAATGAGGGGAGATTTGATAGAGGTATATAAAATTATGATGGGTATAGATAGAGTGAATGCAAGCAGGCTTTTTCCACTGAGGCAAGGGGAGAAAAAAACCAGAGGACATGGGTTAAGGGTGAGGGGGGAAAAGTTTAAAGGGAACATTAGGGAGGGCTTCTTCACACAGAGAGTGGTGGGAGTATGGAATGAGCTGCCAGACGAGGTGGTAAATGCGGGTTCTTTTTGTAACATTTAAGAATAAATTGGACAGATACATGGATGGGAGGTGTATGGAGGGATATGGTCCGTGTGCAGGTCAGTGGGACTAGGCAGAAAAAGGTTCAGCACAGCCAAGAAGGGCCAAAGGGCCTGTTTCTGTGCTGTAGTTTCTATGGTTTCTATGTGGTGAAAATACTGCTAGTTAACAGTGATTTGAGGAGAATAATAATTGGTTGATTCTCAGACACAGTGATGAAGTACAGCATTGTCTCATGGCATCACTTAGGCTACATCCACACTAGACCGGATAAATCCATAACCGAAGCTTTTTCTCTTCATTTTGACCCTCCGTCCACACTGAAACGGCGTTTTCCTCCCCCGAAAATGGATCTTTTCAGGAACGCTCGTCCAGAGTGAATAAATCTGAAAACGCCTAATATCCAGCGTAGTGTGTACAGGGTGACCAGCTATTTTTAAAATCGCTGTCATGACGTGCTGGAATAAATGGTGGCAGCAGCGCGGCATTTCATTGTTTTCTTGAACGCAACCTCCAACACCACAACAATATCTGACAATAGATGTGTAACAGCCTATTGTAACATTTTATGGAAATACAAGATAACAGTGATGCAGACATGTTTTATACATTTAACAAGGTGCTTTATTAATGTACTGCTTGTGCAAACATTCAATAGATGCAATTGTCACTTTTGCCCCGTAACTCATTTTATTGCACATGTTAAATACAGCAAAATAATACACAAAGACATGGCAAAAGTAAAGGCAAACAGATGAGGTAACAGCAAATTTCACTTTTGTCCAGTAACAAGCCTTATTGCATTTAGTTGCTGCTGTCGTCCCTTTCATCGGTGAAGAGACTATGGCTGTAGGAAATGTTTCTGGACAAATGCGCACCAAGTCTTTCGTTTGGCAATTTCCTTTTAAGTTTTTTTAGTTTGTAACTGGACAAATGTGCACCAAGTATACGGATTCCTCTTCGCTTGTTTTCTGTGTGTCCTGCACATGCCCAGTAGGAAGAGATTCGCCCAAATATCCGTTTTAATGTGGATGGAGATATTTTCAAAAACGCCTGGTGTGGACGCCTATTGTTTTTACACGAAACTGGCGTTTTCAAAATTATCCAGTCTAGTGTAGACATAGCCTTAGATAACTCTTTGGACCAGTGTCCCATCTACTCTCTCAGGAAAGTGTAAATGACTCTGAAGTCCTATTTAAAGTACAGCAAGGAAATTATATCCAATGTCGAAGTCAACATTGATTCTTCAATCAATATTACAAAGAGAAAAAGACTCTTTGGTCATGATTTTTTCACTGTTTGTGACCAGGTTTTGGTGCCATTGAAAATTCTGTCAAGTAAAATCACTTATTAGTCCAAAGAAAAACAAAGAATTTTTACTTTCACTCAAATATTGTTTTATACTTCCATTAATCTGAGCTAATTTGTGGACTGCAAGTAAGTTGGCAATAAGCAGACTTTACATATCACCAGGATAAAAATTCAAAGGTTGAATGATAAATGATCTAATTCAAGATATGAAGGTCAAATTTCAAGATAAACAATGCAAAGCTGAAATGATGTCCCTACCAAACCCTCCTACCAGATACCATACTCAAGTGTGAAACACGTAGTTCTCTCCTCCTGATTGCAATCCTTTTTTCCGTTTCTTTTTCTGCTCAATACATTTTTTTCAATATCCATCTATTGTCATTGAAGGCTTCAATGTCTCAGCTCTGCTTGTAGTCAAGTCTAGTTGCTACGTACAGCCTATGGTGGTCTGAATTTACAGTACTAGCTCATGTGATTTCCCCCTCCCCATTCAGCATGATGCACACACCAGACAGAAGCACTTGCTGAAGCATCTGTTTAAAAGTTTAACTTTTAGAAGTTTCAAGATGGATGAACTGGACCTGGTGGCATCGAGATTCATCATCACCAAGGAGAATGTTAGAAGGGCCTTCCTGAAGATAAATCCAAGGAAGGCAACGGGCCCAGATGGCGTCCCGGGATGGGTTCTCCGGGCCTGTGCAAGCGAGCTAGCTGGAGTGTTTGCTGACATCTTCAACTGCTCCTTGCTTCAGTCTAAGATCCCCTTGTGTTTTAAGAAGGCAATGATAATCCCAGTGCTGAAGAAGAGCAAGGCGGCATGCCTGTATGACTATCGACCTGTGGCTCTGACATCAATTGCTATGAAGTGCTTCGAGCGATTGGTTATGGCACACATCAACCACAGCCTACCAGTCAACCTCGATGCTTTGCAATTCACCTACCGGAGCAACAGTGCCATCTCTCTGGCCCTACATTCCTCCTTAAAACATCTGGAGAATAAAGACGCATATGTAAGGTCCCTTTTCATTGACTACAGCTCTGCCTTTAATACCATCATTCCAAATAAACTGATTCTTAAGCTCCGGAACCTGGGCCTTAGCACTCAGATCTGCAGCTGGATCTTCAACTTCCTCACAGACAGGACCCAGCCTGTAAAAATAGGGGACAAGTTCTCCTCTACAATCACTCTGAGCACCGGTGCCCCACAAGGCTGTGTACTCAGCCCCCTGCTGTACTCACTGAACACCCAAGATTGTGTAGCCAAGTTTCCAACGAACTCAATATATAAGTTTGCTGATGACACCACAATTGTAGGCTGTATCTCGGGTAATGATGAGTTTGAGTACAGAGGAAATTAAGAACCTGGTGGCATGGTGCGAAGACAATAACCTATCCCTCAACATCAGCAAGTCAAGGGAATTGGTTGTTGACTTCAGAAGGAGTAGCGGACAGCACGACCCCATTTATATCGGTGGCGCGCAAGTGGAACAGGTCATAAGCTTTAAGTTCCTCAGGGTCAATATCACAAATGACCTGACTTGGTCCAACCGAGCAGAGTTCACTGCCAAGAAGGCCCACCAGTGCCTTTACTTCCTGAGAAAACTAAAGAAATTTGGCCTGTCCCCTAAAACCCTCACTAATTTTTATAGATGCATCGTAGAAAGCATTCTTCTGGGGTGCATTACAACCTGGTATGGAAGTTGTCCTGTCCAAGACCGGAAGAAGCTGCAGAAGATCGTGAACATAGCCCAGCACATCACACAAACCAATCTTCCGTCCTTGGATTAACTTTATACCGCACGCTGTCAGAGCAGTGCTGCCAGGATAATCAACGACACGACCCACCTAGCCAACACACTTTTGTCCCTCTTCCCTCTGGGAGAAGGCTCAGGAGCTTGAAGACTCATACAGCCAGATTTGGGAACAGCTTCTTTCCAACTGTGATAAGACTGCTGAACGGATCCTGACCCGGATCTGGGCCGTACCCTCCAAATATCCGGACCTGCCTCTCGGTCTTTTTGCACTACCTTACTTTCCCTTTTCCATTTATGATTTATAATTTAAAATTTTACTATTTACTATCGATTTGTACTCCAGGGAGCGTGAAGCGCAGAATCAAATATCGCTGTGATGATTGTACGCTCTAGTATCAATTGGTGACAATAAAGTAAAAGAAGAAGAATTATTTGGAATTGCACAGAAAGCAAGCCAAAAACCAGAACTGCAAAATCCAAATTATGGAATAGCTAATTATCTGAAATTGTTCAACCCAAATTAAAATCCAGACAACTGTATATTTTTGCCTGCCAGGAGATGAGCTGTTCTTGCATGAGCTTATAGTAAACTTTGTTGAAATAAGCAAACAAGTTGAAGACACTGGCAGAATGGGAATAGGGTAGAGAGATTTAAACTGACAGATGATTGGATGCTAATGGGCACAACCTGCAGATTGAATGCAATAGTTCTGTAAAAAAAAATCTTGCCAAGAAGCCATAGACCGGCAGTGGGTGAGCCAGCAGTTGTGGGGGCAAAAGGGGAGAGAGCAAGAGAGGCTGTGTGAAGACAAGGACATCCCTACATGGTTTAATAAAAATCTCTCTCCTCATAATCCTCTTGCTGTCTGAAATTGTGAATAGGTCAGGTCTGTTAACACTGATGAGCAACAACCGAAGAAGTTAGAAAATGAGAAGTAGGTAATCCAAAAGATATTATTGCTGTTTTTGAAAACCTTGCCATGAGAATAATCAACCTGGTTGATAATAAGCCATGAAGTTGTCAAAGTTGGGCAATGAAAGCTGGAGGAATGCAGAGATAATTTTGTGTACGTACAAAGGCAATTATTATTTGAAATTAAAGCAAAATATTCCATGAGGCCATTCAAGAATGCTGGTACTGAACTTCTATATAACAAAATGACTAAAAGAATAATTAATTAACATGGTAATTAAATAGTATCTTTGCAATTTTATCTTTTCTTAAACCTTTTTAATTACTCGACAATTGTCAAAGGAAATTACTTGCAAGAATTTCTTGTGAAGTTGCATCCATGGGAAATATCGTCTATAAGAAACTACAGTGCATTCTTTTTCTGAGCACATGCCAAGTTGAAATGGATCAAAACTCTAAAGCCACTGTGACTATTCAGTCACTTCTTTCCAACTGGATCTCAGTCACAGCCTCTGACCATTCCAACACAACTTCCCAAAATCAGAACTGTCATTTGAAATAGTTTATTAACCATTTAGTTTTTCTTGCAAGCGGGGAGTCTGGCTCATATGTTGAAAGCAAAACAATTAGGAGAATATGCAAACAGGATCGGAAGCATGAGCGGGCTGGTAGGCCTAACCCATTTTCTTTAATATAGGAAGTCTCATAGGTAGGACAGATGAGCTAAAAGCATTCACCAGCATACACAATTAGGAAAAGTACGATGAGACCCTCCATTGATCGAGGTCAATCATGGATATTGCCCATGCAGCAGGCTTATCCTCATCATGCAGCTGATAAATCCAAAGGAATGGCAAAGACGATATAGTTTGACATCAGCGGCGTTGCAGCAGTTGCCAGTCTGCATTGACCTCAACATAAGACTGCCATAAGGACTCCAGCTCTGGATTTTCCCTCACGATTTACTCTCAAAGCCTTCCACATGAGTGGGTATTGGTGCAAGGCAGCAGAGGTCTTAGATCAGAGTTTTCCTTCTCCTAGATGAGCTGCCAACCACAGCTGAGGAGCTCCATCTGCCTGAAGCAAGTGGCTATAAGGAGCCAGGAACTTGGCTTGGCTGTCAGAGGCTATTTGAGAAGTACATCATTCAGAGCATTTAATAGTTGATGGGAACTTATTCCCATTAATCCCCACCCCCCTGGCTACGACACTAAAAGGAACAGGATACTGATGCAATCAGGGATACGTTGCTGTAGGAAGGGTAGAACTGGTCTTTTAATGTTCTGCAATATACAAGTTCCAGGCAAGACAAAAGGTGAAAAAGAGTGTGCATTGTTGTAGTGCTGTTTAGGAAGAACATTAGGATGGTACTCAAGGAAAATATCTGGAGGGATCAACCAATGAGGCAATATGGGTAGAAAAGAAGTCACTTTGACATGGTTATACTTTTGGCTTCGCATTAGTCAGTGGGATTCAGAACAGAACAACGAGAATGCAAAAGGCTGTAAGAGCAAGAATAGTAATGGAGGACTTTAAGTTTCCCTATATTGACTAGGATTGTCTTAGTGTAAAGGACCTAATGTAGATGGGGAGGAATTTGTAAAATGCCTGCAAGAGTGTTTTTTGAAACAGTATGTAGTGACTTCTACTAGTGACAGAGCTGTACCTGACCTTACCTTAGGGAATGGTGATGAGCAAATGATACAGTATCTGTGCATGAACTCTTTTGGAACCAGAAGTGTAGAACGGTAAACTTCAAGGTAGTCATGGGAAAAAAAACAAGGTTGGTCCTCAAGATGAGGCCCGAAAGTGGGAAAATGTCAATTTCAATAGTCTAAGTCAAGATTTAGAAGAGGTAGATTTGAAACAATTGTTTGGAAGCGGGGGCAGGGGTGCGTGGTAACAGTATTTGATACATAGGAGGCATCTTAGATCTTAGGAGTTCAGATTCATCATGTCCCATCCCTCTGGGGTAAGAAATAAAAAGAGTAACATAAGGAAACTTGGCGTTAACCAAGGATATTGAATGTTTGATCATGAAAAATCAGGCAGCATATATCAGTATCAGAAATTGGTATCAAACGTGTCATGAAGTTTATAGGGGATACAGGAGAAATTTTAACTTAGTTAGACAAAAAGAAGTCATTACATGACAATAGGATATAGGATTATGGAGAATCCCTAAATCTTTTAAGTATATTAGAAACAAGTGAGGACTCTAAGGAAGAAATAGGTCCCTTCTAAGAACAGAGCTAAGGGAAATGAACAAGATCCTTAATAAACATGTCATCAATAGTCATCAGGGAGAAGAGTGTGGTGAGTTAAAAGAGGGGTACACTGATATTCCGGAGCCTGTCTTTACTAGGAAGGAGGACATGCTAAATAAAACTTGAAGACATCAGAGGTCAAATTCAAGTAGGACATACTGTATGGAGTAACTGACAAGAACCTTAGGAGCATTGATGTGCAGAGAGCCATTGTGGTGCAAGTCCCTAGCTCCCAGAAAGCAGCAACACTGATGTACAGGATAGTGAAAAAGGCATGAGTACAACAGTCCTGATGAAGGGTCTCGGCCTATAACGTTGACTGTTTATTCTCTTCCACTGATGCGACTTGGCTTGCTGAGTTCCTCCAGCATTTTGTGTGTTGCCATGAGTATGGACACTATATTGCAGTTGCACCAAACAATGGTTGAAACAGAGTTTGAGTGTGGTATGCAATTCTGGTTGCCACACTACAGGAACCATGTAGTAGCAATAGAGACAGTCCAGAATTGCCTGGAACAGAAGGGTGAATTTACAAGTGATTGGATAAACTAGGTTTATTCCCACTGGAATATACAAGGCTGAGTGGTGACCTTATAAGGTTAATAAAATTATGAGGAGCATTATATAAAGGCATCCATTAGTCTTGTAAGACCATGGATTTGCACCTTGGAAGGTTTCCAGGGCACAGGCCTGGGCAAGGTTGAAGACTGACAGTTGCCCCATGCTGCAAGTCTCCCCTCTCCATGCCACCGATGTTGTTCAAGGGAAGGACACTACAGCCGATACAGCTTGGCACCAGTGTCGTCGCAGAGCAATGTGTGGTTAAGTGCCTTGTTCAAGGACACAACACCCTGCCTCAGCTGAGGCTCGAACTAGCAACCTTCAGATCACTAGACCGACGCCGTAACCACTTGGCCACGCGCCAACACTATGAGGAGCATAGATATGATAGATCATCAAAATCTTTTTCCCCAAAGGCAGGGGAGCTAAGAACTAGAAGTCACAGGGTTAAGGTGAGTGGGGAGAAACAAAGGAGATTTTTGGGGATAAGTTTTTTCACATAGTGTGGTGAACATCTGAGACGAGCTGCCAGAGGTAATGGAGATAGATATATTCATAACATTTCACAGGCATCTAAATAGGAGAGGCACAGAGGACTATCAGCCTAATGCAGACAAATGGAAAAGTAATAGATAGGGATCACGGACAAGGTAGATCAGTGGAGTCCATCTTATTCGGAACATTACTTTGATTCTTTATCATCAATATGCATCTGTCCATCTATCAACATATTTGCCATTATAGAAACACAGTCATTCTGTTAGTTAACAAATATGTTTTGAAGTGCTGGTTGAAGTGGAAAAGGCAATGTCTCTGGAAGTTATTCATACATATCAGCAAAAGGTATATGATAAAGTGTCCAATAAGAAGCTGTTGGTTGAAGCTCATGGACATGGAAATGAAGGCAAATTTATGCTTTGAACGCTGCCATTTTTGATTACTGACAGACTTTGTTTTCATAGAACTATTTTCATAAAAAGGTTTCCTAAGCATTACAGAGGAAATAAAACTGCTATGAACATTTTAACCTCATTTCGTGCAAAGCAACAAGACACATGCAACACACTGCATGAGGTTCATTAACTGTGCTCTATATTTAACTTGTTCTATTCAAAATTTTAAAAGCAATCAAGCTTGGGCATTTATTATAAAGCTCTTGTCAGAAAAAAAAACTAATTACAACTCTGTGTGTGCTGCCACTCTTCTTGCAATTAAGTGACATCTATGTCATGGTTTAATTTTACAAACCAGCGTGTTAGGCATCAGAACGCAAAGCAATTGAAAAGCCATGCCTTCTATAAATCAGTGAAGGTGAATGACTTCTAGAATTGAGAGAAAAATATTCTTTAGTTTCATTACATAAGGCAGCACAAATCTTAAGAGCATTTCAGAAGGAATTTTTCAGGCAGATACGGAACATCTGAACTGTCACCTAAGATGAGCGATTCCCTCTTCCAAAACTGTACAACTCTTAAACAACTGGATCCTCTCCAAATGTAACCCCCACGGATGTGTTCAGAACAACTATCTTTTAACATTGTAGCAATAAAGCAAAAAAGTAGATACAATTTAGTATCCAGATGTTTGATTGTGAAATGCTGATACCGCTGACCAGCTCCAACTTGAAAAAATTTGACTTTTAATGTGGAATTGTTTGCAATAAAAAGTGGTCACAGGTTCCAGTAAATAACTATGGACCGTCACTAAAGCAAAACAATAATGCTTTTATTTAGAAAGAACTATTTCGACAGAAACAGAATCACTAATGTTTCTGACTGAAAGAAATAAAATTTAGTTTTTACCTCATATACCTACAGATACGCACATAGATAAACACAAAAGCTTTATAACTGCTGCATGGCTGGACACATCTGTTACAACAAAAACTCACAAGTAGAAATGATGTTTTTTTTAATGAAGCAATATGAAATTAGTCATTAGAATACCTGCTGAAGACTCCCTGACCAAATGGCACTGCAAGAGACACTGGTCTTCAGAAAATTAATGGGCATATCTGCTCTCTGTATGGGCGTGTACACCAAAAAGATCACATCACACCAAAAATAACCTGGAGCAATGCCCCCACAGGAGTAGAGGTGAAGTGAAAATAGTCAAGATGCTCGGAAATTGACTAATATTCTTGCAGCATATATTTTTTGCTAGCCACAGGTAAAATCACACCTATAAAGATTCATTGCTGATTTGAACAGTGTAGGAAGTAGTTAAATTCCTTGCAGAGAATTTGAGTCAATTTGAGAAATATGCAAACCAAAGGGTGAATGAAACAGTTTTACTGCTCTTCACTTCCAGCACTAGCAATGGTCAGTGAACACCATTACAAAACTGAAGCATTAAAGAAACAAATCAGATGAAAGGGTTTTAATTAGATCAACTAAACAAGCGAAAATCTGAACAATTAGTTGTATTATTTACAGTGTAATCTGAGCATCTATTACACAGTGTCAGTACCATACAGTGCAAGGTGTCACTTATTTCTCTAAACTCTTATTTGTTAGATGAACATATTACACAAAGAAACTCCCTGCTAATGAGATTCCTAAACCACACAGATAATGCTTACCTGCCAGGGCTCTATTGACAGAAGAATGAGTGGCTAATCCAGGCTGTCCTCGCTCGTGAAAGATGCCCGCATAAGGTAGATACTCGGGCAGCAGAAATCGCCTGTAAAAAGTAAAACATATAATCAAAGTAAAGGAGGACATCAATTGAACTAACCAATTAATTTTTTTGATAGACCATTCATATCACAAAGCAGGGCAAGTTGAATTTTGAAATTCTGTTTCCAAATGTTCCACTGGGACTCCGAACAAAAGATTGAAAAGTAATTTAGAAGCTAAATTAAACAGTGCAAGTCTCCCTGTCAAATTTATCTTGCTGACAGCTTAAAAATACCTTTCAATTGCACCACATTTCAAAATTGACTACGGGTCTTTGATCAATAATACATATTAAATTTGACTACAGTACTGTAAAATGTAAGTTTTATTATTATAACCCTTCATTTGCTCCAGCCTTTGTCATTCTTGCCATATGGGATGCTGTTTGAATATAAATATGAACCCTAGCCTTCTTTAATTCAGCACATTAACATTGCCACACTATTTCTCCAATAAAGAATGCAATGTGATTCGAGTATATCTCCTAAAGCGTTCCTGAAGTTCCTTGTACTCGAATGCAAATAAATCTTTGATTGATATTGGTTTATTATTGTCACATATATAAGATACAGTCAAAAGCTTCTCTTGCATACTGTTTATACAGATCAAATCATTACACTGTACATTGAGCTAGAATAAGGCAAAACAACAATGCAGAACAAGGTGTAAAAGCTACTGAAAAAGTGCAAGTGCAGGTAAACTATAAAGCACAAAATTATAATGAGGTACATTATGAAGCCAAGACTCCATCTTATCGTACAAGAGGTCTGCTCAAATGTCTGATAACAGTAGGATAGAAGCTGACCTGAAGCCTGGAGGTATATGCTTTCAGACTTTTGTATCTTTTGCCTAATGGGAGAGGGGAGAAAAGAGAATGTCCAGGGTGGGTCACTGGGGACTTTAAGCAGCAAAGACCATAGACAAAGCTCGGGGAGGAGAGACTGGCTCCTGTGATGTGTCAAACAGTGTCCACAACTCTCTGCAGTTTCTTGTGGTCGTGTCCAGATGCCATAACAAACCATCATGCATCCCAGACAGAATGCTTTCTATGGTGCAACAATAAAAATTGGTACGAGTCGAGGGGGACATGTAAAATACCTTTAGGCTCCTGAGGAAGTAGAGGTGACGGTGAGCCTTCTAGGCCGTAACCATCAACATGATTGGACTGAGTCAGGCTACTAGTGACACCTAGGAAATTGAAGCTCTCAACCTTAACACTGTTGATGCAGACATGAGCACGTATACCAAGCACTCCCCCCCCCACCCACTTTTGAAGTCAATTACCAGCTCTTTTGTTGACACCATGTCATTAATCTCCTTCCTGTACTCAGACTCATCATTATTTGAGATGTGGCCAACTATAATAGTATTATTTGTAAACTTGTAGATGGTAAGAGCAGAATCTACCCGCACAATCATTCATGTACAAAGAGCAGCATACGGGGCTGAGGACACAACCCTGTGGAACACCAGAGTTTAAAATAATTTTGGCAGAGGCTTTGCTGCCTGTCCTTACTGATTGCGGTCTGCTGAGCAGAAAGTCAAGGATCCAGTTGCAAAGGGAGGAATTAGCTCCAGAGTTTGGCAATAAGTTTGCTTGGAATTATAGTACTGAAGGTAGAACTGTAATCTATAAACAATAGTCTGACACATGCCTTTTCTGTCCAGCTAAGTACAGGACCAGGGAGAAAGTATGTGCCACAGACTTGTTTCGGAGGTAGGCAAATTGCAGTGAGGTTGTCTGGAAAGCTGGAGGTAATGCCTGCCATGACCTGCCTCTTGAAGCACCTTGTGATGGTAGTATGAGAGCCACTGGTCATTAAAGTACGTTACCTTGTTTTTCTTGGGTACTGGGATGATAGTGGTCTTCTAAAGGAGGGAACTACAGCGTGAGGCAAGGAGAAATTAAAAATGTCTGCAAATACCCTGCCAGCTGATCCACACGTGCTCAGGATGTAGCCAGGGATAACAACCATGCCTAATACCTTGCAGAGATTCACCCTCTTACATCTACAACGGTGACTGCAGAATCAGGTGCACTGTAGTATTGTCTTCAACCTCTGTTAGCCTTACAGAGGTTATATCTTGATCTTTTATGAAGGTCAGGGTCACCTGATTTGAATGCTGCAGACCTAGACTTCAGAAGATTGTGATCTCCCAGTTCATCCATGGTTTCTGGTTTGGAAACACCCAGATTGCCCTATTTGGTACACAGTCCTGAATACACTTGCTGATAAAGTCTGTGATGGTAGAGTTTACTCATCTAGACTGACACCAAGTCTTTGAACATGAACCATTCTTCTGACTCATGTAGAATCTCATCTGTTTCCTCAGACCAGCACTGTACGACTTTCAGTTCAGGATTCTCCTGTTTCACCTTTTGCTTGTACACAGGAGAAGAAGCACAGCCAGGTGGTCTGAGTTACCAAAGTCTGGACAAGGGATGGCTCGGGAGGCATCTTTCTTCGTAAAGCAATGGTCAAGGGTGTTTAGACTCCTTGGACTTACTCATGTATGTGCTCATTTTTTTTTGAAATGAGGGTGGGAGAGCACAACAGGGGTTGGAAAATTCATGAGATATGAAAAGAGGAAATTTGGAATTAACAAAAATAAATATTAGGGAGTCTTTTCTTTGAAATAATCAAACCTGAAATTAGACTAGGAAGTTATACTATGAGCTTTTAAGAAAGATAATTTGTTTGAAAACTCAATGGGCACAGTTAATCATTCAAGTTGCCTGACAGTCATACTGAATGGCATTCCAGCAGGACCATTACCTCCAAGTAGAACTCAACAGCATCCAATATTAATCAGTCTTACCGGGGTACAAAGCGACCCAGGGATGGGGCTGTCATTCTTGCATTTCTTGGAGCCCGCTGGCGTGATCTCTCTCCACCATCCCTTTAAAGCACAAAAAGGATAGCAAATTTTACATTCCTCAAATAGTAAATGAAACAGTTAATAATAGTATTCATTTCAACTCAAATTAAATAGGTTGCACCAGTGTATCGTCACTTGAAAGGCATTTGGACATGGATTAAATTTTTTTTGAGGGATACAGGCCAAAAGAAGGCAAAATGAGCTAGTTGAGATGGGCATCTTTGCTGGCATGGACTAACTAGGTTGAAGGGCCTATTGCCACGCTGGATTAGTCTGACGATGCAAATGCTGATGTACCGAAGAGTACAATGAAAGAGCAAAAAAAAACTGAAGTATTGTCCCATTTTAATCAGGTTTGGCATTCCCAAAATTCAACAGTTAATTATTACATAGGAATTGCAATGTGCCATTTTTATTAACAGATATCAAGCTGGCTTAATAAAGTATCTTAATACAATTTACAGCTTCATAATGTAGCTAAGCACACAAGGATTGGGAAAGAACTTTGTAGAGGTGTGCACCAGTGGTCTAGTTACACCCATAATTACTAATGTCATTAATAAATAATAATGTATTAAAGGCAGTATTTCACTGGCCTTCCAAACCTCAAGTCTAGTGGTGTGGTCCACATAGCATTTAGGCCTGAGGTTGCAGGCTATAGAGGATCCACATTTGAAATGTTCTGGCAACCCATGAGCTGCCAGTAATGCTCAGGGAACAGCACTGCCAGCTGTAACAGTACTCATTTTATTTTATTTTTTTAGATTTGGAGACATTTACAAACTATTCAAATTGAATTACACAAAAATTAAATTAAATTATTAATTGAAACCTACAGGCACATACTTAAAATCAAAAAAAAAATCTTTCCCTTTGCCTCCAAGCATTTTGCTTTATTAGACCCATTAAACCATTGAAACTTAGAAATTGTGTCTGGTGATACTTTGGTACAGAACCAAGTGGCAATTCCTGAGCATAATATAATCATATAACAATTACAGCACAGAAACAGGCCATCTCGGCGCTTCTAGTCCGTGCTGAACTTTTACTCTCACCTAGTCCCACCGACCTGTACTCAAGCCCATAACCCTCCATTCCTTTCCTGTCCATATATCTATCCAATTTAACTTTAAACGACAACATCGAAACTGCCTCAACCACTTCTGCTGGAAGCTCGTTCCACATAGCCACCTCTCCGAGTAAAGATGCTGGACAATCTCACCTAATAAAGGACAGCAGATGTCTTGGTAAAATTACAATGTGGGGTAATCTAGAAGGATGGAGGTTAAGGAAATGGGCATGTTAGATTTTTTTTGAAATGAGACTTTGCTTTCTCGGTAAATGGTAAATATAGGTAAATGAGATTTAAAGTTACAATGCGCAAGTATAATTTTGGATTTGGATGAACTCCAGTTTTTGGAGCATACTTATAGGAATGGTGAAGCCTTGGTACATTAGAAACATGGGTGGCTGATCCATTGGCAGAAGGGCTGAAGTACAGACAGTAGATGCTATTCTCATACATGTCATAGGCTTGGTGATAAGAGTATAAAACGGCCGGAACATTAATAATCAGTCTCATGTTGGAGGAAACAAGGGGAGTGGATGCATGATCTGTGAATGGAAAATAAGCCCTTTGAAGAAGAGTATCAAAGTATATTATGGATGGGAGGACACGGCATATCTGAGACTTCTGTACACTTTTACAGAATGGGAAAAGCTGGACAGTGTACTGAAGTCACAGCACTGATATACCAGTTGAAGATTTATGATCATGAACCCCCAAGGAAGGGAGTAATTTTATTTTGCAATGACTAACAAGTTCCTTAAGATGTTTGTAGGTAGGATGGGCAATATACACAAATAATACAAATGCACTGTAACCATGAAAGGAATTTCACATTCATTTAAAAATATGTATCCGTCAATGTATTAAGATCATGATCCAGAGGAAAAAAATTGTTGGGAATCATTAGATATCTATTGCCTTTCAAACAGCCTGAGATAGAGGAGAAGATTTCAAAATTTTGCTGGAAATATTATTATTCTAACTAAATGCTTCAAAACTGCATTCCAGAACTTTGGTTTATCTGACCCAGAAATAACACTATTTCATTATCTTCACACTGAAGCCAGAACCTGATCTCATTTAGTTTGTATCTCTTAGTATTTCATTCTGATAAAAACCATTCCAGTTTCTCCCCAAGCTATGTAATAAGTTAAGGGGCCCAAATCTTAAACTGACAGGTGAGCTCATAACTGGCCCAAATCCCTGGGTGCCATCTTCTGCTAAGAATCCAGTTCCAAGGTGACTGTTGGGTTCCAGCAGGGGCCGAGGTTGTCATTAATAGCCAGTGAGGTCATGCCATTTAGATCACCAGCTGTTAAAGAAATGGCACCTCTCTGGCATTCACCAATACACAAAAAATGCAAACCTGACAATTAAAGTAATTTATTTAAATCAACTCAATTAAATAAAAGAAATTAACTTATCCAATTCCTCACAACCATCCCTTCCCATGCTAATAATAGGCCCAATAGAAATGCACCAGTATCATGAAGTACTGGGAAATATGTGGAAGCTTACATTTCCCCAGTGAACTCTATGAGAAGAGCAGTTGCCCAAGGTTGAAATTAGCTAAACACAAGTTCCAGAATTCTGCTTTCACTGAGTCCTGGTGAAGTTCTGCAGTTACACTGGTACAAAATGCTGGTAATTCCCAGCAAAGATGCTGGCTTTCATACAGAAGAACGAGTCCAACAAGATCATTCTGAGCTTGGCATTTTGACTGTAACCTCACATATTAGTGTTAATGCTGGGACTGTATAGCAGACAGTATGGTGATCAGTGCTTTGCTTTTAAAAGAGTGAGCCAACAGTTAAATTTACACTGGCATCTCATTAATTCTCAGACAATACTGACATTCTGCCGTGAATAGAGAACAAGCACAAAATTTATTTTGCTCTGAAGCAACATTCATGCATTCCCACCAAATAGTGCACAACTTCAAACATTTGCTGAGGATGTACCAAACAAATGCACTATAAAGGACAAACACTGTTCTGAGCTTGTAGAAATTCAGATAATCAGAATCAGGTTTAATACCACTGGCACATGTCGTGAAATTTGTTAACTTAGCAGCAGCGGTACAATGCAATACACAATAAATATAGAATGAAATATTATATACATAAAATAGTGCAAAAACAAAAATAATTTTAAATAGTGAGGTAATGTTCATGGATTCAATGTCTATTGGCAGAGGGGAAGAAGCTGTTCCTGAATTGATGAGTGTGTGCCTTCAGGCTTCTGTACCTCTTTCTTGATGGTAACAATGAGAAGCGGACATGTCCTGGGTGATGGGGATCCTTAATAATGGAAGCAGCCTTTCTGAGGCACCACTCCTTGAAGATGTCTTGGATACTACAGAGACTAGTACCCATGATGGGGCTGACTAATTTTACCACTTTCTGTAGCTTCTTTCGATCCTATGCAGTAGCGCCCTCCCACCCCACCCCATACCAGATGGTGATGCAGTCAGTCAGAATGCTCTCCACAGTACACCTGTAGAAGTTTGAAGTTTCATAGGTGACAAACCAAATCTCTTCAGACTCCTGATGAAATATAGCCACTGCCTTGCCTTCCTTATAGCTGCATTGATATTTTGAGATGAGGTTAGATCCTCAGAGATATTGACACTCAGGAACTTGAAATTGCTCACTCTCTGCACTTCTGATCCCTCTGAGATTGGTTTGTGTTCCTTTGTCTTACCCTTCCTGAAGTCCACAATCAGCTCTTTGACCTTACTGACGTGGAGTGCAAGATGGTTGCTGCAACACCACTCAACCAGCTGGTATATCTTGCTCCTATACGTCCTCTCATTTCCAACTGAGATTCTGCCAATGGTTGTATCATCAACAAATTTATAGATAGCACTGGAGCTATGCCTAGCCATACAGTAATAGGTACAGAGAGAGTAGAGTAATGGGCTAAGCACACATCCCTGTGGTGCACCAATGGTGATTGTCAACGAGGAGATGTTATTCCCAATCTGCATAGGTTGTGGTCTTATGGTTAGGAAGTCAAGGATTCAATTGCAGAGGAGGTACAGAGGCCCAATTTCTGTAGCTTTTCGAAAGCTCTGTAGGAATGATAGTGCCAAATGCTGAGCTATAGCTCATGAACAGCATCCTGACATAGGTGTCCGTATTGTCCAGGTGATATAAGGCTGCATGGAATCATTGAGGTTGTGTCTGCTGTAGACCAATTGTGGTGATAGGCAAATTGCAGCGGGTCCAGGTCCTTGCTGAGGCAGATGTTGATTCTGGCCATGACCAACCTCTCAAAGCATTTCATCACCATATATGTGAGTGCTACTGGATGATAGTCGTTAAGGCAGCTCAATCTGCTTCTTGGGCACTGATATAATTGTTGCCCTTTTGAAACAGGTGGGAACTTCCAACCATAGCAGAGAGAGATCGGAAGTCCCTTTGAATACACCCACCAGTTGATTGGCCTAAGATTTCAGACCAGGTACCCAAATGGGGTCTGCGTTTAACTTGCTACCTTTCATAATATTTTTCACTGGGCATAACATCTCTCTTGCAAATGTAAACAAACACAAACTAGTAAAGACTCTGTTTAAATGCAGCAAAGTACACAATATTTATGTATGATTGATAATTTTAGCACATAATCATATAATATGTTTTAATAAGTTATTACAATTGAATTTCATTTGGAAATAAACTGAAACTGCCCAAATCCAACTATGAAATTTTGTTGGTCCTGAAACTATTATTAACTATACGTTGGAGGCAAAGAATGAAAACATGCAAAGGGAATTTAATAGATGTAAGACTAACTTAATCCAAATTAATCAAGATGTTCTCAGGAATCCAACAAGTATAAAACTGGAACACAAAATCTGCCAGGGTGGTGGTCATTCTCATAGAAACTGATAAAATTAACTAAATCATTGCACGTGATGTAAGGAGAAAATTAACTCAGAATAAATATAATTCTAAGAATAGGAGAGATGGACTAACTAATTTTAGGAGTGCTTGAAACAAGGTTATTTCAGTACTTTTCTATTAAAGATAATTCCAATTTCCCATTTTGACATTGTTTATCTGGTTATAAATATAGGAGTATACAGACTTTCAACAACCTGCTGAAACAAAGTATCTCCATTTAAAAGGAAGCCATGTTTTGTCTTACTTGCACCAAATTCTTGTTCTCTACTTTTATTTAAGCCATCTTTATTTGGCATAACTTCAATGCATTAAAAAAATTACCACTTTGTCTCCAATAGGATTTTCACACAGATCAATCACATTTACTTCTTACAATAAAGTAATCTACCACCAGGCTTTAATGCTGAAAACAATGCATTCTATCATCTTCCTTTACACTCCTATAAGCCTGAAATTTCTGCTGATTTTAATATGCACTGTGGCAGCTATTAAAGACCATCAATTTCAATGGTACCCTGAAGAAAACTGCACCGCCAGCCAGAATTTACAATACACTAAACACTATCGAGTTCTATTTATCACCCCGATTTTGTGACCTAAAGCAGAAAAAAACTGAACAGCTTTTAAAAAAATAAGTGTACTATTAAACTGCTTCTACCCCATATCTATTGACAGAATCTGAACCCAGAGCCAAAAGATCAAGTTGGTAATATAGATGACTTCTCTTGGATGAATTGCAATTTGAAAAAAAAATGAAAGTAGTTCTGGTCTCACTGTGAATAGCAAAAGTAAGAGTTGACAGGACAGTATATATGAAAAATGCTGTTAAAAGTTTTTGCAAAGGAAAGGCAGCCTTCAACATCAAAGTTACTTTTAATTATAGTTGGTCTTACTCGAGATACCTTTGGGAAATTTTAAACACCAGAGAAAAACAAAACACATAGTATCAATTTATACCCCCGCAATTCACTTTCCTTTAACAAGCCTCTGTTGAAATGTTGTACATTCATCTGTTTAACAGGTAACTGTAGAAAATCATCCAGTTGGGCACACATAAGAGATGAGGCAAAAATAATTATAACTGCTTCCTCCAGTATCTATAGTATTCAGTCTTTTATTAAATAGTGTATTCTTGAAGACAATATAGTTGCTTAAATCTATGGAATACCAAAAAGATAATTATATGATAATTATTAATTTACTCCTCCAAGAAGACCGCAACCTTGCCGTAGGGTTTGGAGGCTTCCGTGTCTCAGTGACCCGAAGAGCTACGTTGGCTGGAGTCAGGGCCCTGTGGTTTGGCCCTTGATAGGATGACCCATACCAATCAGGTCAAAGTGTAGAGGCCAGACTAATAGTGGTCCACCAGTCCTCCAGGTTCAGGGGTTCAGCTCAGAGCTACCAACCTTGACTGGTTAAAAAACAATTGTTACAGGAACAGCATTGAAGAATCCTTCTAGATAGACAGAGTTGGAGGACCTTCATTGCTGCCCTAAATGCCAACGGTGTTACAGGCACTAAGTATTAATTTACTCCTACACTCTTTGTGAAATTAGTTTTCAAAATACAGGGGGTAGGTAGATTTAATTAAATGCAAAAGGACAAAGTCTGTGTACACTTTCTGCAGTTTGAAACTTTATTGAAAATGAGGAAGCAAGGTAATTGGAACATGGATAATTGAATGTTCACAACAGCTAACAAGAGCTCTCTTTACACCTTATAGAATACATTAACACTATTACGAGATCAATTATGTGCCTCATGAAGGAGGAGGTCATTAGTAACGAGATTATCAGGAGTATGTCCATAATCTTTTGGAGTTAGCACTGCTCATCACCAGGTGACATTTATGTAACAAATCTTACTAAATATACTAATTGTGAGAAATAGAAAATTATTTTTTGCTACAACAGATCTGTGAATCTGAGACAGTAACCAATTAAAAGTAGATTCCATTTCCAAGTTTGCAGGAACAATGAGCTTCCGTGTAAAAGAAATCTAAAAAAAAAGGTGTAATAACAGTGGTCTCAATATTACCAGAAGTGATGGTGCTCAAGCTTCTCCACTTCAATGCTTTTAGCCGATTAGTATGGTAAATCAATAATGAAAACCACATCGTTCTGTGTAGTACATAGCACAATTTATCTCTTTTAATGCAACGTATGCTTTAGAATACTGAAAGGAGAAGAAGAAGAAGTGCCAAAAGACCCATCACACCACTCAATAGGTCATAGCAGAGGATGATAAAAACACAGCAGTAATGTAAAACCCAATGGTAAAGAGCTCTTCAATAAAAAATAGCAGCATTATTTTCCTGGTGAATCGTGGAGTATGATGATAGACAATTAACAGAAATTGTACCAACCCCCACACACCTCCACAAACTAAATAATGTGACCAAAGTATCCTGGATCTGTCTGGACTAGAAGACAGAACATTTAGCTTTGTTCGAATCCCAAATATTAAGCAGCAGTAGGTCACTCATTATTTGATGCTCCTCCTCCGTTAGTAGGGCCATGCCTGATCTGATTATGTCAGTAATTTTGCATCCTTGCATACCCTCCTGGTAACCTCATACTACTTTGCTTTTCAAGAACCTATCTACACGTGTCTTAAAAATTAAGCAAGAAAATGTTATGAAACATTATTCAGTTTATGAAGAATGAAGAATTTATGAAGAATGAAGAATTTATTAAGAATGCATTTAGTGTGTAACAAGGTTAAAACATTAATGGATTGTTGAAAAAAATTATTGCCAAGAATATCAAAATCACTTACCCTAAAAATATCTGTTATCAAAGAGACAATTCAAGTACAATATAGGCTATTAAAGAATAGTAAAGTGAATATAGGAATTAGGAGCAGGAGCAGATCAGTCAATTCATTGAATGAGAAAGTAGCTGATCTGACTGCAATCTTAGCTCTGCTTTCTTATTTATCCATGTAATTTTCCATCAACTTGCTCATCAAGAGTCTATTGACCTTTTGCCTTAAAAACATTCAAAATACTTCTGCTTTCACCATCCACTGAGAAAGAGACTTTAATGACTCACCAAGAATCACCTGGATGAGTATGCTGCAGTTGTTACCGACTTCATTAAAACCTGTGTGGATGAGCGTGTGCCTACAAAGACTTACTGTACATTCCCAAACCAAAAGCCGTGGATGAACCAGGAGGTACGTCATCTGCTAAAGGCTAGATCTGTGGCATTCAAGTCTGGCAACCCAGGACTGTACCAGAAAACCAGGTATGACTTGCAGAAGGGTATTTCAAGGGCGAAGAGACAATTTCGAATGAGGTTTGAGGCAAAATCGGATGTACAGCAACTCTGGCAGGGTCTGCAAGACATTATTTCCTATAAAGCGAAACCCAATAGCATGAATGGCAGCGATGCTTCACTACCAGATGAACTGTTTTTAAAGAGAGTGAACCCTCGCAAGGCAGGAGGTCCCGATGGAGTACCTGGGAAGGCTCTGAAAAGCAGGAGTATTCAAGGACATTTTCAACCTCACACCGCTGCGGGCCGAAGTTCTCACTTGCTCCAAAAAGGCAACAATTACACCAGTGCCTGAGAAGAATAATTTGGGCTGCCTTAATGACTATTGCCCAGCAGCATTCACATCGACAGTGATGAAATGCTTTGAGAAGTTGGTCATGACTGGACTGAACTCCTGCCTCAGCAAGGACCTGGACCCATTGCAATTTGCCTATTGCCACAATAGGCCAAGGGCAGATGCAATCTCAATGGCTCTCCACACGGCTTTAGACCACCTGGACAACACAAACACCTACGTCAGGATGCTGTTCATTGACAATAGCTCAGCATTTAACACCATCATTCCCATAATCTTGATTGAGAAGTTGCAGATCCTGGGCCTCTGTACCTCCCTCTGCAATTGGATCCTCAACTTCCTGACCAGAAGACCACAATCTGTGCAGATTGGTGCTAACATCTCCTCCTTGCTGACAACCAACACTGGCGCACCTCAGAGATGTGTGTTTAGCCTACTGCTCTACTCGCTATATACACATGACTGTGTGGCTAGGCATAGTTCAAATACCATCTATAAATTTGCTGATGATACAACCATTGTTGGTAGAACCTCAGGTGGTGACAAGAGGGCGTACAGGAGTGAGAGATGCCAACTAGTGGAGTAGTGCCGCAGCAACAACCTGGCACTCAATGTCAGTAGGACGAAAGAGCTGATTGTGGACTTCAGGAAAAGTAAGATGAAGGAACACATACTAATCCTCAGAGGGATCAGAATTAGAGAGAGTGAGCAGCTTCAAATTCCTGGGTGTCAAGATCTCTGAGGATCTAACCTGGTCCCAACATATCAATGTAGTTATAAAGAAGGGAAGACAGTGGCTATACTTTATTAGGAATGTGAAGAAATTTGGCATGTCAACAAATACACGCAAAAACTTCTATAGCTGTACCGTGGAGAGCATTCTGACAAGCTGCATCACTGTCTGGTATGGAGTGGCTACTGCACAGGACTGAAAGAAGCTGCAGGAGGTTGTAAATCTAGTCAGCTCCATCATGGGTACTAGCCTACAAAGTACTCAGGACATTTTCAGGTAGTGGTTTCTCAGAAAGGTAGCATCCATTATTAAGGACCTCCAGGCACCCAGGACATGCCCTTTTCTCACTGTTACCATCAGGTAGGAGGTACAGAATCCTGAAGGCACACACTCAGCGATTCAGGAACAGTTTCTTCCCCTCTGCCATCCGATACATAAATGGACATTGAATCTTTGGACCTCATTTCTTAAAAAAAAACAGTATTTCTGTTTTTGTATGTTTTTTAATCTATTCAATATATGTAATTGATTTACTCGTTTATATATTATTATTATTTTTTTCTCTGCTAGATTAGTCATAGTCATACTTTATTGATCCCGGGGGAAATTGGTTTTCGTTACAGTTGCACCATAAGTAATTAACTGGTAATATGTAAATTATGCCAGGAAATAAGTCCAGGACCAGCCTATTGGCTCAGGGTGTCTGACCCCCCCAAGGGAGGAGTTGTAAAGTTTGATGGCCACAGGCAGGAATGACTTCCTATGACGCTCTGTGTTGCATCTCAGTGGAATGAGTCTCTCGCTGAAAGTACTCCTGTGCCCAACCAGTACATTATGCAGTGGATGGGAGACATTGTCCAAGATGGCATGCAACTTGGACAGCATCCTCTTTTCAGACACCACTGTCAGAGTCCAGTTCCATCCCCACAACATCACTGGCCTTACGAATGAGTCTGTTGATTCTATTGGTGTCTGCTACCCTCAGCCTGCTGCCCCAGCACACAACAGCAAACATGATCGCACTGGCCACCACAGACTCGTAGAACACCCTCAGCATCGTCCGGCAGATGTTAAAGGACCTCAGTCTCCTCAGGAAATAGAGATGGCTCTGACCCTTCTTGTAGACAGCCTCAGTGTTCTTTGACCAGTCCAGCTTATTGTCAATTCGTATCCCCAGGTATTGCATTGAACTGCTGCTGCTAAGTTAACAAACATCACGTCACATGCCGATGATAATAAACCTGATTCTGATTCCGCAAAAAGCATTTAATTTCGCCAAACTTAAACCAGCGACTTTTTTCTTTTGTAAGATTGACCCAACTGGCCCCGCAGTCACCTGTTCAAGACTGTTCAGGAGTTACTGTTTCAATTGGGTCTCCTCTCACTCTTCTGAACTCTGCTGGTACAAGTGTAATCCAATCCTTCCTCACATAATAACTCACCTATTCCAGTCAGCAGTCCAGTACGCCTTCTCCAAACTGCTCCCCTCCTAAGGAGGCCTCACTGGTACCCAAGCATAACCTCCATACTTGTCTCACAATTACATAATTATATTTGATGAACCTTTGAAATTATATGACATTCCTGCATTTTTTTTCTAAACATGGTCTAGATGTGGTGATAAAATGAAATAGGGAAATTTGAGGTGTACAAAGACAAAATAGTACAAATGCTGGATATGTGGTATGAAAATAGTTACACTGTGTTCACCCAGCAATCCGGCAATAATTGCCGAGAGAAAGAATGGATGTCAGTTCAATGATCTTCCATCTGAACTACTGAAACAAAACCAGAATAAGGCATCATTGCTTTGCATTAACATTGATAGAAGATAGTATGCCACAGGCTCAAAGACAACTCATGGTGAATTAGGGGTAGGAATTCACAAACCCAATAGAGACATTGACAGTACTGAAAGAACCAGACGGTAATAGTAGCAAATACACAAGAATTGTTAATTTCAAAATCAGGACTTCAAAAACATATATGTAAAGCCTGCATCAAAGATGTCTTTTTTCTTCAATGCGGGTTGAAAATCTGCACAATTCGTTCGACATGTGGGGGCGTGGGGAGGGTGGAGAGATGGTGGGTGGTGAGAGAAAGAAAATGGGGAAGGGAGAGGGAGGAAGGGAGAGGGAGGAAGGGAGAGGGAGTGTGTGGGGGGGAGAGAGTGTGGGGGGAGAGAGTGTGGGGGGGAGAGAGTGTGTGGGGGGGAGAGAGTGTGTGGGGGGGAGAGAGTGTGGGGGGAGAGAGTGTGGGGGGAGAGAGTGTGGGGGGGAGAGAGCGTGGGGGGGAGAGAGTGTGGGGGGAGAGAGTGTGTGGAGGTGGAGAGTGTGTGGAGGTGGAGAGAGAGAGTGTGTGTGGACGTGGAGAGAGAGAGTGTGGAGGGGAGAGACAGTATGTGGAGGGGGAGAGAGCACATGCTGCGGGGGGAAGAGAGAGAGGCAGTGAGGAACTTGAAAGTGACAGTAATTCAGCAATTGTGAATATTCAGCAGGCTGCAGAAATTTCAGAAAAGGCACAGCATTAATTTTTAAAAGATTTGTAGTGATAAAGTGTCGGCTGATCACAGAGCAGCAGAGAAATTAATTAATGAGTTTTAATAATTTAAAAAAAATTATTTCTCATTTCGTCAGTCAGCTATGGCTATTTTTTGTCAGGTAGAGCTCTTACCACTTAGTGGTAGATGCTGGTTTCATATTCAATTTATCATGTTGAGTATCTTCCATGATTTTCCCTGCGGCATCAATCATCTTAATTTACCGTTGGCACTACCTGTCACATCCTATAAACCCATAGTAAAATTTTTCGCTCTACTCCTTTTCAAACACAAAGCTGACCCCAAGTATATCAATGTTTGCTTTTAGCAGTACATTCAGACAATCTTTGCTTGTTAACGAAATCTGGTTCATTACTCATTATTAATTTTGATGAGGCTTGCCCTCCTGCTGTTTCTGGGACTTATTACTGTTTTAAAAATACTTTGATCATGCAAGAAATTCATCACTTTTCTGAAATAACCTTCGAGATTATCCCAATCTACATGGAGCAAACAAAACCTTAATGCTGACACATTGTCAGAAAGGATAGAAACTACTTCTATTTTCACCATAATTCTTTCCAGATAAGTGATAACATGATATTAAACAGCTGCTGAGGTGTTCGTATCCTCTTGGGATCAAGGTCTCAATTCTCTGATAATAACTGGAGAATTAAGCCATTTTCACTCTCATTTTTGTTGTGACAATGCTATCAATTAATAATTCCAGTTTGAACACAGTTCAGCACAATTAGTTCACAGAGGGGCTGCTTCTCTTCATTACTAATTGGAAAACTGCCTGCTCCAAACACAAATTATTTATTAGTTCTCAGTCAAGTTCAGGTGGAGCCAAATTCGCATACCAATGCACAGGAGTACAAATGTAACGGATTGCCAGTGCAAAACTGAAAAAACCCAGTTCAGCTCAGAGTACCACCACCAGCATTCTTCACCCAATTGTGAGGGAACTTCTGAGCTTCTGTCATACTTCCACTAAGTTATGTATTTGCTCTATGAGGATACTTTGAAGCATTACATTCACTTTTGTTCTCATCAAATGATTTTAAACACAGATAACGTGAATAATCATCAATTTTTGACAGGTTTACAAAGTGGTAAAACACATAACACAGATGGACAACAGCTATGAGAATAATTTCTCCTGCATTCCGTTAATAGTTGAACAAACAAAAGCATTTTCCATTCAAATTGACAGCAAAGTAGAGAACTGTCAATCAAATTCCTTGGGACCCGACAGTTTTCAGATTATGCTTGAATTTAGATTAGTGGTACCAAAAACTTGCAATACCAGTGGTGTTGGTCTTGTGCTCCCAATAAACATAATATGAAACCATTAAAAATATTATGTTCATATCTCCCAGTAAGTGTATTGCTGACAATGAAAAGCCAATAGAAACATTCATACCTGAATTATGAATTTGTTTGATAAAGGTCTTCTTTATATACTAAAGCAACACACACAAAATACTGGGTAAACTTAGCAGCTCAGGCAGCATCTAAATAGGCAACTCCTTGGGCTGAGACTCTTCTTCAGGACTGGAAGGAAAGGGGGAACTCTTCAGAATAAAAAGGTGGTGGGAGGGGAAGGAGGATAGCTAGAAGGTGATAAGTGAAGCAAGGTGAGTAGGAAAGGTAAAAGGCTGGACTCTGATAGGAGAGGAGAGTGGACTGTAGGAGAAGGGGAAGGAAGAGGGGACCGAGGGGGAGGTGATAGGCAGGTGAGAAGAGGTAAGAGCCAGAGTGGGGAATAGAAGAGGGGAGGGAGAGGAGAAATTTCATTTCCAGAAGGAGAAATCAATTGGAAGCTACTCAGACAGAATATAAGGAGTTGCTCCTCAATCCCGAAGGTGGCTTCGTCATGGCACTAGAGACGGTCATGGACCGACATGTTGGAATGGGAATCGGAATTAAAATATTTGGCCACTGTGGAGATCTGCTTTTCATGGATAGAGCAGAGGTGCTCAACGAAATGACCCCTCAATTTACGATGTGTGTCATTAATGCAGAGAAGGCTGCACTGGAAGCACAATAGATGACCCCAGCAGGTTTGCAAGTAAAGTGGTAACTCATCTGGAAGGACTGCCTGGGACCCTGAATGGAGATGAGGGAAGATGTGAATGGGCAAGTGCAGGGATAAGTGCTGTGATGGAGATTAATGGGGAGGGATGAATGGACAAGGGAATCATGGAAGGAAGCACTAGCCTTCCACACTGTATAAGAGAATACCTGCCAGGCACTGGGCATTTATCAATCTTAACTTGCTGCCTCCTCCTCCTCCATAATCTGTATATGGTCCATGACCTCACTGCTGCTTTGCCTCATTTCTATACAGTCTATGTCCTTCTCCCAAGTAAATACAGATGCAAATAACCCATTTAGGATCTCCCCATTTCTTCCTGCTTCATGCACAGATGACCACTTTGATCGTCAGGAGGACCAATTTTGTCCCTTACTATCCTTTTGCTCTTAATATATCTGTAGAAGTCCTTAGGATTCTCTTTTACCTTCATGCCTCCTTTTAACCCTTCTGATTTCCTTCTTAAATGTTCTCTTCCATTTCTTATACACAAGTACCTCATTTGTTCCTTCCTGCCTACACTAGTTATGCAAACTCTTTCTTCTTAACCATAGTCTCTCTATCTCTTGAAAACAAACATTCCCTAAAACTGTCATCCTTGCCTTTTATCCTGACAGAAACTCTCCTGAACACATTTGACAAACTCTATCCCATCCAGCCCTTTCACAGTCAGGAAGTCCCAGTCAATGTGGAAAGTTAAAAATCACATACTATCAGAACTTTATGTTTCTTGCAGCAGTCTGTGATCTCCATTGGGTGGTCTATAATACAAACGTTTGTGTAATCCCATTAACGTAGTCATCTCTTTCTTATTCCTCAGAACCACCCACATAACCTCAGTAGATGAGCTCTTCAGCTTATATTGTCTGAGCACTGTTGTGCCACTTTCGCTGACTAGAAATTCCATCCCTCTTGCTCTGTCATGCCTAAAACAACAGACCACTGGAACATTGAGCTGCCACTCCTGCGCCTCCTGCAACCAAGTTGCACAAATGCCTACAATGTCCTAAGCTCATCCACTCCACTATCTGCTCTGGCATTCTGATTCCCATCCCCCTGCAACTCCAGTTTAAACCCTCCACTAGCAAATTTACTCGCAAGAATATTAGCCCCCCTCTAGTTCAGGTGCAAACCATACCATCTGTAAAGCCCACCTTCCCCGGAAAAAAGCACAATAATCCAAACATCTTAAGTGCCTGGAGGACCTGTCCTTTAACTTAGCACCTAAAACCATGAACTCACTTTGCAGGTCTTGTCAGTCTTCCTACTCATGTCATTTTCATTGATGTGGACCAGGACTTTGGCTGCTCTACCTCTCATACGGGTACCCTGCAATGACTACCTATCCCCTTTCCCCCTCCTGAAAGTCCCCAAGTTACCTGTGCCCTGCACCTTGAGTGCAGCTAACTCTCTATATCACTTGTCGCCCAACCCATCAGCTTCTCGAACAATCTGGCATTCATCTGGCTCCAGTTCCAGTTTCTTAACATGGTCTGAAAGCTGCTGCATCTGGATGCACCTCTTGCAGGTGTAGTTATCAGAAACACCCAAGGTCTCCCTGCCCTTCCACATCCCAGATCAGGAGCATTCCAGTATCCTGTCTGGCATACCTACAGGGTCTGCCTCTCCTCATCAAAGCTTTTATGAGCCTGTCTCAACTCCCCACTCTAACAATGGCCGCTCCGCTTAAACCTAATATCTTTTTATTGGCCCTTGGCAAGTGTCTAATTACGCACAATCCAATGTCTCCAAGGGAACTGTGGCATACAGAATGTCCCGACTGCCCCAGCTTGCTTCTTTTGAAATCTCTCGCCACAACACCCAATCCAGCGGCTCCAAGAGAACTGCGGTGCAAACAATGTTCAAGAAAGATAACAGGGATAACCATGGGAATTATAAGGATTTGGAAGCTTTTGCAAAGGTGCAGAGCAGATTTACCAGGATGATGCCTGGATTAGAAAGCGCGTCTTTGGAGGATAAGTTAAGCCAACTAGGGTTTTTCTCATTGGATGAGAAGCAAGTTGATACAAGTGCATTAAATGATAAAAGGCATAGTTAGTGTGAATAGCTAAAGACTTTTTTTTTTCCCCGCTGGGGTGAAAATGGCTATTACAAAGGAATATAACTTTAAAGGGATGGGTGGAGGGTGGAAAGTGGAAAGAGTAAAGTATACAGGGGATGTCAGAGCCTTTTTTTTTAAAAACACAGAAAGTGGTAGGCAAGTGAAAAGTGCTACAGACTCTTACATAGACTTAGGCATATGGATGATTGAAAAGTTGAGGGCTGTGCCAGGGGTGGGGAGGGGTGGTTAGATTGATTTTGGAGTAGGTTAAAGTGTCGGCAAACACTGTGGGCCAAAGAGTCTGTACTGTCCTGTTGTTCTATCTTCTGTTCATTAGTTTCAGCTGAACAGTCTTTAAGACAGTGGAAAAACATTGGTAATGCTCTCATTTGCAGTTGAAAATAGAAATGTATTTTCTTTGGAAGATTCATAATACCAGGATGAGTAGGACAAAAAAATTTAAATAGTTGAGAGGGACCCATTTGATTGACAGATGACCTTTTCTCATTCCATTGCTCTTATCTAAACACAAACTATAGCAACTGATATTAATTCTCAATTAATCTGCTCATTCAAATATCTATTTGGCACATGCCTGGAGCCTAAATAATACCAATTCTGTCTTACTAGCACTGTATCTGCCAGGATGTACCTCTCTGTTGAAGCGAATGTTGCTGTAACTCCAAACTCTTTCTTTCTTGGGCCTTCCCTCATGGTCAAGGATTACCTGCTCCCATTCCAGTTTGGTGGGTTCTGAGGTGTTCAATGAGCCCTGTGTGGGATTTGCAAACTCAGGAAAAGGCTATGGTGCTTGTGGTTGACGTGGCTAGGGATCATTTTATTGGGATCACACAGTGGTGCTAGAAAGTTCGTGAACCTTGTCGAATTTTTTCTATTTATGCATAAATATGACCTAAAGTGTGATTAGATCTTCACACAAGTCCTAAAATTAGATGAAGAGAACCCAATTAAATAAGTACCACAAAAACATTATACTTGTTCATTTATGTATTGAGAAAAATGATCCAATATTACATGTATTTGTTGGAAAAAGTATGTGAATCTTTGCTTTCAGTAACTGGTGTGACCCCTCGTCCAGCAATAACTTCAACCAAACATTTCCGGTAACTGTTCATCAGTCCTATACATTGGCTTGGAGGAATTTTAGGCCACTGCTCCTTACAAAACCACTTCAACTCTGGGATGCTGGTGGGCTTCCTTGCATGAACTGGTCTCAGGTCCTTTCACAACACTTCTGTAAGATTATGATCAGGATTTTGAATCTGCCATTCCAAAACACGAATTTTCTTCTTTTTAAACCATTCTGTTGTTGATTTACTCTTGTCTTTCAGATCAGTCTTGTTGCATTATCCAACATCTATTAGCTTCAGATGATGAACTGCTACCCTGAAATTCTCTTGTAAAATGTCCTGATACAGTTTTGAATTTGTTGTTCCCTCAATGATTGCAAGCTGTCCTGAACCAGAGGCAACAAAGCAGCCACAAACCATAGTGCTCCTTCCACCATGCTTCAGAGTTGGGATGAGTTTTTGGTGTTGGTGTGCAGTGTCCTTTTTTCTCCAAACGTAGAAATGTGCATTTCTGCCAAAAAAGTTCAACTTTTGTCTCATCTGTCCACTGAACATTGCCCCAGAAGTATTGTAGAACATCCAGGTGGCCTTACTTGAGACATAGAGCAATGTTTATTTGGAGAGCAGTGGTTTCCTTTGTGGTGTCCCTCAACGAAAATCATTCTTCTTCAGTATTTTTCTTAGAGTGAACACATGAACAGAAACTTCAGAAAGTTCTAGATATTTCTGCAGATCTTTTTATGTTACCCTTCAGCTCTTTTTCATCTCCTTCAGCAACGCACTTTGTGCTCTTGGTGTGATCCTTGCAGAATGCCCACTCCTGGCAAGACTAGCAACAGTACTGAGTTTCCTCCATTTGTAGACAATTTCTCTTACTGTGAACTGATGAATACTCGAGGTCTTTAGAAATATTTTTGTAGCCTTTTCCAGCTTCATGCATCTCTACAATTCTTCTTCTAAGGTCCTCTGAAAGTTGTTTTGATCGAAGCATAGTACACATAAACAAATCTTTCTTGAGAAAAGTGGTCTCTGTCAGTAACCTGACTTTGTGTGTCTTTTTCTTAAATGGGGCAGGGCACCTCTACAATCCACACCTCCATTCTCATCTCATTGATTGGAGCACCTGACTCGAAATAGCTTTTGTAGAAATCACTACCCGAGAGGTTCGCATACTTTTTCCAACAAGTACATGTAATGTAATATTGGATCAATTTTCTGAATAAATAAATTAACACGTATAATGTTTTTTTTGAGTTATTTATTTAATTAGGTTCTCAATCTAGTTTTAGGACGTGTGAAGATTGGATCACATTTTAGGTCATATTTATGCAGAAATAGAGAAAATTCTACAAGGTTCACAAACTTTCTAGCACCACTGTATACTTGTCTCCCATTGCTTGCTCTGAAACTCGACCTGCCCTTATTAATTCACGCTGGCACAATTGTATTTCGAAGCTATATTGACTGTTCTGTTGCATATCTTTCTGTATTACTACAAATACTATTCTATTTGTTCTACTATTTATAACAAGTTACTAATTTGCACATTCAGATAGAAATGTAAGAAAGATTTTTACTCCTCATGTACGTGAAGGATATAAGAAATAAAGTCAATTCAATTCAATGGGAAGGCCCTGGTGAGAAAGCACGATAGTGAGGTGGATGGATATAGGTCGAAGGAGCTTTGTCAAGCAGATGTTCCATGTAAAGTCATTCTTTTTGAATGCAATGATGAAGGAGAACATCTTCCTCAGAATATCCACAAAATGCTGTCTGCAACTCAAACAACCACCTTGCACTCACATCTGTAAGGTCAAGGAACTTCAGGAAGAGGAAGTTGGTTGCACACACACCGATCCTCACTGGGGCAGAAACAGTAAATAGCCTTAGGTTCCTGGGTGTCAACATGTCACAGGGCCCAACACATTGTTAATTTAGCAGCTCAATCTCATTAGGAGTCTGAGGAGATGCAGCATATCAACTTAACGGGCACAACTCTCTCCACCATTAAGGACATCTTCAACAACTGGTGCCTCAAGGGGCAGCATCCATCATTAAGGATCTCACCATCCAAAGCATTCAAGAAGGAGCACCTTGTCATTACTACCACTATTAAGGATGTACAAGAGCCTGGAAACAGATACTCAATGATCCAGAAACAGTTTATTTTGCACCACCTTCAGATTTCTGGTCAATGAACCTATGAACACTACCTCCTTATTCCTTTCTCTTCTGTGCTATTTTTTTGAAATCTGTAATGACTGCATCTTTACACTACACTGTTGTTGAAAAACAACAAGTTTCACATCAAACAAGTCAATGATAATAAATCTGATTATGAGGTTAAAGTGATTTTAGTTCTGGAGTGAAAGCAAAGAATCCTTTCCTGTGGTGGTTCAGTGATCCAACACCTATGAACTGTGGATGTTGCAGCTGCTGTAGATTCACCTATGATATAGAAAGATCAAACTCAATGACAGCCAAGTACAGAGGACAGTTTCACATGAGGTATTCATGTCTGCTGAAAGAGGCGTTTCGAAGCTCTCAATCATACCTTCACTGAGTAACAATAATATCTCCGAAACAGAAGAAATCCCTTCTACGTGGCAGGAAAGTACTTCAGGCCAGATTTCATGAACTCTCTCTTACACGGGAAGAGGAGAGTCAAGCTACTATATCTCAGGTGGCCCAAACGTGACATATTCAAGAAAGATGGATGTTCAAATGCACTAACTGGAGAAGTGTGCACCTTTGTCTGCCACGGGAATAGTTATTTGAAGAATGTCCCTCAAATATGCCCCTCCCAATGGTCAAGGGGTTCCTTCCAGAGTCATCATTGAAATTCTGTTAACAAGTAATAAAGTCAAATGAAATAAAGGTAATAGCATCAACCGCTTTAACCTCACAAAAGCCTTGGACTCCAACCAAGATGAATGTGCAGCAGCTTTCTGAAATTTCGATTGGCAGTGATAGTACGACCATCCTCCATCTACTCTATAATGACACTTGCCCACCAGTGCAGACCAAGATCAGGCGGTCTGCAGACTAGCAGTATTTTCCCTCACTTCAAAGAAGCTTATTTTTACATCTGAATTAATGCATTACATGAACAGAAAACTTCAAAACTCAAACAAATGAAGTAGTAGTGCTAAGTCAAGCAATATTTGAAATGGCACATCTAAAACTGGTATACATAAATGTACTAGCATCTGCAAAACCACTGCCTCTCACGGTTACATTGATTACACCATTTTCCACCATCGCTTGCAAAGACACAATTCATTTTCGCAGTTCTTCTGTCCCCGCCACATATGTTCTAATCATGAGGTTTTTGATTGCAGGACATCCTAGAAATTCTCCTCTATTTGTCATATGTCTAACTTCACCCCATTCCTCCCAGATACAACAGGGATAGAGTTCCCCTCATCCTTCCTTACCACATGACAAACTCATGTATCGAATATATTCACTGCAATGTGATCCCATCTCTAAGCACGTATTCCCCTTCCCTCTCCATAGGGATCATCCTCTATGTGACCCTTTTACCCATTGATCTCTTCCCACTGATACCCTCCAGGAACTTATCCCTCTAATCACATGAAGTGTTACACAGGGTTCTAAACAGTTGAGTCAGCACATCACACACGGAATCCATCAGTATTAGTTACTATATCCAATGTGGACTCTACATCCGTGAGAACCATACAGAATGGTGGAAATCGCATTGTTGAGCACCTTTGCTCTTTTCCAAGCATCAACCAAAATCTTGCAGTGGACCACCATTTTAATTACACTTTCCATTCCAATACTGACATATCTGCCCTGGGCCACCTCCCCTGCAAAGCTGATGCTAGATAAACAGCAAATCATATTCTGCCTTGGTCATCTCCAACTTCAAGGTGTGAACGTCAGTTTCTCTAACTTCCTGTAAACACTCCCCTCTGTCCATTTTCTCACCCACCCCAACTCTTTCCCTCTCAATGTATCCATTACTCCCACACTCATCTCCTTTCCTTTATTCATGTTCCATTGTCCCCTCATATAAGATTCCATTTTGTTCCTTGCCCATCCTCTGGGCTTTTTCCCCCTGCTCTCCCTTTTCCTTCTCCCTGGGCCTCCTGTCCCATGATCCTCTCATACTCCTTTTGCCAATCACCTGTCCAGCTCTTGGCTCCATCCCTCCTCCTCCTGTCTTCTCCCATCATTTTGGATCTCCTCCTCCCCCTCCCACTTTTAAATCTCTTACTAGATCTTTCTTCAGTTAGTCCTGACGAAGGGTCTCGGCCTGAAACGTCGACTGTACCTCTTCCTAGAGATGCTGCCTGGCCTGCTGCGTTCACCAGCAACTTTGATGTGTGTTGCTTGAATTTCCAGCATCTGCAGAATTCCTCGTGTTTACATCTTGTTCATTCCTGTGTTACTTCCACCTATCATTTTGCAGCCTCATACATCATTCCCACTCTTGCCCTCCCTCACCTGTATCACATGCCTCAACTGATCCACTTATCTCCCACCAGCTCTTGTTCCATCCCTTCCCCTTAACATTCTATACTAGCTATCGCCCCATTTTCTTTCCAGTCCTAATGAAGGGTCTCACTCAAAACAAATTTATTTCTTCCCTGCAAAGATGCTGCCTGGCCTGATGAGCTCTTCCATCTCTTTTGTATGCTACTCCAGATTTCCAGCATCTGCAGTCTCTTGTGGCTCCTGTACACATAAGTGCAAAATCCTCTACTATTAAAAATATTCAAAGCAGTAATATATTTATTTATTATATATATATTTATTATGATTAAAATCTTTAAAGTTGCATTTATCTTCAAAGAGTCCTATCTTATTCTTGGAAATTGAATGCCTCTCTGATACTTAGATTTATAATCCTATTAAAATTGTACCACTTCTAAGCACTCTTGAACATAAATATTAATTAAAAAGTTCAATTCTCATCCGAATACATGACTGAACATACAGGAAATATTTCACCATAGTATTCAAAAAAAAAGGTCACAACCACATTAGTATACAATTGCTGATGAAAGCGTCTTTAAAAAAATAATTAATTAATTCCTTAATTAATGACTGCCTGACCTTGAACTTTTTGCTTAAATAGATGAGGTCCTCTCTGTATCACACTTAAAAACCTGCTAGTGTCAAACTATATGATTGTGAAAAATAATAACCTTGCATCCTTCTTGACCCTGTTCACAGCCTTTCCTGTTCATCACATCATTGCCAAAGAATGACCTGCAATGGTTTCTCTAAATATATATGTATGTACACATCGTTATTTCACAATGTCAAGGCCCCCTTCTATTTCATCCATCCGCTGCTCCAGGTAATATCATCTACAATCACAGTATGTTTCCACAATAACTCCAATGACATTTTCTCGATCGTCCACTGTTTCTCAATGCTTCTTCAGCATCCAGTCGAGCAATCTCTTCTAATTAAATATTGGGAAGACCAAAGCTCCATCTTAGGTCACAGAAAGAAATTTCACTTTCAGCCTCTTTCATTTCTCTAGTTATTTGACTGAAAATGAAGATGCTTTGCAACTGTTCTTACAGTGAGATTGAGACCACATATTTACCAAGGTCATCAATCCCATAAAATAGCTTAGTGGTGTCCCTGCCTCACTTTGCACCACAGATAATAAACCACCATCTGTGCCTTTTGCTTACTACAAGACTCAGCATGGCAGTGGACACCTGGTTGGACTCTCACTCAATCTTCTATAAATGTGGTTACTAAAACTTTGCTGCTTATGTCCCAACTGTTGCCTCTCAACTCTTGTGACCCGAGTTCCATCCTGACCTTCAGTGTCGATTTTACACGTTGCCCCAGTGACCACACTAACTTCTTTCAAGTGCTTCAGTTTCCCAAATACGTGAGAGTGCTTGGGTTAATGCACAGGCAGAGGAAATGTGGGTGGAGATGACGGGAAAGGGGAGAGTGAGATGGGATGAATACAGACTTGATGGTCAGCACCTTTCTGTGTGCTATATACCACTGTGACTCCAGGTTTTGTTCTCCCATCACCCAATAATTGTTGACCCGTACAGACTCCCAGCTAATCACACCCTGACTTTGAAATATTGATTTTGTTTTCAAATGCCTCCACTTCTTCACCTCTCATTATTTCATATCTTTTTGAGCCCTTCACATCTTCTATAATCCCATTCCATGACACAACTGGGCTCCAATTTCTATCTCCACTTTTAGAGTGGACTTTTATGATGACAGCTGTAAGCAGATTTTAATTTGGGAATTCTGGTAATTAATCTCCAAATCTGTCCATCAGAATTCTTTTAAAGAACTCATTTAACACCTTCCTCTTAGTATTTGCTTCAATATCCCTTATATTGGGATGTAAGATCCGCTAAACGGTGACTCCTTCACTTGCATCTTTGGAAACTATTTTATTTTTATCTTTGTTAAAAAAATTTTTCCCCTTTTCAGGGTGCGGGGGTTCTTTTGAAGACACTGATCTGGAGTTACACTTTGACTTCAGTTCTTTGCAGGAATGGGACCCACTCTAAGGGCCTCATGATCTGCTGCTTTTTGATATCCCAAGGACGCAGCCTGGAAGACGAGCATGCCTTCAGGGTTTCGGGATTTCGTGGCTCTGGGGACATGCAGATTCTAGACCAGTGTCCCTGACTGAAGCGTCACGGAAGAACACAGAACGTCAGGAGCAGCGGGTTAGCTGCTGGGGGTTGTGTGCCTGGAGAGCTGTGACATTTTGGTGCTGACTCTCCAGGCGCAGAGCTTGGAAAAAGTGATACAACAGACTTTCAACATCGTAACTCGGCGAGTTGTTTGTTATGTCTCCCCTCTCGCTGTGAAACAGGGACATCTCAAAGCCTGTGGCATGTTGAATTATTGGGTGAACGTGTAGTTTTTGGGGTACTACGTCTGTGTTTTTATTGATGCTTTGCTGCACACTTGTGTGCTCGATGGGGGGTTATGATGCTTTGTTGCTGGTGGAAGCCTTGCTGCTGCTTATGCATGGGAGGGGGAGTGGGGGGAGGTTAGGATTCTAATGTTTTAACTGACATTCATTCTTTGGGGCACTCCTCTGTTTTCTTGGATGTCTGCGAAGAAGAAGAATTTCAAGGTGTATATTGTATACATTTCTCTGACATTAAATGCATCCATTGACCTATCCAGCTTGATTTCAAATTTCATCTTATTATACTGTACATTCTTAAAGTGATTTAGAACATGTTTTAACATTAAAGAGATTATATGCATCTTTACTTTATTAACCAGAACACAATTTGGAGGGAGAAGGTGCGGCTATAAATTAATTACTTGGTGTTATTTCAACACCAAATTCCCTTCCTACTACTTACTGGCATTGGCTAAGAACACAGCCTGAGTAAACTGCTTTGAAATAAATGAGCAAACATGCATTGCTTTTTGTTGCAGGTGAAGGGTCATATTCTTTATACCCTGTTGCTGACACATGGTGATCCTTAACACCTACATCCTTTAGGTACAGCCTTTAAAATTAATCTCACAAACTTTCTCTGACCCCTCAACATCTTTGCCCAGCCAGCTGCATAGAGTTTCATTCATTTCTACAGATCACTGCTTCACCTCTTATTATTTCAAATCTTTTCTAGTGCTTTCCATCTTCAGTATCTCCTACCAATGGAAAAAAAATGGTACTTCAAAATTCCAGCCTTCTTCATCTCTGAATTTCATTTCTCCACCAGGAACAACTTTTTAAAAGCCACATACAACAGTCATGACCTGGAACACTTGAATTGTAAGAGCAGTGAGAACAATTAATTAGGACTTTCAAAAGAGAACTGAACAAAGACTTCCATACTCATATATTTCCTTATTACATGGGAAAAGGCCTCTGTTCTTATTTCTTCTGAGTCACAATCAAAACAAGTTATATACAGCACACCAATGAAAATACAACCGTTAACACTAACTGCTAGCTTATGGTTTAATCACTCTTTTTCTCTTCCCATCAGTAATCATCTTGCCCCCCAACTTACAAAATTCATGTATTCATCTGCCCCTAAGCTCACTTAATTTGAACATAGCACTTGGTCTTGGTTCACTATTGCATTGTGACTGAGATCATTAAGCTCCAAAAAGTATTCAACCTGTTCCTAAAATTTTTGATAATCATATTTTGCCTTCAATTCAATATGTAAAAAATATTAAAAGACAAAGAAACACAATTTTCTCTGATCTGAGAGAAGTGTGTACAAGAAAATCAGGTACAAGTTGCGGAGGGCTATTTCAAGAGCAAAGAAACAATTCTGAGTGAGGTTGGATGAGACATCAGATGCACATCAGCTCTGGCAGGGTTTGCAGGCCATTACCTCCTACAAAGTGAAACCCAACGTCACGAATGACCGTGATGCTTCATTACCAGACAAGCTCAATGCCTTTTATGCTCAGTTTGAAAGGGAGAAAAAAAAACTGCAGCTACGAGGATCCCTGCTGCACCCGGTGACCCTGTGATCTCTGGCTTGGAGGCTGACGTCAGGCTGTCTTTCAGGAGGGTGAACACTCATAGGGCTGCAGGCTCCAGTGAAATACCTGGTAAGGCTATGAAAACTTGTGCCAATCAACAGGGAGGAGTATTCAAAGACATTTTCAATCTTTCACTGCTATGGTCGGAAGTACCCACCAGCTTCAAAAGCGCAACAATTATACCAGTTCCCAAGCAGAACAGTGTGAGCTACCTTAATAACCATCATCCAGAAGCACTCATTCTATGGTGATGAAATGGTTTGAGAGGTTGGTCATGGTTAGAATCAACATCTGTCTCAGGCAGGATATGGGCCCACTGCAATTTGCCTATCGTCACATTAGGGCTATGAGTATGCAATCTTAATGGCTCTCTACACGGCCCTGGATCACCTGGACAATACAAATAACTATGTCAGGATACTGTTCATTAACTATAACTCAGGTTTAACACCATCATTCCCTCAGTCCTGATCAAAAAGCTACAGAACCTGGGCCTCTGTACCTCCCTCTGCAACTGGATCCTCGACCTCCTAACTGGAAGACCACGATCTGTGCGGATTGGTAATAACATCTCCACCTCACTGACAATCAACACTGGTGCAGCTCAGGAATGTGTGCTTAGCCCACTGCTTTACTCTCTCTACACCCATGACTGTGTGGCTGGGCATAGCTCAAAAACCATCTATAGATTTGCTGATGGTACAACCATTGTTGGCAGAATCTTAGATGGTGACGAGAGGGTGTACAGGAGTGAAATATACTAACTAGTTGAGTGGTGTTGCAACAATAACCTTGCACTCAATGTCAAAAAGCGCAAAGAGCTGATTGTGGACTTCGGAAAGGGCAAGATGAGGGTACACAAACCAATTCTCAGAGGGATCAGAAGTGGAGAGAGCAAGTATTTTTAAGTTCCCGGGTATCAATATTTCTGAGGATCTAACCTGCTCCCAACATATTGATGCAGCTATAGAGAAGTCAAGACAGTGGATATATTTCATCAGGAGTTTGAGAAGATTGGATTTTCACCAAAAACACTTGAAAATTTTTACAGATGTACCGTGGAAAGCATTCTGACTAGCTGTATCACTGACTGGTATGGGGAGGTGGGGCACTACTGCACAGCATTGTAGCAAGCTGCAGTGTTGTAAAATTAGTCAGCTCCATCATGGGCCTCTGTTGTATCAAAGACATTTTCAAAGAGTACTGCCTCAGAGAAGGAGCGTCCATCATCAAAGACCCCTACCACCCAGGATACGCCATCTTCTCATTGTCACCATCAGGAAGGAGAAACAGAAGTGAGAAGACACACAATTTGTGATTCAGGAACAGTTTCTGCCCCCTTGCCATCAGATTTCTAAATGGAAATTAAACCCATGAATACTACTTCACTACTTTTTTAGAAAGTCTATGTTTTTGAACTACTTATCTTAATATAACTATTTAATACGCATACATATACCTACTGTAATTCACACAAAATGCTGGTGGAACGCAGCAGGCCAGACAGCATCCATAGGAAGAAGCACAGTCGACGCTTCAGGCCAAGACCCTTCGCCAGGACTAAATGAAAGAAAAGATAGTAAAAGATTTGAAGAGATTTTTCAGATCTCTTACTATCTCTTCTTTCAGCTAGTCCTGGCGAAGGGTCTCGGCCCAAAACATCGACTGTGTTCCTTTCTATTGTTGCTGTCTGGCCTGCTGCGTTCCACCAGCATTTTATGTGTGTTGCTTGAATTTCCAGCATCTGCAGATTTCCTCATGTTTGCTACTGTAATTCAGGTCATTTTGTTTATTTATCTTGTACTGCATTGTACTGCTGTCTCTAAGTTAACAAATATCATGACATGTGCCAGTGAAATTAAATCTGATTCTGACTAAGTGATGGAAGCATAAAATTGAACCAAGAACCACATCAATCTGGAGCCACTTCCATAAACTATCAAGCTATGATCAATATTCCCCAAAAAGGTCAAAGGAGAATAAGGCATTTGATTAGTCATTAGATATTTCAACCATATTCTCTGATATCTTTCCACAATTTAAAACTTAAACAACTATCCAAACTTTGGGGAGAAACATCAACACTCACTCACGTACCTGCTAATGGTTTTCCAACAGGAACTCAGGGATTTATCTGCAAAATTGCTTTTGGTTGTTCAAGTATATTTCTTGCACTCCCATGTTGCTCTATCATTCATGCAGTGAGAGTGCAAAGACCACAGAATTAGGCCACTTGGCCCACTGAATCTACTCTGCCATTCCATCATGGCTGATTTATTATCCCTCTCAATCCTATTTTCCTGCTTCTCCCCATAACTTTTGACTTCTTTTCTAACTAAGAACCTATCAACCTCTGCTTTAAATATACTCAATGACTTGGCCTCCACAACTGTACATGGCAATGAATTACACTGATTCACCATCCTCTGGCAAAAGGACTTCCTTTTCATCTCTGTTCTAAATGGATGTTCCTCTATTTTCAGGCTGTGACCACTGGTCCTAGACTCACCCATGATAGGAAACATCCTTTCTGCATCCACTCTGTCTAGGCCTTTCAGCATTCGATAGGTTTCAATGAGATCCTGCTCATTCTTCTGAACTCCAGCAAATCCAGGCTCAGAACAATTAAACACTCCTCAAACATTAACCTTTTCATTTCTAGAATCATTATTGGAGCCTCTCTAGTACCAGCACATCTTTTCTTCGATAAGGGGCTCTAAGCTGCTTACAATACTCCAAGTATGGTCTTACCATTGCCTTATAAAGCCTCAGCATCACATCCTTACTCTTATATTCTAGTCCTCCCAAAATAAATGCTAACACTGCATTTGCTTTCCTTACAACCAACTCGGCCTTCAAGTTAACCTTTAGGGAATCCTGCACAAGAATTCCCAAGCCCCTTTGTATCTCTGATTTTGGAATTCTCTCCATTTAGAAAATAGTCAACACCTTTATTCCTTCTACCAAGTGCATGACAAAACAACTTCCTTACACTACATTCCATCTGCCACTTCCTTCCCCATTCTACCAATCTAAACCAAGTCCTTCAGCAGACTTCCTGCTTCCTTAACACTCCCTGTCCCTCCAGCTATCTTTGTATCACCTGCAAACTTGGCCACAAAGGCATCAATTCCCTCATCCAAATTACTGACATATACCTGAAAAAAGCTTTCCCAATATTGACCCCAGCGACCACTTGCCTTCGCCAACCAACCAGAATAGGCTCTCTTTATTCCGGCTCTCTGCCTCCTGCCAATCAACAATCTTCTATCCATGCTAGTATCTCTCCTGCAATATCACGGGCTTTTATCTTGTTAAGCAGCCTCATATGCAACATCTGTCAAAGGCCTTCTGAAAATCCAAGTAAAACAACATCTACTGCATGTTATTTCCTCAAAGAATTCCAACAGATCTGTCAGGCAAGATTTCTCCTCAAGAAACCATGCTGACTTTGGCCTACTTTATCATACACCTCCAAGTACGCCGAAACCTTATTGTTAATAATGGACTCCAACATCTACCCAAACACTAAAGTCAGGCTAACTGGCTGACAATTTCCTTTCTTCTGACTCCCTCACTTCTTAAGGTCTCTTCTTGAAAGGTGAAGAGAAGACCCACATCTTTCGACCTGCAACCCCACGGGGTGGTGTAGACAGTGCCCCACCAGTTGCAGTCTTCTCGCCTCGATTTTAGTGGTGAGCATCGGTAGGTCATCATAGAGCTTGACGTTCGTCATGTGCTGTTGCCAACTCACATCAAGAGCCATCCGGAGCATGAAAGTAAAGGTTCGCATACTTTTTCCAAAAAATATATGTAATACTGGATCATTTCTCTCAATAAATAAATAAGTACAATGTTTTTTGTGTTATTTAATTGGGTTCCCTTTATCTAGTTTGAGGACTTGCATGAAGATCTGATCATATTTTAGGTCATATTTATGCAGAAATAGAGAAAATTCTACAGGGTTCACAAACTTTGCAGCACCACTGTATACTCTTAATTTTATACACCTCTACCAGGGCATCCCCAGCCCGTCACTCCAGCTTTTCCAATTTCTCCTCATGACCAAGTCCTTCAATCCTGTCAATGTTCCAGTGCATTTCTTCTGCGGTCTCTCCAGCTCAAACACATCTTTCCTATTGTGTGGTGACCAGAACTACACAAAACGTTTGCAATCTAATCAGTACTTTGTAAAGCTGGAACATAATCTCCTAACTTTTATGTTTCATGTCCCATCCCATGAAGAACAGCATTCCATATGTCTTCTTCAGAACCTTATCTGTGTTACTATTTCTGGCTCCCATGCACTCTAACCCCAAGGATCCTATATTAATTAACATTATTCGGCACTCTGCTGTCTATGTCCTACCCCTATTTGACTTTCCAAAATGTATCACCCTGCACTTGTCAGGATTAAATTTCATCTGCCATGTCGAACCTAGCTTCCCATTTGATCTATATCCTCCTGTAACCTGAGACAACATTCATTATTATTCACAAATTCCCCAGTTTACAAGACATCTGTAAGCTTATCGATCATATCCATAACATCTAACACCTCACCTTTCTTTATACCATCATGCTCTGGACTATCAATATACTGCCTCTGAACTCATGATCCTCCATGCACATCTTGGTAAATTCTATGAAAATGAATTACTTTATTTGGCAAGCTAAAGGAATAAACATGACAAAAATGAAGGAAAAGAAACATTAACGAGCAAATATATCGTACCATTTCTCTCATCTTGAAGTAAATATCGTACCCAGAAGCACGGAGAATAATTGGTCAATACATCTTACATGAGTGCAAAGTGAAACAATCAAACAAAAAACATTTCCTTTGCAGATTAAATAACTCAATAAGCTTTAATAGTACAATAATGACAGTGTAGAACATTGACCTACAAGCTTTCGCATTATTTTAAAGATCAATTCAGAAATGGAATCAGGTTTATTATTACTGAAATGCTGTGAAATTTATTGTTTTGCAGCAGTACAATGCAAGACAAAAAATATAAGCAAATAGCGCAAAAGATAAATAATGAAATAATGTTCATAGAGTGCTCAGAAATTTGATGCAAAGGGGAAGAAGCTGTTCTTAAAATATTGAATGTAGGTCTTCAGGCTCCTGTAGATTCTCCCCACTGGTAGTATGAAACACCTTCAATTACTCCAAAAGACTGAGGTTTGGTAAAATACTGAAAGGCTTTTATTCGCTGTACAATACGACCTCCACAGTGAGTGCCTGCCCCCGGACTGAGGGAGAGGGGCAAGGCGAACACCTTTATACAGGATTCTGTGGGAGGAGCCACAGGAGCAGTCAGCAGAGGGGTGTGCCCAGACAGGTAACCGAGTTACAACATATATACATGGTTTACCACATTCACCCCTCCTTTTTTTTAAAAAAAAGAGTCTTGCAGGGTGAAGTGACTGACAATATTTACAAGAAGTATATTTACAGGTTAAGTCTATCAGGCGGTCGAGTCCGTCGCTGTGATCTACGTAGCACCGGCAGTGATTGCACCGGTGATGGCGGTAGTGCTGGCTCCAGCCTGACTTCAGGTGCCAGCACGTTAGGCGCCGGTAATCCCTCATGCGTGTGCATCGCGCACGGTATGGGAGTGTCGTGTGGTGTCTGTATAGGGTTTGGGGTGCACGGTGCCTCGTAGGTACATACATTGGTGGGTACGGGGTCAATAGTCACCACGGAGTGTTCAGGGTAGGGGCCCGGAGCTCCTGCGGGCGCCAGGTCGCGGATGGAGACCGTGTCCTCCCGCCCATCAGGTAAAACCACGTAGGCATACTGGGGGTTCGCATGAAGTAAGTGAACCCTCTCGACCATCGGGGAGTATTTATTGCTCCTCGCATGTTTCCGGAGCAGCACTGGCCCCGGGGACGTCAGCCAAGTTGGTAGGGTGGTTCCAGTGGTTGATTTTCTGGGAAAAGAAAAGAGCCGCTCATGGGGGGTAGCATTGGTGGTTGTGCATAACAGGGAGCGGATGGAGTGGAGTGCCTCGGGAAGGACCTCCTGCCAGCGGGAGACCGGCAGTCCCTTTGACCTGAGGGCTAAGAGTGTGGCTTTCCACACTGTGCCTTTCTCCTTCTCTACCTGTCCATTCCCCCGGGGATTATAGCTCGTGATCCTACTGGTTGCAATTCCCCTAGCCAGTAGATATTGGCGCAGCTCGTCACTCATAAACGAGGACCCTCTGTCACTGTGGATATAGCATGGGTATCCGAACAGAGTGAAGAGCTTGCGCAGGGCTTTTATAACTGACGTGGTAGTGGTGTCGGGGCAGGGGATGGCGAAGGGGAACCGCGAGTACTCGTCAATTACGTTAAGAAAGTACACATTGCGGTCGGTGGAGGGAAGGGGGCCCTTAAAGTCAACACTCAGTCGCTCAAAGGGGTGGGTGGCCTTGATGAGTGGTGCCTTTTCGGGTCGGTAGAAGTGCAGTTTGCACTCTGCGCAGACTTGGCAGTCCCTGGTCATCATCCTGATCTCCTCAAGGGAGTAAGGCAGGTTCCGGGCTTTCACGAAGTGGAAAAGCCGGGTGACTCCCGGGTGGCAAAGGTCTACATGTAGGGCATATAACTGGTCGATCTGCGCGCTGGCACATGTTCCCCGGGACAGGGCATCGGAGGGCTCGTTGAGCTTCCCAGGCCTGTACATGATGTCATAGTTGTAGGTGGAGAGTTCGATTCTCCACCTCAGAATTTTATCATTTTTGATTTTGCTCCGCTGCTGATTATTAAACATGAACGCGACTGAGCGCTGGTCAGTTAGCAGGGTGAACCTTTTGCCGGCAAGATAGTGCCTCCAGTGCCTTATAGCTTCGACTATGGCCTGGGCCTCTTTCTCTACCGCAGAGTGCCAAATTTCAGGGCCTTGAAGGGTACGGGAGAAGAACACCACTGGTCTTCCTGCCTGGTTGAGGGTAGCAGCCAGCGCAAAGTCGGAGGTGTCACTCTCTACTTGGAAGGAAATGGCCTCATCCACCACATGCATTGCTGCTTTGGCAATGTCCCCTTTTATGCGGTTGAAGGCCGTGTGGGCCTCGGCAGAGAGGGGGAATGTGGTGGACTTGAGCAGGGGGTGGGCCTTGTCTGCATAGTTAGAGACCCATTGGGCGTAATATGAAAAGAAGCCCAGGTGCCTTTTGAGGGCTCTGAGGGTGTTGGGAAGAGGGAGTTCCAATAGGGGGTGCATACGGTCGGGGTCAGGGCCAATGACTCCATTCTCCACGACACACCCAAGGATAGCAAGTCGGGTGGTCCCAAATACACACTTGTCCTTGTTATAGGTGAGGTTGAAAGATTTGGCCGCTTGGAGAAATTTTTGGAGGTTGTTGTCGTGCTCCTGCTGCTCGTGACCGCAGATGGTGAAGTTATCCGGATATGGGAACGTGGCCTTCAGTTGGCACTGGTCCACCATCTGGTCCATTGCCCTCTGGAAGACAGATACACCATTCGTGACACCAAAGGGGACGCGCAGGAATTGATAAAGCCTGCCGTCCGCCTCGAAGGCAGTGTAAGGGTGGTCCTCCCGGCGGATGGGGAGCTGATGGTAAGCGGATTTTAGGTCTATGGTCGAGTACACCTTGTACTGTGCTATCTGATTGACCACATCCGCGATGCGGGGTAGACGGTACGCGTCGAGCTGCGTGAACCTATTGATGGTCTGGCTATAGTCCACGACCATCCTATTCTTCTCCCCATTCCGAACAACGACCACCTGCGCCCTCCAAGGACTTGTGCTTGCCTCAATGACCCCCTCCCTGAGCAGCCGCTGCACCTCCAACTTAATGAAAGCTCTGTCCCCTGCGCTGTACCTCCTGCTTTTAGTTGCCACGGGTTTCCAGTCGGGGGTCAGGTTGGCGAACAGCGGTGGGGGAGGGATCCTGAGGGTGGAGAGGCCACAAGTGGTGTCGGTAGTGTGGCAGTTATAGCTTCTATAGCTTCCACTATGGCCTGGGCCTCTTTCTCTACCGCAGAGTGCCGAATTTCAGGGCCTTGAAGGGTACGGATTTGGCCGCTTGGAGAAATTTTTGGAGGTTGTTGTCGTGATCCTGCTGGTCCTGACCACAGATGGTGATGTTATCCAGATATGGGAACGTGGCCTTCAGTTGGCACTGGTCCACCATCTGGTCCAGTTGGCATACGCATGATGTTGGGTGGGATGCGCGGGTCGGTGTGTGTGTGTGGTCAGTAGCGGGGTACGTGGCATACCTCTACAAAACAGGGGATTTATGACAGTAATTGGCGGGAGGGGCCCATCATACTTCATTGTCACGCTTTTCAGGTGGCTCTGGAAGTCCAAACCCAACAGCACAGGGGCACACAGTTGAGGCAAGACCAGTAACTTAAAGTCCCGATATTCTGTGCCCTGCACCACTAGCGTCGCTGTACAACCCCCCCCGGATGTCTATTGTATGCGACCCGGCGGCCACGGTGACCCTCTGACTTACTGGCCGTAACATGAGTCCACAATGCTGCACCGTGGCCGGGTGGATAAAACTCTCCGTGCTGCCTGTGTCAAACAGGCAGCTTGTCCTGTGCCCCTCCACCAGGATGTCCATCATTGACCTTGCGAGCTGGTGGGGAGCGCTTTGATCGAGGGTCACGGAAGCCAGGTGGGGTCACTGTCTTGGTCCGGCGCGGTGGGGTGGCCCGTGAGCACCCGTTGGTCGTAGGCGGTGGGAGGTGGCGCTGACCAAGATGGCCGCCCCCACGTCTCGCACGTGGTGGCAGTGTGCAGGGAAGATGGCGACCCCCACGTCTCGCACTCGGCGCTGCTCGATCCCGCTCGCGGTTTTGAATTACAGACCTTGGCGAAGTGGCCCTTCTTTCCGCAGCTGGAACAGGTAGCTTGTCGGGCCGTGCAGCGTTTCCGGGGGTGCTTCTCCAGTCCGCAGAAGTAGCACTTCGCGGACTCACGACTGGCTGCAGCCGAGGTCGATTCGCCGGCGGGTTGCGGGGTCTGCGGCGCCCACGAGGCCATCGGGGGATCGCGTGCCTGGAGAGCCTCGGAGTTATGCAGAGAGGCCTGCAACGTATCAGCCAGCTCGATCGCCGAACTTAGGGTAAGATCGGCTTTTTCCAGCAGCCGCTGGCACACGTACACTGACCTGGTCCCCGTAACGAAGGCGTCTCTCACTAGGAGTTCTGCATGCTGCGCTGCCGTCAGCTCCTGGCAATTGCAGGCCCGCACGAGTGTCTGTAGGGCCCGGACAAACTCAGCACTCGATTCCCCGGACCGTCGTTGCCGTGTCGCTAAGCGATGCCGAGCATAGACGCTGTTTATCGGCCGCAGGTATTGTCTTCTGAGTGCGTTCATCGCGCCGTTGTAGTTCGACTGGTCTCTGATCAGCGAATAAAATTGAAGCACCTTCAATTACTCCAAAAGACTGAGGTTTGGTAAAATACTGAAAGGCTTTTATTCGCTGTACAATACGACCTCCACAGTGAGTGTCTGCCCCCGGACTGAGGGGGAGGGGCAAGGCGAACACCTTTATACAGGATTCTGTGGGAGGAGCCACAGGAGCAGTCAGCAGAGGGGTGTGTCCAGACAGGCAACCGAGTTACAACATATATACATGGTTTACCACATAGTAACAGAAAGAAGGCATGCCTTGGATGGTGAGGGTCTTTAATGATGGATGCCAACTTGTTGAGACACTACCTCTTCAAGATGTCCTCGAAGGTGGGGAGGGTTGTGCCCATGATGTCTACAGCCACTTGCAAACCTGTGCATTGTAGGCCCCAGACCAGGTTATGATGCAAAGACTCAATTCTCTCCATCACACATCTGTAAAAATTTGCAAGAGTTTTTGGTGACATACCAAACTTCTTCAAACTTCTAATGAAGTACACCTACAGAAGTTCCTTCATTGTGAAGGTATCTATGTGTTGCGCCCAAGATAGATCCTCTGAGATGCTAACACCCAAGAATTTGAAGCTGCTTATCCTTTCCACCATTGACTTCCCCTTCCTGAAGGCCACAATCAATTCCTTGATCATGTTGACAGCGAGTTGAAGGTTGTGTGAATTCTAAAACTTCGTCCTGTATGTTAAGCCTTTCAACCTCAAAATATGGTCCACTATTCTCGTATAGTGAGTTAACACAAGAATGCAAAAAGATTATTTAACTCCTCCCCCCTTCCTTTCCAGTCCAGATGAAGGGGATTGGCCCAAAACTTTGACAGATTATTCTTTATGATGCTGCCTGGCTGCTGAGTTCCTCCAGAATTTTGCACAAATTGCTTTGGATTTCCAGCATCCGCAGATTTTTTCATGTTTGTGATTTTTTAGCTGTTACATGTTGAGACAAGTACTGCCTGCATTATTTTTGACATATTACTTTGCAATTACGAGAGTGGTGAAATGACAAATTGTAAACTCTGTAAAACCAAAGTGAAACAAAACCAGCATACCACTTTCAATTCAAATAAGAATTTCCATTCACATTTCATCCACATGATACTGAGGTTAGAATGATCTTAAACATTCAGAATGTGATCATTTGAAGTACAACCACTATTAGTGTTAACAAGATATGCAGTTATTTTGGATGGTTAGAGACAAAAACAGTGATTTGGGAGGATTGTCTGGAGGTGCAAATTACCTAATATGAAGTGGAGTCATACAAGCAACAACACAAAGCCAAATCATCTTCTCCTGTGTAAGGCAGTTATTTTATACATCTACTAGGAACACTTAGCAAGTTTGCTCCACATCTTTTCATCATATGAGAAATGTATTAATAAAATCAAGACATTTGGACCAGGGAGTACGGCCACATGGATTTTTTTTAAAAAGTAGAAAAAATTTGAGTCCTTAAGAAACTCCCAAGTCAAACACCCAACTAACCCCATATTTAGCCTATATCCCTCCAAGTCCTGCCCCTCCACATACTGATGCGAATGATTCTTAAAAGATACTGTTGGACCTGACTCAACCACTTTCTCCAGCATATTGGAGAACCTTTAGCAGCATTCCGGAAAGCACAAAACTTAAGTTTTAGACATTCTATAGAGCTAAAAAAAAACATTTGACTTGTATACTCATAAAGATGAAATATTGCACAGGAAGAAAATTAAAATCCATTAACATTAATTTCTGGTAATTATAGATCCTATTTGCCTAATATTTAGTATTGAAAATTTTATTACAAATTAATTGCAGTTTAATAAATTCTTCAAAGTTTACTGGGTAGCTCGTTAAAAGGTTAACAGCTTCTGCATTCCAACCATTGGAAGCACTGTGTTTTCTATAAGCTGCTATTAGTTAATGGCAACATTAAAAAAAAATCACGTATATTGCCAGGAAGTTACACATAAAGCCTACACGAGCTCATCCCCCGGCCACAACTACCCCACACTCATCCCCTGCATATTCATCTTAATTACAATGGCGAAAGTAAGTATTAAGCCATGTTACAATCGTGCTTGGCGCTGGTAATGGATATCTGTGTACAGTCTTAGTCTCCTTTTTGAGCACTAAAACAAGTGCATTGACTGCAGTTCAAAAAATATTCATTAAATTGATGAAAGGGTTCTTTTATGAAGAACGAATGAGCAGCTTGAGCCTCGACATGTTGGAATTTAGAAGAATGAGGTGACCTTTTCGAAATAGACCTTAACAAGGTGGAAATTAAAGAAAATTAAGAGGGAATCTGAAAGGTGAGGGCAGAGTTGCAGATCACCATTTAAGGTGGAAGTTCCTCTCCCAAATTGTGAATCTTTAGAAATCTCTACCAAAGAGAATTGCACTGGGTGATTTTCAAATAGGAGAGTTGAGTGTAGCAGGGAACAGGCGATAAACATGAAATGACAGTTTACATCACTGTCTGGCATGAAGGAGTCACTGTACAAGATTAGAATAACCTGCAGATAGTTGTAAACTCAGTTAGCTCCATCATGATTACCATCGTCCCCAGCATCCAGGACAGCTTCAAAAGATGATGTCTCATAAAGGTGACATTCAGCATTAAGGACCCCATCACTCTAGACATGCCCTCTTCTCATTGCTACCATCAAGATGGTACAGGAGCCTGAAGACTCACACTTGATGCTTCAGGAACAGCTTCTTCCCCTCTGCCATTAGATTTCTAAATGGACATTGAACCCATGATCACTTCCTCAGTACTTTTTCCCTTTTTTTTTCGCACTACTCAGTTATTTTTTTATATACTGTATATACTTATTGTAATTTATATTTTTATACCTATGTATTGGAATGCACTGCTGCTACAAAACAACAAATTTCATGGAATACATTACTGTGCAAAAGTCTTAGGCACTATATATATATATTATCTATATAGCTCTCATAACATGCACGTGCAATTCAACTCTTTGAATGATTTTGCAGAAAGTTTGAAGTTAATAACAAATCTCCTTCTACCATAGGCCACAAACTTATCAATCACCCCTGCTGTGGACCACTTTCTGGAGGTCCAAGACACCAACTTCTACAAAGAAGGGATCCGTATGCTCCACGACCGCTGGACTAAGTGTGTAAACGTAGGAGGGGACTATGTTGAAAAATAAATGTGCTCGGTTTTCAAAAATTGACTCCTTCTACCTTAGGCCACGAACTCAATAATCACCCCTCGTATATCTATCTATATATCTATTAAAACTTTAGCACAGTACTGCACACCAGTGATATTAAACCAAGTCTGATATGAGGCAAGGATCAGATCAGTCTTGATTATATTGAACAGTAGAAGGGTACTGAGAGGCCACATGGTCAGATTGTTCTTCTACATATTATATGACTGTGTTGAAAACTTTTGCTCATTTTATTGAATTAAGGATGTCATGATATTATAGATAGACAGATATATACTTTACTGATCCTAAAGGAAATTATAGTGTCACCATTGCATTACAAGTGCACAGATATACAAATATTAGAAGAGAAGAAAGAAAAAATTTTTAAAAGTTACCTCAAACAGTTTAACAGGAGGGACAACACACATCAAAGTTGCTGGTGAACGCAGCAGGCGAGGCAGCATTGCTAGGAAGAGGTACAGTCGATGTTTCAGGCTGAGACCCTTCATCAGGACGTCATCACATCCATGCCTACAGGTTGACTCCTCATAGAGCCTAATGGCTGAGGGTAAGAATGACCTCATGTTGCGCTCTTCGGAGCAGAGCAGTTGTCTTAGTCTATAACTAAAAGTGCTTCTCTGTTCAGCCAAGGTACCATGTAGAGGGAAAGAAACATTCTTTCCTGTGTCCTGACGAAGGGTCTCGGCCTGAAACGTCGACTGCGCTTCTTCCTATAGATGCTGCCTGGCCTGCTGCGTTCACCAGCAACTTTGATGTATGTTGCTTGAATTTCCAGCATCTGCAGAATTCCTGTTGTTTGCGGAAAGAAACATTGTCTAGAATTGCCAAGATTTTCCATAGGGTCCTTTGTTCTACCACAGCCTACCTCCAGTATGTCCAGTTTGACAGAGCTAGCCTTTCTAATCAGTTTATTGAGCTTATTGGCATCACCCATGTTGATGCCATTGCCCCAGCACACCACTGCATTGAAGATTATACTGGTGACAACACATTGGTAGAACACGTGAAGGAGAGGCCTGCAAACTCCAAAAGGACCTCAGTCTTCTTAGAACGTAGAGGCGACTCTGGCCCTTTTTGTACACAGCCTCTGTGTTGGTGCTCCACTCAGGTCTGTCATCCAGGTGCACCCCCAAGGTACTTGTAAGTCCTCCCCACATTCATGCCCTCACCATCAATAATAAGAGGAAGCAGTGCAGGCTCAGTCTTCCTAAAGTCCATCACCATCTCCTTTGTCATGCTGATATTGAGCTGAAGACGATTCAGCTTGCACCATTTAACAGTCTTCCACTCCCAACTATTGCTGAGTCATCAGAGAATTTTTGCAGATGACAGGATTTAGTATTGCATCTAAAGTCCAAGATACGTGCTAAACAACAAAGGTCAGTTCCTTCTATGATTTCTCAGCTTCTTTTCTACACTTGTCCTCAGGCTAGACTGTATCAAATTTCAAGTCAATAATTTAAAAGGATCAAAAAGGGAAGAAGCCATCTTAAATACATTAAGCACTGGATTCAGAGCACCCTAATCGAACACCATTTAACTGTTTCCTCAGTAAATTTCCTTTCAATTTACTTGAGTCATCTACTGAGCCAACAGTACAGCAAAAGTAATCGGAACACTTGTGGAAGATTTATTTTAGAAATGTCAATATTACAACATTTATTTCACTAGAGCAGAATGGAAAGAGTGCAGACAGTTTGGGAAAGTTGAGGTGCTGGATGAAATTACAGAGGATTTCAAAATGAGATTTTTTTTAAAATTAAGACATTCTGATGTCTATACAGTGCCTATAAAAAGTATTTACCCCCCCCCCATAAGTTTTCATGTTTTATTGTTTTACAACGTTGAATCAAAGTGGATTTAATTTGGCTTTTTTTTACATTGATCAACAGAAAAAGACTATTGTGTCAAAGTGAAAACAGATCTCTACAAAGTGATCTAAATTAATTACAAATATCAAACACAAAATCATTGATTGCATAAATATTTACCCCCTCCAGGTCAGTATTTAGTGGATGCACCTTTTTCGGCAATTACAGCCTTGAGTCTATGTAGATAGGTCTCTATCAGCTTTCCACATCTGGACACTGCAATCTTTCCCTATTCTTCTTTGCAAAACTGCTCAAGCTGTCAGATTGCATAGGGATCGTAAATAAACAAACATTTTTAAGTCCAGCCATAACTTCTCAATTCGATTGAAGTCTGGATTCTAACTCGGTCACTGAGGAAATTAACTTTGTTGTTTTTAAGCCATTCCTATATAGCTTTGGTTTTATGCTTGAGGTCATTGTCTTGCTGGAAAACAAATCTCCTCACAAGTAGCAGTTCTTTTGCGGACTGCATCAGGTTTTCCTCTAGGATTTCCCGATATTTTGCTGCATTCATTTTACCCTCTACCTTCACAAGCCTTGTAGGAACTACAACAGTGATGATTCCCACAGCATGATGCAGCCACCACCATGCTTCATGGTAAGGATGTTGAGTTTTTGATGATTGAATGTACTTTACTCCAAAGGATATGGAATGATTTGGAAATTTTCTTGTATCCATCTCCTGTCTTGTGCTTTTCAATAACCCTTTTGCAGAGTTGCTTGGAGTGCTCTTTTGTCTTCATGATGTTTGTTTTTGTCATTCACTCACCAGCAGTTGGACCTTCCAGATACAGGTGTAATTTTACTACAATCAATTGAAACACCTTTGTTTAACCAATAATGTGACTTCTAAAACCAATTGGTTGCACCAGTGATAATTTGCTGTGTCATATTAAAGGGGCTGAGACTCAAAGTTAAATAAAAGATGAAAACTTCCAGAGGGGAGGGGTGTTGACACTTTGTGAACACACGGACAGTAAGTGTCTTGGACAATACCAGACAGCAGAATTTTGGATGCTATCAATTTTAACAATTGTTCAAAATGAAGGGTGGCCGGTGGAGCTTTAGATGAGCTAAGGCTAATGATAGCAAAGGTATAATTGTCTGTTTTAGCAGAAAGTGGGCTGAAACAGGGTAAATGTGGACATTGCTGTAAAATTGAAAATAGTTTGCCTTGGTAATCATACAGCTTTCCAACAACAAGTTTATAAATTGTGTAGTTCAAATGGAGGGGGTGGGACCATGGACAATGGCTTAGAACAAAATGTATGGGAGGGATCAAAAGCATTCTCCTTGTCTCCCAAATATTTAGATGGATAATATTTATGTCTTTGCGGTGCTTTCCAATATCTACTTCAAGTACCACTTCTTCGAGATTTTGTGTGTCAAAGAATCTTGATCAAAGGTGGGTGAATGAAGTTGAGGCACAGCAGGTCAAAAATTTGATTTACCATCGCAGTCATCTTTCTGCAGTAGAATTCTGAAAATAATTGCCTGAGTAGGTCATGGACAAGCACTTGGATAGGAAAGGAGTAGAGGGGTATAAAGCCTAACATGGACAAATGGGATTAAGATAGATGAGGTAGGCCTCAAGGATTTGTTTCCGTGCTTATTATTTCTAGGAATCTTGATTCATAACCCAAAAACCCCTTGCCACTATTCGGGTTTTGGGGCTCATCTCATTTCTATAAACTTCCGCTACACTGATAAACACAAAGGAAAATGGACAGGATGAACTATTAAAACACTGGAAATTGGCCAGAGACTACTTTTCCATTCATTAATATTATGGCTGAGCTTCTCCTTGGCACTATTTTCCCCGTATAAAGACCCATGATTCACTTAAGTGTCCAGAGACCTACACACCTAAGTTGTGAATTAACACAGCAATTCAGCCTCCTCAGTAGTTAATTCCAAAGTTTTACCACCCTTCAAGTGGAAAAGTCCATCTTCATCTCATTCCAAATGTCCAACCTTTTATTCTGTGCCTCTTGGTCCTGGAAATAAGCTGGGGTCCAGGCAAGAACCCCTGCCCTTCCCCACTCATCACAACCTGCCAAACTAAGGACAATTCAATAAATTCATTTAATCCATCCTCCAGTCCTGTCAGTAATTTATCCCCAAACCCATGCCTAACCTCCTGCATGACCTAAAAAAAAACTGAAAACCTTCCTAAAGTTTGAATATATCACATCAATGACATCAGACAAAAAAGTTTCCAGTCTTTAATCTGCCTCCTTTCCTAAATAGAGATATCAGCTTTGCTACCATCCAATCTAAATGAACAATTCCAGATTCTTCAGAGCCTTGGAAAATAATAATCGGTGCAGCCTCCTTCAAAACTCTACGATACAAATCATTGGGTTGCTAAGATTTATCAGTTTTCATGCTCATCAATTGCTCTCGTACTATTTTTGACCAGTATTAACTTTCACATTCTTACTTGAATCGCTAATATATCTGGCAGACTTTGTATGTCTACTGTAAATACAATTTGAAAGTATTTAATTCTTTGACTTTGACTTAATTTATCATTAATCTCCAAGTATCCCAAAGTCTCATCCTTAGTCATAGACTCCAACACGTTCCCAACCACTGAGGTTAGGCTAACTTTTGCCTTCCTCCCTTCTTAAAGAGTGGAGTGAGATTTGCAATTTTCCATTCCTCCGGGACCATGCCAGAATCAAGTGAATCTTGAAAGATAATGACCAATGCATTTGTTATCTCTTTAGCAACCTCTCTCAGAACTCTGCAATGTTGTCCATCTGACTCAGGTGACTTAACCACCTTAAGACCTTTGAGCTTGCCTGGCACATTTTCCTTTGTATAGCAATGGCACTCACTCCTACTCCCTGATGCTCACGGACCTCTGGCACACTGCTAGTGTCATCCACAAGGAGTCCGATGCAAAGTACCTATTAAGTTCATCGGCCATTACTTTGTCACCATTACTACCTCACCAACATCATTTTCCATTGGTCCAATATCAACTCTCATCTCTGGACCTTTCATCAGGACTGGGCAGGCATACGTAGCATAAAGATAGGACTTGTTGTAGTCACCATTTTCGTCATGGACAGATGCACTCATTCACCAATCAGCTGGAATTTCATAGGGATCTGCGACACCAGACAAATATATCAGTATACCAGAGATCAATGGCCTTTCTGCCATGCACAGGCAACAAAGCAGAATTATGATAGAATACATTTCACTTGCCTGGATGGCAACAACACTGAAGAAGCTCAACAACATCTCGGACAAACTACTGTCTTGATTGGAAACTCTAACCATCCACTCTCTCCACAAGTTTAGTTTGCATTGGAATAAATTCTGTCGCTGCTGATAACCCATGGTACTGCATGCATATTCAGTTTTGATTTGCCATTTCCATTCAAAATCACATAGTGAGCAACCTTGGCATAAAGATGGAACTAGTTGTGGTCACATTTTCTAACATGGACCGATGCAATTGTTACAAGTGGACTGGCAAAGATTAACTTAAGTAGAAAACTGCAATTCTTGCTTGATACAGTATATAACAGATGAAATAAGGTAACAATGTGAGAAACATCTTCATGGCCTAACACTTAATGGTAATAGAATCATGTTTTATACTAAATAGCTCAAATTTTGCTACACACAAAAGTGCTAAAGGAGCTCAGCAGGACAAGCAACAATGATGGAAAAGAGTACAGCATTTTGTGTGTGTTGCTTGGATTTCCAGCATCTTCAGATTTTCATTTGTTTATTTTTCAAATTTTGCTACATTGAATTTTTTGCCATTTAAGCTGGCTAAGGCTCACATCAGTTTACTTAACTTCCCATGCATAAATACCTGTAATCATTCATTGAGTATTCTGCTCTCACACATTGTATAAAGGATGAATAATGCTGCTACTAATGTGAAGATTACATTTATAAAATTATCACTTATCAGGAACTAAACATAACCTTTCAGTATACTACATTAAATCTAAATTGAAACCACCATGTTACAATTCTCACAGACTGTACACTTATAAAGTGCATTCCCAGAAAGTAATTCCTTTTACATGAGAGGATAACAGTGTAAATAATTAATGACCTTATCAGAAAGCTTCAGTGTATTCTTACTCCAAATGGCTTTGTGTTCTGCATTCACACCCTTCATTTAAAGTCAGCAGCCAGATCCTTTCCCCCATCAAAAGGCAAACATTTTTGTTCTTACTTGCATAATTGATACCTTTCCTGTGAATGTTGTGGCAGATTATTATGTGCCTATGATTCTACTGCAAGTTTTTCATTATACTTGAGCTTCTGACACAAGTCTAATGATGTTTATTATGTTCTTTAAGGTTGTCATAGCTGGGTGGGTGGGGGGGGGTTAGTGGGGATAAGCTCCTGGACGGTGGGGGTCCCTGATGATAGATGCTGCTTTCCTGCGACAATGCTTCATGTAGATGTGTTCAGTGGTGAGGTGGTGTTTACCCGTGATGGGCTGGGCCGTATCCACTTGTGAAACAATGGATCTACTTGGACAAAGAGTTTTGTAGATCTTGGCCTGGATAAGCAGATTGTGAATCCCATTCAAAGCTCGTCGAATTCATAGTCACCTCCCATTTCTCCTAGGCTACATTGACGACTGCATTGGTGCTGCTTCCTGCAGCCAGTCGGAGCTCATCAACTTCATCTCCAACTTCCACGCTGCCCTCAAATTTACCTGGTCCGTTTCCGAAAACTCTCTCCCCTTTCTCAATCTCTCTGTCTCTATCTCTGGAGGCAGCTTATCCACTGATGTCTACTATAAACCCATGGAGTCTCAGTTATCTGGACTATACCTCTTTCCCACCCTGTTACTTGTAAAAATGCCATCCCCTTCTCTGAATTCCTGTTTCCACCACATCTGCTCTCAGGATGAGGCTTTTCATTCCAGAACGAAGGAGATGTCCTCCTTCTTCAAAGAAAGGGGCTTCCCTTCCTCCACCATCAACGCTGCCCTCGACCACATCTCTTCCATTTCCCACAAGTCTGCTCTCACCCCATCCTCCTGCCACCCTACCAGGGATAGGGTTCCTCTTATCCTCACCTACCACCCCAGCAGCCTTCTCATCCAGCACATAATTCTCCGCAACTCCTGCCATCTCCAATGGGATCCATCACCAAACACATCTTCATCTCCCCCCGCCCCCACTTTGTTTTCTGCATAGATTGCTCCCTATGTGACTCTCTTGTCCATTCATCCCTTCCCACGGATCTTCCTCCTAGCACTTATCCTTGCAAGCAGAACAAATGCTACACCTGCCCCTACATCTCCTCCCTTACCACTATTCAAGGCCTCAAACAGACCTTCCAGGTGAGACAATACTTCATCTGCGAGTCTGTTGAGGGTCATATACAATGTCCATTGCTGCCAGTGTGGCCTCCTGGACATCTGTGAGACCTGACGTAGATTGGGAGATTGCCTCACCGAGCACCTACGCTCTGTCCTCCAACAAAAGTGGGATTTCCCAGTAGCCACTCATTTTAATTCCATTTCTCATTCCAATATGTCAATCAATGACCTCCTCTACTGTTGTGATGAGGGCACACACAATGTGGAGGAGCAACATCTTATATTCTGTCTGGGTAGCCTCCAGGCCGATGGTATGAACAAAGATTTCTCAAACTTCCGGTAATGATCTCCCCACCGAACCCCCGCCCCCCACCACCTCCCCTTCACCTTCCCCATCCCCTTATCTCCTTGCCTGCCCATCACCTCCCTCTGGGTGCTCTCCCCCCACCCCCCTTTTACTTTTTTCTATGGCCTTCTGTCCTCTCCGAGATTCCCCCTGCTCCAGCCCTGTATCTCTTTCATCCATCAACTTCCCAGCTCTTTACTTCACCTCTCCCCCTTCTGGTTTCACCTATCACCTTGTGTTTCTCTCTCCCCTCCCCCCACCATCTAACTCTACTCATCTTTTTTTTCTCCAGTCCTGCTGAAGGATCTCAGCCTGAAATGTCAACTGTACTCTTTTCCAGAGATGTTGCCTGTCCTCCAACATTTTGTGTGTGTTATCTGCAGTATACAGTATATTCTTCACCTGGTTTCTGTGGCTATGAAGTTTCGTGTGTATTCAGTTCACCAAAATTAACAATACCATGAGCAGGATAACATTAATTCTGTACTAATTAATGGACTTCCATGTCATTAACATTTGCTTATAATAACTGAAGACATTGTCATTTTGTACTTGACTTATTTATCATCAAACTTGTAACAAAGAAATGAGATATCTCAGTTTCATAAAGCATTTTAAAAAAAACTAAAATGTCATCTTTTTCTGTATTATTTTGTTACTATTTGCAGGACAAATGGTTTTGCTTGTATACGATTTTAATCTTCAGTGGGTAATGCTCTGTATCTATGCGCATCAGCACTTACTGTTACTGAAGAGGAAACCGCTGGCAGTTAATGCACAATTAAACCTCAGGGATCAGAATCTGTTAGCCAAGTTGCTCTGTTCCTTGTGTATGAGCTCACATGAAGTTACTATTAGCCCAGAGATACCCACAAAACTCAATCGGGGGGGGGGGAGTTTGCCCACTCAATAGGAGACTATGAACATCCTGATATCTTAATTACTGGCAAACATTTCCTTTTAGTTATTGCTAGAGCTGCTCCAAAACAAAATATTGGCCTATCTTTCACTTTCCCGTTCTGTTCTTTTTGTTCCCTTAATTCTGTCGTTTACCTTTTATTAACATGATGTGGTACAGAACCACCTATTATAATTATTTTTCCAACGTCAACATGCAGTTACAGGCTCAGCTGCCAGAATGTCAGGCATGTTTCTTCAGAAGGTAGTCAGCTTGATTGTTGTGATCAGTAAACGTCTCCCACATTTCAACTCCTTTAGTCAATCCTCTCTGACCTGCTTTAAAATTTTACTTATTCCACAATAACTTCTCACGTTTGGCTTTTGTACTAACTTTAGTTTGGGGAAAATTAGAGATAAGTTATTGTAATGGATGAGTACACAAAAAAAGAATCCCATCGTATCCTTTGACACATAAACTTGACTTCATGCAGCTATGCTTGAAAGCCTCGTTGACACTGATAAGCCAAAGTTTAAATATTCCTCACAGCTTTTTATTCCAATATCTTATTTCTGTTTTATATTGTAAACTTCCAGGAAGTCTATTCCCTTCAGCAATGTGATTGGCACCACACATTTACACTTGTTGCTAACATGAGGAGTACCTTGTGTGACACACAGTACCACCCCGGTTACGGTGTATTGTTCTAAATTAAATGAATACCTCCATCAGGGAGGTGGGTGGAGATGCATCTCTACCAAAGAGGTGTAAGGCGCTGCTTCTCTCGCTACCTGCAGGTCACCCTTGGGCAAGGTGTAGCATCTGCCTAGCACCTCCCCTCAACTCCCCCGGATCAGGCCAGCTAGCTGATCACAGCTTAGGAACCAGAAAATACCCACACAGTCAATGGCACAGAAAGCAGGTTGGAAAAATCAAAATCAGCATTCATGATTAAAAAAGCAAAATAAAATAGAAATGCTGCAAATATGCTGGTCAGGCAGCACAAGTAAAAAGAAGGAAAAAGAGTTTACTCTGAAGATAATCTGAAAATTGTAAACATAATTCAATATTTGGTAAACCATAAGACCATAAGACAAAGGAGCAGAAGTAGGCCATTCGGCCCATTGAGTCTGCTCCGCCATTTTATCATGAGCTGATTCATTTTATCCTATTTAGTCCCACTGCCCCGCCTTCTCACCATAACCTTTGATGCCCTGGCTACTCAGATACCTATCAATCGCTGCCTTAAATACACCCAATGACTTGGCCTCCACTGCTGCCCGTGGCAACAAATTCCATAGATTCACCACCCTCTGACTAAAAAAATTTTTTCGCATTTCTGTTCTGAAAGGGCGCCCTTCAATCCTGAAGTCGTGTCCTCTCGTACTAGACTCCCCCATCATAGGAAACAACTTTGCCACATCCACTCTGTCCATGCCTTTTAACATTCGAAATGTTTCTATGAGGTCTCCCCTCATTCTTCTAAACTCCAAGGAATACAGTCCAAGAGCGGACAAACGTTCCTCATATGTCAACCCTCTCATTCCCGGAATCATTCTAGTGAATCTTATCTGTACCCTCTCCAACGTCAGCACATCCTTTCTTAAATAAGGAGACCAAAACTGCCCACAGCACTCCAAGTGAGGTCTCACCAGCGCCTTATAGAGCCTCAACATCACATCCCTGCTCCTATACTCTATTCCTCTAGAAATGAATGCCAACATTGCATTCGCCTTCTTCGCTACCGACTCAACCTGGAGGTTTACTTTACGGGAATCCTGTACGAGGACTCCCAAGTCCTGTTGCATCTCAGAACTTCAAATTCTTTCCCCATTTAAATAATAGTCTGCCTGTTTATTTTTTCTGCCAAAGTGCATAACCATACACTTTCCAACATTGTACTTCATTTGCCACTTCTCTGCCCATTCTTCCAATCTATCCAAGTCTCTCTGCAGACTCTCCGTTTCCTCAGCACTACCGGCCCCTCCACCTATCTTCGTATCGTCAGCAAACTTAGCCACAAAGCCATCTATTCCATAATCCAAATCGTTGATGTACAATGTAAAAAGAAGCGGCCCCAACACTGATCCCTGTGGAACACCACTGGTAACCGGCAGCCAACCAGAATAGGATCCCTTTATTCCCACTCTCTGTTTCTTGCCAATCAGCCAACGTTCTATCCACATATGTAACTTTCCTGTAATTCCATGGGCTCTTATCTTGTTAAGCAGCCTCATGTGTGGCACCTTGTCAAAGGCCTTCTGAAAATCCAAATATACAACATCCACTGCATCTCCCTTGTCTAGCCTACTGGTAATTTCCTCAAAAAATTGTAATAGGTTTGTCAGGCAGGATTTTCCTTTAAGGAATCCATGCTGAGTTCTGCCTATCTTGTCATATGCCTCCAGGTACTCTGTAACCTCATCCTTGACAATCGACTCCAACAACTTCCCAACCACCGACGTCAAGCTAACAGGTCTATAATTTCCTTTTTGCTTCCTTGCCCCCTTCTTAAATAGCAGAGTGACATTTGCAATCTTCCAGTCTTCCGGAACCATGCCAGAATCTATCGACTTTTAAAAGATCATCGCTAATGCCTCCGCAATCTCCACAGCTACTTCCTTCAGAACACGAGGGTGCATTCCATCTGGTCCAGGAGATTTATCGACCTTTAGCCTATTCAGCTTCCTGAGTACTTTCTCTGTCGTAATTGTGACTGCGCACACTTCTCTTCCCTGCCACCCTTGAGTGTCCTGTATCCTGCTGTCTTCCTCAGTGAAGGCTGATGCAAAATACTTGTTCAGTTCCTCTGCCATCTCCTCATCTCCCATTACAATTTCTCCAGTATCATTTTCTATCGGTCCTATATCTACTCTCACCTGTCTTTTACTCTTTATATACTTGAAAAAGCTTTCAGTATCCTCTTTGATATTATTTGCTAGTTTCCTTTCATAGTTAATCTTTTCTCTCTTAATGACCTTCTTGGTTTCCTTTTGTAAGGTTTTAAAGACTTCCCAATCCTCTGTCTTCCCACTAATTTTTGCTTCCTTGTATGCCCTCTCCTTTGCTTTAATTTTGGCTTTGACTTCTCTTGTCAACCACGGTTGCATCCTTTTTCCACTCGAAAATTTCTTCTTTTTTGGAATATACCTGTCTTGCACATTCCTCATTTCTCGCATAAACTCCAGCCACTGCTGCTCTGCCGTCTTTCCCGCCAGTGTCTCTTTCCAGTCAACTTTGGCCAGTTCCTCTCTCATGCCACTGTAGTTTCCTTTACTCCACTGAAACACCGACACATCAGATTTCGGCTTCTCTTTTTCTAATTTCACAGTGAACTCAATCATGTTATGATCACTGCCTCCTAAGGGTTCCTTCACCTCAATCTCTCCAATCACCTCCGGTTCATTACACTATACCCAATCCAGTACAGCCGATCCCCTAGTGGGCTCAACAACAAGCTGTTCTAAAAAGCCATCTCACAGACATTCTACAAATTCTACAAAACCTGTGGCATCAGTCTGCATAAAAACAAGAGGACTTTCATTGAATCCCAGCCTGGAATATCTCTAGTAAAACACTGTGATATTGATGAAAACATCATGTTGGAATCATGTAAAACAGAAGACATGAGGCAAAATGAGCATTCCCCTACAGGTGGCAAAAATAATGTGTGGAAAAATATAATTTATTAGATTTCTAAGTTAGACAAGCTATTCATTTCCTCAGAGCAAATAGTAACTCATTCCCCACTTTGAAATGCACAACAGGATACAGCTGTTTGGAAATGACATAGGGGACAATAATACTCCCTAAAGATGAGCAAAATATTACATTCAAATGTAATGATGACACAAGATCAAATAACATACTGTGATCTTTGAAACCAGACATACCCTGGATGCACCACTTATAACTACTTATAAGTAGAAGTGATACTTTCCAAATTATTCTTTTATTAAAATATTCAGGAAAGTTATGAATGGATTTGAAATCTTCAAATATTCTTCCAAGTTTCACAAGATATTATCATGTTACAAGAGGGAACTGCAAACAAGAGACTGGGATTATGCTTGTTAAATATAGTTCAAAAGACATTATGGTTAGAATAAAGGAAATGAGTTAAGAAATTTAATATATGAAACTTTGACTTTAAATGAAATTAAGTCTCTAAAAATTTGGGCAGTACTAGAGAATTATGCAGATCACTTACTTTCAGTTGCAACTCTCAAGAGTTAATAAACCACAATAGATTTAACTTATCGACTATGTGCTTTTCTAAGTATCCTAAAATGGTTCACAGCCATCCAAGAATTTGACCTCTAATCATAGTAGATATTGTACAATTAGTATTAGCCCAATGTAAAGAAAATAGATTGGAGAATTTAAATTACATTATGAAGCCACAAAACACTGAAATTATTTATGCTTTTCCCTCATTTTCTCACTTTACTTAATGCATTTATTTATCTAAAGGGTAAAAACAAGATAGTTTCAAACTTCCATATTATTCTGACATTAGCAGCATTTCACAGTTCAACCAACAGGGACACTCCATGAAAAGAAGAGAGAGGGAGCGCAGAAGAACTTGGATCAAGTATTGTTTTTAAGCACAGTAGTCTTTTTTTCTTTTTTTTAGTGTGTTGCACCAGACAGTCAGCCATTCTTATCTGGCGCGTGATGGCAGGATTGGTCTCCTTTCGGATTAATCGGGTCACAATAGGAACGTTGCTGACTCGGTCCTTTTTTTTTACGAGGTCGAGTGGCTAGCTCGACACTCAACACGGCACGGATGGAAAGCATGCTCGGGGGGTGGCCTGACTTGGATTCGAACTCGGGAGCCTTCGCTCCGGAGTCCGGCGATGATGCCATTGCCCCACAAGGTAACTACAATCAATACCACTGGACGTCAGTACTGCAGCCATGCCAAGTGTATCTGCGCAAATCTCAATCTGTACTTACTCAAAATCATCAAAATCCATATCAGCACCATCAATGGGCTGGGCCGGACTGCTTGCTGGACTTTCCAAACTGGCACGCATTCGGTTCGGCTGGTATCGCATCGAGCGTTGACGAATACTGTCTCTACGTGACAGGTACTGGATGATCCGATGGGCATAATAGGCAGGGGATAATCTGAAATAGTACAGGTATAGTGGTTTCAATTTAACTCAATTCACTAACATTTGTGGATAATGATTCATCAGTCCACTAGACTATAAGACATGAAATGTAGAAGACATGTCAGATACTTTCCATCAAGAACATGGAACCATCATCACAAGCAACGCCCTGTGATCAGAATAGTAAAAATATGCATCCATAATTAACAGGTATTACTATATTTAACATAAGCATATAAAGTAATATGGGAACTCATTCATATCAGAATCAGGTTTATCAACGACATATGTTGTAAAATTCATTAGCTTCAAATGTAGACGCCCAAGTGTAAGGTATTTGTAACCTAGGGATGGGCTGTACAATACAATTTTATTTTTACCACCAAACCAGATGGTTGGAACACTTTGATCAGCCCTTCACTGGGAAAAGTATCTTCTGTGTTGTTAATTTAGATTCCACTAGTATAAGAGACTAAAGCAAAGTTCATTCACAGAGGGTCACAGAATTGTCTAATGTAAAAGAATGAAGCAGCACAGGAGTAAGACACAATCACCAGCAACCAACCCCATCATCTCAAAGCTACTCGTGCCCGTCAGAAAAGCCACCGATTTATCGTCTAATTCACAAATTTTCATGTATTAATTCAATTACGATTTTAAACTTACTACAAATTTTCTCCCAGCACACTTATCTGACGAAAACTTGCTGTGGAAACCTATATATAGAGTCATTTTCTCACTGCACTCTCCATTCAAGTCCACTTAACTTATGAATGTTTCTGTCAAATCTTTAATGTTGATGAAGGATCTTTGCCCCAAAATGTTACTTCGATTTCCCTTTCAGTAGACGCAGCCTTGTCAACCAAGTGCTCCTAGCATTATTTTTTATTTCAGATTTACAGCATCTGCAGTATTTTTCTGATATTCATCTTCACTGCATGAAGGAATACAGTTTTTGATTTCTGAACCTCTGCAAAACTGGAATATTTCACACCATTTATATACACCCTCATATAATGACAAAGTAAAGGAGTTATGAAATTGTGATTATCACTTCAGGGAATCTGTATTTTCTTCTAACTTCTGTGTTGTTTAGCCAAAAAAATACCAGTGCCAGACAAATGAAAACAATCCGTTGGGTTTTTGTAATTTTACATGCTATCATCAATGAGACTTCAAAGTAATAATGTTTGCAGGCTGATACCACCATCTTTTATAGTTAACAGATATAGAGAGATCTTGAGAAATTAAACCATCTAATAAAGAGGTCAATTATATGCATTATATGTAGAGGAAAGCCACAGCAGTCAGGTCTCTGGCACACAGTCTGGCCCTATGGCTCAGAAGGGAAGTTGGGGGTGGGGGAGTGGGGAAGAAGAAACGAGCTGTAGTGATAGGGAATTTGTTGATCAGGGGAACAGAAAGGAGGTTCTGTGGATGAGAACAAGATTCCCAGATGGTTTGTTGCCTCCCGAGTGCCAGGGTCAGGAACGTCTCAGATCAAGTCCACAGCATTCTTAAGTGGGAGGGTGAGCAGTAGGGTGACAAGGGTAGAAGGGGTGACAAGATCCGACAATGTGAGTTCCGTTAGGTGCTAAGTTTTTGATTAAGATATGATTGCTACCTGTGCCGCGCGAGGCCAGATATGGGAAGATCATATAGTTTAACATGTGGCTAAGAAGATGGTGTAGGAAGAATGGCTTCAGATTTGGGCACTCTTCCAGGGAAGTGGAAACCTGTACAAAATGGATGATTTGTACCCGAACTGGGGGAGGACTAATATCCTAGCAGGAAGGTTTGCTAGTGCTTCCACACAGGGAGTGGGGCTTAAACTAGAGCTGTAGGGGGATGGGAACCAGAGTGCCAGAACAGATAGTGAAGTGGCTGTGGAGAAAGATGTTGTTAAGCCTACATACAAAGTCATTCATCAAAAGTTTGAGCATTGTGAGACTATTGTTCTGAGCTGTGTATATTTCAATACAAGGAGTATTGCAGGAAAGACAAATGACCTTAGAGCATGGATCAGCATGTGGAATTATGACAATGTAGCCATTAACGAGACTGGGTTGCAGGAGGGATAGAAATAGAGGCTCAGTGTTCCGAGATTCCATTGTTTTAGATGTGATAGATCAGGGGGGGATTAAAGAGGGAGGGTTGGCATTACTAATCAAGGAAAATGTCACAGTGGTACTCAGGACAGACTGGAGAGCTCGTCTAGTGAGGCTTTATGGGTAGAATTGAGCAATAAGAAAGGTATAATCATGTTAATGGCATTATATTATAGATCACCCAATAGTGAGTGGGATTTAGAGGAGAAAATTTGTAGAGAGCAGACTGTTGCAAGAAACACAAGGCTGTGATAGTAATACATGCAAAATACTGGAGGAACTCAGCATTTGCTGGAGGAACAAATGAGGTATTTGAGGAGAGTAAGAAACGTGAGAGAGCACTTAAGAAGGAAATCCGGAGGGCTGGAAGACATGGGGTTGCTCTAGCAGACAAGATGGAGAAAAATCCTAAGGGCTTCCAGAGATACCATAATGATATCAAGGGATAAAATCCATCCTCTGGAAGATCAGATTTGTAATTATGCATGGAGCCAAAAGAGATGGGGGGAGGTCTTGAATGGGTTTTTTTTTTGCATCCGCATATACTCGGGGATGGACACAGAGTCTATAGATGTGAGGCAATGCAGTAGTGAGGTCATGAACCCTAAACAGATTACTGTCTGTTTGCTGTCATGAGGCAAATTAGGTTGGTCAAGAAGGTTCAGTTGTTTAGCATTCAAGATGAGGTAATAAATTGGATTAGATATTGGCTTTGCAGAAGAAGCCAGAGAGTGGTTATAGATAGCTGCCTTTCTGACTGGAGGCCTGTCATTAGTGGTGCGCTGCAGCGATCACTGCTGGGTCCATTGTTGCTTGTAATCTATATCAGTAATCTGGATGATAATGTGGTAAACTGGATCAGCAAATTTACAGATGACACCAAAATCAGGGATGCAGTGAACAGTGAAGAGCACCATCAAAGTTTGCAGCTGGAAAAATGGCAGATGGAGTTTAATGCAGACAAGTGTGAGATGTCGCACTTTGGAAGGACCAGCCAGGGTAGGTGTACATGGTGAGTGATAGGGCACTGCGGAGTGCAGTAGAATGGAAGGATCCGAGAATACAGATACCTATTCCTTGAACATTGCAACATGAGTAAATAGGGTCATAAACAAAGCTTTTGGCATATTGGCCTTCATAATAAGTGTATTGAATACAAGAGTTGGGATGTTATGATGAAATTGCATAAGACATTGGTGAGCCTAATTTGGAGTATGGTGTCCAGTTCTGGTCACCTACCTACAGGATAGATGGACTGGCAATAAGATTGAAAGAGTGCAGAGAAAATTTACAAGGATGTTGAAGAAACTTGAGAACCTGAGTTATCGGGAAAGGTGGAATATGCTAGGACTTTATTTCCCTGGAACGTAGAAGATAGATGGGAGTTCTGATAGAGATATACAAAATTATGGCAGGTATAGACAGGTTAAATACAAGCAGGTTTTTTTCCCTACTGAGTTGGGTAAGACTACAACTACAGACCTTGGGTTAAGGGTGAAAGGTGAAATATTTAAGGCGAACGTGAGGGGGAACTTCACTCAGAGGGTGGTGAGAGTGTGGAACAAGCTGTCAGCACAAGTGGCAGGTTTGATTTCTAACATTTACCAGAAATTTGGATACATATCTGAATGGGAGGGGTATGGAGAGTAATGGTCTGGATGCAGGTTGATGGCACTAGGTAAATTAATGGTTTGGCATGGACTAGGTTGGCTGAAGGGCCTATTTCTGTGCTGTAGCTTTCTATGTTCAAAATTCAGGTACTTATTATCAAAGAATGTATAAATTATCAAATCTCAGGGTTGTATAACATATACATTCTTTGATAATAAATGTACTTGAATCTTGAAAATAAGAGTCATAGAACACTACAGCACAGAAATAGGCCCTTAGGCCAATCTGGTCCATGCTGAACGATTAATGTATGGGTTTGCTGCTCTACTTGGTGGCATGCTTTAAATGCAAGCTGGACAACCAATCACCAAAGACTTTGCAGCAAATCTTTGGTCAAATGTCATAATTGGGTTTCACTTGATATAAAATTTATGTCTAGTAATAATATTCATAGTTTCTGAGGGAGCTGGAAGGAGGTCATGGGAACCTCACCTTCAATTTCTTCTCCATCTTGACTAGGCTGCAGGCTTCTAATTACTGAAAAAGAATCCAGTAAGCATAGGGCGAACTCATCAAGGATGATGAATTTACATTCCAAGTTCTGCGTTTTGTAACTGCAATACATTTTTCTTGATGGTCATGACTATCATTTTGCATAAGTCACTGAATTTCTGCCTTGTACTTTGAGAACCAACACTTTTTCACAACTTCAATTATTTTATTTATCCTTGGGCACTCATTGAAGTGCAATGTCTTAGTCTAGTCAGTTAAATATTTAAAAGAAATATCAAAAACAATTTCAACTTCAATATTCCTTTGGAACTCTCATCAAATATTTTTGAACATGTGCCCTCCTTTACAGCGTTGAAGTTAGTTAATAAGCTAAGCATGAAGGCAGCTAACAAATCTGTCTGAATTTTTTAACAATTTCTAATTAAAATTATTATATATATTTGCTAATATGGGATTGCATCTTTTGTATCCATTCGCCTTTCATATATCTGGAGCAAATGAAAATCATTAACCTAAACAGCGCACATTTGCAAACTAATCATTGACACAAGATAATTACTAGCATTTTTTGATAATGATAACGAGCCCCGTTGTCTCAATTCTACTCTTCCTCAAAGCTACACGAATCCATTTTGTCGATTTTGAGCAACTGGAAATACATTTTGAATCCTATCTATGGCCAGCAAAGGGAAATATACAAGAAAATTCTCTGTCAGAATATTTCTTGTTCAGGAAACACCTGCTCTTTGTTCTTCACTGATCTCTTCAAGAACAGAAATAATCAGAAATCATCTATATAAATATTTAAACTTGCATCTTAATTCTAGCAAGGGGGCAGGTAAAAAGGCAACAAAAACTAACTCCAAAAGAAAACTGCACACTGCAAGGAGGAACAAGTGGTTTAATATACCAATTAGATTTATGCCCAGTGATCTAAAATGAATCAAGGACTGTTGAACTGTTTCTTCATCCAAAGAACAATAACTACTTTCAAATGTAAATTTTAAACAAATATTCTTGTATTGCCATTGGTTGACAGAATTTGCTGCTCAACTTCAAGTGAGAGAACAGGAGAGTTCTGTTTAAAATATTAATGACAAATTATGCATTATGTAATAAGAGTTGAACAACTATATTCACATGTAAAACATGTTTACTTCAAGAACAAGGTACATTTCTATTTTCCATATTTCATCTGCCAAGAGCCCAATGACTTACAGTGCCATATGAACTCATTTCATTCTTCAAAACCCTTCTTCACTCATTGTGCAAATCTGCTAGAAACCACAGTTAATTCATATTTTTGTAAAATAGTAAACAGAGCCAAAAAGAGGCATTACACAGAAACAGGTGTACAGAAGCAAGACAGATTGGCTGGTTGAGTGGTGTTGCAAAAATAAACACACACTCATTGTCGACAAGGCCAGGAAATTGATTGTAGACTACAGGAAGGGAAAGTCAGGAGAAGATGCACCAGCAAACAACAGGAATTCTGCAGATGCTGGAAATTCAAGCAACACACATCAAAGTTGCTGGTGAACGCAGCAGGCCAGGCAGCATCTCTAGGAAGAGGTACAGTCGACGTTTCAGGCCGCGACCCTTCGTCAGGACTAACTGAAGGAAGAGTTAGCAAGAGATTTGAAAGTGGGAGGGGGAGGGGGAGATCCAAAATGATAGGAGAAGACAGGAGGGGGAGGGATGGAGCCAAGAGCTGGATTTGCCAATCACCTGTCCAGTTCTTGTTTGGAAGAGCTGAACAGGTGATTGTATGGAAGTTGGTCCAGAGGTTGTATGGAAGACCGGCAGCTGCCCATGCTGCAAGTCTCCCCTCTCCACGCCACCAATGTTATCCAAGGGAAGGACAGTAGGGGCCAATACAGCTTGGCACCGGTGTCGTCGCAGGGCAATGCGTGGTTAAGTGCCTTGCTCAGGACACAACACGCTGCCTCAGCTGAGTCTCGAACTAGCGACCTTCAGATCACTAGACTGACGCCTTAACCACTTGGCCACACACCAACACCCTGGGATATTACATGATGCCAAATTAAATAGGTAATTTCTATGCAACACTCACTTTCAAATAAAATGGATATATTGATTTAAAAAAACTATTAGAAACAAAGAATTGTCTCATTAACTTCTTAAGAAACTGAAATTAGACCAAAATTGAAACTTTGTTGCCAAATAAGTTACAATGGACATTTTAATTTGAGATTTTTTAAAATCATCAGCAGTATGTAGCTTAAAATCCAAGGTCTTGGACACCAGCATAAAACAGTATTCCTGCTTTAACTGCACCATGCTAATTTTAATTACAAAAACATACTGCACAATTGATTTGCAATCTTACCAAAATCATTTCTATTTGTTAAATTTAATCAACTGTGCACCAGATAAAAGTATTTCTTCAATAAAGTACATAAGCTTCTTTTTAATTCACCAGCAAATATCTAAAGAGAATAGATTAATAGGGGTAAGAAGGTCATCTCTCTGAATTTTGTACACTTTCATAATGTATTATTTCATCAGTAAAGCATCTTCAATATCCAGCTCTATTATTTGAAACATTTTAAATCACTTTTGCAAGCTGGTGATGAGACAAACAAAATTCTGTAATGAGACCCAAGACTTTTAGTGGTGTACATTTGGAGTATTTCCACATACAATCACTGAAACAGGATATTAGATATTAAAGAAAGAAATCATAAGGCAACTTCAATTATCCTAATGTAAAATGAAAAAAAAATCCCACTTAAATCAGCCATCTCTGCAAATTGAAAAAAACAGCTGCCAAAATATGTTGGAAGTTTTAAAAATATTGTCACTCTTTTTCAGATCTGTCTTTCAGACACTCAGAACAAGCAGCTGTAAATTCCATGTAATTTAAATCCCCTTAATGCAGTGAATTACCATCTGTAGATCCAGATGCTTGCAAGGTGAGGACACTGGGGCACGTTTATGACTGGAGCTCAGGTGTGGAACGTATGCTGCGTATGGGGATGGAGAGCAGACTCAGGTGTCCAGCTGAAACTGGAATGCAGAGTGCAGGCCAGATGCTCACTCAGAAGCAGGGTCCAGTGTGCAGGCTGGATGTGCAATCAGAGCTAAGGGCCCAGAATACAGGACTGGCGAGTGGCTAAAACAGAAATTTAAGTGAGGGCCAGGTGTGCAGCCTGGGGCAGGAACACTGGGAGCCAATAACACATAGGTTTACATACAATTAGAAATCAAAACTTACAAGCTGATAGGTACAAACTGAGACTTACAGGCAATTTGCTACATCAAAGAAGTCTTAGTGATTTTGTTAGCAGTCTGTGATTTAAACATTTTTGTTATTCAAGGCAAGTCCTTGCCCCTGTTCCTTGCCAATAAGGAGGGCTCAGCGTAGCTGCAAACATGGATCCACTTTACAATGTGCATCTCATGCCCTCCAAACTAACATGCACAAGTGGCTCTCGTGGCTCTGCAGGCTTTTAAACAAAAAAACTGACCAAATCCACTCAAGAGCTGAAGCTGAAATAAAACCCAATGAATTAATTCAGTTCCTCTGTTAGTTAATGATGTGGTTACCCACCGTTATTTATCATCTCATTTCTTTTCAGACATTAGGCTATTCATTGCCTTTTATTTTAAAATGTCTGATACAATTGAGATTGAACATTGCTGGGGAAGAGGATTTTGCAACCAAGTCCCAGATTTTTTTTCTTGATTGTAGCAGTCCAGTGCAATGCAAAATCAAACTTCAAAACACAACTGTGAACACATGACTATGATTACTTTAACATAGAAGGTACTCCTCAAAATGCTAAATCATGTTACAGTAGCCATGTGACCACAATTTCTATGAAGCAAAAAGTGTTTGGCTGGGGCACAGCTGCCGCTTGTTTATCAATTCTACAAAATACATGTTTTAATTAACAACCCAAATAAACTTAAGCACACATTTTAATTTAAGATTCAAATAAGAATTCAGTGCAATTAATGAATTCAAACACAGGTAAAGTATTTTTCAAAAGAAGGCGAAACAAGCGTAAAGGAAGTCAAGCAGCATTTTCTCATATCCTTTTTCTTTCTGGTTGCCAAAATCAGCCTGGGATAAGCTGAAATTTGGGATACAGTCATGTTAATGGTTTCCAAAATCACATCTCCTGTAGCACACCAAGCACCAGCAGTGATGGTGACATCACAAAATCATGGTTTTAAGGTCTTCCCACATTACCAATCCCACATATTTCAGTAGAAATGTCAGATCATGGGAAACTCAAAAGAATGGACTTCAACTCAAAAGACATATACAGTTAAATAAAATTGATCATGAGTGTCCTCAGACACTTAATTCAAAAACAGCTTCGATATCCTTCAGTGAGCAGAAATGGCATCAAGTACTCCCACTTGGCTGCACTGTTGAGGTCATTTACATGAAGGTCCTGAGAAAGTACCCAATTATGATAATGGCAATGATCCATTGCATTAATGTGGCATTTCTGATACAAACACCCCCACAGTATTCAGGTGAATAACTACTCTAACTAGACAGTATGAGATGACGATTTTCTGCCTTTAACCTACTGGAAACTACTCTGAGATCATCCATTTTATTTCTACTGAAAGGAGATGGAAATGAATTAAAAGGGAAAGTGCAGCTTAGTAAGCATCAATTGTTATATGTGTTTGCTTAGAAACAGCAATTTGGAAATGCTGACTTACTTTGGTTGAGTAAACAGTTATTGTGTTCAGCAGAGAAATCAAAACACATCACTGAATTTAAACCATTAAATAATTAATTTAATGAGAAAACAATACTTAGTCTTTGGAACAATGACTGCTTTACAAATAAACATTTTGCAATTCATGTTTTCTTCCTCATAATACTGATTTATTTAGATCAGATGGGCAATATGTTTTCCTTCCATCTGCTCAATGACTTCAGTAGTTTTGTTTTCACCTTCTGAAGTTACACCAAGCATTCTCCTGGCACTGACATTCATCAATCCTTAAAACTAGGGCATTCGAAATAATTCATCACTTTCATATCTTTTGATGTTATCCCCATCCACTTTTCAACTAATAATAAATTTTATTCAAGAAAACTAGTATACAAAAATGTCAGTCAATGGCCTCCCCTCTACTGCCATGATGAGGCTATTTTCAGATGGAGGAGCAACACCTCACACACTGCCTGGATGGCATGAACATCGATTTCTAACTTCCAGTTATTTCTCCCTCCTTCCCCTTCTCTATTTTCCCCATTCGGCTTCCATCGTAGCACTTCTCTTCTCATCACTTGCCCATCTCCTTGCTCTGATGCCCCTTTTCCTTTGATTTCCCACGTGGCCCACTGCCCTCTCCTACCAGCTTCCTTCCTCTTCAGCCCTGCATCTCTACCACTCGTCATCTTGCATCTTCTCACTTCACTCCCCTCCCCCACCCGCCTTCCCCCTCACTTCGATTCCTTCCCCTCTCCTCCCTTCTTATTGTGACTTCTTCCCTTTCCATTCCAGTCCTGATGTAGCATTTAGCCCAAAATGTCAACTGTTTATTCCTTTCCATAAATGGTGCTTGACCTGCTGAGTTCCTCCAGCATTTTGTGTGTGTTGTTCTGAATCTCCAGCATCTGTAGAATCTCATGTGCTTATGTTATTGTTGGTGGAGTTGGATACGATAGTACAGCGATTGTGCTTTGGTTCTCACTAATACTTCGAACCCACACTAGGATGGCCTCAGGTACCCCAATCCAGTTGCCCTCCAAAAATACTCATTTACTTGGCTAAACTGATTCATGTGTTGAACAACCCTCCTTTCAATTCCACTTTTTCCAGATCATATATGGACCTCTGGGAACTCAATATAAATGACACTGAATATTTAAGGGATACATAAGTTCAAGTTTAATTGTCATTCGGCCATACTGGAATATGATGAATGCAGCCAAACAAAAGTGTTCCTCCGGGACCAAGCTGCAAACACAGTACCAGCAGTCATATACAGCACAAGGCACATATAGCACACATGAGACAGCAGTAAATATACAGTCACATGAAAAGTAGATAATATAGCCCAAGTCCCTGAGTCCATGAATGTTGTTGGAAGGAGCAAGCCCATAGCAGTGTGCAGAAGAATGCAGTCCGACCTGCCTTCCACTAAGTGAACACTGGAGAGCACACCAATGTCAGCATGGACGTCACGCCACACCGCCTCCAGGCACCAACTCCAACGCCTCTCCCCTGGGCAGCTGCAAACAGGCAACACTGGAGCACAAGGCCTCATCCACGCTACAACCTAAGCCACTCAGCTCCCCTGCTGTTGATCTCACCAATAAACCAGTGAATGGGTCTTGAAGCATTTCACATTACCAATATCCAACAGGATCTTGCAATCACAAGAAAAATGACCAGGACAATCACTCACTGTTAGACTGCACAACCACCCTCGCGCACTGACTTCAACACCTTTCTATCGCAGGCAGCAGCACGATGTGCACCAAGTCCAGCTCCTCAGCCAATGAGCAACTCATTAATGTCGCAGACCTGCAGCATTTGAAGTTCCTAATGTCCCACAGTGTCTTGCAATGATAAAAAAAAATTTAAAAAGGCAGCAACAGCTTTGGCTGACCCCGTAAAGACCACTGTATCTGAGCATGCCACCATCTTACCAGAATAAGCAAACTTCTATCAGGCCTACTCAGGACCCATTTACCCAAATCTTTTTCTGGGGCACTGACTCTATGGTACGGTTTCTTGCTGTCATGGTCAACTCAAAAACAGCTTTAATTTTGCTACTTTTTCTAACCTACTCTCATATTCTCAAGCTCCTTCGCCAATTCTACTTCCCTTACTGGAAGTGTCTCCATCTCAGGAGGTCAGTGAGCGACTAATATTCATTCCAAACCATGAGACTCCAACAGTTGTCTATACTTTCTTCTATCTAGCCTCTTTTTTAGACAGGCACTTGAATAAGGCATAGAAAGATACAGAACTAATGTCGGCAACACACATGAAATGCTGGAGGAATTCAGCAGGTCAGGCAGCATCTATGGAATTTAATGAACAGTTGACATACCAGGCAGAGGCCCTTCTTCAGGACTGAAAAGGAAGAGGGAAAGAGGCCAGAGTAAAAAGATGAAAGAAGGAGAAGGGATAGGTGAAGCCAGGTGGGTGGGAAGGCAAAGGGCTGGAGAAGAAGGAATTTGATTGGAGAGGAGAGTGGACCATAGGAGAAAGGAAATGAGGAGGGAACCAAGGGAGAAGTGAAAGGCAGGGGAGAAGAGGTAAAAGGCAGAGTGGGAAATAGAATAAGAGGGAATGGGGAGGGGACAAAATTACTGGAAAGGCGAAATTGATTTTCATGTCATCAGGTTGGAGGCTAGCTGGACAGAATCAGAGGTGTTGCTCCTCCACCCTAAGGGTGGTCAAATAGTGGCAAAAAAAAGACCATGAACCAACTCTCAGAATGCAAACGGGGATAGAAATTAAAATGGCGGGTACCTGAAAATTCTGATTGTGGCAGATGGAGCAGAGGTACTCAACAACTCAACAAAGCAGTCCCCCAATTTACGTCAGGTCTTACCAATGCAGAGGAGGTTGCACTGGGAGCACTGGATACATGCCCGCAGCAGGTGCACAGGTGAAGTATTGTTTCCATTTCGAAGGACTGCTTGGATCATAAATGGAGATAATGGAGGTGGTGAATGGTCAGGTGTTGCATTTCTGTCGCTTGCAGGAATATGGGTCAGGAGGGAGATAAGGGTGACGAATGGACAAGGGAGCCACAAGGGGAGCAAACCTGTGAAAGCAGAGAGTTGGTGGGGGGGCGGGGGAGAAGTAAAGATGTAATTGGTGGTAGGATCCTGTTGAAGATGGTATAAGTTGCGGAGAATGATGTTTTGGATGCAGAGGGTGGTAGGCAAGGACGAGGAACTCTTTCCCTGTTAAGGTTGTGGGAAGATGAGGTGAGCATGGATGTTCAGGAAATGGAGGAAATGTGAGTGACAGCAGCACTAACGCTGGAAGAAGGAAAACACCGTTCTTTGAAAGAGGACATCTCTGATGTCCAAGAAAGACCATAAGACATAGGAGCAGAATTAGGCCATTCAGCCCATCAAGTCTGCTCCACCATTCCATCATGGCTGATCCTGGATCCCTCGACCCCAAACACCTGCCTTCTCGCCATAACCTTTGATGTACTGACCAATCAAGAAACTATCAATTTTTATTTTAAATATAGCCACAGTCTTGGCCTCCACAGCTGTCTGTGACAGAGCATTCCAGATTCACCACACTGCATTTGTTACACAACAAAATAAGCAACACAACTCATGCTCACGTAGCCATGTTATAAGGCAATGACTGCACTATTTTTCAACCTTAACAATAACATGCATCTTCAATGAGTGGGGAATTTCCTTTGTAAATTAGGCTAACATTCAATGATAAACTTTTCAATATTAGTGCAAGCATTTACTTCAATTCTATCTAATTCCTTAGAACGGAATTTTAGAAAATAGGATATCATAAAATCTGAAGTAGAAATCACTGTGAAATGGGACTTTAAAAGGCCTTATTTCATGTTATAGTACTTTGAGCAAAACTGGTGTGGAGCGTTATTCCGATTATTATAGTACAACATGCAATAAAGGTTTCTATATTACTTATGATGTTTAACTGAATTGAAGACAAATGTATTACACTTTCAATTGACTCACACGTGAAAGAGCTGGATACCCATACAGCTCGTAAATAGATTGTACAGCAGATATATTTTATTCTGTCTCTGTGCATTTCCATTACTGTGTCAAGCATCCAACTGCCATATTGTATATCAGAATTAGGTTTTTTTAAAAAAATCACCAGCTTGTGTTGTGTAATGTTTTAACTTAGCAGCAGCAGTACAATGCAATACGTGATAATATAGAAAAAATAAATAAATCAATTAAAATTAGTATATATATGTATATTGAATATATATTAAAAAATTAAAAATGGTGCAAAACCAGAAATAATATACTGTATATTAAAAAAAGTGAGGTCCTGTTCATGGGTTCAATATCCATTTAGGAATCAAATGGCAGAGGGGAAGAAACTGGTCCCTGAATTGCTGAGTGTGTGGTTTAAGACTTCTGTACCTCCTTCCTGAAGATAACAATAAGAACAGGAGATGTCCTGGGTGATAGGGGTCCTTAATAATGAACATCACCTTTCTGAGGCACTGCTACTTGAAGAGGTCTTGGATACTACGGAAGCTTGTACTAGAGATGGCGCTGACTAATTCTACAATTTTCTGTAGCTTCTTTCAATACTTTCAAGCACACCACCACCGATACCAGAGAGTGATGGAGCCTTTCAGGATGATCTCCACGGTACATCTATAGAAATTTTTTTTTTGAGTGTTTTAGTTGACAAACAAAATCTCTTCAAACTCCTAATGAAATATAGCCTCTGTCTTACCTTCTTTGCAGCTGCATCGATATGGGACCAGGTTAGATCCTCAGAGATCGTGACACTATGGATTGCTCATTTTCTCCACTTCTGATCACTCTGAGAATTGGATTGTGTTCCTTCATCCTACTCTTCCTGAAGTATACAACAGCTCTTTCATCTTACTGACATTGAGTTCAAGATTGTTGCTGAAACACCACTCAACTATCTGGTATATCTCACTTCTGTACTCTCTCTCATCTCCATCTGAGATTCTACCAAATATTCACAAGTACTATAAAGCTTTCATTCTATGCAGCTACCCAAGTAACAATTTGATAAATACAAACCACTTATATTTGAGCAAGCAGAAAAGGGTGTCAGTATAATAAATTAAATTTTGCAACAAAATAGTGAATTATGAACCTTGGAAAAATGATATTATACATGGTATACTCTCCTGTATCTCTACATCACTATTAAACTGTCGCTGGAATTTCCCCACCACTTATCTTCCTACCAGTAGGAAACTTTGTCACATGGTGTGAGCAGAATTATCTGCAGCTTAATGTGAAAAAGACTAAAGAGCTGGTGGTAGACCTGAGGAGGGCTAAGGTACCGGTGACCTCTGTTTCCATCCAGGGGGTCAGTGTGGACATGGTGGAGGATTACAAATACCTGGGGATACGAATTGATAATAAACTGGACTGGTCAAAGAACACTGAGGCTGTCTACAAGAAGGGTCAGAGCCGTCTCTATTTCCTGAGGAGACTGAGGTCCTTTATCATCTGCTGGACGATGCTGAGGGTGTTCTACGAGTCTGTGATGGCTAGTACTATCATGTTTGCTGTTGTGTGCTGGGGCAGCAGGCTGAGGGTAGTAGACACCAACAGAATCAACAAACTCATTTGTAAGGCCAGTGATGTTGTGGGGATAGAACTGGACTCTCTGATGGTGGTGTCTGAAAGGAGGATGCCGTCCAAGTTGCATGCCATCTTGGACAATGCCTCCCATACGTAGTGGACTGGTTGGGCACAGGAGTACATTCAGCCAGAGACTCATTCCACCGAGATGCAACACAGAGCGTCGTAGGAAGTCATTCCTGCCTGTGGCCATCAAACTTTACAACTCCTCCCCTGGAGGGTCAGACACCCTAAGCCAATAGGCTGGTCCTGGACTTATTTCCTGGCATAATTTACATATTACTATTTAATTATTTATGGTTTTATTACTATTTAATTATTTATGGTGCAACTGTAACGAAAACCAATTTCCCTCGGGATCAATAATGACTACGACTAAATTCTCTTGTCCTCCACTCTTCCTTTACTTGTATAGTCAATGCAAAACTCTCAGCTTCCTTGAACTTCCTTTGTAAATCTCTTCACACACTTTAAAACTACTATTAAAAACTCATCTTTTGGCCTGCCAAATCCTTCATTCTCTGGATGACCAACTATCTCTGTGAAGATTATTTGTAAATTACATATATATATATAAATCTGCACAAATTAAACAGTTTGGGTCATTTATTGGAGTATACATTGCTTCTTCTACACTTTGGGAAAAAGTCTAGGAAAAATGTTTCAGACAAATTTTGCAGTTACTTATTTGCAACAACGTAATTGTCAGCCAAAGTAGCGTTAATTGAATAATCTCTCCATCAATGACGCTTTGTGACCAGAAGTTATTTTTATGCAGAGAACATGTACTTAGCTATCTTTCACTCATCATCTCTCTGTTGTAATTACCCAGCTTTTTGTGAGGGATTAGTTGTTCCAGCTGCTCTGAAATATATTAAAATCATATCTTTGTGTACTTTGTCTTTGCTGCCATGGGCTATAATGCCTCTAACTTAATGGACATTGCAATTTAGTCTAATTTTTGCTTGTTAAAGAAAGATGACATTTAGAATTACATCTTCAAATCCCTTTCAGGGAAACTTGAGTACCTTCTATTCAATTAACTGTTTTTCAACTAGAACTATTGATGTAATAATTGATTTTAATATCATGGAATGAAAGCTACATGTTGGCCTGCTCAACTAGGAGCTCCCCAGGCTCACTGTCCAATGTTCCTCATAGGCATGACCATATCACCATAATGCAGCACTCTATGAAAACTACAACGGATTGACAGTCCACATGTCTGTACTTAAGTCAAAGGAGTGCAACATGAACTACAAATATTTGGCTCAGAGACCATGGTTAAGTATATTCTAAAATCTATGGAAGGGAATAAACAGACACCTTTTCAGGCCGATACATCATTAGGACATCCTAATGAGGGTCCTGGTCCAAAATGTCAACTGTGTTTATGTTACCCGTCTTGCTGAGTTCCTCCAGCATTTTCAGTTTGTTGCTCAAGATTTCCAGCATCTGCAGAATCTCTTGTATTTAAGTATATTCTAAACCTTAGCTTAGTAAAATGTACAGTGTGCAGGAATTATACATATTGCTGCAAGATAGGTTCTAAGGTTATGGTCAGGAGGCAGAGGAGCTAAGAAAAAATTTGCTCAAGGAAATTGATACAAAAATTAATTCTAATGAAAGTTAGCAGACAATTAAGAATGCCAGTGACAGGCATTAACCCACAACTTCTGATCAACTCTGATAAAATCTGTGTACCCGTAAAACACTGAATTGGGCAGCAAATGAAGCTGAAATATCTTACAGATTAGGAGAACTGCATTTGATTTTCCTATTCTATTATCTAAATGGCATTCACAGGACAACAACTTTAGAGAAAAATATTGAGCAAAAACAGAAAATGCTGGAAATTCTCAGCAGGTCAGTCAGGCTGCATCTGTGGGAACAGAAATCAGTTCAGGGTAAGAGACGAAAGATTTTAAAAGGGGCCTGAAGAGAACCTTTTCATATAGAGGGTGGTGGGTACATGGAATGAGCTGCCAGAGGAAGTGGTTGATAGTACTTGGATAGGCGCACAGAGGGTCAGGGCTTCGAGGTGTATGGGCTGAATGGAAGAAATTGGGACCAGCTATGTGGGCACCATGGTTGGCATGGACTCATTGGACCAGGGAGCCTGAATCCATGTTATATTTCTCTATGAATTCATCATTGCCTGGGTCTCTACTCTAATCCCTTCTCCAAGGTAGAACAGATCAAATTCCTATCACCCACTGAATTCAACAGGTTTTTCTTTGCAATTTTCTCTTCCACCAGACACCTCTTTACCCCTCTATGACTTTCAGCATGTCACAGGATCCACTTCCTTTCTCCGCACCATTTCTGTGTTCCCACCAACCATTTCCACCCCCGCCCATGAAATCCTCCCTTGCAACACTTAGTTTTTCACCTCTTCCCTTCATCCTACCAGGTTTTTCAGGTGAAGTAGTGATTCACTTGTACTTCTTCTAAACTAGCGTACTGCATTCTGTGTGCTCTCTACCCGAGAGAAACCAAATGCAGATTGTATGACCGCTTTGTAGGATACCTCTGTGGGGAGAGCCTGAGCTTCTGATTGTTGTCTACCACTAACTTTGTGATTGTCTGAAAGATTCCAGACATCCCACCTCTCCTAGAAGTTCCGGGAGTCTCCTGCATGTTAATAGTGGCTCCCTGATGCCCACAAATTATATACAATATCACGGAAATCAATTTTTTTGAGAGCGAGCGAGAGAAAGCAAGAGAGAGCGCGAGAGCGACCATGAGAGAGAGCGCGCGCACGAGAGCGAGAGAGAAAGCAAGCGAGAGCATGCGAGTAAGAGAGAGCAAGAGAGCGAGAAAGAGCGAGAGAGAAAGCAAGCCAGAGCGCGCGAGTGAGAGAGAAAGCAAGCGGGAGCGAAAGCGAGAGTGCTTGAGCGCGGGAGCGAAAGCGAGAATGCTTGAGCGCGCGAGCGACCATGAGAGAGAGAGAGAGAGAGAGGGAGAGCAAGCGCGAGCGCGTGAGCGAAAGCGCGCCATGGCAGAGTGTTCCAAAGAAAATATAAAATGTACGTCACCCCAGACTACACTAAAGTGTACCCCTGCCTAACAGGGGTCAAAAATAATGACAGTGTTGCTCGCTGCACTGTTTGCAACAGCTTGAGGTGTGTTTAACAGGTGTCATTTGTTCATTAGCATAGCTAATGTTATTCAAACTAGCTGGCCAGCTGCTAAGGAGCTACCCTATTGCAGACATCCCACCTCTCCCGGGAGTCTCCCGCAAATTGATGGTGCTACCTCCCTGAAATGAGTTTTTGCAGGGTGGGATGTCTGAGATTCGGTGAACTTAACTCTCAAGAATGCAGGTATGGCCATTGCTGGGGTGGAATTCAGGCTGTGCTCAGCTCCAATATTCCATGCTGATTATGGCATCAAGGCCCAATAACAGAAAAGAAACCAGTGTTCAGCACAGTTTGCCTGCGCTTGTCCTTTCTCCCTCTTTTTCCTCACTACTACCATCGGGTGGGAGGTTCAGGAGGATTGGGACCCACATTGCTAGTTTTGAGAACAGTTCTTGCCCTGCAGCCATTGGACTCCTAGAGGGGCTTTACTCTCCATAGCGTTGTAATGACTTTGCAGGCCTTGGACTCACCTTTGGGGACTTTGCAGTTCATGTTCAATGTAATATTTACTTAGTGTTTTTTGAATATTGGCACAATTTATCTTATTTTGCACAATGGATATTTGTCAGTCATTTTTGTGAGAGGTTTTTTGTGGATTCCATTGGGTTCCACTGTTTTGTAGGTGCCTACAAGAAGATTAACTCATGGTTGTACACGTATACAAACTTTGATAATAAATTTGATCTTTGAACATTTTTCTGTTTTGCATTTTGCAACGCCTACATTCTTTTGTCAATGTTCTCACTATCCCATTGTAGTCCTTCACTTAATGAACAGACAACCTTGTTCACAGCTTCTCTCTATGGTCACCTACGTTTTATTCTCCTCCCCCCCCCCCACCCTTCCTGCAGATTCTTTTTGTTTCTGACAAAGGGCTTTCCATCTCAAATGTTAATTCTGCTTTTCTTTTCACAGATCCAACTGCCTTGCTGAGTACTTCTAGCAACTTCATTTTTTGTAAACTTAGATTTTCAAAATCTTCAGTATTTTTTGATTTTCATTTCATTAAAGTGTTCTTTCTCATAGAAAGATTTCAGTTAATTATTTAGAGACCCCAATACCAACTTATTACCCGACAAATATCAACAGTCAAACTCTCTGCATTAATTACCACAATCCAGTTCTGCTGCTTGTTTAATCAGAAACAATGGTCCTGCACAGAGCTAATGATGTTATTGTTGTCACTTATTATCACAGAGTCAAAGAAAACTTGCTAGTGTGTGCTAACCCATTAAAATTGCCTAATTCCATCAACCTGTACATGGACCATAGTTCTCCAGATCCCTCCGATCCATATACCTATCCAAACTTCCCTTTGACGTTGAAATGAAAATCGCATACTCCAGCTGCACTGGCATCACATTCCATTCTAACCACCCTCTGAGTGAAGACATTGCCCCTCATGTTTCCCTTAAACATTTCACCTTTCACCCTTAACTCATGATCTCTAGTTGTAGTCTTACCAACCTCAGTGGAAGAAGACTACTTGCATTTACCTATTTATACCCCTCATAATTTTGTATACCTCTATCAATCTTCTATGTTCTAGGGAATAAAGTTCTGACCTATTCAATATTTCCTTATAGCTCAGGTACTCCAGTCTCAAAAACATCTTTGTAAATTTTCTTCGTACTCTTTCAATCTTATTTACATATTTCCTGTAAGTAGGTGACCAAAACTGCACACAGTTCTCCAAATTAGGCCTCATCAACATCTTATACAATGACAACATAACAACCCAATTCCTGTATTCCATACTCTGATCTATGAAGGCCCATGTGACACCACTATCAATGAATTATATATCTGTGTTCCCAGATTCCTCCATTCTACCACACTCCTCAGTGCCCTACCATTCACCATGTCAGACTTACACTGGTTGGTCCTCCCAAAATGTAACACCTTACACTTGTCTGCATTAAATCCCATCTGCTATTTTTCAACCTATTTTTCCATCAGGTCCAGATTATAATGAAGACAACATTCCCTCCAGCAAATGTCACCTGTTATCAAGCACAGTGCAAAATGGAGATATATAAATACTTCTGTAGGCTACTAATCTAACATTACACACAAAAGAAAATCAAAATCAAAACTGCGGATGAAAATTGGAAATGTAAACACAAAATTATAGTATCTCTCAGCAGGTTAAAAAGCACCTGTGGAAAGAAAAATGCAATAAACATATGTTTAAGACACGTGTTCAGAAAGGCTCCTTTGCAGGATGTTTGCCTGAAAAAGAAGTCAGTCTTTTGCCACAGCTGGTACCCTACCTAACTAATAGGATTTCCTGCTTCAAAGTGCCACAGTTAGAGAAGAAAAGTGAATTGAAAAGAAGTTGAACAGATCAAGCATAGTGCTTTTGTGTGCTGATGGATATAACTTACAAAGTGTGAATACATGGTACACATAAAGAAGCATTGTTAGCCATGAAATATCCAAAACATCTGAAGATGGTTACTTCCTCAAGGCTTGTATCTTGTTTTGATTTATTTGAAGAGTAGAGAGTTACTGCTAAGATTATGGTTCATTGTCGAACTCTGTTTCTCTGAAATGTAACAAGCAAAATAACTATTTCACTGCTGTGCTCTGCTCGAAGGTGCTTCAAGTATGTAGATGGATGAGGAGGTTCAAGGATTCTGACCAAGCAAAAATGAGCAACAATGAGGTCCTACGCTCAGATGTGACATGATGTGTAGGCTGTAACTTCATCACACACCAATCATGGAATCATAGAGCACTACATCACAGAAATAGGCCCTTCAGCCCATCAAGAATGTGCTAAACTGTTATTCTGCCAAGTCCCATTGACCCACAACTGGACCATAGCCCTCCAAGTACCTCCCATCCATGTACTTAACCAAATTTCTCTTAACTGTTGCAATCAAACCTGCATCCACCACTTCCACTGGCAGCTCGACACTTGGACCACCCTCTGGGAGAAGTTCCCTCTTGGGTTCCTCTTAAATGTTTCACCTCTCACTCCTAACCTATGATCTCTAGTTCTAGTCTCACCCAATCTCAGTGGAAAAAGCCTGCTTGCATTTAACCTATCGATACCCCTCATAATTTTGCACAGCTACCTCAAATCTTCCCTCATTCTCAAACACTCCAGGGAATAAAGTTCTAACCTATTCAACCTTTCCCAACAATGCAGGTCCTCAAGTCTCAGCAAAGTTCTGTAAATTTTCTTTCAGTCTTTCAGTTAATATCTTTCCTGTGGGTAGGTGACCAGAACTGCACATAATACTCCAAGTTTTGCATTGGAAACATCTTTAACAACTTCAATATAACATCCCAACTCCTGTGCTCAATACTATGATTTATGAAGATCAATATGCCAAAATGTCTCTTTATGACCTTACAGTATTATGACCATGAAGTATTCCCCCCACCCACCCCAATGAGTTTCCATAGCTTATTGTTTTACAACCTTGAATCACAGTAGATCAAATCTGGCTATTTTTGACACTGATCAACAGAATAAGACTCTTTCAAGTCAAAGTGAAAACAAATCTCTACAAAGTGAACGAAATTAATTACAAACATAAAATAATTGATTGCATTAGTATTCTGCCCCGTTTCTTAAATATGACACACCAAAGCATCACTGGTACAGTCAAATCGTTTTAGAAGTCACATAGTTAGTTCAATGGAGATTGCTGTTTTTCGAGACCTGTGTGCAGTCAAGGTGTTTCAATTGATTGTAGTAAAAATACACCTGCATCTGGAAGGTCCAACTGATGGTGAGTCAGTATCCCAGCAAAAACTATACCATGAAGACAACAGAACACTCCAAACAACTCCATAAAAAGGTTATTGGAAAGCACAAGTCAGGAGGTGGCTACAAGAAAATTTCCAAGTCACTGAATATCCCTTGGAGTAAAGTTAAGTCAATATCAAGAAATGGAAAGAATATGGCACAGCTGTAAATCTGCCTAGAACAGGTCGTCCCAAAAACTGAGTGACCGTGCAAAAAGAGGACGTGAGAGAGGCCACCCAGAAACCTATGACAACTCTGGAGGAGTTACAAGCTTCAGTGGCTGAGTGGCAAAGAAAAAGCCACTGTTGAAAAACACTCTCATGAAATCTTGGCTAGAGTTTTCCAGAAGGCATATGGGAAACCCTGAAGTCAGCTGGAAGAAGGCTCTATGGTCTGATGAAACCAAAATTAAATGTTTTGGCCATCAGACTAAATGCTATCTTTGGCATAAACCAAACACTGCTCATCATCAAAAATACATCATCCATACCATGAAGCATGGTGGTGGCTGCATCATGCTGTGGGGATGTTTCACTGCAGTAGGCCCTAAAAGGCTTGTGTAGGTAGAGGGTAAGATGAATGCAGCAAAATACAGGGAAAACCTGATGCCATCTGCAGGAGAACTGCGACTTGGGAGAAGACAATGACCGCAAGCACAAAGCCAAAGCTACACAGGAATGGCTTAAAAACAACAAAGTTAATGTCCTGAAGTGGTCAAGTCAGAATCCAGACCTTAATCCAATTGCGAAACTGTGGCTGGACTTGAAAAGGGCTGTTCACTCATGATCCCATGCAATCTGACGGAGCTTGAGGAGTTTTGAAAAGAAGAATGAGGAAAGATTGCAGTGTCCAGATGTGCAAAGCTGATAGAGACCTATCCACACAGACTCAAGGGTGTAATTCCTGCCAAAGGTGCAATTACTAAATACTGACTTGAAGGGGGTGAGTACTTGCGCAATTAATTATTTTGTATTATATATTTGTAATTAATTTAGATCAGTTTGTAGAGATATGTTTTCATGTTGACATGAGCCCACATCAACTGTCTCTCTCCATCAGGTTTTTGTCCTTTCCCAGAAGAGTTTTCTCCTTGAACTATATAAACTTCAGACTTAAAGGTATCCATGATGCGACATTTTGCAAAAAAATGCTGTTTTGAAGCCAAAGGCAATCATTCTTATTCCCCCCAGCCCCCCATGAAATTTAAGTTATTTTGACCAAACCAATAATAAAATCTGGGGCTGAGCAGCCTTTAAACCTAAAATGACTGTGTTGTCTCATAATATTTGCCCAGAGGCAAGTTTCTGCTAGCATTACATCAGTTTTTATTTGGAAAAAGTTAGTAATATCCAAAAGATTGAAAAAATGGAAAGTAAATATTTGCAAGAAGACTGTGAAAGTATTATACATTGTGTGAAGCACGACTGATGAAGCACTCTTAATGGTAAGTTCAAGAGCTATATGGACTGTCATCCCTATTGAAGCTTCTAATGTGTAGCAGCAATATTAAACTAATTGGAGCTAATTCTGCATCCCAAGTTAGTTGTCAATTTCACTGTTATGTAAAAGTAATTCTGCAGTGATCCTGCCCCAATTCATATATCAAAAGGGCTGTTAATCCCACGCCAGCACAACTTGACAGTAGATTCAGATCATAACATATATAATTTTGTCAAAAAAAGTTAAGAGCAAGCTCAAAGTTGCAGTATGCATGACCTTTCATAATGAGGCCAATTCTTTAAACTAGTTTGAATGTTATTAAAAATCCAAGGCTCAAAGGACATGAAAAATAGCTTAACATAAATAGATGAGTGAAGGGTTTCGTTTTGTGCTCCAGAGATCTGAAGTTCACACATATAGCCATAGACACCCACGTGGGCCCCAGCTATGCCATCCTTCACATTGGCCACATGGAACATATTCCAAGCTTTCACTCGTAATGTTCCTCAACTCTTTCTGCGCTACATTGACGACAGCATTGCGCTGCTTCCTACACACATGCTGTGCTAGTCAATTTCATCAATATTGCCTCCAACTTTTCCACCCTGCCCTCAAATTCACTTGGTCCATCTGACACCTCTGTCCCCTTTCTCGACCTCTCACAGCCATCTTAACAATACCTCTTCTCACCTTGTCACTTTTCTCTGTTCCTCAGCCCCTGCTGGATCTGCCCATTCACCTTCCCCCTCACCATCATTCAGGATTACAGTCTTCCAGGTGACGCAACACTTCACCTGGAAGTCTGTCAGGGTCATCTACTGTATCCAGTGCTCCCAGTGCAGCCTCCTCTACATCAGTGAGACACAACAAAGATCGATGGACTTCTTTGTCGAGCACCTTCACTCTGTACAAAACGGGCAGGATTTCCCATCGTCCAAACATCGTAATCGCACTCCCCATTCCCATTCTGACATCTTATGGCATCCTCTACTGCCACAAAGAGGCAACTTCCTTTACAGTCCCGATGAAGAGTCTTGGCCCAAAATGTCGACTGCTTACTCCTCTCCATAGATGCTACCTGACCTGCTGAGTTCCTCCAGCATTTTGCATGTGTTACTCTGGATTTCCAGCATCTGCAGAACGTCTTGTGTTTTGAGGTTCATTTTCTTTGCCAATTTCCCAGTGATAGCTCATCATGCTCATCACAAGGTGCTAAGGGCTTTCAAAATACAAAGGCTGTTAAGAATCACTTGCACAACTTTTTGAAAATGCTTACCAAGAAACAAAAATCTTTCAGTTTCATGTGTCAAATTATATGAAGATAAACAACATGTAAGCAATGTATTCAGCCCTTCAGAGATCATAGTTCCTTCCTTCTGAACTCTGAAGTAGAATTAAGGGTAATGAAATAATAACCTTGACTGCATGATATTCCTTCAGTCCAGTAGATGACAATGATCTTCAATGTAAGCATCCATCACATGTTAACTCAAATATGGTCAATATTTATTTAGTATGCTAAAAAATAAATCCTATCAAATCACATATAACTGGGATTCTTAAAAGTTCAAGTCATGTACATTAAACATGGATTTAACTTCTAAGTTTTAAGTTTCAATTGTGTGCGGATCCACAGCTCCATCCAGTACCAAGGTGGAAGCTAATAATCTTCACAGTCATTAACATTTCCAATTGGAGCGAAGGACAAACTTTTCAATATTGAAGAATAGAGATTTGGTGTAAGAAAGTGGCACGGAGTTAACAGATTAGCCTTGATTTCGCTGAATAGTACAGCAGGTACAGGGTTTATGCATCTATTCCTATTTTCTCATTAACTACATCCAGTTGAGAGTACAAAAGTAGCACACATGATATGCTTGAGTGTACAGTGAGACAGTCCACAGCTGCAATTCTCTAAATTACAAATCTCAAAGCACTCTTCAGGAATAGTGCTAGAAATGTAGGTCTCAACCACTTGGTGGAGGTGTGGCGGGGACAGTTGATGGAAAAGTGTCTCAGAAAGGCAGCGTCCATTATTAAGGACCTCCAGCACTCAGGGCATGCCCATTTCTCACTGTTACCATCAGGTAGGAGGTACAGAAGCCTGAAGGCACATAGCTTCTTCCCCTCTGCCATCCGATTCCTAAATGGACATTGAATCTTTGGACACTACCTCACTTTTTAAAAGAATATACAGTATTTCTGTTTTTCACGTTTTTAAAATCTATTCAACATATGTAATTGATTTTGTTTATTTATTATTTATTTTTATTTTATTTATTTTCTCTGCTAGATTATGTATTACATTGAACTGCTGCTGCTAAGTTACCAAATTTCATGTCACATGTCGGTGATAATAAACCTGATTCTGATTCTGAAAAGAGAATTCAAGTAGTTCTAAGCTGGCATTTCACAGCCAATTATTTTATTTCTTCAAGATGTCCTAGTACTTTGTAACTGGGATAAATAAAACAAAATACTTCACAATGCAAAATAAAATACAGATATGCTGCTTAAATGGCCAAGTGTGGGTTTCACATGGTGACAGAAGAGGATGGCAAGGAAAAATAATATACAGAATCTTCATATAAAAAAGGAACGCATAAAAGGTACCGTATGCAGGATAAATAGAGTCTAATTTTTATTATAGCTTTGGATATTTTCATGCACAACAGTCTTCAGAGTTTACAGAGAATGGTGTGAGAAACAAAAAACACCCAGTGAGTGGCAGTTCCAAATGCCGTGTTAATGAGAGCGGTTAAAGGAGAGTGGCCAGACTGGTTCATGATGACAGAAAAACAAGAGTAACTCAAATAACCACACATTTCAACAGTGCTGTGCAGAAGAGCAACTGTAGCAGATGATGGCACCAAGTTGAAAAGTGTACCTAATATGAAGTGACCACTGAGTACATTTTATTTAACATGGACAATACCCCAAATCAAGCACAATACAGCTCATCATGTAGATTCTCCCACCACCCGTGCTAACCTGGTAGCAACATGTGGGTCCAATCATCCTGGACCTCCCAACACTAGAGAAAGAGGCATATGCAACAGAACTTCAGAAGAAACCAGATGTCTGCAAATGCACAACTGAGACCAGTCCTGGAACACCCTCACAGATTTTTTTTAAGGAGATAAAGGCTGGGCAGATATCCACATTTCTGACAAAGACTGAGATTATCAGAGTCTTAAAATATCTCTGATGTACAGACACCAGAACAAACTTAAAATTTCTTATCATTTATAAATGAAAAGCAAATACAATCACATTTTTTTTTATAAATATTAAATAATTTATATATCTTGGGTAAGTGAAATTAACTTTTCCTTCCTAGTGCGTTATGCTTTTTATGGACATGGACCTTCATTGAAATGCTAGGTCTGGACAGTGTAGAAACTCCTTGGCATAATTTCTAGCCTCAAGTGCTGAATACCAAATGATTCCTGGGACAACATCTCAGGCCGAGTCTCTTCAGCAGGACTGGAAAAGGAGGGGACAGATGTTCGAATAAGAAGGTGAGAAGGAGTACAAGCTGGCAGGTAATAGCTGAGACTCTGTGAAGGGGAAGGAAGCAAGAAGCTGGGAGATGACAGGTGGAAGAGGTGAAGAGGTAAAGAAGGAAGAATCTTAATAAGAGAGGACAGTGGACCGAAGAAGGGGGAGGTGGACCGAAGAAGGGGGAGGTGGACCGAAGAAGGGGAATGATACGAGAAGGAATGGGGAATGGAAAAAGAGGAGGAAGAGGCAAGAAATTACAAGAAGTTAGAGAAACTGACATTCATGCCATCAGGTTGGAGGCTACCCATACAAAATACGAGATGTTGCTCCTCCATCATGGCAGCAGAGGCGGCCACGGGCAGACATATCACTATTGAAGTGGGTGGCAACCAGGAGATCCTGCCTTTTGCAGCAGATAGAGTGAAGGTGCTTGACAAAGTAGTCCCTCAATCTGCGTCAGGTCTCACTCCTTCCTCTCCCCCACCTCCGTTCTACAGTTTCAGCCCCCAGTAAACTGAACTGCATTTTCACTGCCTTCATCCAAGACAGATATAAATTGTAAAAAGACAGAAGCTCAGCACCAATTCCTGGAGCAGACCACTTGTTACATTCTAAACAACCAGAAAAAGACCCATGTATGCAAGCTCTGTTTGCTATTAGGCAGCCAATCTTCTCTCCATGCTAATAAGCTATCTGTTACCTATGTGTTTCAACTTTTGCAACAAGCTTTGATGTGCCAGCAAAAGTCTCCTGGAAATCCAACTATATCACATTCACCTGTTAGCCCTTAACCATAAAACATTGCTTCTTCAAGGTATGCTCATACTCATAAATATATGAACAGAACTATCTAATGCTCTATCTTCACCTTCTTCGACCTCCTCTTAAGGATACACCTGATCACAATGCTGCAAGTTCTCAGCATTACTAAAGTAATAGAAATAACACCATAGGTAGCAAGCAGCCCATCACAATGCATATGAATACCACCTCTCCAGGTTTTGTGCAATGCCATTCTTTGTATCAAACTCCACGTGATATAGTACAGTTCTATGAATTTCGATTTACCTGGGGCCTGTTTAAATGACTCAGAGGTGATATACAACTCTTAAAATGGAACTCTCAACTCACCTCCAACAACTTCCATCCATCCACTTCATTGACCTGCTATTGGTGCTAGGAGATCCTACTTGGAGAATCTTATCATTTTTAAATTTCCAAGTAAGAGACAAAACCATTTCATAAGGCACTTGTGGAATTTATAGCTCCGAACTAAATTACAGGGTCCTGACATTAATGTCACTGCTTTCAGAGATACACAATTCAATTCCGCAGAAAAAGAGATAACTCTACCTACACACATTCATGGCAATCACACCACGTCCCTAAACTGTCAGAACCATTTTTATGTGCAGGGGACACATTAAACTGTCCCCTGGCACCTCTTCTATTTAAAGCTGCAAACTAAATTAGATTGTTTTAAAATACCAAAATAGGAGTAGCACGAAAATAATTCTAATACTACTATATAAAAGTTTCCATTCTTTAACATTTAAAATTAATCAAATAACAATGGAACTTATCAAGTACGTAATACTGAAAAATCTCTCAGCATGGCACCAAAGTATAATCGAAAATGGGACACCAAACTAAAAGACATCAAACATAAGGTTGACCATGTTAGGTCAAACGTATCATTTAACATGTAGTCAAAGGATGCCAAGCAGGTACCAAGGGAGTTTAAAGATATTAGACTGGAGCCTACAATTGGAGGAATTTCCTGTTCATTCTGCAATTGATGTTGAACCAGCAGTCAGTCATTGCAGAAACAATGGGAACCTTGACAAGGGTCGTGCAGAATTAAAGCTGGATGCTGCAAGCACACTAATATAGGAAACAATCATGCATCTATCAGCAAGAAATTGAGTTTTATTTAACAAATGTAACATCTTTCAGGGAAGGACACTGCCATTCCCATCCCAGACTCCCGACCTATCCATGTGGTTGAACCTGAACAGTGCTCAGCAATGATCCAATCAATCAATTCAGGAAGGATTTGATTGAGAGGCAATAAATGTTGCCATTGACAGCAACATTACAACATCCCAGGAATCATTTTTAAAAAATAAAAGAGCCATTAAGAAAATCCTCAGGAATTCAAGATTAGACTGATAATAATTTGGTGGAAATGTCTACAATTAAGAACCAAATAAGGGTAATCCAATGAAGGTGAACAACAAGGAGAAAGCAATTCAAAGGACTGTTAAGACCAAGGATTCTAACAAAATTCATTAATGCCATTTTAAGCCCATCACAGTGACTGGCTATATTATCTTAACCACTAAATACTCCAACTCTCATGTTTTGCATGCTTCTATCAAAGCATGAAACTCTACTACTTCAGGTTTGTCTTAGCTTCAAATAAAGTACGTATGTCGTCTACAGAAGGCTAGATCTGTGGCATTCAAGTCTGGTGACCCAGGCCTGTACCAAAAAACCAGGTATGATTTGTGGATGGCTATTTTAAGGGCGAAGAGACAATTTCAGATGAGGTTGAGGGCGACATCGGTTGTACGACAACTCTGGCAGGGTTTGCAAGACATTACTTCCTACAAAGCGAAACCCAATAGCATGAATGGCAGTGATGTTTCCCTATCAGAAGAATTCAACATCTTCTATGCCCGCTTTGAAAGGAAGAATATAACTACAGTTGTGAAGATCCCTGCTGCACCTGATGACCCTGTGATCTCTGTCTCAGAGGCTGATGTTAGGCTCTCTTTAAAGAGGATGAACTCTCGCAAGGTGGAAGGTACCGATGGAGTATTTGGTAAGGCTCCAAAAACCTGTGCCAACCAACTGGTGGGAATATTCAAGGACATTTTCAATCTGTCACTGCTACGGGCGGAAGTTCATAGTCATATTTTATTGATCCCAGGGGAAATTGGTTTTCATTACAGTTGCACCATAAATAATAAATAGTAATAAAACCATAAATAGTTAAAGAGTAATACGTAAATTATGCCAGGAAATAAGTCCAGGACCAGCCTATTGGCTCAGGGTGTCTGACCCTCCAAGGGAGGAGTTGTGAAGTTTGATGGCCACAGGCAGGAATAACTTCCTATGACGCTCTGTGCTGCATCTCGGTGGAATGAGTCTCTGGCTGAATGTACTCCTGTGCCCACCCAGTACATTATGTAGTGGATGGGAGACATTGTCCAAGATGGCATGCAACTTGGACAGCATCCTCTTTTCAGACACCACCATCAGAGAGTCCAGTTCTATCCCCACAATATCACTGGCCTTACAAACGAGTTTGTTGATTCTGTTGGTGTCGACTACCCTCAGCCTGCTGCCCCAGCACACAACAGCAAACATGATAGTACTAGCCATCACAGACTCGTAGAATACCCTCAGCATCGTCCGGCAGATGTTAAAGGACCTCAGTCTCCTCAGGAAATAGAGACGGCTCTGACCCTTCTTGTAGACAGCCTCAGTGTTCTTTGACCAGTCCAGTTTATTGTCAATCGTATCCCCAGGTATTTGTAATCCTCCACCATGTCCACACTGACCCCCTGGATGGAAACAGGGGTCACCGGTACCTTAGCTCTCCTCAGGTCTACCACCAGCTTCTTAGTCTTTTTCACATTAAGCTGCAGATAATTCTGCTTTCACCATGTGACAAAGTTTCCTACTGTAGCCCTGTACTCAGCCTCATCTCCCTTGCTGATGCATCCAACTATGGCAGAGTCATCAGAAAACTTCTGAAGATGACAAAACTCTGTGCAGTAGTTGAAGTCCAAGGTGTAAATGGTGAAGAGAAAGGGAGAGAAGACAGTCTCCTGTGGAGCCCCAGTGCTGCTGATCACTCTGTTGGACACACAGTGTTGCAAGCACACGTACCGTGGTCTTCCAGTCAGGTAATCAAGAATCCATGACACCAGGGAAGCATCCACCTGCATTGCTGTCAGCTTCTCCACCAGCAGAGCAGGGCAGATGGTGTTGAACGCACTGCAGAAGTCAAAAAACATGATCCTCACAGTGCTCGCTGGCTTGTCCAGGTGGGCGTAGACACGGTTCAGCAGGAAGACGATGACATCCTCAACTCCTAGCCGGGGCTGGTAGGCAAACTGGAGGGGATCTAAGTGTGGCCTGACCATAGGCCGGAGCAGCTCCAGAACAAGTCTCTCCAGGGTCTTCATGATGTGGGAGGTCAATGCCACCGGTCTGTAGTCATCGACTTGCTTCAGACAGGCAACAATTATACCAGTGCCTAAGAAGAATAATGTGAGCTGCCTTAATGACTATTGCCCGGTAGCACTCACATCTACAGTGAATGAAATGCTTCGAGAGGTTGGTCATGAGGAGACTGAACTCCTGCTCAGCAAGGCCATGGACCCATTGCAACTTGCCTATCGCCACAATAGGTCAACAGCAGATGCAATCTCAATGGCTTTTCAACACAAACACCTATGTCAGGATGCTGTTCATCGACTATAGCTCAGCATTTAATACCATCATTCCCACATTCCTGATTGAGAAGTTACAGATCCTGGGCCTCTGTATCTCCCTCTGCAACTGGATCCCTGACTCCCTAACTGGAATACCACAATCTGTGCGAATTGGTGATAACATCTCCTCCTTGCTGACAATCAATACTGGTGCACTTCAGGAGTGTGTGCTTAGCCCACTGCTCTACTCTCTATATACCCATGACTGTGTGGCTAGGCATAGCTCAAATACCATCTATAAATTTGCTGATGATTACAACCATTGTTGGTAGAGTCTCAGATGCAGACAAGAGGATGTACAGGAACAAGATATGCCAACTAGTGGAGTGGTGTCGCAACAACAACCTGGCACTCAATGTCAGTAAGATGTCAGTAAGCTGATTGTGGATTTCAGGAACAGTAAGACGAAAGAACACATACCAATCCTCATAGAGGGATCAGAAGTGAAGAGAGTGAGCAGCTTCAAGCTCCTGGTCTCAAGATCTCTGAGGATCTAACCTGGTCCCAACATATTGATGTGGTTACAAAGAATGCAAGATAGCAACTATACTTCATTTGGAGTTTGAAGAGATTTGGCATGTCAACAAATACACCCAAAAACTTATATAGATGTACTATGGAGAGCATACTGACAGGCTGCATCACTGTCTGGTATGGGGAGGGGGGCTACTGCACAAGTCCAAAAGAAGCTGCAGAGGGTCGTAAGTCTAGTCAGTTCCATCTTGGGTACTAGCCTACCAAGTACCCAGGATATCTTCAAGAAGCGGTGTCTCAGAAAGGCAGCGTCCATTATTAAGGACCTCCAGCATCCATGGCTGCCCTTTTCTCACTGGAAGGAGGTACAGAAGCCTGAAGGCACACACACAGCAATAGCTTCTTCCCCTCTGCCAACCGATTCCTAAATGGACACTGAACCCTCGAACACTACCTCACTTTTTTAATATATATTATTTCCTGTTTTTGAACGATTTTAAGCTATTCATTATACGTATAGTGCAATTGATTTACTTATTTATTTTTATTTTCTTCTATATTACGTATTGCATTGAACTGCTGCTGCTGCTAAGTTAACAAATTTCATGACACATGCCGGTGATAATAAACCTGATTCTGAATCTGAAGCTCCTTCACAAAAGTGTAAGTCTTGAATGAAAAACACAAAAGCTTGAAAGGAAGCCTTCCTAACAAATTCTGCTGTAGTGGTCACATTCCAACCAAAGAAGTTAAGTGAAGGTATGATTCCACATGCAACCACTTGAGAAAGGAATCCAGAAGTCTTGTCTTGTTCACCTATTTTACAAAATTGTCAAAATTTTCCTTTTTTCCTGAAAATGCAAAAATCTAGGAAAATAATGCTCATATATAAACCACACAGACATCAGGAAACAACTTGCCCAATCTGTCCTTTGCTATTCCCCCATATGCAAAATGCAACTCAAAATATAACAATACTTTGAGAAGGCTGCTTCCTTTTTCTCTCAACACATGCTGTGATGCAGCAATACTCAAGTCCAGAGGCAGCTACTAACTTCCTAATGTGAGGAGCTGGATGCACCTCATAGTCTATTAGCTTTTCTTGAGCCAAATTATGATTGTTTTCATTTGATTGGGATTACTAAACCTCACTAAAAAGAGCAAATTGAGGCAAGTTCAAGCAACACACATCAAAGTTGCTGGTGAATGCAGCAGGCCAGGCAGCATCTCTAAGAGGTACAGTCGATGTTTTGGGCCGAGACCCTTCATCAGGACTAACTGAAGGAAGAGCTAGTAAGAGATTTAAAAGTGGGAGGGGGAGGGGGAGATCCAAAGTGATAGGAGAAGACAAGAGGGGGAGGGATGGAGCCAAGAGCTGGACAGGTGATTGGCAAAAGGGATATGAGAGGATCATGGGACAGGAGGTCCAGGGAGAAGGAAAAGGGGGAGGGGGGGGAAACCCAGAGGATGGGCAAGGGGTATAGTCAGAGGGACAGAGGCAGAAAAAGAGAGAGAGAGAGAAAAATGTGTGTCTATAAATAAATAACAGATGGGGTACGAGGGAGAGGTGGGGCATTAGCGGAAGTTAGAGAAGTCAATGTTGTCCTCGTGAATTGAGGTAAGTTGTTATTTATTTTCTTTTATCGCCTGAAACATTTTAAAATACTGATACATACTTTCCACAGTATTTTGGTCAGCCAAGTCGCTGCTCATGACCCTCTCCAACCTAAGGAAGGACAGCAGAGTGGAGGTCCATCTGCAAGGTTGTTGTTTGGTGTATCCACAGGGACCACACATGGGAGGTGGTTGCAAATATAGGTCTAGTCCTGTTCTTTAGATTTCAAATCAGCTAGCAGCATCCAATGAACTTCAACAACAGCAGAGACTGAATATTTTATTTCTAACATTTATGCCAGACTATAATGCAGTCATTTGCCATTACATCAGTTATGAACTATTCAATTACTAGTCAAGAATTAATATTCATACCAGTGTCCAGAAGTTGTAGCTTCCTGAATTACAACAAATACTTGTGACAACAATCTCCGTACAATGCTGCCATACAGACAAGATACTCAATCAGAACTAACTACTTCTGGAATGGTTCACTGAACAGATGAGCAGATACTGCTGTCTCAAGTAAATATTAAAGATCATGCTATTAGCAAAAAGAAATTAACCCTAATGACTTATCCGAAATGTATAGCCCAATAAACATTTTTAAAATACTTTTAAAAATGCTTTAGTAGGCAATTGTTAAATACACACTAGTTGCTACATTACAACAGTGTCAACACTTCAAAGTTGATTGGATGAAAGATGCTTTGAGATGCCCCAATACTATAAGCCAAAATTCATGCAATTTTTTTTCTAGTTCCCTTTTCTGTTTACCTGCACTGTCTCCCAGTTCCACAGTGGGAAGACCAATGAACACAACCGAAATCAAAGGCTCGAACGTTCCACAATTGACGGCAAGTGATTTTATTACAAACACAAGCAATTCTGCAGAAGCTGGAAATCCAGGTCAATACACATAAAATTCTGGAAGAACTCAGCAGGTCTGGCAGCATTAATGTAACTATCTGAATGTGGAACTTACTGTTTACATTGTGAATTTAATCAAATTTAGCTCACTGACCGTCAGAACCTGATCTCGTGAGTGTTTCAAAAGAACATTTATCTAATAATCCCAGCAGTCTGAGTAATGAACAAACTAATTAACACAAACGATGTCGAACACAAACTGCAGAAATTTTATTTTGTACAGTACATCATACACAAAGTTAAAATGTACTTTCTCTGATAACCACGGTAATCTAACATGGATTAAAAATCGACCAAAATTTCTATTCTAATTGCTCGAGAAAGCAAGGGACACTGAAGCAAGTTTTCAAAACAAGCTGTAAGCTGGAAGGAAATGCTGAGGGAGCTGTTCATATAAGCATGAACAGATGGAATTTAACTGCGTTCTTCCCTGAACCCTGTTGTGTGGCCATCAACAAGATTTATAATTTAATACACAAGCACAAAATGTTCCTTCCAAGTTGGTTCAATGTTCTAAGAACACAAGATGCTCAGTAGAGTAAAACTTTTTAGAGTGCTGATGACCTCAGACTTCCTCCCATCAAAATAATTTTTCCAGTTCATGGACTTGCAACAAAGAGTCAGAGTTTGAATAAAGAGGATGGCACTAGTTGGGGAGCTGTTGAAGCTAGTTGCCTCAATCAGTTCAATGGTGCTTACATCGTCTCCTTCAAGACCACTCAGTTCACCAGAAGATTTATCTCACCATAACACAAAAACAATCCTGTTCATTAATTGACCTTCAAGGAGGAAATCTGTCATCTTTACCCAGTCCAGTTTTTATGTGATTCCAAATCTGCAGAGATGTGGTTGACTATGAAATGGAACAGCATGCTATTCAGCTGTAGGTGCATCACCACTTCTTAAATGTAAAAATTGTTACAAAGCCAACAACATGTACATCTCAAAAAACTCCACTAAGATGACTAGAAGTTTTTGGAAGAGTTAGCAGAAATATTGGAATCTCAGGCCTTTGTCTTGCATTACATTCAAAAAGAATGATTAAATATCTACTTGTCACAAAATAATTGAAAGTATGAGAGAAAACAACAAAAGTAAAATGAACAGTTGTAAACTTCACAAAGGTCAAGAGAATGACATCCCTACTAACAGGGCAAACACAATTTTCAAATTTGTATTGAAAAGGATTCATTCATCACACTCAGAAATATATTAATCATAGACAGAAAACATCTAAATTGAAAATTCTGTACTTAACATGAAGTTGCAGCCTAAAGATTTCTAAAAGCTTTCCTTTTGATGTTCCAGAATACAGAAAAAGCCAAAAAAATCCAATCAAAATTTGAAAGATCCAAGTACAAAATGCACAAAGAAGCCTTGATATAATTTGCCCTGAAAATCTCCAGGAATGGAACCATTGACATCTTAATGTTTCAGATTTGTAATAACCAAATTATTTCCTTGTGAAGAATTTTATAACTTTGTTTCTGCACACACTCTTCATGCAACTCATTTTCTCCACGCAAACCACAGCAATTAGGGTTAAAAAGTTTTGTTTTACAATTAATAGAACTGGATCTCCTTTTGAATAGAGAAAACTATCCATCCCAAAACGATTCATTAGTGGAAAGCAAGAGAAATGACAGCAATTTTTTAAATTATTTACAGGAAATAAAACATGGTAGATAAAACCATGATTGCCCAGACATAGAATATACTTTTGACAGAATTAATACATATGTAGAAGTGGCAGCAGTGTAGGAAGATAATAGCGATCCTTACCTGGCTGGATCTGGGTAAATTGGGTGCTCTCTTGACCCCGAACCATCATTTCGGGACAGAGAAATAAGTGAGGACTCCAACAGTCGCCTACGGAGTTAAAACAAGATAGTTTCAGGTGAGTCTGACAGAATAAATAGAAACACCAAACATTTACTGCAACAAATCTAATAATTTTGCTACTTTACATACCAATTCATCAACTGCTTAAAGCATCAGAATGTTTAATGACAAGTTCCATTACAGTACGTGTTTTTTGTCACTAGTCATTTGTCTACTGAAGGTACAGTAATGGAACAGCTACCTCACAGCCGAGGTTTGATCCTGAACTCTGGTACTATCTGTGAGGAATTTGTACATCACCTCCGTAAACATGAGAGTGCTCCCTAGGTAAGCCAGTTTCTCTTGACATCCCAAAGACGAGCTGATACATAAAATTGACAATCGGCCGTTAACTTACATATTTGTTTGTATTTAGAGATACAGCGCGGACCAGGCCCTTCTGGCCCAATGAGCTGCACCACCTCTTTAATACAGGACAATTTAAAATGACCAACCAGTATGTGGACATGGGGAGAATGTAAAAACTCTGCACAGGTGATGCTGGAACTGAACTCCGAACTCCAGTGCTCTGAGTTGTAATAGCATCCTGCTAACTGCTGAGCTATCATGGCATCCCCATATAACCCCATAGCTTTAGTAAGAGGCAGAAAATCAATGTGGTATTGATAGGCATGTGAGTGAGAATCAGCTACAGGGTGTGGTGGGGGGGGAGGGCAATGGGACTAATGGGAGTGCTTACAGAACTCAGGATAAGCATCATAGGCTAATTTGTTTTTTTCTGTTTTCTATAAATTCCTGACATGCTGGCTCAAGCAAGAGTTCTACAGCCACTGGCATGCCAATACCCTACACAATAACTGCCATTGCGTTTGGAATCTTGGACAGTCAAAGTATCCAAGGGATTATAAACATTACACTTTCCTTGATCAACACAGGACAGAAAAGTACAGGAATTCACAATAATCACAGCCTCCCCTCTGCTAAGAAACACCATGGCTAAGAATGTTAACTTCCTCAGCTGCATCACAGTAGCCCCGTACATAGATCAAATTGGCTTCTATTAACATTTCTTGTATTCTAGTACAGAGAATCAACAGTATATTCAAACTAAACAAGTAAATAGGTATATTTACTTTCTGTGACAACAATCTCTGAATGTTCAAACAACAAAATTAAGTGTTACATATTTTGCACAGTGGATCCTGGAATGCACAACTCTGAAGACAGACTTTGTTGAGTAAGGAGATCCGTTTGCATAATGGGATACGTGGAGGATAACCAATCAGTCACAACCTGCATTACTTTGATTCACTGAAGAGAAAGGTAGAGGCTTCAGATTGTAGTAGGTTGTGCTCAGAATTTAGGATCCAGTCTAATCAGTTACCTCCTTCATTTAGAGTTAATTCAAGGGTCATCCATGGCAGGGGAACAAGGCCCTGTGGTCTGCTCCTCCTGGGTTGTGTGTAAACTCAGGAAAATATACAACCCCAGAGTTCACATGTACTATGCAGAAAATGTACCCTGCTGCAGTTCCTGACCGACTGCACTGCACAGCAGGCATTGTGGATGGATTCACTGTGGAACACTAGATATAATGCTTTGCATATTTTGTGAGCTGGTCACCCCAAAACTGGACTTGGTAAATTGCATTCCTTCTAAACCATTTTATTTTTGTCATATTAACATCATGTCCCTCAGATTCGGCCACTCAGCAGCATCAAAATGTCCTCAGGAAGTGGTTCAGAAACAGAGCACCAGGAGGAAATGCACTTGGCTATAGGGAGGACTTAGAAAGTCTACACAGCAGTGCTGGAAGCCAAGAATGAACCAAGTTTTTTGAACCTGTAAGACACCATTGATGCACCACTGCGGTACACCAAAGAAAAAAATACCTCTTTGACAAATTATGAAAGCACAAAAATATGATTAGTGGAATTTCCTTTCCAAAATTAAATTCTGGTTTTGATTGACTCAACACAAGTTAAATGTACAGCACTGTGCAAAAGTCCTAGACACACATTATATATATAGATATAGATATGTGTGTGTAGATAGATAGATAGATAGATAGATAGAGATAGAGAGAGAGCGCGCGCGCACACTAGGGTGCCTACGGTAATAACAATACTGTTATTTGTCAACGTGTAGCGTAGAGCGAGTTTGTAAATCTGGCGGGAGCAAAGGATGTCAGGAGTGGTGAGAGTAGAGCTCTGTGGAAGGGGTGTAGGACAGGTGGTAGAGAAGTACTTTGAGCAGGGGGCTGGTGTGGGCATAGACTCACCCAGCCCTGAGACACCAGGCAAGGTCATTTGATTCCAAACAATTGATTTATAGATCACTACAGAATGTCTCTATGGTGTTTCTCACTCCCTCCCGTCTCCCTGCCCCCTTTCCACTCTCAGTTCACAACAAAGCCCCTATCAGAATCTGGATGATCATCACTCATGTCATGAAATTGTTTTTTTTTGTGTGGCTACAGTATAGTGCAATATATAAAATTACTACAGCATTGCGCAAAAGTCTTAAGCTCCGTAGCTGTATATACGTGCTTAAGACTTTTGCACAGTACTGTAAATCAAATCTTTCTGCTCAGTTAAGCCTGCAGAAAGGCATAGGTGTTTATTTTGGTTTCTTAATAAAATCTTCAATAGAAACATATGCAAATTCAATATGATAAAGGGCCTTGTTCAAACAAATTACTTGTGAAATATTTGTTTCATCTAGAAATGCAACCAGGAGTTAACATATTTGTTCACTCCATTAATCTTAGAACATCTTTCTGAGAATCTGCAAAAAAAAAATTGCAAATGCTGATATTCATGTGTTCTCCATTTACCATAGCCTGCACCTGCACTAAGTCAGTAATTGATTCATCACACAACTCATTTTTCATTAAAATTTTAGCTGGTCACCAAGGCCAGGTCTGCAAAACCCAATGGAAAAATCCTGGCAAGGTACGTTTTTCCAATTCAGCTCCACAGTCAGATTTAGTCAGAAGTAGTCAGATTTTTGGCAATTTCTACATCTCCGAAGTGAATTAAAAACAGTACCTATACCACGTGAACTGAATATAAAATAGCTAAGTTTGGGTACATATTGCCTCCAGTTTAATGTGGCTTAAGATAGGTCAAAAATAGAAATAAATATTCACGGAAACATAACCACAATAAAGTGGAAGAGAAGTACAGCATCCATTAGAAAAAGCATCGTAGATCCAAGAGTGGAAAAGAGATAGCAATAAAAGATATACATCATTTAAACCTTTTTCGATATTGAACTTATAATTGAGGACTGAAGAACACAATACAATAATGCTGAACTAAGAGAAAAAAACATAGCATGAATTCAGGTCAAGATCTGAAATGCATATTATGGGATAAAATTAATAACTGTCTTAATAGAATAATATAATTGAGAACTGTGAGCACAAATTCATAACTTAATAAAGAGGGAATGATGTGATCTCCTTTGCATCAGAGAAACTGAACACAGATTAGGTTACAAATTTGCAAACAAACCTTTGTTCATATTTATTCTGAACTTCCAATTGCTTGCCAGTTTCATTCATCATCCTGTTCCCACACTCACTTAACTATGATGTCATGCATTGTTCAATCAAGGCCCAACACAATCCCAAAGAACAGTACCTTATTTTCTACCTGGGCATTTCTGATGAAGTTGAAGAAGATCGGGCCTTGAGCAATAGCCCCAAAGAATTCGTGCAGCAATGCCTCAAGACTTGACAAAGAAAAAATAAACTACAGATGCTGGAAATAAAGACAGATAATGCTCCCTGAATGCTGAGTATTTGCAGTACTTGTTGACAGAAAATGGTGAGTCCAATTGTTTCAGGTTGGTGATCCTTCATCATAACTTGGTAAACTTTGGAAAAAATGGCATTTTAAGTTAAAATTGTTTGACTGAAGTTCTGATGAAAGATCATCAACCTGAAACATTAACCGTTTCTCCCCATTTTTCTAGTATTTTCTGGCTTTCTTTCAGGGATGATTTATTTCCGGATGGCACAAAGGAACCTGGTGTACAATGTACGATACCAGTCAACGAAAGTTCCTCCTCTTCATCCTCAATGTTCTAATCTTGGCCAGAGCAAGCTGTTAAATTCCATCATTGGGTACAGAACGTAGGTAGAAACAGAACATTTGAGAATTACCAAAATAAAAAAAAAGAAAATTAATGGAACTTAAAATGATGAAATCTGCAGATTTCTGGTCAACAACGCTAACATTAAAATAGTGTAAATTGGTGATGTTAACTCATTATTAAATTATAGTGGTATTAGAATGTTACCATTTTAAATAGGGTACAAAAAATGATTTTCTGCTCCATTGAAAATTCACTTTGAACATCTAAGTACTTAATCATTTAGTACTAACATTCCTCATATAAGAAATGTTGCTCAATGATGCATCTGCAATGCTATTGTGCATAGGCAGAAGAAACAATATATAATTCCCTGATAATGGATGAGGTGTACCCAGCACCATAAGAGGCAACAGACTTTTGAAATACATTTCATTACATTAAACACAAAAGCAGTGCTACCTGAATGGAATTCATCTATAAATCCTCATTTTCAAAAAGCTTGAAATTGGACCTTCAGCAGAAAATATTTAATCGAGTATGAAAATTTGAAATGGACTTCAAAAAAAAAAATCTCTCAAGATAGCCTTCATGGTATTGGAAAGAGTATATTTTACCTGATTCATTTCATCCAGAAATAAGTAAAAGTTGTCATTTTTGAACTTGTGCAACCAGATTCTTTTAAATGGATGAGAATAACTATATCTATCAAGGGAGACTGCAGTGTTTGAGAGCATCATGATTATCAATAACTAAAGAGTAGTTACTTGGGGCAATATTGTCAGGACTAATTTTATTGTATGTGATTATTTTTTTCTGCGAACTACTTAAGTTCATGAGGTGATTGGTTATTCTATCAATAATTTTAAACAGATTTACAAGATGTTGATCTGGTAACAGTGAGGAAATAATTATACACTGAAATGGGGATAATACATATTTTGGGGAGCAACTGTGAAATGCTGGAGGCCTATCTGAGAAAGGATGATTTACTGACAACTATCTCTCACTTGATGCACTAAAACAAAAAGGGAATGTGAGAGCCTCAACAATTAAAAGTTGATAGCTCTGTTATTAAAAGCAGAACCTACACATAGTTTTGAACTGCATAATTTTTTCGACAAAGTTGAAATAGCGGATTACATTAAAAGATTAGCATGTATAATACACTGCTACATATTACTTAAAATACTGTCTCTACGCACTTTATTAGGTACACCTGTTCATTAATGCAAATATCTAATAAGCCAATCATGTGGCAGCAACTCAATACATAAAAACATTCAGACGTGGTCGAGATGTTCAATTGTTGTTCAGACCAAACTTCAGAATGGGGAAATGTGATCAAGATGACTTTGACTGTGGAATTTTTGTTGGTGCCAGAAGGGATGGGTTCAGTATCTCAGAAACTGCTGATCTCCTGGAGTTTTCACGCACAACAATCTCTAGAGTTTACAGAGAATGCTGTGAGAAACAAAAAAAAATCCAGAAAGCAGCAGTACAATGAGTGAAAACAACTTGTTAATGAGAGAGGTCAGAGGAGAATGGCCAGACTGGTTGGAGCTGACAGGAAGGCGACAGTAACTCAAATAACTATGCTTTACAGCAGCGTTGGAAAACAGTATCTCTGAATGCAAAACACATCAAACCTTGAAGTGGATGGGCTGCAGCAGTAGAAAACCACACCAGGTTCTACTCCTATGCCTTATAGTGGCCGAAGTGATTAAGGCTGTTCGCTATATTTCAGTTGAAGGTAATCAGAAAAATAGCATAGCACATTTCAAATGATATTTTTCAAAGAGATCAAGCCAGACTTGAGTGTCAGTGCCATAAATGCCATAAAGAACAGGAGTTGAGCACATTTTCAGCATAAGGGAATGAAAATGGGATTAAAATTAAAACATTTTAAGATTAAAATTGCGCTCTGGATACAAATACTTCTAAATAATAGAGAAAAGCAACATTACTCAATTAAAAGCTGAAATAAAAACAGGAATACTTGAATAATTAAGCCTTCAGATCTGTGACTAAGGTTGCTGACCTGAAGTGTTCACTGGTCGATCTTTTCACAAGTGCTGTTTCACTGGCCAAGTTTTACTATTTCTTTTGAGATTCCAGCATTTGCGATTTTATTATTAACGAATACTTGAGGAAATTCTAGCTGTAATAATGTTCAGGCTATGTATCAATGCTTCTGGGTGTCATTTTATTGCAGAGAAAAGGCATTTTCAAATAACTCAAGGTGTAGGAAATAAACCCAGATCTAAAAGCTAAGATTAGCAATAGGTTTGATCGTGCCAAATTAGTGAAAATAAGGCAAATAATGACCAATTTTTATTTAAACAAGTTATAAGCCACTCCTTGATTTACCAATTTCTGTCAAGAAAACTTTTGTAAATCAAGAGGCTTGGACAAAACGCATCATGGGCATTTCAATATTCTGTGATCTAGGTCAAGGAAAATTATCCACTACAGCAAAAAGTTTTCACAATTAGAACCCATGAAGAGTTCACAGTATTACAGCAAAGATTCAAGCATTTGTAGATCCAAGTTTTATTATGAGTTCTTGGATGCACAGGAAATAACTTAAGTGAAACCCTCAGCAAACACAAATTCAAATGTTTCTTTCTTAGGATTCCTGATATGCAGCATTAATTTTAAACAGATTTATTACTTTGCTATGTTCAGGGGCAAAACATAAAACAGAAGAAGCTGAAGTAATCAATTACATCAATGCTCACAAAAATGAGACAATGCCAGTACTGTTTTTAATAACAGAATCCGAGATGAAATATTACAATTTCAAAAGGCTTTTAAATCAAGTGTCACAATGCAGCCTTGAAGCAAACTAACCAATGAGGTGAAAATACATTTTTAAAAAATGCAAGACGTTCAAAGCACTCATAGGTCAGGCCACATGCATGGGGAGAGAAACAGAGCTAACATTCAGGTCAAAGACTTGTCAGCAGATCATTCTATTGATGTAGCTTGGCTCTTCTAGTATTTACAGCACTTTCTGTTTCTATAATCATTGACGTGGCCAGGTCGTGGGAAGTCCTAGAGAGATGCTGCTGAATCAAAAGTTAAATTTCAACAATACAAAGTGGAGCCAGAACTATCACGTCAACAAAATTCAAGGCAAAACTTTTTAAAAGATGGTAAGTAAATGATAGATGACCAAAACACATTCATCTGCATATACGATCTGGCCTGCAGATCCCCACGGACAGTACAGGCATCCTTCTTGAAACACCAGAATCAATATTATTTTTGTATAAAAACAATCCATCTAATCTGAAAATTTAAAACTATATTATAAATATTCAGTTCCAACATGAATATTGACCATGAAATATGCCCATAAATCTCAGAGTCTCAAATAAAAATGTTGCTTTGATATATAGACCAACAATTGTCATCGTTGTTATTAAATCTGTCCTTTAATTGAGTTCATTGTCAAAATCATGTAGTCATCCTCTGCAAATCCTAGAAAGCTTTATTATATCTCTCAATTTCTTTTCCTCCAATAAAAACAGGGGCCAAGTAACCAAATTCATCCTTATGATAAAATGATCAACTTGAATTGATCTACATTGGTGGATCAGCAGTGCAGATTATCATCAGCTTCAAATTCCCTGGCACTGACATGCATTGGATGACCTGTCCTAGGCACAAGATGAGGAATAATGCTGTGCAATTACAAGGAAGGCACGCCAGGGTCTTTATTTCCTTAGAAGGTTAATGAGGCTGAGCATATCACTCAGCATCAACATACTTTTACAGATGTACTGTTCAAAGTATCCTGAATGGTTGCATCATGGTCCAATAGGCCAATTCAAAGTCACAGGAATAGAAGAAACTTCAAAGAGTAGTGTTCTCAGCACAATGTATCACAGTCACATTCCTTCCCTCATCAGAAGTATCTATAAGGGTAACTGCCTTCTGAAGGCAACATCTATCAAAGATCTACACCATCAAGGCTACGCCTTCTTTCTAAAATACCACTGGACAGAAGCTTGATGCACCAGAACCAAGAATAGGTTATCAACCATTTGGATCTTGAACCAATCTTTAGAGACTTAATCATTACTTCTGTATAGCAATACTATGGCCAATTAACAACTTTACAGTACAATGGATCTTGTGTTTGCTTGTTCTAATTGTGTTTTTTCTTGTACAATTTTCTATAACTTATAATACTGTGAAAAAGCCTTAGGCAAATATACAGTGGTGCTAGAAAGTATGTGAACCCTGTAGAATTGTCTCTATTTCTGCATAATTATGACCTAAAATGTGTTCAGATAAAGAGAACCCAATTAAAAAAATAACACAAAAACATTTTGGATGTCCAGTCCCTATATACTTCCACCCCCATCAGGAAGGTCTCAAAGCTCTACGCTTCTTTTTGGATTCCAGACCTAATCAGTTCCCCTCTACCACCACTGTGTCTATCCACGGCCTCCTCTACTGCAAAGATGAAGCCACACTCAGGTTGGAGGAACACCTTATATTCCGTCTGGGTAGCCTCCAACCTGATGGCATGAACATCGACTTCCCTAACTTCCGCTAATGCCCCACCTCCCCCTCGTATCCCATCTGTTACTTATTTTTATACACACATTCTTGCTCTCACTCTCCTTTTTCTCCCTCTGTCCCTCTGAATATACCACTTGCCCATCCTCTGGGTTCCCCCCCCCTTGTCTTTCTTCCCGGACCTCCTGTCCCATGATCCTCTCATATCCCTTTTGCCAATCACCTATCCGACTCTTGGCTCCATCCCTCCCCCTCCTGTCTTCTCCAATCATTTTGGATCTCCCCCTCCCCCTCCAACTTACAAATCTCTTACTAGCTCTTCCTTCAGTTAGTCCTGACGAAGGGTCTTGGCCTGAAACGTCGACTGCACCTCTTCGTAGAGATGCTGCCTGGCCTGCTGCGTTCACCAGCAACTTTGATGTGTGTTACAAAAACATTATACTTGTTCATTTATTTATTGAGAATATTGATCCAATATTACATGTATTTGTTGGAAAAAGTATGCAAACCTCTGTAATGCCTTCCGTAAGAACTACTTGGTGTCACTGAGATGAGATTGGAGGTGTGGGTTGTAGAAGTGCCCTGCCCTATAAAAAACACACACAAAGTCAGGTTACTGACAGAGCCTGCTCTTCTAAAGAAAGATCTGTCTATGTGCACCACGCCTTGATCAAAACAACTTTCAGAGGACTTTAGAAGAATTGTAGAGATGCAAAAAGCTGGAAAAGGCTACAGAAGCATTTCTAAAGACCTGAGTGTTCATCAGTCCACAGTAAGAGAAACTCCATTTTTAATGTTGTTACTCTCCCCTAGGAGTGGGCATCCTGCAAAGATCACACCAACAGCACAACTTGCAATGTTAAAAGAGATGAAAAGGAAGCCAAGAATTTGCTAAAGTCTCTGTTCATGTGTTCACTATAAGAAAAACACAACAAGAATGGTGTTCATGGAAGGACACCACAGAGAAAACCAGTGCTCTCCAAACAAAAACATTGCTGAACATCTCAAGTTTGTAAAAGACCACCTGGATATTCTACAATGCTTCTGGGACAGTGTTCCGTGGGCAGATGAGACAAAAGTTGAACTTTTAAAATCAGAAATGCACAAGGCTATCTTCTGAGGAAAAAGGGCATTGTACACCAACATCAAAAAAACACCCAGCTATGAAGCATGGTGAAAGGAATATCATGGTTTGGGGCTGCTTTACTGCCTCAGGGCCTTGACGGCTTGCAATCGTTGAGGGAATAATAAATTCAAATAAATTCAATAAATTCAAAATTGTATGAAGACACCTTACAGGAGAATGTCAGGGTAGCAGTCCATCACCTGAAGCTTAGTAGAAGCTTAGTCCCTCACCTTTTATGTTTTCAGCAGGGACAAATCTCTCTGAAACTCCCCGGCCAACTCATACCTTTCCACCCACTTCTCCCCATTCCCTAGCACTTTTGCCTGCTAATGTATCAGGTGCGATACTTAACCCTTCACCTCACTCCTTATAATCTTCCAAGGACCCAGAAAGTCCATCCCCAGGAGAAGGAAAGATTTCAGTGCATCTTCCCTAACCTTGACCATTGCAGTTGGTACTTGTGATGTGACCTTCTATGCAGTGAGAAAAAGTGTATACTAGACAACTGCTTTTCAGAAAACCTGCACTTTATCTGCAGCAGCTTCCAATGCATGTCATTTCAACTTCCCTTCCAATCCCCATCTGGCTTGTCTGTCTTCTGCTTGCTCAACTGCCATGGTGAGGCCAAAATTCAAACAAGAACAATGCTTCACATTCTGCCTGAGTAGCTAATAACCTAATGTGAACACTGAATTTTCTAATTTCAGGCAACTCTTACACACATTCCCTTCCCAGTCCAATCAAGTTCTCTCTCCCTTTTATGCACATTTTCTATCCTTTCCTCTCTTCCTGCCAAAATTCCACATGTTTCTTCATCTGGTTCCATCTATCCATCATTCCCATTCCTATCCAACTGCATTTCCTCTCCTTTAGTCATCTTTCTTATCCTTTCTCCCATCTGGGTCTATCTGCCCATCATTCCTCACATGGCAACATCCCCCCCACCCCATCCCAATCTAGTTCCACCTATAATCACCTGCCAGACTATCTCATCCTCCCTCGGATTTCCAAATACTGAGCATCTTCCCTCTAAACTTTTAGTCCTGATGGAGACTCAGTACAAAAAGTTATCATTGGCCTCCGCAAATGCTGCTTTACCTGCTGAGCTGTTCCATCAATTCATAATTTTGTCTTAATTCAAAATATGATTAATTTTATTTAATCATTAATGGAATGTGAAACTAAATACTATTTTTCTGTATCTTACATGAAACAAACTTTATTAGCCAGCTTTTGTGTGAGATAGAAATGCCTGGATGTACTAAATCAATAAGATTATTAACCATCTTAACTGACAGCTATTTTTTTGCTAGTATATGGTGTAAATTAATATCTTAAGAGTTTTGGAAATCTGTAAAACTAACAAATTATGGCAAATTCTGGTACATTGCCATTGAAGTAAAGCAAGTAAAGTACACATTTTCTTTTGGATACTGCAGATTACTCATTTCCATTTGTTAATTCTTGTAATGTTTGTATCTTCCATATGTAGTCTGCACTGGACTATTTACTCAACAGTTTTGCTGCCAACTGATTCCATCACAATGTCTTGTACTCCAAGTACATTAAATGTCACAAACTATGGTGTCCAAGATGATATTCACATTGCATTTGAAAGCTGCAATGCATCTCACACACACATATTGATTCCAAACAACTTGATTGTACAGAAGTTCCAAAGGTTTTACCAAAGCACAAGATGTTAACTTATGCACCCAATATTTAAACCAGGGGTTCCCAACCTTTTTTACGTCATGGAGCCCTACCATTAACCGAGGGTCTGTGGACCCCAGGTTGAGAATCTCTGGTTTAAATATAGCAGTAATGGCACCACTGAGTGGTCTCCGAAGCAACTTCAGAGAATATTAAACAGTCAACCACATAGGATGGGTCTGAAGTCACGCAAACACGAGGCTAGTTCAGGACAGCAGAGTTCTTCCCTCGAAGGACATTCAGGAACCTAATGACTCTGACCTAACAATCCAGTAGTTGTTCGTGCTTATCATTACCCGGGGAGTTGATGATTCTTTTCCACAAATTTTAAATTACTAACTGAATTTAAGTCACACAATTGCAATGGATGGATTTGAACTCGGACATTCAGTTTCTGAGATACTGAACCCACCCTTTCTGGCACCATCGTACCCTGAATAGTAGGAAAAGGCTCCAAGAACATTCCTTTACACGACAATACAAGTAGGCATTGATCACTTTTAAAAACAGAGTTTAACTTTGAGACTTAATGGCACTACCATCTTCGAGTTTCTCACCACTAGCTCAAAGCACAACTGGACCACCATAACAATAACATGATCACATGAACAGGTCAGAAGTGAATGACTCACCCCCTGATTTCCCAAGATCTCACCATGTACAAAACACTAATCACAGGAATGCAGGAATCTCCATGCATCTGGATGAATGCAATACCCACAAACCTGAAAAAGGCTTTATACTGTCCATTTGCTAGGTATCAATCAACCAACCAACTCAAATATTCATTTTCTTCTAGAAACACTCTAGATGTATGAAAAGAGTAAACGTGAAAACTTTCATCGTAACTGGGAAAGGGATGAAACCTTATTTTAAATTGCAGAGTGGTGGTGGGGAGAAAGATGGAAGGGATGTGCTGAATTGCGGCATAGTCTGAGAAAGAAAGATACTTCAAGTTGGAAAATTCTCCTGTAATCGAGTCTGGAAAGCTCAGATGGGATGTTGTTCTTCAAGCTTGCATTGGGCTCCAATTATAACAGCATAGGATGAAACAGACAAATAGGCAAGAATGGGGAATGAACAGAGGGTAAAGTGGCAGTGTACAAGAAACTCAGTCATTTTTCGGGAATGAATACAGTTTCTCTGCACAGCAATCACACAATCTATGTTTGGTTTCTCCATGCAAAGGAAACCACACTGAGAACACTCAAAGTAGGTCGCAAAATAGGAAGAAGTGCAACTGATTTGTTGCATACCTTGAAAAGATTCTTTGGGTCCTTGAAGAGTGGGCAAGGGAAGAGATGGAAGGACAGGTGTTGAATCTACTGAGGTTGCATGGAAGGACATCCTCATCAAGTGGGGTTGGCAAGGACAGAAGAGCACCACGAAGTTGGAAGGCAAAGGGAAGAAAATGTATGTCTACCAGTGGAATCTTATTGGAGCTTGCAGTAATTGCATTGGATCTTTTACTGAGAGGTGGGATGGAGGGCAAGGACTAGGAGAACACCATCTACTCTGTCCAGAAAAAAGGGCAAGAGCAAAGGTGCAAGAGCATAGTCAGTCATAAATTGCACAGCACAGAGACAAGTACTTTGGCCAAACACATCCAATGCTATTTATGCCTCAGACTCTGCTGCGAGAGAAGACAGCCCTAGTCTGTACAATCGCTTATTATAGCATCCTGGAAAATCTTTTCTGCACCCTCTCCAAAGCCTCCACATACTTCCGAGAATAGGGTGACCAGAAAATACAGTACTCCAGGTGCAGTTTAACCAGAGTCTATTAAAGCTGATTACATCTAATTCTACCACTACTTCTATCAATTACTGTGTAAAATAATTTCCCCCTCAAATCTCTTTTAAAACTGCTTTCATTTGCATGCAACTTGTGCCCCCTTGTCAGAAAAAAAATTTTGACCTTCTGCTCTATCTATTCCTTTTATAATTGTAGATGAGATGGGGTCAAGGGCTCTAGTTACTAAGACACAGAGGAAGCCACAGTTCAGGAAGGGAGAAAAACATTTTAGGCACACCCTTGTGAAAAATCACATCATTGCAGGGAATATGATAAGCAGAGTGGGATGAAATATATTAAGATTCCTATGGGTCTCTGTCAGTTTGTAATGAATGCCTGCGTCCAAAGCAAATTGTGGTATGTATGTACATATTTATTTATTGGTACGGTGCAGAACTTCCAGTCCAATGAGCTACACTGTCCAGCAACCCACCTACTTAACAGCCTGATCACCAATTAACCTCCTAACCGGTACGTCTTTGGACCGTGGTAGGAAATTGGAACACCCTGAGGAAACGACCATACCCATGGAGAGATTGTATGAACTCCTAGCAGATGGCGCCATAAGTGTACTCCAAACTTCAGAATGCTAGACTGCTGTGGCGCCCATGCCTACAGATAGACACTTAAAGATCCCGAAGCCGAAGAGGAGGATCAGGGATGGATCCTGCAACGGTGAAAGGAGGTTAGAAGTTGGCAGATGAAGTAATGAAATTTGAGTTTATATGATTACAGCTAGTAGCAGTGATAGCACTGTTGACGTACCAAAAAAAAAGGTGATGGAAGGGGTCCTGAGAAGGACTCAAGCAAGGACTATTCTATGTATCCCACTAAAGGCAGGTGTAGCTTACACTCATGTGAGTTACCACAACTCACTTTGATGTGGAGAAAGTGAGTGGGATTGAAGGAGTATGTGTTCAGTCAAGCAAAATGATGCCAGAGTGTGGAACTCTTTGTAAACTTCTCTCAGCAGATCTATTCATTACATCTATTATGCTCTTTTAAATCTAAATTCTAAGATATTCTGCTTATTCTGATGGTTGCTTATCCTAATACTATCTCAATGCCCTTACATTTTGATATTATTTACATGGATGCCATGTGCCTGGGATGCTGTTGCAGTAAGTTTTTCATTGTTTCTGTACCTAAATGCACTTCTGCATAAGTGATCTTGTGCCCGTGACAATACACTTGACTTTAGCTGGCTTATAAAACTAAGTTTTTCAACTATCTTGGTATACACGACAATAATAAACCAATTCCAGCCAGGTGTATGCAAGAGAATTGTTCAAGTAACTACCAGCAAGCTCTCAGAGACTATCCTGATATGCTAAAGTAGTATGGAAGGATTGTACGTCTATGGGCAAGATGAGCAAAGTGAAATTAAATTTGTAGAAGTGGCAGAGGGCATCAGAAAAGTCACAGATTTTATTTCTGATGGATACATAGCTTGGAGCATTCTCAGTTCAGTCTCTGGACAGCGGGATCAGAATTGCTCTAACTCAGACAGACTGAGTTAAAGTCAGGTCACTGTGAGCAACAGGTAGCAAGGTTACATTTGTGGAGCAAGCAGAGGTTATCAAACGATGGGTCTGAAGTAATTTGCCAAGGCATATCGGAAATTATGTGGCAAACACTGCTTCACCAAAATCAGGAAACAATCAACACCACTGAATAATAACATTTGATTTCAGATTTTCACCAATGTTTTACTTTAGAAAAATAATGCCTTAATTACAGGTGGTACTAAAATGTAGTTAACTGCTTTCTTATCTGAAAATATGCAATTTAAAATCTTGAACCCTAAGCACTTGAGGAAAAATTATGAATATTAATTTATTCAAATTATTGTGACAGTTCCAAGTACAGTTTTTAAAATTGAAAGCAAGCACAATTTCATTTGAAAATTAATTAGATTTTAAACACAATAAATGGAAATGAACTGATAAGAGAAACTGTCTTCCTTTCAAGTAACATGCAACTCCAAAACATAATTAAGTTCCAAAAGCTTATTAAACATGCAACTGCCTCAGCTGTCACACTGGCATATCACAAGGATTATCCAGCTCAACACAGCAACTCTTCTTTCCTGCAGTCTTCTCGTATTAATATTCATAATACTGTCAAACCTCAAAAGCACTATTTCATTGTATACATGTTTATTATGATCAGCAGTAAAAGCCTTAAATCAAAATACTTTATCAGAATAAACTTTCACTCAGATAATCTTAGAGAAACATAGTATCACTCGGTATCTGTAAAAAAAAATGAAAGGTGAATACTTCAGGTGCTGAATTGCCAAACAAGACCCTAAGGGTACTGAATAATGGGGTGGAGTTAGGTCGAACTCAATGATCAAGTGCAGTCTGTTGTGATAGAAATGTCCTAAAATGTAAAAAAAAACTAGGGATGAAATTCGCAGGTGGGGGGGGTAACGAACAGTTCATTATAGCAAAACAAAAACAGCTGAGTAAAGGAATAATTAAGAGTAAGCAATGTGGGAATGAGAAACAGGCACAGAGTCATGAGTAGATTTCTGCCCCAATTGGAGATGTAACAGATGTTAGCTGATCTGTATGCAGTGGGGTGGGGGTGCAGCACATCAATCCTTCTGCTCCTGTTTGATCATGCACAAATCACCATTACACACTGCAGAATAAGTGGGGTTCTCTGCAGCAAGGCCAATCAGCGAGTATGCAACACGAGGCTGGTTCTGTTTGCTTTCCACTGACCCTCGTATCTTATAATACTTATAAAAGGTGACATGAAGGCTGCAGTTACTGCAGTGGAGTCACCTGCCAGAATCGGCTAAATTGCAGAGAGGCAAGAACGTGAGAAATCTACCACTCCATCACTATCTCAGTATTGCAGCATTTCTAAGTGATAAGTAGCTTGGAGAAAAAATTACCGCCACAATGCCTGGCATATTTTACTTGTCAGATATATTTAAAAAACTAAACTTATCAAACAAATAGTTACAAGGAAAAAACTGCAATCTCATCATGAAAAGAGACCATTACCACTTCCTCTGGAAAACACAAACTTTTCACCGGCAATATTGGACGTTGCAAGTTTATGCAATTTCCTTCACTGGCCGCTCCCATAATAGATTTGCAAGATGATAATCTGATTGTATTTCTTGATCATTTGAAACAACTACACACTGATATGGAATTTCAGAGGCCTGCTGGAGATGCATTTTCCAGATTGGGTGATGGATCCATTTGGGGTGAACGTGAATGATGTTGACATCACATTGCAAGAATGTCTTATTGAGCACCAGAGTGATACAACAGCTCAAGCAAAATTCAAATGCAGCAGGTAAAATTTCTGGATAACTAGTGATACTCAAATTAAATTTCTACAACTCTGGGAGAAAACAAAGATGTTGAATGTGGTTTTAGTCAAGCTCTTCACTTGCTATAACCGTCTTGATGCTGAGAAAAGAGGTGACCTTCAATTACCTTTAACCAAGTTGCAAACAGATATTCAAAAACTCGGTAGTTTGCATCAGTGCAGGGTATCACTAAGTACCCAAAGTAACAATATTAAGTGCTTTTTCATTGCTGGTTGGAAGAATATTATATATATTACAAATAAAGTATCCTATTTTAGAGCTTTGAAATTGTTCTATTTTTCCATACACACTTTTAACACTATATGTAACATAATACCTATAAACTTAAATCATAAATATTACCATACATTAGAATAATTAATACAGTTGACCAAAAAAATAGCAACTGAGGCTATGGAGGGTGGGGGCCACAGAAGTAAATGAAAGTCACAAGTGGACCAGGAACCACTGCTCGACCTGATCGTCTGCCACAAGACACACTCAAAATGCAGACCACAGATCAAGACTGAATGCACGCTTTCAAACTGCACGTTGCTGCACTCAAGCATACCAATTATCTATCACACATAACACTCCTTCAAATAAAGACCATATCAAATCCTAAAGCATGGCTCATCAATAAGTTAAAATTCTGAATCTCATTTCTGAAGCTGTGTCATGAAGTCAACAAGGTCACCACTGAAATCTACCCTCAAAACAACAGGCAATTTTCAAGACTTGATTGCTCTGTAGAAAAGACGGGCCCGTTCTCTCAATTAGCACCTGTCCTTTTTCCTTAGTGACAAGGCCAATATTTATCAGCTTTTGATTTACCGATGAGAGGAGTCAAATGGAACTCAGACTAATTAAATTTAGACTTCCTTCCTTGAAATTTATCTGGGAATCAGCTGGACTTATGAAGATCTAGCAACTCTCATGATCATGCTTTCTGTTCATCTTAACCCATCCAAACATCTCACTATATCTCCACTTGTCCTTGAACCATGTGGACAATAGCAATACCTACATCAAGCTATTGTTTGTTCATTACAATTCAGCATTCAACACAATCATACCCTCTGCACTCTCCAAAAAACTCCAAAACTTGAGTCTCTGTACTTCCCTCTGCAAATGGATCCTTGACTTCCTCACCAGGAGACGAGTCAGTGCGGATTGGAATAACATCTCCTCCTCACTGACAATCAACAGTGGCGCACTTCAAAGGATGTGCGCTTAGCCCACTGTCCTGCTCTCTCTACACTCATGACTGTGTGGTTAGCACAACGCAAATGTCCTTTATATATTTGCCAGTGACACAACTACTGTTGACAGAATTTCAGACAGTGACGAGGAGGCAAACAAGAGTAAGAAAGATCAGCTGATTTAGTGGTTTCACATCAACAACCTTGCATTCAACGGCAGTAAGACCAAGGAATTGATTATAAACTTTAAGAAGGGGAAGTCAAGAACACACATGATTCCTCACCAACGGATCACCAGTGAAAAGGGTGAGCTGCTTCAAGTTCCAGAGTGTCAACATTTCTGAAGATTCATCCTGGGTCCAACATATCAATGCACCAACAAAAAAGGCACGACACCAGCTATATTTCATTAGGAATTTGAGGAGATTTGGTATGTCACCAAAAGCTAGGAAATTCTACAGATGGACGGTGGAGAGTATTCTAACTGATTGCATCACCGTCTGGTACGGAGGGGCCGCTGCACAGGATTAGAAAAAGCTGCAAAACTTTGCAAACTCAGCCAACTCCATTGTAAGCACTAGCCTCTCCAGCATTGAAGACATCTTCAAAAGGCAATGCCTCAAAAAGGCGGCATCCATCATTAAGTACCTCCATCACACAGGACATGCCCCTTCCTCATCACTACAATCAGGGAGGTGGTAAAGAAGCCTGAAAACAAATGCTCAACATTTTAGCAACAGCTTCTTTATCTCTGCCATCAGATTTCTGAATGGACAACGAACCACACTACCTCTCTTTTTCCATTACTAATTTGAATTTTGAAAGACATATTTCTTATCGTAATTTATAGTTCTTTTTAAAAATTACGTACTGCACTGTCGTGCTGCCACAAAACAAATTTCATCTCGTATGCCAGTGATGGTAAACCTGATTCTGATTCTCCTGTTCACCACCAGCATCCAAATTATCCTAATGCTAATGCTGTTCAGCATGTCTTCCACTGCTGATTCAAGCTGTACTCAAACTGCAAAATGCATTTATTGAAAACAGCTCGTGTCAAAGGCAATTCAATCTATAATTGATTCAGTCATTGTACTTCACAATGGCTCAATCAGCCTCTGTCCAAACCCACCATCTGAAATCCATCCAAGCCCTAGGTCCTCCTCCACTCAAATTCTCAGAGGAAAAGTAATCTTCACTTTTTGTCTGATCCATGGATACTTGTTTCTCTTGGGCCTTGTCACAGATACTCATGCACACTGGTGACTCCTGTGTCCTACCAGAACAAATAAAGATCCCCAAATCTCATGGATCACCTCATTGTCAAGGATTTCAGAAACAGCTTAATGTCCCACACAGAACTTTCAATCTCAGAACCATGCCTCTGGATCCAAAATATTAGTGCAAGGAATAACACTTTCAATCATATTGACTTCCAAATTCAGCCCAGACAAGGTCTATAAAACCTTAGGAGCAGAATTAGGCCATTAGGCCCATCAAGTCTGCTGCACCATTCCATCGTGGCAGATTTAATATCTCTCTCAACCCTATTCTCCAGCCTTCTCCAAGAAACCTTTGACATCCTTATTGATAATGAAACCCAACAACCTCTGCTTTAAACATACTCAATGACTTGGCCTCCATAACCATCTGTGGCAATAAATTCCACAGATTCACTACTCTGGCTGAAGGGATGTCCTTGTTTGTCTAAAGGGATGTTTTTGCATTGAGGCTGTGCCTTCTGGTCGTAGACTCCCTCACTATAGGAAACATTGTCTCCACAACTACTCTATCTAGGCCTTTCAATATTCAATAGGTTTCAATGAGATTCCACCCCCCCCCCCAGCATTCTTCTAAACTTCAACAAGTACAGGCCGACACCCATCAAACACTCCTTTTACTTTCATTCCCAGGATCATTCTCGTGAACTTACTCCGCATCTTCTCCAATGCCAACACATCCTTCTTTTTAAAAAAAAGGGTCCTAAACTGCTCACAATTCTCCATGCACTGACCAATGCCTTATACAGCCTCAGCATTTCATCCTTGCGTTTACATTCTCACCCTCTTGAAATGAATGCTAGCATTGCATTTGCCTTCTTTACCACCAACACAACCTGCAAGTTAGTGACAAGGACACCCAAGTCTCTTTGTACCTCTGATTGCTGAATTTTCTCCCCATTTAGAAAGTAGTCTATGCCTTTATTCTTTCTACCAGAGTACAAGACAATACACTTCCCTACACTGTATTCCATCTGCTACTTTTTTGCCCTAAACTGTCCAAGTTCTCCTGCAGACTCCCTGCTTCCTCAACATTACCTGCCCATCCACCTACCTTTGAACAGCCTGCAAGGATGGTCACAAAGCTTTCAATTCCATCATCCTGATCATTGACATATAATGCAAAAAGAAGTGGCTCCAATACTGACCACTGCAGAACATTGCTAGTCACTGGTAGCTAACCAGAAAAGGCCCTTGCAGACTGCCTCCTGCCAGTCAGCCAGTCTTCTATCTATCCATGCTAGATTCTTTCCTGTAATGCCACAAGCTTTTATCTTGTTTAGCAGTCTCATATGCAGAACTTTGTCAATAGTCTTCGGCAAATCCAAGTAAACAATATCAACTTTGTCTACTTTGCCTGTCATTTCCTTGAAGAATTCCAACAGATTTGTTAAGCAAGATTTCCACTGAAGGAAACCATGCTGTTTTTAGCCTACTTTATCATGTGCCTCCACCCCGCAACCTCATCCTTAATAATAGACTCTAACATCTTGCCAATGACCGAAATCAGGCTAACAGGCCTGCAATTTCTTGTCTTTTGTCTCCCTCCTGCAATTTCTTGTCTTTTGTCTCTCTGCCTTCTAAAGAGAGGAGCTCCTGTGGTTCCAAATCTCGCACATCTCAAAAAAAAAAATGCCCTCCAATTCTTCCTTCCTATCCTAGCTTCCTACTTGTCCACTCATGTTATAACCAGTATCTACAAATGAAATTTTGTGACCACTGTAATTTGGATACAAATTCTGGGTTTTGAAAAATTACAGACCGAAAAATACAAAACATCGAACAGTAGAGCACAGTAACAAGTTCTTCTGCCCACCATGCCCTTTCCGATCATAATGTCAAATTAAACTAATGTCATCTGCCTTCAGAAGGTCTATAAAACTCCACTCCTGGTAAATCCATAAATAAACAAAAAAATGTAAACACTTGAAATGGAGAGATGCGAGATAAACTAGAGTTGCAAGGGGATTGGAACCAAACTGCCAGAACAGTTAGTGGAGAGTTTGTGGAGGCAGATGTTGCTAAGACCCCACACAAAGTTAGGAATCAAAAGGTTGAGCATGGTGTGACAAGTGTCTTGAGCTGCATATATTTCAATACAAGTAGAATCGTAGGAATGGTGGATGATAGTGCTGAAGCTGGGGTAGCTGGTTTACAAAGAGAGGCAAAGTGTAGTAAGGTGAGGCTGTTGATAGGGCAAAATTGCAGTCAACAGGATGAGTTGCAACGTAAGAGGCAGATGAAATTGAAAAGGGTGAAAACAAGACCGAAGGTGTGATACTTGAATGAGCGCAGTATACAGAATAAGGTAGTTGAACTTGCAGCAGAGTTGCAGACTGGCAGGAATGATGTTGCAGGCATCACTGAATCATGGTTAAAAGAGGATTACAGCTGAAAGCTTAATGTCCAAGGATACACATTGTATCGAAGGACAGATAGGAAGGCAGAGGGCGGTGTTGCCCTAATGGTAAAAAATTAAATCGGATCATTAGAAAGAGGTGACACAAGGTTAGAAAGGGTTGAATCATTGTGGTTAGAGCTAAGGAACTGCAAAGGTAAAAAGATCCTGATGGAAGTTGTATACAAACCACTCCTCCACCAAACAGTAGTGAAGACGTGGCCTACAAATTACAACAGGAGATAGAAAATGCATGCCAAAAGGGCAATGTTACTTGACTTGAATATGCAGGTAGATTGGGAAAAATCAGGTTGGTGCTGGATTCCAGGAAGGGGAATTTCGAGAGTGCCTACAAGACGGCTTTTTAGATCAGCTCGCGGTTGAGCCCACTAGAGAATCAAATATTTTAGATTGGGTGTTGTGCAATGAACCAGAACTGGTTAGAGAGGTTAAGGTAATAGAGCCCTGAGGAGCATGTGATCATAATATGATCAATTCATCCTGAAATTTGATAAGGAGAAGCTAAAGTCAGATGTATCAGTATTATAGTGGAGTAAAGGGAATTACAGAGGCATGTGAGAGGAGTTGGCCAGAAATGATTGGAACAGAACACTGGAAGGATGATAGCAGAGCAACAATGGCTGGAATTTCTGGAAGCACAAGATATACACATTCCAAAGAGGAAGAAAAATTCTAAAGGCAAGACAACACAACCATAACTAACAAGAGACGTCAAAGCCAACATTAAAGCCAAGGAGAGTGCATATAATACAACAAAAATGAGTGGGGAGTTAGAAGATTGGGAAGCTTTCAAATACCAACAGAAGGTAACTAAAAAGTCAATAAGAAGACAAAGATGGAATACAAAAGTAAACTAGCCAATAATGTCAGATACCAAAAGTTTCTTCAGTTACTTAAAGTATAAAGCAGAAGCGAGCGGATATCAGACCACTGGAAAACAATGCTGGACAAGTAGAAATGGACTATAATGAAATGGTGGATGAACTGAGTAAGTATTTTGCATTAGTCTTCACTGTGGAAGACATTAGCAATATTGTGGAAGCTCCGGGTGTCAGGGGCCTTGAAGTGTGTGAAGTTATCATAACTAGAGAGAATGTTCTTGGGAAACTGAAAGGTCAGAAGATAGATAAGTCAGCTGGCCCAGATGGTGTACACGACTCTGAAAGGGGGGCGGGGGTGCAAGAGATTGTGGAGGCATTAACAACGATCTTTCAAGAATTACTAGATTCTACAATGATACCAGAAGATTGGAATATTGCAAATGTCATTCCACTATTCAAGGAGGAGAGGCAAAAGAAAAGAAACTCTTGGCCAGTTAGTCTGAACTCAGTAGTTGGGAAGATGTTGCAGACAATTATTAAGGATAAGGTCTCAGGGTACTTGGAGGCACATGATAAAATAGGCAGTAGTCAGTAAGCTTTCCTCAAGGGAGAAATCTTGCCTGACAAACCTGTTAGAATTCTTTGAAGAAATAACAAGCAGGATAGACAAAGGAGAATCAGTTGATGTTGTGCACTTGGATTTTCAGAAGTCCTTTGACAAGGTGCCACACAAGGCTGCCTATTACAGGAAAGACTCTAGCATGAATAACGCAGTGGCTGATTGGCAGGAGGCAAAGAGTAGGTATAAAGAAAGAATTTTCTGGTTGGCTGCCATTGACTAGTGGTGGTCCACGGTGGTCTGTCTGGGGAACAATTCTTTTCATATTATATGTCAATGATTAGGACGATGGAATTGATGGCTATGTTGCAAAGTTTGCAGATGATATAAAGATAGGTGGAGGGGCAGATAGTGTTGAGGAAGTATAGAAGCTACAGAAAGACTTTCACAGGTTAGGAGAATGGGCAAAGAAATGGCAGATAGAAACGCATGGTCATGCACTTTGGTAGAAGAAATGAAAGGGTTGACTATTTTCTAAATGGAGAGAAAATACAAAAGAACTGAGGTACAAAGGGTCTTGGAAGCCCTTGTGCAGGATTTCCTGGAAGTTAATTTGCAGGCTGAGTCTGTGGTGAGGAAGGCAAATGCAATGTTAGCATTTATTTCAAAGAGGACTTGAATATAAAAGTAAGGATGTAATATTGAGTCTATATAAAGCACTGTTGAGGCCTCACTCGGAGTATTGTGAGCAGTTTCAGGATGATCTTCGTTGACTGCAGCTCTACATTCAACACCATCATCCCCTCAAAACTAATCCAAGACTTTGGCCTCAGTTTCTCCTTGTGAAACTGGATCCTTGATTTCCTCACTTGCCCATCAGTTCAGATTGGTAACAACATCTCCTCCACAAACACCATCAGCAGAGGTGCACCACAAAGTCGTGTGCTTACCCCCCCGCCCCCATGATTCTAGTCACTTTATATGACTGTGAGGCTAAGCACAGCTCTAATGCCGTACTGCTGATGACACACCATTGTCATATAGGAGGGAGATTGAAAATCTGATCGAATGATGCCACAGCAACCTCTCACTCGACAGCAGCACAACCAAAGAGCTGATTTTTGACTACAGGAGGAAAAAAGAACTGAGGTCCACGAGCCAGTCCTCATTAAGGTACCAGAGACGGAAAGGGTCAGTAGCTTTAAATTCCTTGGGGTTATCATTTCTGAGGATCTGTGCTGGGACAAGAACAATAGTGCTATTACAAAGAAGGAACAAGAGCACTCACTTTCTTAGAAGTTTGCACAGATTCAGCATGTCATCTATAACTTCGTCAAACATCTATAGATGCATAGTGGAGAATATCCTGACTGGTTGCACCATAGCAAAGAACGGAAAAACAAATGCCCAAGCACAAAAAGGCCTTCAAAAAAAAAGTGAATACAGCCCAGTCTGTCAGGAAAAGCCTTTCCCACCACGGAGTACATCTATAAGGAATGCTACCACAAGAAAACAACATCCATCTTTAAGGGCCCAACCAACTAGGTCATGCGATCTTCTTGCTGGTGCCATTGGAATGGAGATACAGAAGACTTGGGTCCCAAATCAGCAGGTTCAGTAACAGTTATTACCCTTTAACATTAGGCTCCTGAACTAACATGGGTAACTTCACTCAACACTGAACTGATTCCATAACCTATGGACTCACTTTCAAGGATTCAATAACTTTCAGTATTATTCATTGGCATATTTATTATTTTATTTCTTGTATTTGCACAATCTGTCTTCTTTTGCACATTGTCAGTCTTTGTGTGTAGTTTTTCATTGATTTTATTGCATTTCTTTGTTCTACTGTGAATGCTTGTAAGAAAATGAATCAGGGTAGTATATGGTGACATATATGTACTTCAAAAACAAATTTACTTTGAACAGTTAATATCACAAGTCTGAGGTCTTTCAACAGAACCACAAAACATAGAAACAAGTTGGTTTTATCATTTAGGTTGAGCAATATTTAAGAATCTAAAGTTGACAAAAGTCATTAAGCTGACAAAGATGTATTGAGGTCTTGAACACTGAAAGTTTCTCTTTCTTGGGTAAAGCCTCAGCTGTCAAAAATTGCAACCATTCACTGCTACTAAACACATTATCACTATCTTTGACTACCCAAAATAAAATTAAATTATTTGCAAGAAATGGAATCTCAGACACAATGCACAACAAATAAGATCTCTTCCACTCAATGAGCAGCTGTCTACTATGTGGAAAGAGAAGAGGGTTAGTATAAATCAGTGCCCATTATGGGAGAGCAGAAAAGAATCAAATTAATTAGCTGGTTGCACAATGTAAATGTGTTGGAGCCTGACACAGTCTCCCTTTCAGCAGATAAACAGAGCACTGCATAAGGTAGTGAAATATAAATCAAATTAATACATCAAAATTACCAATAAACTCACATTGATACAATTCACTCAGAGAAAACAAAACACTTGTGTAAAAGTTTACATTAATACTGGTGTGGTGGGTTTCATAATATTTCTACATTGAGACTAGCTTCACGTCAGTTCAACAATTTCACATCCAGAGTTTTCTAATCATAAAAACAGATGACAAAGATTTGAAGAGCACCTATTACACCACTTAAGCACAGAACACTGCAATTATGACTCTTATATAATCTCTGGAAATGCTTGGCAACATATAATTATTATTTGTGCTTCACTAAAATATTCATTTGGGAAGGTGTCAAAACGATAAATGTATTTATGTTTTGAAACCATTTTCCATCCGCTTGAATAGTTGCAGAACAGAAGCGAGTGCCTTTCATCAGAAGACATTAATTTTACGTGAAGTGTTTTGCATTACATCAATTGTACAGAAACACATAGGGCACACTCATACCCACATGAAAAATAATGATTTGCAGTTCTTCATTTTTTGAATCAAAGGACAAATCTAATGTTAATTGTTTATCCCATGAAATATTCACTGCAATATTAGTTATTGTCAGGTAAACAACAGATTTTGTTTACTGCAGATCGTGGTCTCTCTTTTGGGGGGGGGAGTGGAGGGAAGTTAATGCTTTGCTGCTGCTTGTATGGGGGAGAGGAAGCGGGGGCTTTGGGGTTCTATAGTTTTTCTGTCGTTCATTCTTTTGGGGTTCTTCTGTTTTTCATGAATGTCTGTGAAGAGTAAGAATTTCAGGTTGTATACTGTATACATTCTCTGATAATAAATAAATGGAACCATTTGAACTATTTGAATGATGGCTTCTTTCATGATTGGCAACCAATCGTGTTAGCTTAAAGTAAACAGCAGTTCCAAAAGACTTGCAAAGTTTTCATATTCACAGATAGGAAATTACATTGAAACATTACATCACAGAGTTTGGTGCCCATTTCTTACAAGCAGAGTTATGATCAAGGACACACTGATGTATTTGGGCATTAGCTTTCAAAGAAATGCTTATCAGAATAAGATGCTTTTGATCTGTGGGAATTCACTATTCTATCATCTACTCTCTATTATTAACTATCTGAATGCCCATCACCAATTTCCATATGAAGTAAACAGTCGCTAGTATGAGAACGGTACCATTTATATTCAGCAAAGGAATCAGCAGAGCCAAAAACTAAGTACAATAAATGCTGTCTTAAAAAAACAAAAATTATGGCAAAGTCTAATACAAACATTTTACTGTATTGTTAGTAGGCAGAAATTGGTGAATGGGAATGGAATTGGAAAAACAGATGAAAGGCATCAAGAAGAGAGTGTCAAAGCTGAATAATATCAACTCATCCACTCAAGATTCAAAAATTAGCTTTTATTTTTCACTTTGAGGGATGTTTTTCACTTGATTTTACAATTAATATACTAGTTTAATAGCTAATTTCAACATCTCCACAAGTTAGTGACTTCAGTCATGCATATTGAATTACATCTGCCTACATCACCAGATTGTAGAATCCTTAAGATTACTCTTACTCCAAGATTATCCTGCTCATGAATTAATTCATTGTCAAATTTTTTTTATCATTTATGAACACAATGTACTTAAAACCAGATCAAGTACACATCTAAATTAATGGCCCTAAAGTTGAAACCTGGAAACCCCCACTGCACATTTAACTATAATCAGAAGAAAACATTCACAACTACTCTCTTCTTTTACATCCACATTTACATTGTCCTACCTAATTACACGAGATTCTTTTCCAAAAAAAATTGATGCATGGTACCTCAACAAATACTTTATGAAATTATAAAAGTTAATTATACTGCATTTACGGCATTTTCTCTTTAGTCACTATTATTCAATTGCTCAAAGGTTAGTTTTAGTTTGCCTTTAACAAATGCATGCTGACTGATGCTTAATTGTACCATACTTCCTCAAATACGGAAGCGTGACAATGGTCCCTTACTGATGATGAGTGACAGGCCTGCAATTACTGGGGTTATTATTCGCTCCTTTGAGCAAAGCTGAAACATTGCAATTTGTCAGGATCATCATCACAACTCTATCTCAGAAGGATGAACAAGTGTGACTATAAATTCTTCCATCACTGCCCTGGAACTGAATATATACCTGCATGGACCAGATAACATACTCGATTTTGATAACAACCATTTAACTTTATGTTTAGCTATATCCTATCCCCATGATAGATGCATTGTACTCATTCAGTTGGTCTGTTCAGCATTCTACCTCTTATCAGATTTTATTTCTTACAGCCACTATTTGTGCTGCCTGTTGTGTTACCACAATTCTCCCCCCCTCCCCAATCTCACCCATAACATTCAATTTCTCCATTCATTCTTGGTACTCTTCCTGATTTTCTGTTGGATTCTGTAACAGATCATTTCCGATTTACTTTAATTTCCAGTTTTGGATATCCTATCTTTTTCTCTGATGGAAAAAAATATTAGTGCATTCTTTACCGCACATTTTCCCCCAGTTCTCCTGTGCAATATTCCTTTTAATCTCATTTCCACTTGGAAAAATTCATCTTTTTATTACTGAATTGAACCTAATGATCATGATTAGCTGTGTCCATTCATTGTAATACACTTGGCCAACTTCATTCCCCAAATTATGATCACCCACATTTGACCTTAAAATAAACAATTTCAATCAAATATTCATTCTTTTCTGGTATCAACAAAACTTACTTCAAAAACAGCAAGCCATAAATATTTGATTTCAGTAAGTCTCGCACTTGCATAAGTTTTAAAATTTAGAACTTTCCCAAGCATTGTAACTATCCGGGGCTGCTCAATTGACCAGTCGACAATGAAACCAAGAACCATGAAATCATCAACAATGATAAGGTCCAGATAAGGTACACACTACTGGCCAATTTCTGGTATGTAGTCAGCTGCTTTGAAGGACGCAGGAGGCAAAGGAAAGAAGAGCAACCAGGAAAAGCCAATGTCTAAGTGTGTATATGTCCAATTGGCTGAGCTGAGCACATATGGATATCGCTTCTGCCACCAGTCACTGCCTAAACTCAGCTATATCATAACCATCAATTGGGAGGGAAAAAGCTTGTTAAAAATATTTTCAAAGCAACATACTGCAAAAGAAACCTTAGCTTTCTTTGTATCAAACTTCCCTCAAATTGCTTTTAAACATGTAAAAGGAAAATATTCCTTTCAGTGATGCACAACACGACAGCACCATCAAATGGACAGAGAAAATACAGCACAGAGAAGATGCATGGATAACCTTGCCATCCTTAGTATGCTGGTCATACAACATATAAAAATTATAAAATGAAATCTGTACATGATCTCAGTTTTACATCCATCAACAGAGGGTAGAATTGGTCAAAGTTATCAAAGAGAAAGCCAGATGCTTCAATAATTCGCTACTTTTTGATATTTGCCCAAAGATCAGGAAATTCTTTATCAACAGATATCAGGTATCATTTGAATAAATGGACATAGAATTTCTTAATACCAAGGAGGAAGAATTCCAACAGCAAAAACTCCCACCCTTGAAATGGAAGATTAAATCAAAACCTTGCTCATTCAGTTTTCATGCAGATCTGGACAATAGTCTATAAAACAAATCATGCTTATTGCTCTTTTTACCATGCTGCTTCCACTGTGTACAAATTGGTTACTGTGTTACAAAATTAAGTACAATTCAATAGCCACTACAGAGATGTGATTGCAAATAGACCTGGGACTCTAAAATTTAAGGTATGTGGCTTTTCAAAAGTTTATGTGGAAATGACAATATAATGAATTAGCTCTCTTAATAAAGGATGAGATCACTGTATCATAAGTGAGGGGTGATATGGCTTTAAAACTCATGTTAGAGAATCAGCTTGCGTAATGCTAAGAAATGGTAAAGCTGAGAAGTTACTGGTAGGAATTGGACATGAAAAAGGAACAAATGGGGTCATTTTAGAAAGGTACATCAATAATCATGGACAATTTTAAATCATAAAGACTGGAGAAATTAGTAATGATTGGCTGGAGGATAAGTTCATACAGTGTATCCAGGATGGTTTCAGAACAATACACTGAGGAACCAAACAAGGAGCATTTAAGATGCAATCTGGTACCGTACAAGTGAACAGGATTATTTAATTATTTCACAGTAAATGATCCCTTTGGAAACGTTGATCACAGAATGGATGAATTTCAAATACAGTTTGAGGATGAGAGAAACTGGTGTCCTTAAAGTAACAGAAACTGAATTCAATGGTATACAGTGAAGCTGGGCAGCGGACAGGGTAAAAAGATGCAATATTTTTGAGCATACATAAATCATGAACAAGAGGATAACTAGGGACTGGGTAGGACCACTCAAAGTTAAAAGGAGGGAACATATATGTAAAGGTGGAAGATGTGGGTGAGTGAATGAATACTTTGAAATTCACCAAGGATAAGGGCATGGAGGATAGTAAGATCAGCTGGAGTATTACAACAGGGAGTAAATTCAGCAATCAAAGGTGCAAAGACACTTGGGCATCCTGGTGCAGAATTCCCTAAAGATTAACTCGCAGGCTAAGTCGATAGTAAGGAAGACAAATGCAATATTAATATTCATTTTGAGAGGACTAGAATATAAAAGCAAGGATGTAATGCTGAGGCTTTATACGACATTGGTCAGACCGCACTTGGGGTATTGAGAGTAGTTTTGGGCCCGTTATCTAAGAAAGGATGTGTTGACATTGGAGAGGACAAGGAGGTGGTTCACAGGAATCATCCTGGGAGTAAAAGGGTTAACATATGAGGAGTATTTGATGGCCCTGGGCCTGTACTCACTGGGCCTAAGAAGAATGGTGGAGGAGGAGAGGAGAATTCACTGAAATAATTGAATATTGATAGTCCAAGATAGAGTGGACATGGAGAGGATGTTTCCTATAGTGGGGTTGTCTAGGATCAGAGGACACAGCCTCAGAGTACAAGGATGTCCCATTGGAACAGAGATGAGGAGGAATTTCTTTTGCCAGAGGGTGGTGAGCCTGTGGAATATATTGCCACAGACAACTGTGGCAGTCAAGTCAAAGAGTATATTTAAAGAGGTTGATAGACTCTATATTTTTAATGGAGTCAAAGATTATGAGGGAAAGGCAGGAGAATGGGGTTGAAAGGGATAATAAATCAGACATAATAGAATGGCACACAGACTCAATGGGTCTAATTCCGCTTCTATGTCTTATGGTCTTATATGCTAAGGCTTATTGAGATAAATAAAGTGGTGATGCTGGACCTCTTGAAGAACATTATATAGGTAAGTCCCCAAGGCCTGTTTGAATATTCTCCACAGTTTATTGGAAGTGGTAAGAGATGAGATTACTAGGGCTTTGACCAAGATCTTTGAGTTCTCATTACTCACAGGCGAGGTCATTGAAGACTAACAACTACGTTATTCCTTTGTTGAAGGAGGGAAATAAAGATATTCCTGGAAATTATATTCAGGTGATTTGTAGGGATAGGATTTATATGCATTTGGAAAAGCATGGCCCAGTTTGAAACATAATTTTGTGCAGGGTAGGTCGTATCTTACAAACTATATTGAGCATTTTGCAGAGGTGACGAAGGTAACTGATGAGGATAAGATAGTGGATGTTGTCTACATTAATTTTAGCAAGTTATTCAACAAGGTCCCTCATGGTAGGCTGCTCCAGAAGATTAAGATACATGGCATCCTTGGTGAATTGACCATTTGGTAACGTTTCATCTTGTTCCAAATTGGCTTGCCTGTATCAGACAGAAGTAGGCGATCAATGGATCTTCTTCTTGCAGAAGGTCCATGAGGAGCGGTGTTCCACAGGAATCCATACTGTGACTTTCACTAGTTTGTGACTTGTCAAAACATGGATAGGTTGGTTAGTAAGTTGCAAAGGACACAAAGATCGGTGACATTGGGGACAGTGTAGAAGACTGCCAAAGGATACAGTTGCAGATACATCTGGAAAAATGGCAGATTAATCCAGGAAAGTGTGAGCTGTTGCACTTTGGGATGAAATAGAAAGGGAAAGATTCCAGTCAATGGCAAAATCCTCAACTCTGTTGACATACAGAGTGAAGCTGGGGCACATACTGATAGTGTTAAAGGCACCACATGGGTTGCCTGCCTGAATGCCTTGAGGCATCAAGTTCAGACCACATCTGGAGTATTGTATTCTATTGTGGTGTTTCCATTTGTTGGCCAGAAAGAACTACAATCTACGAATTGAATTCCAAAGTGAATAGGAATGAGGCAAGGGTGGTAGCAGTATATACACCAATTGTCTTTGATCTTGCCATGTGATAAGAGGAATGGAGTTTGTCATTTTGTGAAGCCTGCTGTAACCTTCATTTTGTGAGCTCTCTTGTGTACTGGTTTTGTGTACTGGTTTTTTCAGGAATAGCTGTATCACAGTGCTTTAAAATGGACATAATAGTACACCTGATAATTTGCTGAATTAGAGATCATTCCCAAATAAATTGTCTGCAAGGTGTTCTTTAGTAAATTTGACATGCAGGTTTATGAATAGGGGAGTCTTTGTCTAACCTGAGTAACCCAAGTCTAGTAACTGGCTGCTCTGCTCTGATTCAAAACAAAGAGACATTAATTACAAGTTGTCACTTGTGAAAAGTACATTAAAATGATGGACCAGAGCTAATGGGGAGCTGGCATATAAACCAGATAGGCCAGAGCCAATGAGATTGAAACACAATATTTGAACTAATAAGAGTATAAGAATAAGGGGCTTTGAATGAAAAGCAGTGACAACTCCGAAGACAACCGCAGATGTGGATGACCCATGTTGAGCACATGATTATTATATCAGAACCACGAGGAATGCCTGATAGACTGTTTTCCCCACAGGTAGTACCTCTTCTATTCTTTGACTGTTTGTGGAAGGTCAGGGAATCCTAGTGGGTGTGCACACAGTCAGTTTGTAAATTCACATGCTTATCAGTTGAGACAATAAAAGGTACTTATCAGTAAATACAGATCGTCTCTGTGCCATTAGAAGAGTATGCATGTTTTGAAAAAGGTACAGAAGAGGTTTTCCAGGATGCTGCCTGGATTAGAGCTTGTGATATAAAGGAGGTGTTGCACATCTTCTTGCTTTCTCTGGAGCAGTGGAAGCCGAGGGAGACCTGATAGAAGTTCATAAGATTATGAGGAGACTCAGAGACAGCCAGTATTTTTCCCCCAATGTCAAAAGCTCTGAAACTAGAGGGCATGCATTTCAGTTTAGGTGGGGGGAGGGGGAAAGTTCAAAGGAGAATGGTGGGAACCTAGAATGAACTGCCAGGAGTGATGGTGGGAGCAGATATGATAGAGGCATTTAAGAGACTCTTACATAGGCACATGAATATGCAGAAATGTAGAGATATGCACCATCTACAGGCAGAATAGATTAGTTTAGTTTAGGAATCATTAGCTTAATTACTTTGGCATCACATTATGGACAGAAGGGCTTGTCTGGTGCTGTACTCTACTATGTTCCTTGTTGCATATCTGGCTGCTATCAATTAACTTCCAGTGGTATGAAAGAATGAGTAACCTTTTAGCACAGCAAAACCAGGGACGTTTGACTGTTTTAGTTAGGGAGCTTTTAACACAAGACATTTCTGAATCCTGTAACTAATACATGATGGGATTATTCAACATCTTGATATGACTCCCAATCACCACGTTCACCAAAGGCTACATAGGAGGCAACTGATTATGTTCCAATGCAAAAGGGAATAGAAAAAAAAACCTAAGGCGGCAAAAACACCAAAACAAAATGACTTCACAAAGCTGTTTCAACGAACTGTTGTCCCAGAGCTCAATTAGAGGTACATAAGGCAATCAGACAAAAGGTTGTAACGTGTTGTAAGCAGTTCAGAAATGTGCAAAACTAATAATTGGAATGGGCAGGTTACATTATGAGGAAAGGTTGCACTAACTAAATATGCATCATCTAGAATACAAGAGTGAAAATACACTTGCCTGTAACATATGGAGTATAGAAGACTCTCGACAGAATTAACGTGAAAAGATATTTGGCCTTATGACTAACCTAGAATTCAGAATTACTATTAAAAACTAAAGGATCAGCCATAAAAAGACTCTCTCTCCCACCCCTGGAGGCTGGAGTGTTTTCCAAACTCTTTTCTTCAAAGGGGATTGTCTATAGAATGAATGAATATTTTAAAATGAGAGATGCAAGTATTTTTGAAAAGCAAGAGATTAAAGGTTACCACACCAAGACTGGAATAAAGAGTTGAGATTGCCATCAGATCACACATGATTAAATAGTATTAAATAGTAAAAAAAAAGGATTAAATAGTAGAGTGTGCTTATTCCTGCTCCTAATTCCATGTTCGTATGTACCCATGTTTGTACATACACATTTAAGAAAATTGCTTAGGTACAATAGATGCTGTAATCTGTATTTAAAAAAAAACAAATTGCTGTTCAGGAACAGCATTTTCAAAATTTCTATGGAAGCAGAAGGATGGTTGACATTTCAGACTGAGACAAAAATTGTGTGACTGAGCTAAATGTTTCTGCGTCTAAAATCTGAGGCACAATGTAGGTTTCCTAACTTGGAATCTTCAATCACGTTCAGATGAAACAATGCAGATATTAGACTGAATGAGAACATCATTGAAACATTTCCAATTCCAAACCAAACCTTTAAAAGTGTGAAAGCAGCAGCACAAGTAGAAACAATGAGGCAGCCATGTCACTCCTCCAACTCTGCTTCACTTTTCAATAAGGTGAACAAATATCTGCATCAAGTGCTGGCCTTAATACTTGTTATGTTGGAACTATTTTTCTATTACATACACAATTGTATTTTATTCACATTAACATTCAAAAACTTAGCTTAAGGTGACAAGTACAAAGCCCAAGCACTCTGCTTTTCACTGTGAGAACCCCATCTTGTTGAGACCAAAGCTATATTCATTGCTACAGAAAATATAATTTAATCAAACATGAAAAATGTTTTTTTTATTATGACTTCAGTAAGAATTAAAAGGCAAGTCAAATTAAACAGTGACTGTCAGATTTTCCACCCAGTGATAGCCAGAAATATTTATGAAAAATGACAATGTAACTACGACACTCGTTAAGTCATTTTCTCTGTCAGCAAGGTTGCTGAGCAACATATTCAGCAATCTCGACCAAGATTTGGAATCGTAATTAAACCTCCTGCACATATCTGGTTCGAACTGGAAAAAAAAGGAAAAATATAAACACACAAAATTCTGCAGATTCTGGAAATCCAAAGCAACATACACAGCAGGAACTCAGCAGGTCAGGCAGCATAAATGAAAGTGAATAAATAATCGACGTTTCAGGCCTTCATTAGCACTGGAAAGGAAAGGAGAAGATGCCAGAATAAAAAAGTGGGGGAGGTGAAGGAGACTAGCTAGAAAGTGATAGGTGAAGCCAGATTGTTACGAAAGATATAGAGATGGAGAGGAAGGAATCTGATAGGAGAGGAGAGTGGACACAGAAGAAAGGGACGGAGAAGGGGATTCAGGGAGAGGCAATAGGCAGGTGAGAAGAGGTACGAGGTCAGAATGGGGAGGAGGAGGAGGGAGGGAAAGGGAACTTCTTTTACCAGGAAAAATTAATATTCATGCTGTCAGGTTGGAGGCATCCCAGACAGAATACAAGGTGCTGCTCCTCCACCAAGGGTGGCCTCATCTTGGCACCAGAGGAGTCTATGGACTGACATGTCGAAATGGGAATAGGAATGGGAATTAAAATGTTTGGCAACCAGGAAGTTCTGCTTTTGACAAATGGAGTGGAGGTGCTCGACAAAGTCATCCGCAATTTACAGTGGGTTTCTCCCATGTAGAGGAGGCCGCACCGGACACAATGGATGACCCCAGTAGCTTCGCAGGTGAAGTGTTGCCTCACCTGGAAGGACTATTTGGGACCCTGAATGAAAGTGAGGGAGGAGATGAATGGACAGGTGTGGTACTTTGGCTGCTTGCAGGGTAAGTACAAGGAGGGAAATTAGAAGGGAGGGACAAATGTACAAGAGAATCACACAAGGTGTGATCCCTGTGGAAAGCAGAGAGAGGTACGGAAATAAAGATATACTTGGTGGTGAGATCCCTCCGGAGATGATGGAAGTTGTGGAGGACGATGCGTTGGATGCGGAAGGAAAAATATACTCCTTTACCAAATACAGGAGTTACTCAGAGAAACTTGTGAAACTCAATAACAATGAATAGGGCAATAAAAAAAATTACAAATTATATTTTGCAGATTACAATGGTCTGCACGCTGAATGAAAGATAAGTGTACAGTTTACTAAGCACTTGGGTTAGTGTTAGGGTCAGGAGTATTGTGACCATTTTTCACAATTGATTATCATTTATATTTCATTGCTCAGTTTAGAAGTCACTGCCATTATGCAAAACTTAAAGTAATTTTGTATTTCTTTGGTTTATTTCAGAGTATTTTTTCCCCAAACCACTAGGTCACAGTATCAAGTGAATCTCATCCCAACTGCTATTGATCTGCAGCTAGTTGCTCTCCAGTTGTTTCGTATCACTGCAGCAAAACAGGGATTAGAAGCAGAGATGGCAACAGGAAGTGCCCCGATGTTCACCTTGCATCCCCTCTCTTTATTTCATGCTCTACCTTCATCTCCTATCAGATTCCATCATCTTCATCCCCTGATTACTGCCACCCATTACACCCACCACCTCCCAGCTTCTGACTTCATTACTGCTCTTCCCCCCTCCCTCACCTGCCTATTAACCACACCCCACTCCCAAACTATCAATTGCTAGCTCCTTTCTCCACCTTTCAACACTATTTCTTTCAGTCTTAGCTGAAGGGTTTTGATGTGAAAAGTTGACTGTCCATTTCCCTCCATAGATGCTGTCTGATCTGATGAGTTTCTCCAGAGTTTTGTATGTTGCTCTAAATTCCAGCATCTGTAGCTCCCATGTCTTCATGTGGCAGTGGGATTGGGTGAAGGAGATAAATTTGCAAGCTACCATATGTTGGACTAGTGAACCAAAGAAGAGGTGGAAATCTGCTTTCACCCACTCTCTAGAAAACACCCAGAGTCTATAATTATGATAAATAGGATCAATGCCTATGGGATAAAATAGTTCATCCATACTCCCTGGTGGGGCTTATGCATCAATAAGGCTTGCATGGAAAGAGAAAATTCAAAATGTATATCGAAACAGTTAACTTGAATGCATCAGTGCACACATAAAAATGTCAAACCCTTGTGACACAAACATTTCCTTGGTCCACTAGGTATGCAATACAATGACAGTTTCACATTGTGCTGAGTGCATCCTGTAGAGAGCTGATTTGTTAAGGTGATCCTCTAATATCAATACTCAAATGCAGACAAGGCAGATGGTGGGCAGGCAGGCAGAAGTTGTCATATGTAGAGCTCAGAGCTGCACCCTGGCTAGTTAGATGAGTGCAGTTCTAACTGGGGACCAGCAGCACTTGCTCCACGTATTCACTCTCTGGAAGGCAGAGGGAAACGGCATTCATTGTGCAGCCTTGAACTCCAGAACTCAGCATTGAGAAGCTATGTTACTGGCTCTGTCCCATCAATATCAGCCATCAAGCAACAAATCATGGGAACACTTTTTTTGAGGAGAGCAGGTGTTTGTGCTGAGTGTCTGTGGTGGACAGTTGGAGTGAATGACCCAAATTCTTAGTAAACACTCCAGATTAACATAGTTAGGTGGAGTAACACAACAGCGAAGGAATGACTGTATGTGTAAACATTTGTGGTCTGTGTCTGTTGAGTGCCTGGTCTCATCTGCGTTACTGCCACGGAGTGCAGATTAGCCTTTAAAAATAAAAGGAATAACTGGAACTACAAGCTAATTTTTGGCTCAGCATTCTATGGCCCTCATATCCAATATATAAGCAGGCCAAAAGAGAAATCAACATGGCCCACTGATGGCGAAGCACATAAAGCAGTACAATGATTAGCCTATCTACAGAATGATATGTAATATTTCCTTGACAGCAATCTGTCCAAATCTTTAATGATATCTCATTATTTTCACTGCCTGATTTTTGTGAGAGCATTTTTAAAATATAAAACTCTAATTATTTTTAAATCACAAGGGTGCCTTTTCTAATTAGGTTTTTTTCAGCAGCAGAAACCTAATAGTTAGCTTGCTGTTTAATTGCGAGTTCAGAGAAGATTGTTCTTTCAGTGTGGCTCAGAAGCAGGGATATTCATCCTACTGGAGCAGGGGAATAGGAATTGTTGAGTAAATGGAGTCAAATCCAGAAGATGTTTAGCTGATGAGGCAAAAGTAAAAGCAGAAATTTCTGAAAATTCTTAGGAGTCCAGTCTGATCCTGATGAGAGTGACAAAGAATAAATATTCTGATAGAAACATTAACTCTCTTCGTCCCTTCGCATTTACAGCTGCACTCATCTTACTGGCCAGGGTGCAGTTCTTTCTCAACTCCACACTTGACAGCTGAACGGCAACATCTCTTCCCCGGCCTGCCCATCATCTTCCACAACATTGTGCGATGTGGAAAGATATTAGTGCAGCCAAGAGAAACCCGCATGGCTACAAAAAGAGCATGCAAACTCCACACAGACAGCAGAGATCAGGATTAAACATTCATTTATTGATTGATTGATTGCTAGCTATTTATTTATATTTGCATTTGCACAGTTAGTTGTCTTCTGCACTCTGGCTCATTCAATGACCCTGTTTACAGTTATTATTCTATAGATTTACTGAGTATGCCCGCAGGAAGAAGAATCTCAGGGTTATATGTGCTACTTTGAACTACAGGTGTACTATCTGCTTCACCTTTAAACGGCCTGTGGTGTACAGATGGTGTTCTGCTACTTCAAATGTCTTACCATTGGATAGCAGGCAGCATGCAGTTACTCACTGTTCATATGTTTCACCTCTCAAACAATTTAACATTAATTTATAATAAAGCACCTAACAGTCTTCTTGTAAATGAGACTGCCCAAGGCAACTTTGTAATTGTTGATGGGCCTATTTAGGGTTTTAACATCTATGAAATCAGCTTTTCTTCTTCAGGTTCAATGTTCAGAACATTAAGATCTCACTTTATTTGAAGCCCAGGGTTGCTGGTAAACAATCCAGAATACTTCAATGGGAGAATTTGTAAATAAGATCTGAAACCAAATTTGATGAGGAGGTACTAACTTGGTAAAAAAAAAGAAGAAAGAGCAGAAAAAAGAGTGAGTGGTGGCTCAGCAAACATATTGAGACAAGGATATGGAGGTCAGAGCATTTGCAGCTAAATGAACAGTCATTGATTATGGAAAGATTAAAATTTAGAGTGCTCAAGATGTCAGAATTGACGAAGCAGAGATAACTCACGGCTGTGAGAGACAAATTTCTACGTAAAGGATTGTGAAATCAAATGTTACATTTAAAAATCAATATGTTACTTAAAAGGTGAAATTTAAAATAAATGTCCCAACTAATCAGGAAAATATAAAGCAGCCCATGAAAACAATTTAAAACAGATATATTAGACTGTAAGAATAAGGCCATTGGACCCACTGAGACTGCTCCACCATCCAATCATGGCTGATTTTTTAAAAACCCATTCTTCTAATGAATCCAAAAAAGAAACTCAAGGTAGTATATGGTGATAGATACATACTTTGACAATAAACTTACTTCGTATTTTTGCTTTTTCCCCATAACCACTAAAACCCTTACAATATAGGAACCTGTCAATCTCTGCCCTTAATAACCTCAAGAACTCAGCCTCCACACCCCCCCCCCGCCCGAGGTTACATATTCCACAGATTCACCACCCTCTGGCTAAAGAAATCCCCTCTCATCTCAGTTTCAAGTTCTGAGGCTGTGCCCTTGGATCCATCCTCTCCATGTCCACCTCTTCAATAAGAAACCCACAACCCCCCCCCCCCGCAAATCCTCTGAACTCCATGCTTTCCCCCTTTCTGGTAAGTACTTTTTCCTCAATCCACAACGTAGAAATAGATTATTTGTTCATTATTACATTGCAGGTTAGGATTTTGCTTTGCTCACATTATCTGGCATGTCTCCTATTACAGCAACAATGCTGCATGAGAACTTCATTGGGAATTCCAGGAATCCAACTGCAGCCAAATACATAGGAGATTGATACTTCAGACTCAAATCTAAACAACACAATTTAATAACAGAGGACAACATTTAACTAACTTAAGTGCGAAACAGATGCTTCACTTTAAGCTTTACATGGAATTTTTAATACCAATCACAAATCGTGTGTTCATATGCAAATTGTAGACCACAAGTGGACTTTAATTGATGCCAGAATCATAAGTTATATGTTCATTGCTTTGAACAGTCAGCTTGATTTTTTCTTTTAGGTTATTACCATTTGAGAAAAGATATGCAAGATTACTTTTCAATTCATGTTCTTAAAACTAAAAGCAAATATTACCTTCTCAGTAAATTTTCTTCCGAGTTTTCTTCAGGCATTTCTTGGTTTAAGGCCTCTTGTGAAACATTCGACATTCTGTTTGATGATGGTTGACTGTACACCCGCTCCCAGTGTCCCGTCTCATTGTTAAATGTTAGACCCATTGTACGTTCTCCCTGCTGGCCAGAGCCATGACGGGTAAATCTGCCTTCTGAGCTACTCAAGCCATGAGCCCTGCCCATGATCCCCCTACTTGGTGGCATTGGGGATTGGCTACTTCCATGCCCTAGTGGTTCATAACTGTTTGGCACATGCCAAGAGCTGCTCTCATTTGATGAAAAAAGTTGTGTGGTCCGCTCCCATCGCTGAGTGTCATGGTTGAAAGTTAAAAGGTTATGGCAGGCTCTACAGCGACTTAGATGTCCACCTGATGAACTGGAAGTGTTTTCGGCATTTTGCTGAGATGGGCCAGCCCTATTAGGTTCTATGTTGTTATTTAGGATCTCCTGCACCTGCTGGGATTGATTGGACTCATCAACAACTCGCTGATCCACATCCTGGAAGCGGTCCATTTCCATGAAGTAACGGCTCAGGTTGCACTGGAGGACATTCCTGACAGAGGACTGGTTGTTCGGTCTCTCTTCATCTGTACTGCTGTTAGCACCAGTGTTGACACTACTACTTGTGCCCGGACTAGAGACACCTCTCCCCTCAGAAGCTAAAGTGTAAACAGGTTGAGTGTTTGTCTCCTGCTGTCTCAGCACAGACAGCAAGTTTACAGAAGATGCACTAGTCCTTGGAGGTGGCATGCTTTCCAATTCAGACCTTGGTGATATGTTTAGCATTGTTCTTGTCCAATCAGTCCCACTTAACCTTGGACTCTGGTCCCTGTAGGCTGGTGTGGTATTAGATTGTTGCAAACCTCCTGACTGGTACGCCGTGTGCCCTAATAAACCCCTCCTGCTAGTGGCTGCAGAGAGATTTCTGAGAGAGTTACCAGAATTCTCATAATTAACAGTACTGAATGCTGAAGGACGGTCAGAAATACGAGGGTCGGGCTGGGATAAAGGCCTTTCAGGAGGAATACGAGGCTCAGTCCGTGCAGACGTAGAGTTGGTGGTAGCAGAGGATGTCGAAGGAGCATTGACTTCATTAGGTACAGAAGAGGAGGAAGATGACCTCAGTGTAGAGCAACGACTACAAAAACAAACCAAACCCATGTGATGAACACACTCCTGTACTGGATAGCTGAAGCGGTCACGAAGAACAGCATACACAGAAGTTCTACCACTTTCACCTGCGGGCAAGGCATTCTCCTCAGTCTGGCTCTGGTCTCCCGTTGAAGTATCTGATGACCGTGAGGACAACATGTGCAGAAAGTTGTGAAGCAGTGGTGTTCGACGGACAGGCTGAGATTGGAGAAAAGATCGCTGGCGATACTGGGGTGTTTCAACATTATCCAATGGAATTTCGCCATCATCATCATTCTAGGGGGAGGGGGGAGGTAGAAGGAGGAAAATAATTAGAACTTAAACTCCAGAATTCAACACATCTTAACCCTTCAAGAATTCTCCATGCAGACCAACTACCCCCTTTTAAGTGCATTTCCACAATTCTGGGTTGTTAGAGGACAGCTAGAATGCAATGAGCATCAAAGGAAGGAGATCTCCAAGAAATACTTTCAGGCCTCCTCATGATGCACTGGCAAACTATTAGTGCATAGATCCAAAAAGGTCTTCTGTTTGAAATAACTTTCTGTGAAATTCAAGCAACCGTGAAGATCCTCTGGCCAAACATGTAAACCTAGAACAATAGGAAACACTTAAACAAAAATGATCTGCGCTCAAGGATCTGCAGCATCAGGATAAGCAGTAAGATCAAGCCCTTACAAAAGGTCAGGACACAACATTGCAACCATTGATTTTGAAGTTTAATTCAGAAGTTACCAGAACTCATTATGTCCTAAGCAACAGGGTAGCGTAGAAGTTAGTACAACGGTTTACAGTACCAGTGGCCCAGGTTCAATTCCTGCAAGTGTTTGTAAGGAGTTTCTATGTTCTCCCGGTGAGTGCGTGAGTTTCCTCCAGGTGCTCCGGTTTCCTCCCACCATCCAAAAATGCACCAATTGGTAGGTTAATTGGTCATCTTAAATAGTCTCTTGATTTGACTAAGGTGAAATCAAGGGATTGCTGGATGGCACGGCTTGAAGAGCCAGAAGGGCCTACTCCGTGCTGCATCTCAAAAATAAAGAAAATATAAGTTCATGTAACTGTTCAGCTCCCAACAGTCTTGAAGCTTTGCTGGGGCAACACTATCAGTAGTTGGGGATTAGTCACATCCTAAAGACCTGTTCAGACTACCTGTTAGCCTCTAATAGCTCTTGCCTTTACAACCACCTCTAAGTGCCTACAATCAAACACTAAGAAATACATGAAATATTATCAAAGCAAATTGAATTCTGAAAAAAAGTAATTGTAATAAAAATAAATGAATGATCCAGCCCAATATTCCAGTTCACTGCCCTATATGATTTATTGATTAACAAAAAGGCTATTACAAAAAGAAATGTCACTAGATCATCATTTTAAAGGCACATAATTTCATTCTTGCATTGTATGACCCAAATTATTTTTACTTTAAAAGTTTTAAAATTGAATATAAAGCATTAAATAGGAATTTGCACAGGAGTTATTCAGCAAACGTGATTCAATAACTGTCAAGCAGAGTGAACCTATTGCATTTCATTTGCAAATCTCACAAGAACCAAGTGAAAAATCAACTATGCTTAAGCAATCATCCTTTTTGAGCATCATCACCAGCATGAACAAGAATCCATACAACAGTAATGAAATATAACAAGCTACTGTTGGGAAAATTTAATTTTACAGAAATGCATTTCAAGTCAGCATTGTATGACAAAACAATAGAAAAGTAGTGATAACCTTGGCAACATAATAAAATGAATTTGCATTCAAGTATTTTTGAAGATATTTATTCATATAAACATAGTTGTCAAAACATAATGCAATATTCACACATGAGCAGACAGGTAATGAAAAGCAGACTACTTAGCCCCTCAAGTCTGACCCCCTTCTCCATGGCTGCTCTTCCCCAGGCCTCATCCCATAAAGTCTTAATTATAAAAACAGACCCCCCCCCCCACAGCCCGTCAAGAGTATCCCAATCACTTAACATCCGCTTACATCAATTACATTCTTATTCCCCCAACATTTCCATCAACTTCCTCTAGATTTTGCCACTCACCATCACAATGCCAATTTACAGTAACAACTTAAACTGCCCCATACAGTACATATTTGGAATACGAGAGGAAACCCACAGTCACATGGAGAACATGCAATCTCCACACAGAGAGCTTGAAATCAGGATCAAATCTAACTTAATGGAGTTGCAAGGCAGCATCTCTTCTAGCTGAACCACTATCGCTCCTCATTGTCCTTAATTCCCCAATTCTTCAGATATTTGCCTGCTTCCTTTTTAAATACCTCCTCTGATTTTGCCTCAACTCTTCATTGGAGAGAATTCTAGAGATTCACCACTCTCACAGTTGATCTGATAATAATTTTAACTCTACATTCCTATCTAATCATCTTTACATAGTAACTTTTCACTTCCATGTTCTCTAACCCTGTCATTAAAAAATATTCAAAACCACAACTTCTATCCCCAATGTGGGAGAGAGATCCAAAGACCTTGAACGCTCAAACAAAAAAAATGCCTCCACCTTCAAAGGGGCAACGCCTTGAATGGAATCCTCCCGTTCTAGGTTCTGCCACGTTCACTCTGCCCAATGCAGAGGATAAGACGTGACAGAATAGGACCAATCAAATGTGACAATGGAAAAGTGTGTATGGAACCGGAAGAGACAGCAGAGATACTTAAAGAATACTTTGCTTCAGTATTCACTATGGGAAAGGATCTTCGCGATTGTAGGGATGACTTACATTAGATTGAAAAGCATGAGCATATAGACATTAAGAAAGAGGATGTGCTGGAGCTTTTGGAAAGAATCTAGTTGTATAAGTCTCCGAGACCGGATGAGATGTACCCCAGGCTACCGTGGGAGGAGAGGGAGGACATTGTTGAACCTCTGGCAATGATCTTTGCATTATCAATGGGGACGGGAGAGGTTCTGGAGGATTGAAGGGTTGCAGATGTTGGAAGTAGAGATAGCCTAGGAAATTATAGACCAGTGAGTCTTACTTCAGCCTAGGAAATTATAGACCAGTGAATCTTACTTCAGCATTTGGTAAGTTGATGGAAAAGATCCTGAGAGGCAGGACTTATGAACATTTGGAGAAGCATAATATGATTAAGAATAGTCAGCATGGCTTTAATCAAAGGCAGGACGTGTCTTAAGAGGCTGATTGAATTTTTTAAGGATGTGACCAAATACGTTGATGAAGGTAGAGCAGTAGATGTCATGTATATGGATTTCAGCAAGGCATTTGATAAGGTACCCCATGCAAGACTTATTGAGAAAGTAAGGAGGCATGGGATCCAATGGGACATTGCCTCTGTGAGCAAGCCAGTTCTGGATCCACAAAGCAAAGAGTGGTTGTAAACAGGTCATATTCTGCATGGAGGTCAGTCACTAGTGGTGTGCCTCAGGGATCTGTTCTGGGACCCCTTCTCTTCATGATTTTTAAAAATGACCTGGATGAGGAAATGGAGGCATGGGTTAGTAAATTTGCTGATGACAAAATGGTTGGGGGTGTTGCAGATAGCGTGGAGGGCTATTAGAGTTTACAGTGGGACATCGATAGGATGCAAAACTGGGCTGAGAAGTGGCAGATGGAGTTAACCCCAGATAAGTGCGAAGTGGTTCCTTTTAGTAGGTTAAATATGATGGCAGAATATAGTATTAATAGCAAGACTCTTGGCAGTGCGGAGAATCAGAGGGATCTTGGGATCAGAGTCCATAGGACACTCAAAGTTGCTGCGCCGGTGACTCTGTGGTTAAGAAGGCATAGGGTGCATTGGCCTTCATCAACCGTGGTACTGAGTTTAAGACCAGAGAGGTAATGTTACAGTTATACAGGACCCTGGTCAGGCCCCACTCGCAGTACTGTGCCTAGTTCTGGTCATCTCACTACAGGAAGGATGTGGAAGCTATAGAAATGGTGCAGAGGAGACTCACAACGATGTTGCCTGGATTGAGGAGCACGTCTTATGAGAATAGGTCGAATGAACTCGGCCTTTTCTCCTTGGAGCAGCAGAGGATCAGAGGTGACCTGATAGAAGTGTGCAAGATGATGAGAGTCATTGATCGTGTGGATAGTCAGAGGCTTTTTCCCAGGGCTAAAAGGGCCAACATGAGAGGGCACAGTTTTAAGGTGCTTGGAAGTAAGTACAGAGGAGATGTCAGGGGTAAGTTGTATTTTTTTTTAAAAACGCAAAGAGTGGTGAGTGTGTGGAATGGGCTGCCAGCGATGGTGGTGGAGGTGGATACAATAGGGTCTTTTTAGAGACTCCTGGATAGGTACATGGAGCTTAGAAAAGTAGAGGGCTATGGGTAACCCTAGGTAATTTCTACCATAAGTACATGTTTGGTACAGCATCATGGGCCGAAGGGCCTGTATTGTACTGTAGGTTTTCTATGTTTCTATGCATCAGGATCTCCAATACTTAAATCAAGTCCCCCCTCAGTCTTCTGAAGTCCAGCAGATTCAAACCTAGCCACTTCAACCTTCTCTCATAAAACCCACTCATTCCAGATATTAGTTCAGTAAACCTTTTAGGAGCTGCTTCTGATTAACATTATTCCTTTATTAAGGAGAGCAATAGGATACACAATACTTAGATATATCTCAACAACATCCTTTATAAGTGAAGTACAATTTGTTTTTGTCTTCATTTCCCCGGACAGCAAACAATAACAATGTTAGCTTTTTTAAAAATTCCAATTTGTATACATTGAGATTATTTATACAAATTTTAAACATTAACGGATGTATCAAAGCCATTAAGGATTTCATCTGACTTGTGCTTGGAATTTGGCATGGTCCATCAGACTTTGACAATATTAGTATTTGCTATGTAGGCAAGTCAGAAAGATTTGTCATTTCTAATTAACAGAATTATTACCTCACTGGTTTTGCTCAAAATCCTTATAAGACCAAATGAAACTAAAACTATCTCAACTGCAGTTGGACCTTCAATTCTCTCTGTCCTTCAGATGCCCATTTCACAACCCGACATTTCAATTTTCTACCTCAAACCATAATTCTTTGTGAGAGTCCTCATGCTGGTGGCTCCAACATACCAACTGCATTTTTAGTGAGCTTCTTGTTTTCTCCTTCTTAATCTCCTCTTTGGCTCTGAGTGCTTGGGATTTGCACTTTTGGATCCAGTGACATGGGATATTGAATTCAAGATTGGCTTGGTCAGAGAAGAGAGATGGCAGTGGTGGAGGGGTTTGTTTGTCTGTGACGAGCAGTGCTCCTCAAGGATCAGTGCTGGGATGGCTGCTGTTTTTAGTACATATATTACAAAAATGCAGGTAGCCTGATTAGCAAATCTGCAGACAACACGAGAGTTGGTAGTGGAATTGTAGAAGGTTGTTAATGGATACAGCAGGGTATTAACCAATTGGAAGTATGAGCACAGGAAACGGCAGACGCAGTTTAATTCTGACAAGTGAGGTGGTGCATTTTGGGAGGACAAAAGCAAGTTTACAGTAAATGGCAGGCTCCTCAGTAGTATTCATGCATAGAAAAATCTTGGGTGTGGCCTCATTTTTCTCTGGAAGTGGCAACTATAAGTAGATGGCTGGGGTTAAAGGAGGCATTTGGGATGCTTACTTTCATCTGTCAGGTCATTGGGACAAAAGAAATGGCAAGTCACATTGCAGCTGCATCAATTGGCCCAAGCTGGATTACTGCTTACTGTTCTGTTTGCCACATTATGGGAAGAATATGCAGGCTTTGCAGAGGTTGCAGAAGAGGTTCACCGGGATCTCAATGTAAAAACTATATGCATAAACTACCTTGGGCGGTTTTCTTTGGGGCTGATGGAAGTATATAAAATTCTAAGAGGCACAGATAGGGTAGATGGTCAGTGCCTCCCCCACCCCCACCCAAAGATGAAAATATCAAATATGAAATCTACCCCTCGTTCATGACCCCACTAAGGAGCACCAGGCCATTGTCTCCCACACCGTCACCAACTTTATCCGCTCAGGGGATCTCCCATCCACCGCTACCAACCTTATAGTTTCCACACTCCACACTTCCCGTTTCTACCTCCTACCCAAGATCCACAAACCTGCCTGTCCAGGTAGACCCATTGTCTCAGCTTGCTCCTGCCCCACCAAACTCATTTCTGCATACCTCGACACGGTTTTATCCCCCCTTGGGTGCCAGGAACATGATGCCAGCAGAAGTGGTAGAAGCAGATATGATAGCAATGTTTAAATAGCATTTACACTGACACATGAACAGACAGGGAATAAAGGGAAATGAACCTTGTAAAGGCAATTGGTGATAGTTTAGATTGGCATCACAGTTAAAATAGACACTGGAATATTAACAGAAATTCTAGCATTACCAATATGTTAGGCTGCAGCTTGACAGCTGTGTTTAGTTCTTCCACTTTAAATACATCCCCAGACAGACTAATAGAGAGAAGTCAAGCCAGGAACCATGGTTGATTGTGATATTAATGCTAATTTTAACCATCATCATCACCCTGACTGAGGTCAGTCAGCTTGAAGTACAGCCAGTCATGCATTATTTCTCATTTTCCTTTCAATATAGATTACTGGACTGTACTGCCACCTATGCTAGCTCTGAGACATCTCATTCACCCTGCCCCCCGCCCCCATTTACCTTCTTGTAAATGATTCTAACTCAATGCCCAACATCTGCAAAATTCTGCTGCACCTTTATGTATAAGTGATAATTTAGAATACCAGTTAAGCTACAGCCAGAGATCCTTTGTGAAGTGAAAAAAAACTGGAATATTAGAGGAAACACATGCACTCTCAGTCAGACTGTGAGACTTCACGCAGATGGTGCTGTAGTTCAGAATGAAACCTGGGTTACTGTACTTGTGAAATAGCTGCACTACCACTGTGCTACTCCAAACATAGAAATAACTCATTGGCTAATCTTAAACTGTCATATTGGCTGCTTTTCTCACTTAAAAGGAAATGATTTGTCAAAACATTGTCATTAAAACTCAGAAGGAAAAAAACAATAAATTTTTGAGACAGTAAGTTACCTGCTGGTTGGAAGGATTGACAATTGCAGTCAGGAGGTTGTGACCCAAGGAATCAAATCTTACCAGTCTGCAAAACAAAACAACATTTTCAGTCATTGTGGCATGCCTCTAGTTAGGCAGAGTTTGAGAAATCTCATACCAATGCTACTTGAAAAGATTTTCTGAAAAGTGTTCTTCATAAACGTAAGGAAAAAGACTCCTATAAAATTATTAAAAATACTTAAAATTTCAAGAAATTTTAGAACAAGATACCTGCTTTCTTGTGTACTACACAATTGCAAAACCATTGTAGCTTCAAACTCAAAAGGAACAAATTGCACATCCAAAAATAAATGCAATTGATCAACAAGGGACACCTGCAAGCATGCTTGCATATATACATAGCCAACCTTCCAAATCCTGCATGAAAGCTATTTTATGCAATGCTCAAGCAACAATAACTTAAAGCATTTGAACAAGAACGTTTGTTGAAGCTATAGTCAATCCAGTCAGATTTAAAATAGAAATAGTTACCGCTAACTATAGTTATTCATGGTTGTTTTATTTTCTTCCAATTTTAAAAACCCTGGACAGAGAAAGAGGAAGCTTTTGGTTTTGGGAGGAACTGCTTGGCTTGTAGCTTGAAAATTAACAGGGAAGATTTTAATTAAATCTTGCCAATCAGAGACAAGAGAAAAAAAAGAGGAAGTATTTAACTGTTATTTCCCAAGGGCAAAATAAAAGCTGGTTCATTGTGCTTCTTCAATCAATCAGCTTCCTTATAAGCTGTTGCAATAGTATCATGGCCATTATTTAGTTACTCCGCAAATAAAGTCGTAACAAAACATCTAGTAAAAGTACAAATTCTGTCCGATACATTCCAATTCATCAAAATGGAACAGGATTAAAGATACAATATATCAGCATGCAGGACCAGCTAATACCTGAATTTGCATCTCCACATTTCGAGATATTAATTTTGTGGAGAATACACACTACCACAGAACTAGACACCGTAACAAAACAAAAAAAAATAGTAATCAACATTTGCCTATTAAATGTGAATATTTTCACCAACTTGATTCCGTGCAAGAGAATAAAAATTCCTCAAGTCAAAAAGAAATGTTAGCATTGAAATTAAACAAAATAATTTTCAAATAAAAATCTAAGTACTAACATTTGTACACTCTAAAAAGCACATTTCAGAAAAAATATATAAGTTGGTTCTTGCCCCGTACAGTCAACAAATGTTTTATATGGAGAGTGGAATATGAAATATTGGGCAACAACAAAATCAGGGAACTATGGATGAGCAGTTCTCATAATTACTACAAATAACTAACTTATTTTAAGTGTGGTAAATGCTTAATTAACATTTTATTGAGGAAACCCTCAGCACCACTCATCACATGACATTCATTGCTTTAAGAAGAAAGATCCAACTTGATTATATTACCACATTGTTAGTTAAGAGTTGCAAGTTTGTTAATTTCATGCCAAGTTACACTGTGATTCCTTACTGAAGTAGATCAGTATGTACAAGGCTGACAAGAATGTCATATTAAAGGCCGTGGTATACAACAATGGCGCTGTATCTGATCAACAACCTACTAGTTGAAAGTTTAAACCGTATCATAGCAAGATAAAAAAACAAGTTCAATATTTTTTGACTTGTAGCTGGCAAAGCAAAGAGAAAAAAAAAGTAAAATTTCCACTCTATCAGAACAGCCCAAATGATTTGTTGATACCTTTTGGAAAGCAAAAAATTCACCATCGCCAAATCTGGTAAGAAATTACTTTGGTCCGACTATTTTGTAGTAAAAATAAATCTCTTCCAACCATCTTCCAAGGGGTTAGAGAGAGATAAAATAACCATGCTAAGATCACACATCTTCCAGAAATATATTACATTGTGATCAAAGTGATGGTCAGCAGCTGTGACATTTTTCAAGTGGACTAGGAATGATAAATTGCTTGCTAAAATTTATATGTACACAAAGTAGCATGTAGCCAGCTGTATAAAGATCAAAACTGGAAAGAAAATACATTTACAGTTATGGAGTCATAGAATCATACAGCATGGAAACAGGCCCTTCTGCCCAATTGGTCCACACCAATCAAGATTCCCATCTAAGCCAGTGCCATTTGCTTGCACTTGGCTCATATCCCTCTAACATTCTCCCATTCATGTACCTGCCCAAGTATCTCTTATGTACCTGCCCCATCTCGTTTCATGTACACATCATTCTTTGAGTGGATAAAGTTGGCCTCAGGTTCTTATTAAATCTCTCCCTTCTCACTAAAACAATGCCTGCTTCTTCTTGATTCCCAACCCTGGAAAAAAAGACCATGAACATTCATCCAATCTATATCCCTCATGATTTTATACACATCTCATTCACTATGCACCTGTGAAATAAGTCCCAACCTGCTCGATCTCTGTCAATTACGCATTCCACCAGGTCCCGGCAACATCTTCATAAACCCCCTTTAAACTCTTCCCAGCTTAACAGCAGCTTTCCAACAGTAAGGAGACCAAAGCCCAACACAATTTTACAAAAATGGCCTCACCAACATCTCTTACAACGACAACATTACATCCAAACTGCTACACTCAGTACCCTGAACAATGAAGGTGAGCATGCCAAGAACCTTCACCACGCTGTCGACCTATAAAACCACTTTTAGAGAACATGTCCTTGTATCTGAGGTCTGCTGTTCTACAGCACTCCCCAGGACCTACAGCAGTTACCCACAAGTTAAATAGAATGTACATCAAAAAATAAGAAACAGGAGCAGGAAAATGGTATGCAGACCCTTGAGCTTGCTCTAAGATTCAAAAAAGATGATGGTTTAATGTTTCAGTTTATATGAGATTTTACTGCATTATCACCTTAACAAATGATTTCTTCAATAACCTGAAATCTCATGATCTCCATTCCAAATGGAATCAATAAACAAGCCTTCAAAGCTCTCCAGCATAGACATTTTCAAAAATTTACTGTACCACTCTCCAGGTTAACAACCATCTCCTCACTTCAATGCTAAATAGCCTAATCTTGAGCCTGGCTTATACTGATAATGACGGTTCTCGTTATGAAAGCAGATTAACTTTTCTTTTCCCCAAAACCCGACCCTTTCAAGCCCTTTCAAGTCCTTTCAAGTCATGGCTGCACTCCCAAACCCACACTTGTCTTGCGAAAGCAGATTGGATTGTGACAAAAGACCAAGTTATCAGAAGATTGATGCTGATATGAGAGACAAAGAGAGAAACATTCCAAATGTTAATAAGAGACGAGAGAGATTAACGAAAAGAGACACAGTTCCGAGTATTGTCAGACTGGTTGCTTTGAACCTGAACTGTTTGAAGTTTGATGGACAGGCGATACCCCAGCAGGGGGATAAAAGGAACAGGTTCGCTAAGGCAAGGACACACACCACGACATAACGAGACCCTGGAAGTGTGGTGTGTCCCCCCACAAGTTGGTGGGAGTATTGGATGTCTGGCGCGGGACCGGCCATAAATGCACAGGGTGAAAAGGTACGATCAGTGGGAACCTGGTATGTGTGTCCGCCCTTGCATGGGTGCCGGGTTCACCGCAGAAGAACGATCGTATCCGGAACGGAGGGGTCACAGTCAGTGACCTCAGAAGACATTACAAAGGGCTCGCCCGAAAGCTAACTGCGAGGAATATCAAAGATCTGTTTGAATCCGATTTGAATATCATTCGCTCGCTCTCGCTCTCTCTCTCTCTCCCCCCCTCCCCCCCAACGGCAGAACAGCGATTACTGCGAACTGAACTAAACTGAACTGAACTCTGCGTCACTTGAGACTGATCATTTTACCCCTAGACTGCGATAGAGCTTGATTGATCCTATTATCCTAGTTCTGTGTACATGTGCATTTTATCATTGCTAACCTGTTGCATTTATATCCTTATGATTAGAGTACTGTGTTACTTATTTCTTTAATAAAACTTTCTTAGTTCTAGTAATCCAGACTCCAACTAAGTGGTCCATTTCTGCTGGTTTGGCAACCCAGTTACGGGGTACGTAACATAAGTGGGGTTCTCGTCTGCGATTTTGAACGCTAAATTTGTGACGGGGTAAATTGATTGGGTTAAAATTTCCGAAAGAAGGAAAAGGCAAACAGCAGAAATGGAGATTGAGGAATTTCTAAAGGCGCCGACCTTGAAGGCATTAGAGGATGCCAGGAAAGCAGAATTGGCAGCTGTGGCCAAACGGTTGAATTTTTTTAAGGGGAAGTCGACCATGAGGAGAATAGAGCATTATGTGTCTAAAGCTATGTTTCCCCAAGGGGAGCTGGAGGTGATATCTATTGGAAAACCTGGTGGAGATGCAGTACAGGTGCAGATGGAAAAATTGAGACTCGATCACGAGTTCCGGGTAAGGCAGCTAGAACACAAAGAGAAACAGTTAGAACTGCAAGAGAGAGAGAAACAGTTAGAACGGCAAGATAGAGAGAAGCAGTTGGAGCAAGAAGAGAGAAAGAGGCAGTTGGAGCGAGAAGAGAGGCAGTTGGAGAAACAGAGGGAAAGGGAATTTGAGCTGGAGAGGTTAAAGATGACGGCAGCGCAGGGGCCCATGCCGAACCAAGGTGGAGGGTTCAGGGCGACCCAGGAGGTTAGGCTGGATCCCCCATTTGACGAGACCGATGTTGATCGGTACTTTCTCCATTTTGAAAAAGTTGCTGCAAGTCAGGACTGGCCGAGGGATAAGTGGGCTGTTTTGCTTCAGAGTGTACTTAAAGGAAAAACCCAACAAGCTTACTCGGCCTTGTCCACAGAAGATGCCCAGAGGTATGAGGTGGTGAAAGAGGCCATACTCAGGATTTATGAGTTGGTCCCGGAGGCATACCGGCAGAAGTTCCGGAATGCAAGGAAGCAGTGGGACCGCACGTATTTAGAGTTTGCCCGTGAGCTGCAGACATATTGTGAGCGTTGGTGCGCCTCGAAAGGGGTCAATGGGGATTATGACAGACTGCTACAGCTCATCCTGATTGAGCAGTTTAAAGGTTGTGTCCTTGATGGTATGAGACCCTACCTAGATGAGAAAGAGGCAGACACTTTAGCCGCAACTGCTAAGTTAGCGGATGAGTACGCGTTGACACAAAAAATGAAGTTTACCCCGAGTAAAGGCTACCAGAAGGGTAGTCAAGAGGGCGGGGAGAGTCCACCAGAAAAGTCAGAAAGTAAGCCGGGGACTAGTGAGAAGGATAAGGTAGACCGGGAGCAATTTGGTAGGAAGTCTCCTGGGGTCGTATGCTATAATTATGGGAAAGCCGGACACTTTGCGTCCAGGTGCTTTGCCCCAAAGAAGGAGACGGGGAAAGGAAAAACGGCGGTTCCGACTGGCTGTATTGAGCTGGTAAACAAACCGCTGGGGGAAGAAGAGGTCTGATAAAGTTCAGGAAGGGCGCGAGAGGTTTATCTCAGCCGGATTGGTGTCGGTGAAGGAGGGGTTAAACCCAGTTCCAGTATGGATCTGGAGAGACACAGGAGCTTGTCAGTCACTGATCTTAAGGAGTGTTTTAGACTTTAGTTCAGAGACCGAGACTGGGGAGGTCAGGGTCATAAAAGGCATTGGGAAAGGGACTGAAGCAGTACCTTTGCACCAGATACACCTAAAAAGCGACTTGGTCTCTGGACCGGTCACGATCGGGGTGAGGCCCGAACTACCGATGAAAGATGTGGAGGTCTTACTCGGTAATGACCTCGCCGGCGGAGAGGTGTACCCAGCAGTAAGATTGACAAGCCAGCCTGCCAGCATTGAGGCTCTGCCCATGGACTCATAGGTTTATCCTGTTTGCGCAGTGACTCGGCGAATGTCCAGGAAGGCTGCCGAAGCTAATATAGATTTAGCTGAGACGTTTTTACCAGCCTTGTATCAGAAGGGGTTAGAAAGTGAAAAGGAGCATAGTGAAACCGGAGGAAGTGAGGGAGTTGAGGTAGAGTTAGCATTAGCAAGGAAGGACTTTATACAGGCACAGGAGCGAGACGAGGAGCTGATGGTTTTGGCGGAGACAGCCCTCTCTGAAGCAGAATTAAAAAGGGAGCCAGTGGGCTACTGTGTGGAGGAGGGAGTGCTAAGGAAGAAATGGAGACCAAGTACCGTGCCCGCAGATGAGGAATGGGGGGTGGTGCCAAAAATTTATGGGGATGAGATTCTTAACCTGACCCACAAGATACCCCTCGGTGGACATTTTGGGGGGAGGAAAACAGTCGGCAGAATCATGAAAGAGTTTTACTGGCCACACAGGAGGAGTGTTATTGACTATTGTAGACGTGAGCTAACAGAGTTACAGGCTTTTGATATGCTAACAGCTTGCCACGATAGGCGATCAGACCTCGTCGGTGTTATCACGAAAATTAATGAGGCCAGTGTGCCACCTGATAAGGGGAAAACCCATTTTGAAAAGATAAGTATGGTGCCAACCAGATGGGAGAAGTCTATAGTTTTGGCCAGCTTTGCTGATAAGGTCTCTCCCTTAATCCCCGAACAAAGCAAACCGCTAAGAGAGCTAATTAAACAGCACGCACACGTATGTCCGAATGTCCCAAGGCGATGCAAAGAGCCGGGACATGGGGTTGTTGTCACATCAGGTCAGCCTAGTGAGCAACACCCCTATAGGATGATTAATTCAGTGACAAAAGGGCTAAAGAACGCAGAAGCATATATTGGCGATGTAGTGGTCTGGAGTGACACGTGGGAGGAGCACAGTGTGGCACTGTTTAAACGGCTGTCTGAAGCCAGCCTGACAGTGAACCTCGCAAAAAGTGAATTCAGCCACGCGAAGGTCACTTATATGGGATTTGTGGTAGGACAGGGGCAGTTGGCTCCAATGCAAGCTAAGGTGCGGGCTATCTCTGAAGTCCCCACCCCGACAGACAAGAGAGCCCTGAGAAGGTTCTTGGAGATGGTGGGGTACTATCAGAAGTTCTCCAAAAAAAAAACCTCACGGATATTACCCACCCTCTTACTAAGCCCTTGCCAAAGAATGCTAAGTTGGTGTGGGACGACCCTTGTTATCTGTGTCCGGGACGAAAACCACTGAGAAGTTACACTGATCACAACTCATTAGTGTTTTTGGCCACTATGAAGTTTGCTAAGTTGGAGCCTGATCTTAGAGGATTATTAAAATAACACATATAAAAGGAACGGAAAATGTGATTGCTGACTGTCTGTCAAGGTGTTGACAACTCAAAGTTCTCTGTATTAGCCAAATAGCTGATGACCATGTATATTTGTGTGTATCTAATAATGTATTAATGCCTATAATTTTTACCCTGGTAAAAATCCTTTGAACAGTAGGAGTGTGACAAAAGACCAAGTTATCAGAAGATTGATGCTGATAAGAGAGACAAAGAGAGAAACATTCCAAATGTTAATGAGAGACGAGAAAGATTAACGAAAAGAGACACAGTTCCGAGTATTGTCAGACCGGTTGCTTTGAACCTGAACTGTTTGAAGTTTGATGGACAGGCGATACCCCAGCAGGGGGATAAAAGGAACAGGTTCGCTAAGGCAAGGACACACACCACGACATACACGAGACCCTGGAAGTGTGGTGTGTCCCCCCACAAGTTGGTGGGAGTATTGGAGGTCTGGTCGCGGGACCGGCCATAGACGCACAGGGTGAAAAGGTACGATCGGCGGGAACCTGGTGTGTGTGTGTCCGCCCTTGCCTGGGTGCCGGGTTCACCGCAGAAGAATGATCGTATCCGGAACGGAGGGGTCACAGTCGGTGACCACAGAAGACATTACAAAGGACTCGCCCAAAAGCTAACTGCGAGAAATATCAAAGGTCTGTTTGAATCCGATTTGAATATCATCATTCGCTCGCTCTCTCTCCCCAAAGGCACAACAGCGATTACTGCGAACTGAACTAAACTGAACTGAACTCTACGTCACTTGAGACTGATCATTTTACCCCTAGACTGCGATAGAGCTTGATTGATCCCATTATCCTAGTTCTGTGTACATGTGTGTTTTATCATTGCTAACTTGTTGCATTTATATCCTTATGATTAGAGTACTGTGTTACTTATTTCTTTAATAAAACTTTCTTAGTTCTAGTAATCCAGACTCCAACTAAGTGGTCCATTTCTGCTGGTTTGGCAACCCAGTTACGGGGTACGTAACAGGATGTACACCAAACCTAATGTGTATCATTCACCATCCTAATTTCCAATCAATGACATTTAGAAGAATCAAATAAGACCCTAAGATATAGGAGCAGAATTAGGCTATTTGGCCCCTCGAGTCTTCTCCACCATTTCATCATGGCTGATCCAAATTTCCTCTCAGCCCCAATCTTCTGCCTTCTCCCCATATCCCGTCATGCCCTGAACAATCAAGAATCTGGCTGTCTTTAAATTTTCTGCATCCTTGTATTTTGTGATGCTCTTTTCAAATGCATTAATCCACATTTAATGCACCATTATTCGTAGTTTACTGATAGGTGAACTGAATTCCCAGCAGCAACTGAACAGGAAAATAGTCTTGTTTACACAGAAACCTCGGGATTTGAAGCTCAACTACAAAAATACAGCATTTATTTTTCACTTAAGACCATCAAGATCCATTCCTCAATGGAGTAACATACACACTATGCATGTGCTCCAGGCAGCAGCTCTCAATTAACTATGTACACAAACCTGACTCGCTCCATTTCACTTGCAGTTTTAACCACCGCAAACGGTTCACGCCGACTCCAGTCCCAGAAGTGGATCTCATTTGCAGTAGCTATCAAAAGGAGTTGTGCCATAGGATGGAAAGCTAAGGATGCGATGGCAACATTGTTCTCTGTAAACCAACTTTCACTGCCTCCCTGTAAAATAGAACATTGAAGAATATTTTGCTATGTTTAATGTAACATCGTCAATCCTTGCTAAACACGGTATTAAAAAGACAGTAAAGTAAACAAAGATCTATTTTACAGTAAGCTCAATTTGAGATATTAGTTGTAGGAGAAGATGCAAAGGAACAATTCTTTCCTTAATCCACAGTAATCTAGATAGAGAGTCAGAACATTACAAGTAGTCACTTGTAAGATAGAGTCACATGAAAGCAAGATATGCAGTTCAGGCTATCAATCAAATTCATTTATCACTCATATCCCATTGACAGTTTTTTGTTAAAAGGAGAATTCCTTCATTTAGGAGTCCACAGTAAATGGTTTCCACTTCTATCACCAGAGATCAATGAATTCCAATTCTACAGATATCTACCCTATGTTATTAATACTTCTTTGTGCATGTATGAGTTACCTTTTAGTTTCCGATTTTATTTTTTTCCATAATTGCAAATCGCTTCACATTCAGGCTAAGGTTTCTTATACTTACGTGTAAATCCCAGATTCGAACCTCTCCATCTAGACATCCAGATGCCACAAGCCCTTGGATGGTGGGGTGAAAAGTTACACACCAAGGTGTTCTTCTGTGACCCACCAGTGAATGAATACATCTCCCAGACTTAACTTCAGTGATGTAAATATTGTGATTTACGTGGGTGGAGGCCATCAATGTTCTTAAAGTATTAAACAAAAACAAGTAGTTAACATTAAATAGTACTTGAGAATAACTAAAAACCCATAATTAAAAATAGATTTTTAATGGAAAAAATAGATTTTTGATTCATAATCCACAATTCATGGTCTTAGATACTGAAAATGTCCAGAAAGTTGCACTTACATATATTCTAACAATTGGGATAGCAGGCTATCATTTCAGAGTTTATTAACTGGGTTGGAGGAACAAGTAAAGAGGATCAAGCATAATGCACATCAAAACCAAATTAAAATATACGTGAATTATATAAAATTAGTTGATTTGTATTATAAGAAAGCTTGTAGGTGCAGAGAAAACATGCAGAGGTCTTAGTGATAGTTGCAGCTATGAATAGTAAAAATTTCTGGTGAAATGAGGCTATATGAAAAGTAATGGTCCAATGTGACCTATGCAAATACAATGTAAATGAAGAGCAAAGGCAAGAAAACTACACTTTGGCTACTTGGCCAAACACAATTTATTTTCAGGCATTTCAGACCATCCTGGATAATGTCATAGAACACTACAGTGCAGAAACTGGCCATAGGCCCACCCAGTCTATGCCAAACTATTATGCAGCCTACTCACATCGACCTCTACCCAGACCATAACCGCCATTGCTCCTCCCATCCATGTACCTATCCAAATTTCCTTTAAATGTTGAAATCAAACCCACATTCATCACTTCCCAGAGTAGCTCGTTCCACACACTCACCATCCTCTAAGTGAAGTTTCCTGTCATGTTCCTCTTAAACATTTCACCTTTTACATTAACCCATGACCTTTAGTTCTAGTCCCATCCAATCTCCCTTCTTGTATTTACCCTATCTATATCCTTCATAATTTTGTATACCTCTATCAAAACACCACTCATTCTCCTGTGTTCCAGGGAAAAGTCTAACCTGTTCAACCTTTCCCTGTAACTCAGGACCTCAAGTCCCAGCAATACACTTGTAACTTTTCTCTGCACTCTTTCAATCTTAATAGTATTCTTCCTATAGGTAGGTGACCAAAACTGCACACAATATTCCAAATTAGGCCTTACTAACATTTTATACATCTTCAATATAACATCCTATTTCCTGTACTCAAGACTTTGATCTATGAAGGCTAATGTGCCAAAAGCTCTATTTACCTGTGATGCCACTTTCAAGGAATTATGGATCTGTATTCCCAGATCCCCTTGTTCTATTGCATTCCTCAGTGTCCTACTGCTCACCATACATGTCCTACCCTGGTTGATCCTCCCAAAGTACAACACCTCACATGCATTAAATTCCAGTTGTCACCATGAAACCAATCTTGGTATTATCCACAAATACGCTGATCCAGTTTACCTCATTATCATTGAGATCATAAACGTAGATGACGAACAAACTGATACACCACTGGTCACAGGATTCCAGTCAGAATACCACACTCTGGCATCTCCTGCAAAGTCAATGTCTAATCCAATTTACTACCTCATGCTAAAGTCAAGCCACTTAATCTTGACCAACCTCCCATGCAGATCTTCTCAAAGGCCTTGCTGAAGTCCATGTCAACAACATCCACTACCTTTCCTTCATCAACCGTCCCGATAATTTACTTGAAAAGCTGAGTAAGATTGGTTAGACATGACCTACCATGCACAAAGCCATGTTGACTATCCCTAATCAGTCCCTGATGTGGTTATGCTTACCACAGTAAGTAGTTCTCTGTGAAACTGCCAGCTTTTCCTCACACGTATCTTAGCATTCTCTGCACCCAACAAAAGAGGGAAGTGATATTTACATCTATATCAAGAATCGATTTTGTCTTTGAAGGTCTTCTTTCAAACTGCCCCACATTTTCCCCACCCATAATTTACAGAAAAGTAACTGAATGTGTATTCAGAACTCCTGCACAAGCAGATTTCATTTGATTCACCAAATGGCAGCTTTGCTTGCAGTTGCAGACACAAGGAATTCTGCAGATGCTGGAAATTCAAGCAACACACAAAGTGGCTGGTGAATGCTGCAGGCTCCAGGCAGCATCTCTAGGAAGAGGTACAGTCGACGTCTCGGCCCGAAACGTTGACTGTACCTCTTCCTAGAGATGCTGTCTGGCCTGCTGCGTACACCAGCAACTTTGATGTGTGTTGCCTGCTTGCAGTTACCTGGATTCTAAGCTCAGAATCACTAACCTTCTCTAACTTTTCTACACCTTAATGTACTCCTTAAAATTGGCTTCAGCAAGTTTTTAAATTACGGATTATGTAGTCAAGGGACTAATTTCATTTAATAATAATCCAATAAGGTAACTTTGCTTGTTTTTCTACATTTGTCAATTGCATTAATGAACAGTCTTCAGGTGAAGTGGGGTCTTTGTTCTGGATACTTGCAATACTTCACAGCTTACAAGTAAGCTGTTTTTAAGAACCTAAAAGTACATAAGACCTTTGATAATCACAAGTCACCACAAGTTGCTTTACAATCGTGAAATTTACTAAGCAAGCAATTATTCTATTGGCATGCACTTTGCTCTCACTAACAGCACTAAGATACCTGGACATCCTATCTGCTTTGGAGGCCTTGAAGAAAAGCCATAGGCATAATTGTATTAGAGAAAATTCCTTGCTCTGTGGAATCCTTAGCATCTGATTAATCAGTTGAGAGTAAAGCACATCACCTAGAAAGAGGCCTTCTAAAAAAAATTACTAATGTGAGATTAGATGCTCAGTTCCTGAAACAGGACTTGAAGCTTTCACTTTTTCAGAGTGCCACTTTAACAGGACATAGGAAAAATTGAGATTCTGTTAAAGTAACCCTATATACTAAATAAAACCATTTAAAAAAATTATTCTTAACAGCAAGGAACTGTTTTAGAAATTAGCAAGGAACCCTTAAAGTCATCCAAAGGAGATTAATCATGCTGCCACTGACCTGTCTGGGCTAAATGCCAGGAGGAAAGTTGATCGGGGACTGTCTGGAAGTTCGACTTTCTGCAAGAGGAAAATATCATGAGGTATAACTAACTGCTCCACACATTAAAATATTAATCTCAAATTTGTTCTCAAAACACTTTCTGGGCCTCATAATTATATTACGTTGCCGTCATATTTAAATTACTTCAAATTGGAAAGAAACGCAATCGACCAAATAGTGAAATGGATGAGATTCTAAAAAAACGTCAATTTCTGAAATCAAACTACAATTTTTAAACCTCAGGACCAGCAGAAAGTGAAAGAAAGAAGATTGCACTGTGAAAGAGGATGGTTACAAATTGTATCATTGTAGTATATCAATATATCAGTGTAACTTTACATTGCCTTGGACCAATCTGCTATATTACAAACCATAGCTCAATTGTAATTTCATATCTACCATCTGTGGTAAACTCAAAAGATGATGAAAGCAGAAAAACAAAAACAATGAAAATGATGACAGAAATTGCATCTCCTGAAATGCAAAAACAGCACTTGAAAGACTAAGGGAAATATTCTTTTATATAGGATAACCAAACTCCATAAGCTGGCAGATAATATTGTTTTAAAAGAGTAAAGAGTACTCTCTACACAATTGAAAAAAAAATCTCTTTTGAAAATTGTGTAGTTAATATGGATTGAGAACAAATGTACTGATCCATGGTCTACTGTTTCAAGCAATTTGCTTATTAGCATAATTATATTATGGAAATGGGGCAAAGATTAGATTTAACATTTACAGAATTTGGTATTTCAGTGCATTGCTCTTCCTTCCCTTAACAAATTGCAGCTACAACCTAGATATCAGCTTCAAAACTACTACAGCACTCTATTAATATATTTGAAAATACAACAACACTCTGAAGTACATTTAATAAGTAAAAGTAATACACTCGAGTTGTATTTTAAGAATTGACAAAAATATCTGCGTTTCCTTAAGAATTTATTTATATTATGTTGAGCATCAGTTGTACAGTAAATATTCCACGGAATAAGTTCATTGCTTTGACGCTATGTGGGGGGGGGTGGGGGTTGGCAGGAGAGACAAATTACATAGTGTGGCTCGGTGACTCTGAAGGGAAGGGGAAATGAGAAGGAGAGAAGTAGTGATAGGGAATTCAATAGTTAGGGGAGGAGACAGAAGATTCTGTGGATGTGAAAGAGACTCACAGATGGTATGCTGCCTCCTAGTTGCAAGGGTCTGGAATGTCTCAGATCAGGTCCTCAGCATTCCAAAGTGAGAGAGTGAGCAGCCAGAACTTGTGGTGCATATTGGTATCCATGATATAGGAAAATGGGCGAGATCCTGAAAAGGACATAGGGGACTAGCTAGAAAACCGAAAAGAAGGTTGTCAAGAGTAATAATCTGTAGATTGCTGCCTGTGCCACATGCAAGTGAGAGTAAAAATAGGATGATTTGGCAGATGAATGTATGGCTGAGGAATTGGTGCAGGGCACAGTACTTCAGATTTCCAGATCACTGGGATCTCTTCTGGGGAAGCTATGACCTGTACAAAAAGGACAAGTTACAAAAAGGAGAGTTAAAACTAGTTTGGTAGGGGAATGGAAACCAGAGTAATAATTCAGCAGATGGGGCTTCTGGTGTTAACACAGATGCAGCTTCTCAAAGGTCAAGCAGTTGATGGGGCAAAATTGCAGTCAGTTGAATATGTTAAAGTATGTTTATTTTAATGCAGGTATTATAAGGAACAAGGATGATGGACTTAGTGCATGGGTCAGTACATGAAGCTATGATTTCAAAGTCATTACAAAGACTTGGTTGTCATACTGTATGGGCAGGAATTCCTGCTGGATGTTCCAGGATTTAGATGTTTGAAAAGGGACAGGGAGCAAGGTAAAACACATGGGGAAGTTGCATTGTTGATCAGGGATAGTATCACAGCTGCAGAAAGGGAGGACGTCATGGAGGGATCATCTACTGACTCAGTGTGGGTAGAAGTCAGAAACAGGAAGGAAGCGATTACTCTATTGGGAGTATTCTACAGACAGCACCCACCCCCATAGCAACAGGGACAATAAGGAACAGATCAGGCAGCAGATTTGGGAAGGGTGCATAAATAGCAGGGTTGTTGTCATGGATAACTTCAACTTCCCTTATATTGAGGGCACCTCCTTAGTGCAAAAGGTTTTGATGGAGCAGAATTTGTTAGGGAATGTGTCTTGGAAGGATTACTGACAATATGTAGATAGGCCGACTAGAGGAGAGGCCATACTAGATCTGCTACAGGGCAATGAACCAGGTGAGGTGTCAGATCTCTGCTTGGAGACAGTGGCCACAGCTACCTCGCCTTTACCATTGCCTTGGACAGGTATAGCAGCAGACAGTATGGGAAAGTAGTTATTTGACTGAGAGAGAATTATGATGCTGTTAGGTGGAGACGGGAGCTTAACTTAGGAACAGCGTTACTCAGAAATGCACAACGGAAAGATGGACATTATTTCGGGAGCACTTACATGGGGTTCTGGATAGATTTATCCTATTAAGGCAGGGAAAGGATGGTAGGGTGAAGAAGTCATGGCTAACAAGAGGTGTGGAACACCACGTCAAGAGAAATAAAGTTGCTTAACGTTTAGGAAGTCAGGATCAAAGCTCTCGGAGTTACAAGGTAGCCAGGAAGGAGCTTAAGAATGGATTTAGGAGAGCTAGAAGGGGGAATGAGAAGGCCCCGGCTCCAATGTGCTCTATGGGAACATGAGGATGACTAAAATGAGGGTAGGACTGATCAGGGATAAAAGATGAAATGTACCTAGAGTCAGAGGAGGTAGGAGAGTTCCTTAATGAATACTTTGCTTCAGTGTTCACCAGTGAAAGAGACCTTGACTTTTACGAGGACAGTGAAAAACAGGGTGATATGCTATAATATGTCAATGTTAAGGTAGAGGATACCTGGAACTTTGAAAAACATTAGGATAGTTAAGTCCCCTGGGTCAGTTAGGATATATCCAAGGTTACTATGGGAAGCGAGGGAAGAAATTGCTGCACCTTTGGCAATGATCATTGTGACTACACTGGGCACAGGAGTATTAACAGATAATTGAATGGTGAAAAATGTCATTCCTTTGTTCAGAAAGGAAGTAGGGATAACTCTGGGAATTATAGACCAGTGAGTCTTACTTCAATGGTGGGCAAACTATTGGAGAAAATTCTTACAGCCAGGAGTTATGAGCATTTGGAGAAGCATAGTCTGTTTATGAAATAGTCAGCATGGCTTTGTGAGGGTCAGGTCATGCCTTACAAGCCTGATTGTAGTAAAATATATTGATGCATGTAGAGCAGTGGATGCTGTGATTTTGGATTTTAATAAAGCATTTGATAAGGGTTCCCTATGGTCACCTCATTTAGAAAGTCAGGAGGCATGGGATCCAGAGAAACTTGGTAGTGTGGATTCAGAATTGGCTAGAAGGTGGTTGTAAATGGAGAGTATTTTGCCTCAAGATTGGTGACCAGTGGTGCTCTGCAGGGGTCTGTTCTGGAACCCCTTGCTCTTCATGACTTTTTTTTAAATGACTTGGATGAAGAAGTGAAAGAATAGGTTAATAAGTTCCTGGGTGACATAAAGTTTGGTGAAATTGTGGATAGTGTAGAAGGTTGTCAAGGGTTACACAGACATTGATAGGATGCAGAGTTGGGTTGAGAAGTGGCAGATTGAGTTCAACATGGAAATGTATATAGTGATTCATTTTGGAAGGCAGAATGCAGGATTAATAGAATTCTCAGCACTGTGGAGGAACAGAGGTATCTTGGGGTCTATGCAAGTTGATAGAGTTGTTAAGAAGGCATACTCTATTAATCAAGGTTTCAGTTCAAGAGCCACGAGGTAACGTTGCAGCTCTATAAAATCTGGTTAGACCCGGGTTGGAACTATTGTATTCAGTTTTGGTTGCTTCATTATAAGAAGGATGTGGAAACTTTGGAGAGTACAGAGGACATTAACCAGGATGCTGGCTGGATTGAACAGCATGTCTTAAGAGGATGGGTTGAGTAACTAGGGCTTTTCTCTTTGAAGCGAAGAAGCATGAGAGGTGACTTGATTGAGGTGTACAAGACGATAAGAGGCACAAGTTGAGTGGACAGCCTGAGATATTTTCCCAGGGCAGTAAGAGCTAATACAAGAGGTCGTAATTTTAAGGTGATTGCAGGAAAGTAAAGTGGGTATGTCAGTGGCAAGTTTTCTTTACACAGAGAGTTGTGGGTGTGTGGAACACCCTGCCAGGGTTGGTGGTAGAGCCAGATACATTAGCAAAATTTAAGAGACTCTTAGATCGATGTATCAAAGAAAAATGGAGGGCCAGATGGAAGGGAAGGAATAGACTGATCTAAGAGTAGGTTAAAACATCAGCACAACATCATGGGCCAAAGGGCCTGTACTGTGCTACAATGTTCTATGTGTCTCCCAACTTATGTTCTGCATCGTAAGCTTACAACCCCAACAGTTACTCACAAACAATCCTCAACCCATTTCCCAAATAATCTTCACAACTCACCCAAACTACAATCAACCCCAAATGTCAATGATCTATTTGCACCATGTTTAAGCTCAAAATAACAGAAATTCCATCAATGTCGAAAACTACAGCATCAGTAATAACGAGGATGAAAACCACTTCAATTGTTCTCATCTTTTATCTTGATGTCCGAGAGAATCACAAGTAGTACAAAATATGGCTGTGAAAGGCCACTCTCCTTTAAGTCTTTAACAGAAAGGAAATCTCAAACAGTACAATGTTCAGCACATGGGTCTTTTTGATTTAATACATCCATATGAACCACGATTTATTTTCCTCATAACTAATTCTCCTGCATTTCTATACAAAAAAAATAGCAAATTCAGTACTTTCTATAATAACATAAGCTCCTTTGGCTGTGTGAGATTTACAAATAAATGAGATCGACATCATTATTATGTGCTATGTCATGTGACACGGGCAATTAAGGTCTTCCAGCCATCTTTAATCTATTTTCCAAGCGAGGGATCGTTGCCTGTGAGGAAAGCCCCTCTCATGCTGTTCTCAAGATGGTCACAATCATGACCATGATTGTCCTTGGCAAATTTTTCTACAGAAGTGATTTGACTTTGCCTTCTTCTGGGTAGTGTCTTTACAAGATGGGTGACCCCAGCCATTATCAATACTCTTCAGAGATTGTCTGCCTGTTGTCAGTGGTCCTATAACCAGAACTTGTGATGTGCACCAGCTGCTCATAGGACCATCCACCACCTGCTCCCATGACTTCATGTAACACTGATCAGGGGGCTAAGCAGGTGGTACAGCTTACCCAAGGGTGATTTGCAGGCTAGTGGAGGGAAGGAGTATCTTACACCTCCTTTGGTAGAGATGTAACTCCACCCTGCCACCTGTAAGAAATGAGATGACCAATCTTATTCAGCTGCTACGATACTTCAGTTTCCAAGTGAAGCATTTAGAATTATTATTGCTAATCACTGATGATCACAGTGTGCACTCAACCATTCTTTACTTAAAATTAAGTTAAGAAAATAATCTTAAAATACAGGGCCAAGTAAAACAAAATCATGTTTTGTATACTTGAAACATTTCAAGACAATGGAACAATCTGATTTAAAATTAAGATTGAAGACCTGTGATTTTGCTCACCTGACTTTCCCATTGCATCCATCGTGTCTTATCCTCTACCAGCTCCTCTAGGCAACTTTGACAGCCCAGCTCCTGGAAGCCACGCTCACGGCTAGTCAGGATTTGAATTGCATTCTTTGAATCAATGCTCTTCATTGCTACAGAACTCAGTCCTATGGATTCACAGCTTCCAGAGGCCAGGGATTTCAAATCACCAACACCAGGTCACCGCTAAGAACAGCCCATCCAGATCAAGTCAGAAAATGATCACTATAAATTGAAACAGAGAGAAAATTAACACCACATCTAAACTGCAAATTTTGAAAACCACATTTTTTAATTCATTGCACTGATTAAAGAAGTATTTTTGCTTAATGTCAAAACTCACTGCTTGACAATTTCTTCCCTTCAGTTTTGTTGATCATTCACTTATTAGCTTGCATGGTTTCAGTGATATAAGATGTAGCACAGTTAAAAGAATGGCTCAGGCAAACCAGGAATCAGAACACAACCTTTCCTTGTGCACTGATACTAGAAAATGTCAGATTCTCCTTTACCATACAAAAAAAATCTGGCGAAATAAATAATCATGCAGTTTCTCAGCTCAGGCTCTGATCTGACAAATGATTTGATTAAAACAAGATGAATAACAGCACAGAGTTCACATTTTTCCACCTTGGACACAGAAAATAAAGGCTTTTACAGCTTTGCTTTCAAACTTGCTGCATTTTGACTATGTTTCATCTCTGGAGAAGTGGCACAAAATTTTGCAACACTGAACAAAGGCTGCAAACCTCTTTCAATGACCAAAGTTAAATGTAAACCAAACATTCAAGACCACAGTTTAAAGTCTATAGAGTCACCCAAAGATGCTCTTTGCCAAAATGTGCTTTTATAGAACCCAACCACACCTGTCAATCAGATCACGAACTCCAGGCTGGACAGACAGGGCACCTGGGGTAATAAGAACAGATACACAGTATATACCCAGAGAAATATTACTCAACCACCTTAAAGAGTAGTCAATTACTATACCTCTCAAGGATCAGTCATCTATACCGAATGGACTGACAATCAATTACTATGACCTGCGTGTTTGCACTTAAATGTAACGGCTCGTATTTGTAAAACAAATTTTAGAAAAGAAGCCAACAACAAAAATTAGAACCTTAGGGAAAATTCTAAGTAGCCTTTCTGGACTAGGGAAACAGTCTTTCATTGAAAAGCATCCCATGGAACATAATGTTAATGTCTTACATATGCTCTCTCACAATACATGAAATAAACCTCATGTTTCAAAGTCTTTTTTAGCACTACAAATTAACTTTAGTCAGAAGAATATTTTAGTTTGTTTAACTGTTAAAGAGAGCCCCGAGGCTTGAAATAGCATTTTAGTGTGGTTCACTGGTTGAAGCATTGAGTAGAAATGTTGGGAAGTCATACTGCAACTGTATAAAAATTTTGGTTAAGCCACATTTATAGTAATTGTGCAACTCTGGTTGACACTATTAAAAAGACGTGGTGGAAAGAACGCAGAAGAGACTCACCTAGGTGTCGTCTGGATTGGAACATGTTAGCTATGAGGAGAGGTTGGACAAACATGGATTGATTTCTCTGGAGCAGAAGCTGATTGAAGTGTACCAAAAAAAAAGCACTTCACCTATCATTTTCTAGATCACCCTACTTCCCTCCCCCCCCCCCGCATCTTTTTATTCTGGCATCTTCCCCCTTCCTTTCCAGTCCAGAAGAATGGCCTCAGCCCAAAAGTCAACTGTTTATTCATTTCCATAGATGCTACCTGATCTGCTGAGTTCCTCCAGCACCTTCTGTGTGTTGCTCTGGATTTCCAGCATCTGCTGAATCTTGTGCTTATGAGAAGCACCTTTAGGGTTGAGAGTCTTCTGTCCAGAGTGGAAATATTAAGTACTAAAGGGCAGAGTTTAAGGCAACTTTTAAAGCAAAATTTAAACGGAAATTTGCAAAGCAATATTTTATATTATTTACCCAAGTGGAAGCTGCCTGAAATGATGCCAGGGAAGGTTGGAGAAACAGATATAGTAGCTATGTTTCAGCAGCATTTAGACAGACATATAAACAGTCAAGGAAAAGAGTGATATGGACTGCATGCAAGAATAGCTTAAACTGGTATCGTACTCAACGTAGCCAAGGTGAGCCAAAAGACCTGCTCCTGAACTGTACTGTTCAGCAATAAAATTCTGACAAGTTCAAATCCCAACTGGAAAGATAGTTTAGGTAGTCTAACCTTCGCAAATCTGTCCTCCGCAGGTCAAAGATAGAATATAGAACAGTACACCACCGAAACAGGCGCTTCAACCCAAAATATTGCGCCAAACTATTTAAGCTAATGATGCCGAATTAAACTAATCCCTTCTGCCTACACATAGCTCATATCCCTCCATTGTTGGCACATTCACATCTCTGTCTAAGAGCCTCTTAAACTCCTCTATTGTATCTGCCTCCATCATCATCCTCGGCATACATTCTAGACACCCCGCACTCTCCATGCAAAAACACTTGCTCCATACATTTCCTTTCAACATCCGGACTCAATTTATACACATGCCCTCTCGTATTTCAACACTGGGAAAAAAATACCAGCTGTTTATTCTATCTCTGCCTCTCACCATCATATAAGTTCCATCAAATCTCTGCTCAGTCTCCAGTGCTCCACAGAAAATAACCCCCTTTTGTCCAATATCTCCTTATACAATGTGCCCTCTAATCCAGGCAGCAATGTGGTAAATCTCCTCTCCACCCTCTCCAAATCCTTGCTGTAACAAAGTGACCAGGACTGAATGCAATACTGCAGATGTGGCTTATAAAGGCAAGCATGTGATAGCTTCTTTCCAACCCTATTAAATTGTGTGGCTAAGTGTTTCTTAGAAACAAACAAAAACAAATTGGAAATTTCCAATCATGAGCATTATACTATTAACACAACTAAAATTCAAACACATTCAAACAGATATAGACTTTGATGATGTTCTATTTTTTTCAGGACCAAATAACCTGGTTACACACTGTGCAAGATAATGTGAAGAGTTACTATTAGAAGACAACCAGCATCCACGGTACTAGCTCATGAAAAAACAGTACCTGAGGGGTTGGAACAGGAAAAAAAACATCAACTTAGGACTCCAACGAAGACTCTTGCAGTTGACCTTAGTAATATCTAATGTCATTTGCCAAAACAAAATACTAATTATAAAAGATCAGAATCATTTAATTACTTGACAAAAGCTTAAGATTGTATATATGGCATGAATTTTCTTTCTAGGGTTGATATTTTATTTTACAGAGATTAGCAGACATGCCAGAGGTCAATGGGAATAATTTACTTGCACTCTGACAACAGTTAAAACAAATTGAGAAATGTACATGGAAAGAAAACAAAAAAATGCTGTAAGTACTCAGCAATTCAGACAGTTCAATGGAAAGATAAACTGTACCCATAAATCTTCCTCCCTTACCACCACTCAGGGCCCCAGACAGTCCAGGTGAGGCGACACTTCACCTGTGAGTCGGCTGGGGTGATATACTGCATCCGGTGCTCCCGATGTGGCCTTCTAAATATTGGCGAGACCTGACACAGACTGGGAGACCGCTTTGCTGAACACCTACGCTCTGTCCGCCAGAGAAAGCAGGATCTCCCAGTGGCCACACATTTTAATTCCACGTCCCATTCCCATTCTGATATGTCTATCTACGGCCTCGTATACTGTAAAGATGAAGCCACACTCAGGTTGGCGGAACAACACCTTATATTCCATCTGGGAAGCCTCCAACGTGATGACATGAACATTGACTTCTCAAACTTCCGCTAATACCCCACCTCCCCCTCGTACCCCATCCGTTATTTATTTATATACACACATTGTTTTTCTCTCTCTCTTTCTCTATCTCTCCCTTTTTTCTCCCTCTGTCCCTCTGTCCCTCTGACTATACCCCTTGCCCATCCTCTGGGCTTCCTCCTCCCCCCACTTTTCCTTCTCCCTGGGCCTCCTGTCCCATGATCCTCTCATATCCCTTTTGCCAATCACCTGTCCAGCTCTTGGCTCCATCCCTCCCCCTCCTGTCTTCTCCTATCATTTCGGATCTCCCCCTCCCCCTCCCACTTTCAAACCTCTTACTAGCTCTTCTTTCAGTTAGTCCTGACGAAGGGTCTCGGCCCAAAACGTCAACTGTACCTCTTCCTAGAGATGCTGCCTGGCCTGCTGCGTTCACCAGCAACTTTGAGTTGTGTTGCTTGAATTTCCAGCATCTGCAGAATTCCTCGTGCGTACCCATAAATCAGGCTTGTTTGAAAAATTCTTTATATAAGAAAAACTGGGCATGATTGTTTAGGGCCACTTCAAGAGCCAAGATGCAATTCCGAGAGAGGTTGGAGGCAACACTGGATGCACGTCAACTCTGGCAGGATTGGCAGGCCATTACTTACAGCAAAGTAAAACCCAACGTCATGAATAGCAGTGGTGCTTCACTGTCAGATGAGGTCAACACCTTTTATGCTTGTTTTGAAAGGGAGAATAAAACTACAGCTATGAGGATACCTGCAGCATCCAATGACCCTGTGATCTCTATCTCAGAGGTCGACATCAGCCTGTCTTTCAAGGGGGTGAACTCTCGCAAGGCAGGAGGGCCCAATAGAGTACCTGGTAAGGCTCTGAAAACCTGTGCCAACCAACTGGCAAGAGTATTCAAAGACATGTTCAGTCTCTCACTGCTACAGTCAGAAGTTCCCACCTACTTCGAAAGGGCAACAATTATACCAGTGCCAAAGAAGGGCAGTGCGAGCTATCTCAACAACTACTGTCCAGTTCCGCTCACATCTAATGATGAAATGCTTTGAGAGGTTGGTTATAGCTAGAATCAACACCCGTCTCAGGAAGGACCTGGACACACTGCAATTTTCCTATCGCCACAATAGGTCTACAGCAAACATGATCTCGATGGTTCTCTACGCAGCCTTGGATCACCTGGACAATGCAAATACCTATGTCAGGATGCTGTTTATTGACTACAGATCAGCATTTAACATTCATTCCTACAGTCCTGACCGAAAAGCTACAGAACCTAGGCCTCTGCAACTGGATCCGGTCCACATAGGGGTACCTGGCTGAGTATTAAGACCTGTGCTGATCAAATAGCTCAAGTGTTCAATCGTTTCTTTAACCTCTCACTTTGGCAGTCTGAGGTACCTACCTACTTTAAGCAGGCTTCAATTATTCTGGTGCCCAAGAGGAACGTGGTAACTTGCCTCAATGACTACATCCAATAGCACTTACATCTACTGTGATAGTGTTTCGAGAGGTCGGTGATGAAACATAACAACTCCTGTCTGAGAAGCGACTTGGATCCTCTCCAATTTGCCTACAGTCACAAAAGGTCAACAGCAGATGCCATTTCATTGGCTCTTCACTAAACCCTGGAATATCTGGACAATGAAGAGGCATTTATCAGGATGCTCTACATTAACTACACACTGTATTCAATACTATCACTCCCTCAAAATTAATCCAGCTTCAAAACCTTGGCTTCAATAGCTCCTTGTGTAACTGCATCCTCAATTTCCTCACTTGCAGACCCCAGTCAGGTCAGATTGGCAACATTTCCTCCACAACCTCAATCAGAACAGGTGCACCACAAGGCTGTGTGCTTAGCCCCCTGCTCTACTCACTTTATACTTATGACTGTGAGGCTAAGCACAGATAGTCACGAGTCAGCACATAGGAGAAAGATTGAAAATCTGGCTGAGTGGTGCCACAACAACCTCTCATTCAAAGTCAGCGAGACAAAGGAGCCAATAATTGAATCCAGGAGGAGGAAATTGGAGGTCCAAGAGCCAGTCCTCATCAGGGGATCAGAGGTAAAGAGGGCCAACAACTTTAAAATTCCCTCAGCGTAATCATTTCAGGAGATGAATCCTGGGACCAGCACGCGAGTGTCATTATGAAGAAAGCACGGCAGCACCTCTACTTTGTTAGAAGTTTACAAAGACTCAGCACGTTATCTAAAACTTTGAGAAATTTCTGTAGATGTATGGCGGAGAATACATTAATTGGTTGCATCACAGCCTGGTATGGAAACAACAATGCCCTTGAATAGAAAAGCCTACAAAAAAAAATACCGTCAGCCCAGTCCATCACGGGTAAAGATTGTACCACCATTGAGCACATCTACACATAGTGCATTGGCAGGAAAGATGTATTCATCACAAAGGATCATCACCATCTGGGCCATGCTCTCTTCTCACAGCTGCCATCGGGAAAGTAGTTCAGGAGACTCAGGACTCACGTCACCAGGTTCATGAACAATTATTACCCCTCAACTATCAGGCTCTTGAACCAGAGGGGATAATTCACTTGCCCATCACTGAGCTGTTCCTGCAACCTTTGAACTCACTTTCAAAGACTCTTCATCACATATTCTCGATACTTATTGCTTATTTACAGTACTTATTATTACAGGTTGAGTACCCCTTATCCGAAATTCCAAAATTCGACAATGTCACAAGTGGAAAATTCTACAAGGCATTGGGTCGGTTCCCAGACGATGCACAGGTCTTTGCACACCACAGAAAAATAGAAAAACACTGCATAAAGCATAAAAATGGAAGGTCTTGAATATGTATCGAAAGAGTAAATTCAGAGTGAACATATGTTCATCAATGGTATGCTGATCATGAAACAATCTTAGACCTATCATTACTACCTGACAATTGAGGGTATATGTAAATATTCAGCAGGCTGGTTGCAGAAATTTAAGCATTTGTAAAGATTTGTAGTGATAAAATGTCTGCTGATCAAGTAGCAGCAGAGAAATTCATTGATGAGTTTACCAAGATCGTTGATGACAAAAATCTAACATGCTGAATGGCTGCACCAGTACATGTGTGATGAACAAATGTAAGATAAAGACTGCTTACAGGTAGCACATAAATTTTACTTATTAAGCCCAAGAATATTGTACAGCACTATACTTGTCAACGTGGAGTGGAGATTAAGTGTGTAAATCTGGCAGGAGCAAAGGGTGTTGGGAATAGTGGGAGTGGAGCGCTGCTGAGAGGGGATGAGGGACAGTCGGCAGAAGAGGAGTGCCAGGTGCTGGGAGGGTGGTGTTGGGGAAGGTACACCCAGCCTTGAGATACCAGGAAAGGACATTTGATTGCAAACAATTAGTCTATTGATCATTAGAGTATGTCTCTCTGGTGCTTCTTGCTCCCTCTCCTCTCCCTGTCCCCTACCCACTGTCAAGGCACATACAAACTCATATCAGAATCAGGTTTATCATCACTCAGATGTCATGAAATATGTTTTTTATAGACATACTTTGCTGTCTTTTGCATATTGGTTGTTTGTCCATCCTGTTGGGTGCCCTCTTTTATTGATTCTATTATGTTTCTTGGATTTACTGTGTATGCCTACAGGCAAATAAATCTCAGGATTGTATGACTTTGATAATAAATTTACTTTAAAGGGCTTACTTACTGGTTATTAAATATTTAGGATGAATAAAGATTACATAGGGAAAATTTAAATTCAAGTTAGCTTCCATCATTAAACTCTGGTCTTTGAATTATTTGTTGTGGACAGACAAAACTCGTATAATCCTAACGGGATGAGTAAACATCAACTTACAAGTTCAAAAGTAAATGTAAACATGCCTACTTTGCCCCAGGCTCCATAACATAGAAACATAGAAAATAGGTGCAGGAGTAGGCCATTCGGCCCTTCGAGCCTGCACCGCCATTTATTATGATCATGGCTGATCATCCAACTCAGAACCCCGCCCCAGCCTTCCCTCCATACCCCCTGACCCCTGTAGCCACAAGGGCCATATCTAACTCCCTCTTAAACATAGCTAATGAACTGGCCTCAACAGTTTGCTGTGGCAGAGAATTCCACAGATTTACCACTCTCTGTGTGAAGAAGTTTTTCCTAATCTTGGTCCTAAAAGGCTTCCCCTCTATCCTCAAACTGTGACCCCTCGTTCTGGACTTCCCCAACATCGGGAACAATCTTCCTGCATCTAGCCTGTCCAATCCCAACAGATAACAGATGATAAAAACACATAGCACCCTTGTTCATTTTAATCTAAAGATAGGCATTCAGTTTAATTTTTCAGGGTTATGACATAAAAAATCCTCAAAAGTATTCTGAACTGTTCTTAGATAATATCCAGAAACAAGAATAAGAAGCCAATCTGAGGGAATCATTGCACTATTAAGCAAACACATTCAAATTTAGCAATTCTAAGCTTTTTTTTTAAAGAAGGTGAGAAGTCACAAAGTCATCTACCACCTATGTGAGTTCTTCACTGCTGCATCCCAGATCACAACTTCCATAGAAGGAAAATAATAATAATAATAATAATAATACAGGGAACTTCAGTAATAGGAAGATACAAGTAAATTTAGGAGTAAATTATCCCTCAAAACAAGACACTTGCAACTAATCTGAACAGGTCAACTAGCACCTTATTTCATCAATGAAATGGCTCAAAGTGTTTAATTTAATTAAATTAAGAAACACAGCAACTGTCATGCAGACATTTCTCGAATCCCAGCAAGGAGCAAAACTGAGCATGTGCAAAAAAAAAGGGATAAGGTAACAACAGGACAACTTGAATAGTATCACGGGATCTCACAATGTCCATCTCAACAGGTTAGCATCTCTCCACTCAGGTGCAGGTAATGCAACCTGAAAACTACTTCAAAGAGGAGCAAAAGAGCTCTATACTCACAGGATTAATTGCTCTAAGGGGACTGCCTTATTTGAGTCCAGTCCCTTCCAACATCTCCTAAAACAGATCATTGGACTCTCTGAGATACATATTCCCCACATCACAACAATGGGTATTCCTCCAAGTACTTCAATGGCTGTAATTTGTTTTGGAACAATCCAAAGTCATAAAAGGCACAAAAGTAATGCAAATCTCTTTCTGAAGCAAATAAGTAAAGACTACTTTCTTTGCAGTTGAAGGAATTGTAATCCATTTGTGCCTTTTTGCAGAGAGAAAGTGAAGCACAAAATTGTTGCAGGATCATGTAAAATGAATTACAATTGCCTATAATGCAAGTTGAAGCTTGCAGATATCATGAAGCTTCAGCCAAGCAGATGATAGTAACAAGGAATGGAATGCCAGAGTTTACTTATATGCAGAAGAGGATGAAAATGTAATGGTGTGATGTGTAAATGCAGTGGGACAATTAGTTATGAAATATTACAAGGCCAGTTCGTTCAACAGTGAAGGGCATTGCAGTCAACTAAATCAAATGTCCTCGGAACACAGGACTGGGTACCAGTTACAAAGATCCAACTGTTCCTCTCTGTTTCAACAATCTCAGCATTGGAGAAGAAAAAAAGCACACAGCAGAAAACGATTTTTTTTAAATGTGGTGCAAGTTGAGAGATGACAGTTACATTCAAGGACCTTGAGAACAGGAGAAGTTGGCTGGGATCAGAGAAGAACCCACGCAATTCAAGGATGGGATTTCCAGAGAGGAAGGGAGGTTAGTAAGGGTCACAGTCTTAAAAGGAAAGTCATTTGGATTGATTCATATTAAAAAGAAAGTCACCAAGAAAGATAATCACATGATCAGAAGACAAGTAGAAAACAGACAAAACCATAGGAGAAAATATGGAAAAATAGAATAGGAATTACACATAATAGAATGGCAAATTCAAACCAAAACCGTTCACCTGCCATTACTTGTCGAAATTCATTGATTAATCAAGTTACACATGCACAAAGACAGTGTGTTCGACAAATCATGGACCCTGCCAAGTTCTTCTTGTCCTCAAGAACCTCCAATGCCTTTGTCCTCATTTCCTCCTATATCTAAGCGTCCGGCTTTCTTTCTGATTTTCATGCCACTTGTCTTTACCTAATGCTTTATCCAATTACGGGTGTCCCCCGCTTTTCGAACGTTCACTTTACGAAACCTCACTGTTACAAAAGACCTACATTAGTTCCCTGTTTTCGCTAACAGAAGGTGTTTTCACTGTTACGAAAAAAGCAGCACAAATGGTAACTGCTTCTTCACTTTATGACATTCCGGCTTATGAACTGTTTCATTGCTCTACCTTCGGATGGCGGGGGAAACCTGTATTAGGACAACTGTGACCATCTCAGATGGGCAACTCAGTAAGCATGAACCAGTTGGGCCTGTTTCCATGTCTTATAGTACTATAACCATCTGAACTGATCCAGCAGCATCATCCACAGCAACCAACCCTACCCAACCTCAGGCACTCAACTTGATTCAACTCTTTATCAAACTTTGCCCCCAATATTGAACCACAGTTTCTTCTTTCAGCCCTTTATATTCACCTCAAGCCTGTGATTGAATGAGGTTGTAAAAATAAATATCTGCCTGATTAGCCACTGCAGCCTGCAGTGCAGTTGCCTTGGTTAACCTCCACAATTGGTTTATTCGACAATAATTTTGCCAAATTTCTCTGCTGGAGAAAGAGAATATTTTTGAAATAGGCACTTAAGAATACAAACCCGAACCTAAGCCTTTATTCAAACAGACAATTTCGTTACTTTGCAAATCAAACAAAAACACAGAAGTCTGGTTGCACATATTTGTAACTTGATGATTGCTTATTCATCCTATTAAGAACATACCACAAAAACAATTTTACATGCATAGAAAATATTTACATCCCATTCATGACATTCTTTGTGCCTTCACTTCACCAATTTAAAATGAATTTTTACGAAATCTCACAAATGTGAGCGGACCTATCCAGTTCTGCTGTTTCAAAGAAGTACCTTAACTATTTGCAATTTAAAACAGGATAATAACTGGATAAACAAAGTTCCCACAAAGCAGAAAATTAGAGAAAGAGTTCTGACAAGGACAGATAAAGCTTCTCAATTTGTATCAGATATTTTATCTCAAATATTCAAATAGGTCCAAATCATGTGAAACACTATCACAACAACAAAATTTAGGGACATGGAATCAATCTTTGGAGCTTTCAATTTCGTCCACCATAACCAAAAGGAAAAGGAAGTAACCAGATTTAGAACCACTGGCTCTGATTTTGGTTTCAAAGGTCTTGCCAAGCATTAGGTAATGAAACTTTATTTTTGCCTATAGAAAGAAAGAAAACATCTTAGCAAATGCCGCTGCAAAGAATTCACAACCAAATCAGCATTAATGCTCAAAACTTGGATCCAAATTGGAAAACTGCCAGCAGCCTATTTATAAGTAATAGTTTTCTTGGCTTAAGACTTGGATGCTTCATTAGTGTAAAAGGCAAGTCTTTTCAATCTATCTGACCCACAGATTCTAAACAGTACGAAGTAGATGAATAGCATTTGTGTACTGTTTCTTCATTATTCCAATGTTCTTTCAGATTCAATAAAATGGAATCCTGTATTAACCAAAGCATCTTGGCAGATACAAATTTAAGACAGAAGCTTCTATTGTTCAGCAACAAAATAACTCCAGCCCTTTCCCAAGGAGACTGACAGAGTAAATGCGAAAGCGTTTTCCTTTTTCACATACATTAAAAGGATTTTTGTAATTGTATACTGTCTTTATTAATTATTACCAAATTACGTGAATAAAATTTTAAATGAATGACATGCTATGGCTACAGCAGCTGTTTGTTGTCAATGGTCTGAATGACCACAGCAAAATATGAAAATATTGCAGTCACGGATTTAATGATTGTGCAAAACCCACAGCCATCCCAAGCATACAGTTGTTTCTGCATTCATGAACATCTGATTGACTCTTTGGCAATGTGTTCTCGAATTAAGATTTTTTTTTGCTCCAACAGAACACATGCCATTTTCCACCCATAATGCAACTTTCATTTCCACCCACAATTTTGTCTTTGTGGTGATCATAGTGCTCTGCTTGTTTTCATGATTTATGGCAACTTATTTAGTGCTTTCCTTCAAAATTGCCTTAGTAATTCTGAAGACTGTACTTGTAACAAATGACTATAAGCAATCATAATTAATATTAAGCTTAATGTGATTAACACAAGTAAAACAAAATTAATACAGTGGACATTCAGTATTTGTTAAATCTTGCCATGTCAATAACACATGCAATCCTTACAAATGCTGACAAATTATAATGTTCAGAAGTGAACTGTGTTACAAAAATATAATATTGAAAATAATAAATACAAGAGATTCTCCAGATACTGGAAATTCAGAGCAACACACACAAAATGCTGGAGGAACACAGCAGGTCAAAACTATTATTACAGAATATAAACTAGAGGGAGATATTGCAATTCTTAAATGGTGTGCATATGACTCCGATTTTATGCCAAATAAACTGGATGCTAGATTTAAACACTGGACAGCTAAAGGAATAACAGTTCTTTGCAATATAATGAAAGAAGGAACACTGTTCAGTTTTGAAATGCTTGAAGAGAAACACTTATTAGAAAAACAAGACTTTTATCGGTATCTACAGATGCGACAATATGTTAATAGGAGGGTTAAAAATGTAACCAAGGCAAGTACATGTTTGATAGAGCTATTTAGAAAAGCATATAATTCAGATAACAGTAGTAGGATCATTTCAAGCATGTATAAGGGTTTGTCAAATCTTAAAATACATTCGACTTCATACATTAAAACAAAATGGGAGAAGGAAGGAGGGATAATTATATCTGAGGAAGATTACAATAATATGGAGGTATCAATGGAAGTGTATCAGTTCACAGAAATGGAGGGAGTTTGGATGGAAAAACTTGGTAAGGTATTTTATTACACCCTCTCAGAAATCCCATTATGGTAGTAACCTCCCTGTTTGCTGGAGAAATTGTGGAAATCAAAATGCAAACTATTATCATATTTTCTGGGATTGCCCTGTTATCAAAGACTATTGGAGTGGGATACATAATGCCCAACAAGACATTTGTAAATATGAAATACCCTTAGAAAGTAAGACCATATATTTTGGATATGTACCTCAAGAATGGTTGAAAAGAGATAAATATTAATGAATATACTGCTGGTGGCTGGTAAAAAGACTCTTACCAGGAAATAGTTACCACAGGGGAGCCCAACATTAAACACATGGATGGAAGTTACAATGGACATTTACAAAATGGAGAAGATAACAGCATCTGTTAATCATAAGTTGGAACAATTTGATTCATACTGGGAAAAATGGTTTAACTGCATTAACACCTCATAGGCCTGATTTTACTCTCAGAAATCAATGAATATATTGTAAAAAAAAATCACGCCCTACTTGTACATAGTTTTCTCCTTTTGCTTGTTCTTTCTTTCCTCTCTTTTCTATAGCTGCACACCTCAGATAAATATTATGTGGAGATTTGTGGCATTTATGATTATATGATATATATGTACAATATCCGAAATGCATCTTATGGAAATGCTTGTTTGATGATGAACTTCAATAAAAAATAAATTACAAAAATAACACAGCAGGTCGGACAGCATCTATGGAGAGAAATGAATGGTTGATGTTTCAGGCCAAGACCCTTAATCAGGTCTAGAAAGGAAGGGGGAAGACACCGGAGCAAGAAGGTGGAGGAGGGGAAGGAATACAAACTGACAGGTGAAATCAGGTGAGAGAGAAAGTGGATGGGTAGGTGAGAGCGGAGAATTGAGAAGCTGGCAAGTGGAAGAGGTAAAGGATTGAAGGAGGAATCTGATAGGAGATGAGAATGGACAAAGGAGGGGAGAAAGAGGGGCACCAGTGGGAGGTGATGAGCAGGTGAGACAAAAAGGAGTAGAGGGGAGACAGATTGAGAAATGGAAACAGAAAGAAAAAGAAAAGGAGGAGGAGAAAGAAATTACCAGAAGCAAAAGATATCAATGTGCATGCCATCAGGTTGAAGCCTGTCTGTCTGTCTAGGTACCATATCCGATGCGGACTTTGGTGACCATGGTTTTCCATATAGATTTATCCTTCGTTTTTTGGATGACTTCCGTTTCCTTGATGTGTAGCCACCTGGCTATGCTTTTGATGTACGTAAACCAAGGTCTTCCTCTAGGTTTACTCCCATCAATCTTTCCAGAAAGAATAAGTTTTTCTAGTTCATCTTTCCGCATGATGTGTCCTAGGAATCTGAGTTGTCTTTCTCTTATTGTTGGTATGAGTGATCGAACTGCTTGGGCTCCTCTGAGAACTTCCTTCATTTGATGTGTGTGTGGTCCATGATATTTTTAACATTCTCCTGTAGAACCATAATTCAACTGCTTCTAGTCTCTTTTCCATTGCTGGAGAAATGGTCCAGCATTCACTTCCATAAGTCAGGGTAGAATAAATGTAGCACTGCAGTATTCTGTTTTTAGTGTACGTGCTCATCTTTCTGTCTTTAATATGGTCTTCATTTTTTGGAAAGCTTCTTTCGCCATTGCTATTCTGTATTTGATATCTGTGTCGCACCTGCCATTACTTGTTATTAGGCTGCCAAGATATTAGAATTTGTTGACTTGTTTGATGTTTGTATTTCCGATCTTGATCACACATTGAAGGCTACCGAAATGAAACATGATGTGTTGCTGCTCCAATCTGAGAGTGGCCCCATCATGACCATAGAGGAGGTCATAGACTGACATGCCAGAATGAGAATGGGAAGTAAAATTGAAATGCATAGCCACAGTGAAATTCCACCTTTTGTGGTGGACAAGGCACTCAACGAAGCAGTCTCCCAATCTTTGTCAAGTCTCACAAATGTAAATGAGTTGTATAACGAAAATAATAAAAGAGTTAAGCATATAGTTGGAAGATCAGAATCCAATAGCAGAAAAGCAAGATTGCTGTGAAAAAGCTCAAGGAGCGTAATGGATACAAGGCTAGCTAGGGCATTTTTCCCCAATCGATACGCCAAACAAAGCTGGGCTTCATGACATGTTCAGGATGGCACAGAAGTATTATTGGAACTTCAGGCTGAGAAGCTTACCAAAAAACTTCTTCACCAAATGATAAATAAGGCTAAATGTATAATCATGTCTCTCAAGTCTCTTTTAAATCAGCAATCCAAACATAATAAAACCTCACTATCAACATTGCACACAATACTATTATCACCCAAACTCCAGAAACAACTCCGCCTCCTATCTTCCCCGTTGCCATCTCAACTTGCAAAGTCACCATGTTCACTTCCATACAAATATACAAAAGTGTGAATTAGGAGCAGGTATGGGTCCCTTTTCCCATCAGTCCAATTCTGTTACTCTGTAAAATCACAACTGTTCCAATGAAATTCATTTCCACGTTGCCAATCATTCACTTACTAAGAATCCATGTTCCTCTGCTTTAAGAACATTCAACTCATCACTTCCAGCACCCTTTAAGTTACAGAATTCCAAAGATTCATAACTTCCAGAAAACAAAATCCACTATCGAATCAGCAACACATTTCAAGTTATGCTTTGTCCTGTATTTTCTCACAAGGGAAAGGAAAGAATCCCATTCTATCCATCTCATCAAGACCCCTTAGGTTCTTATGATAATGAATACCCTTCAATGTCACATTATTTATATTTTAATTCAAAGTTAAAATGTAAATAATGTTACATTGTTAACACTATAATAATGCTTCAAATAATATTACTGAGCTCTGGAATATAACTCGATTTTGTTACAATGGCAAAAGATTTATGATTCATGGTTAATACAACAATGCAGTCCTTTTGTTAATTGAAGGATCTTGCCAACACAATGGTATTTCATATTTACACCCTTTAATCATGTGTAACAAAGTTGGGCTGTGAAGAGATAAGAAATGTCTCTGAACTTAAGATCTTGCCCCCATGCTGTAAGTGCCTTCAGTGAGTTAAGAATCATGTCTTACAGCAGGAAGGTGGGGGGGGGGGGGTGGTAGTGGAAATGCAAGTGAAACTACTTTTAATCGGGAGGGTGGTATTAAAGGGGATTCTGCATGTTATTGGACACTAACAAATATGTGCAGGTGTGTAGTGGAGAGCGTTCTGACAGGTTGCACCATAATCTGGTATGGAAACTCCAATGCACAGGATCACAAGAGTGATGGACTCAGTACCATCTCAGGTACAGCTCTCCTCATCATCATACGAGGGGTGATTGATAAGTTCATGACCTAAGGTAGAAGGAGTCAATTTTAGAAAACCTAGCACATTCATTTTTCAACATAGTCCTCTCCTACATTTACACACTTAGTCCAGCGGTTGTGAAGCATACGGATCTTGGACCTCCAGAAAGTGTCCACAGCATGGGTGATTGATATGTTCGTGGCCTAAGGTAGAAGGAGATGAGTTATACAGCTCTCGTTACATGCACATGCAGTTCAACTGAGTGATTATGCAGAAAGTTTGAAGTTAATAACTCATCTCCTTCTACCTTAGGCTACAACCTTATCAATCACCCCTGATAAGTTATTAACTTCAAACTTTCTGCATAATCACTCAGAGTTGACCTGCATTGTGCATATACTGAGAGCTGTATAACTCATCTCCTTCTACCTTAGGCCACAAACTTATCAATCACCCCCGCTGTGGTCACTTTCTGGAGTTCCAAGATCCATATGCTCTATGACCGCTGGACTAAGTGTGTAAATGTAGGAGGGGACTATGTTGAAAAATAAATGCGCTAAGTTTTCTAAAATTGACCGACTCTGTCTAGTTTGGGCCACGAACTTATCAATCACCCCTCGTAGATATACAAGAATCAATATCTCAGGAAGGTGACGCTCATCATTAAGAAGCCCCACCATATGGGCCACATCCTCTTCTTAATGCTGCCACCAGGCAGGAGACACAGCAGCCCAAATACGCACACTAGACCTCAAGGTTCATCAACGTATCTACCCCACTGCCATCAGGTTCTTGAGTTGACTTGAAAGACGCTAACCCTGCCCTGTCTTTTTGTCTTTGAACTTGCACTATTATGTTTCTTTTAGTTTATTTTGTCATACAAGTTTGTTAACTTATGGATCATTTATGTTAATTCAAGTTTGTTAATTGATGGTTTGTCATGTTTGTAATGTTAAAGTGCTGCTTCTGCAGGAGGCCAACACTTATCCCTGCGTGTATATGATGATGACAATAAAGGTAAACATGAAAGTGGAACTTGGTAGTAGGTGTTCAAGGTTTCAACACAAACTTTAACTTAAAGTCCACACCCACTGGGGTCACGCAGTGCATGTTTCGAAAGGCCGACTGCCCCATAGAAAGCCTACCAGAGGAAGGCCGGCAAATTCTCCATTGGGCCATCAATGTTCTATTGCTGAGGGTGGGAGATATTGGGGATGGGGAGTGGTCACTTCCCTCCCTCCATCCTGCAGTAGACTCGGGGGGGGGGGCGGGGGAAGAGAGAGGAAGGTGCAGGCAATTGAACCTGAAGAATCTGTCAGCATCAGAGCCAACCTGGAGCATTAGAACCCCGTATGCCAGCTGAATCAGAGCCAATATCACTAAGATCCTAATGGGTGTTGATGGAGTAGCAGTGCTTTTATAGGTACTCCTACTCTTTTTAATTTACTGCTTCCAACTGGTTTTGAAAACTTACTTTTAAATGCAATATTGCTTTATAATGAGTCGTGCTAAAGCTACTTAAAAAAAAGGGGACCCTCCAGTAACTTTGGAATCTATTATGGTGACACTTCGGAAACATAAAAATGAACTTTCAGAGGAGTTGTAGCAGCTCAGCGCTGAATTTAAACGGATGGATGGAAAATTGGATTCCATTCAAAAAAACTTTAAGTGAACACGATAAACGGATAAAAGAGAATGAAGACATTTTGACAACATTCGATGCGAAGATGAACGATCTGGAACAGATCTGTGATAAAGTTAAAGGTTAATGAAACATTAAGTCAGAAGATTATCGACTGAGAAAATAGAAACAGAAGAAATAATCTACGTATTCTGGGTTTTAAAGAGTCATTGGAAGGCAATCAGCCTTCGAAATTTTTTGCAAACCTTTTGGCTAATTTATTTCCGAATATTTTTAAATTTCCACCTAAAACAGACAGATCGCCTGTACCAAGATCTCCTCCGGGAGGACAATCCCGCTCAGTGATAATTTGTCTTCACGACTTTCAAATAAAGGAACTTCTAATTCGTGAATCTCGTCAGAAAGGTATGATTGATTATGAAGACCGGAAGTTCAGAATTGTGGAAGATTTTTCATCTGAGGTGTTGATTCCACTTCTTTAAAAGTTAGTTTGGATTCCTGACTAGTCGAAGCAGAAGTTACTCTCAGGAGCCTAGAGTTACATCTTTTTTTTTCCATTTTAAGTATATTTCTGGAGTTATCAACTCCTTATTGTCTTGGCCCACAGATAACATTCACTTCCGAGAATCCATCCAAGCTCTAGGGATTGCGGCACAGCTAATGAAGCTGCTGATTCAGTGTCAGTGACTCTGGTTCTCTCTTGATCTCCAGCATTGTCTGTATGGATAACTCTTCAGACACATCCTGCTTCTATTTTTTTGTCTGAAACTTTTTGTGGCAGCACATCAATATCCTCTTCCAGTTCTTTTCTAAAAAGGGGGTTTGTGAACTTAGGCAATGAGTTCCAAATGTACATGGTCAAGGTGGAAATATTTCTCCCACTTCCTTCTAATCCATTTACAAGTTAAGCAATTATGTCCCCTAGTTATACAGTTCTTTGCCAAGAGAGTGAGGATGAATTGAAAATATATTCAAGGGTAATCACAGAAGGAGAATCCGCATCATAAACCTGTGGTACCAAGTAAACCAACTAAACATGCAAGCAATGGTCATCACAAAGAACCCTATTCAGGGCCTACACTGTCATATTTGACGATGTTTAAGGAATTTCTTTTATCAATTTGGCAAAATCGACTTTTAAGGCACATTATGGTGCTATATCTGCACAAAGGACCTGTCTTTAGCAAAATACAAAACAATCACCTGGGATGAAGCCCGTGACTGCAAGATCACACAAACAATGCATCTTCTGCACAAATCATGAATCTCTGTTGAGACACAAAGAAACCAAGTTTCTGAATCCCAACAGGAGAATTTTCAAATTACTTCACCTGAAAAACAATCAAACAAAAACATCTGACTGTTCTGGATCACTGACACCATGATTGAAATTCAAAATATTCAAAATAATGCATTTCTGGAAATTTGAAGTAAAACAAATACTGGAAGTGTAACATCTGCAAGCAGCAATATAGAAAAACAGAAACTAATACAAGTTATTGACTGACTTGATTGAAGGTTTATACCTGAAATAGCACCTCACTTTTTTTCCCATGGATACTGTCTGACCTGTAGAGCAGTTCTGGTATTTTTGGGTTAACATCTATATTTCATTGATGATCAGCAAAACCAAGAAATACATTTCCAATTAAGATAGAGAACTTTTGGGTGGGAGGAGGGACATAAACTGAATGAAAGTGGAAGCCAGAAAACAAACTGCAACCTTCTGACACCAAGCTAAAGGACAATCATAAATCTAATTCAGTGATTTCCAACTGGAAAGGTACCGCCGCCCCCCCCCCCCAAGGAGGTGTTTAAATGTCCTAAGGGGGCATTAGGGGAAATAGAAGTCGTTGTCGGAGGCATTCAAGATTCTTGGGTGGGGCAGCAACCTAATTTGAGGCATCAGACCTGACGAACCGTTAGTAGAGTAGGCACTTCCAAAACTAAAGGATGAAGCACCAGAACACATAGAAGAACCATAGCCCTGCAGGTTGAGAGCACTCGTCAGCACAACACATCTGAACCTCGGCAATCTCATCCAACCTTACCAATAAAACAGGCATTACTGGGGATACATAAGTTAGCAACCAGGTGCCAAACAGTTCTTCTTGACTTGCGGCACAGAATGCGTTCATGCAATTTGACAGTTGGCAAGTCTATTACATCCTCTCAACTTTCTCTACAGATCTACGAAAAACAGCCCACACAGTGATACAGCACTGGCCGGAACCAAAGAGCCAATCAGTAAACCTGCCAACCCCAGGATTCCTCTTGAGATGTTCAAATTGACCTTGGCTTCACATGTGCGGTCAAGAACCATCTTTGGGGATTATGAAACCTTACATGATTGGTCAATCGCACTAAGTGGAAAAGTTTATAAAGAGATTCTCTTTTATAAAAATGTTAAAAACAAATGCCAATGGAGAACCAATCTATGATGAGCTCAAAATGTATATTACGGATAAAAGTATTCAGATTAGGAACATGATTAGGAGAACCATTTATGACAAGTCGCCATGCTCCTTTAGTAGCATTTATGAAAAATGCAATTCCAAGACTGTTTGCAATCCATTGTGTAATTCATCATCAACATCTTGTTTTTACATTACGGGGGTGCTGGAAAGTATATTGTGCCCAAGAGTGGCGTTAGCAAGTATGAAGGTGCTTTGGGGAGGGGCACTGACAAGTACAAAAGTGCTTTGGGGGGCATTAGGCTAAAAAAAAATGTTGGAAACACTGATCTAATTCTATACTCAACACTATCTTACTTACCACTATCCATATCTTTCAATCAAAAGAAAACACCATTCTGTGTTTGTTTCAACATCCATGAGGCTAATAGGCAGAAATTCACAGTGGAATGGAACCAAACATGGACAAACGTCAAAAATAACCTGAAAAATTAGAAAATTAAAGCAAAAGGTACATCCCAGTGTACAGTACAAATCACAAACACTTGTATGTAGCCTGTCCACTCTATGGCAACCATTAACGTCCTTCTCATTTCTAAAAAAAGATACACATATGTAAGAAATTAAACCTAGCATTTCAGACACCATTGCAGCTAGAAAGAAAAAATTGATTTCTGGACTTGTCAAGAACCTCTACTTTTTCAGGCAATTACATACATAAAGATTGCTACGACAGGAGAGTTTGGTCCTTAATCAGAAAACTGAGCTATGATCAAAGGAAAGCAGAGTAACATCTTAATGTTTCAGGAAACCAGCAGAATAGTGACTGCTTCAAAATGGTAAATCATCCAATTTCACTTACAACATCTAGGCAACACTCTCAGTGACCAACTTATAGAAAGCCAAAATAGAAAGAGCTATCAAGTTCATGAAAGTTATCTTCACCAGAAACTGAAAAAAATCTTTCAAAAAAAAATTGACCAGCAATAAAAAATTGACATTTGCAACAGCAACTCTTGAAGAAAGACACAGTGGTCCAGCTAGTAAAATGCTGGCCCCCACTACCCCGCCCCCATTCCAGTATTCTGGATTTACTCCTCACTTACAGTGCTATCATTGTGGAGTTTGCACATTCTCCCTATGATCACGTAGATTCCTTCCTTTCCACATCACAAAGATGTGCAGACTGGTGGGTTAATTGGCCACTGCAATTTGCCTCGAAGATGAGCACCCTCCATGGAGAGTTAATGGAAATGTGGAAAGAATAAAACATTACAAGTGTGTGATTAGTGCAAACAGGTATCTCATTACCAGCATGTACTCAAAGGGCCAAGACGAATGTTTCTGTGATGTATTATTCCATAACTCACTGTAACTTTATGACATAGAACCTACCCTCATTCTGAAGACGCAAACACATTATTGTTAAGCCCAGTTAAAGCATCTGAGACCTGAATTTTCTCTTGCTTTGTCAGTTATAAAGTTGCGTCCTGAATTGAATCCCACTATTCTGGCAGGGCAAATCTTGGCATATAGAATCTAAATTAGAGCATCCAAAAGATTAACAGATGCCTGATAACAAGTGTTGTTTCAAATCACAGAATGCTGCTTGTGGTAATCTATGTAGTACTGAAGAATCACCAGTTGATCCATATAATCTGAGTAATGAGCAAGCAAATAAAATCAAACTTCAAAAATTAACTTTGGATAAAAACCTGGCCACTAAAGATGATGGACCAACCTGACACAAGGAAATGTAAAAAATCCAATGCATTTCTATGAGTAGTCATCTAATCCACCCAAATATACACAGCTTTCTCTCTAACTTGATGACTACAGGGATCTTGCCCCAGATTGAGCATGCAATGCTCAACAGTAATGTCAAATCACAGCTGGAAGTGTCAGCTAACAAAAGCAAGAATAAATCACCTAGTTGAATGGTGCCAAAAAAAACCTCTCAACATCAGCAAAACTAAATAGCTACATATTTCTCTGGTTCGAATTTCATTCGCCACCTTTCTGCCAACCTGACAAGTCCATTGATATTTTTCGGGAACATACAGGTTTCTTCATTTAATCATCCAAGCAAATTACAGAAATAACATTTAAATGTTGGAGGTATGATTAAGAAGTTTGTAAATGTCAATTGCACAGCCAAATCCTGTATTATCGGCAAACTTGAGTCATGATCCAAAATTTAATTCTCACTTAATGTGATTAAGGGATCCAGTGCACAACTCTGCAAAACCCACAGCTGAGAGTTGCTGAGTCATTGAAACACCTTTGGTTTGGTAAATTTTGCATCCAAATTGCCCCTTCTCCATAGCCTTCTACTTGAGTAATTTGTGCTGGAGATATATTAGATTCCTTGTCAAAAATTGACATGTGCACCAAATGTACTACCCTCATCAACTCAAATAAATTGATCATTAGTTATTCATGACATTCCATTAATGCATCCATGCTGGCTATCTTTGAATAACTTGAGCCTTCTCAAATTAAACTGTCCCTCATTTTGATTTTCAGTCATTTGCACAGCAGCAATGTGACCTGACCAGCCTGTCATGACTCAGTCAATCTCCTTCTCACTATTTGAAAAACACTAACACTTCCTCTAGCAGTCTGCCAGTCCTTCACCAAAGTGGCTTAGAAACTATAAAGGATGGTTATTTTCTCCCCTGCTTCTCCCACTGTAGCAAATTGTATAAAGCTGTGTGATTCAGCTACATTCAAAAATGCTAAAGCCCTTTATGTTTCCTCTTTCAAAGTGTGTCTTCCTCAACTACAATATTAGATTTATTCTCCGCTTATAAAGAAATATATTAAATATTGCTTAGGGATTATATCCATATTCCTCAGCTCAGTGATCAAATGTAAGGTGTGTGAATGGGTGCAGACTTGGCTCAAAGCTGTAAATGAGTTATGGTGAGAGAATCATTTTCACACCTATTTGTTAAAAGTGGGGTTCTGCAGGGATCAATTTTGGGGCTGCTTCTGTTGTTAATTTACATAATGATTTGGATAAGCACATAACAAATAAACTAGTAAAGCTTGAGGATGACACAAAATAAGGGGGATGGGCTGATAACATTCAATACAGTTGGATCTAAACAAAATCCAGATGTGGACAGATAAATGGCAGATGAAATTTAATGTAAATAAATGTAAAATTTTACACATAGGAAGTAGTTAGATATAAATATACAGTGGTCTTCAGCTAGAAAGTGCACTGTATGAGAAGGATTTGGGCATCCCAGTAGACTCATCTTTATCAGCATCGAGACAATACACAGAAGAGATTAGGAAGGCGAACAGAATGTTGGGCTATATAATGCATTCAGTGGAGTTCTCCTTAAGCTGTATAATGCACTTGTGAAGCCACACCTTGAGTACTGTGTACAATTTTGGTCTTCATAGTTTGTGAGGGATGTGAAGGCACTGGAGAGAGTTCAGCGAAGGGCGGGCAGAGAAGGACTACTCATTCCAGTTCTGCAGGGTATGAGCTATGAAGAAAGCTTGAAAGAATTAAATGTTTTTAGCCTAAGTAGACCTAGAACGAGAGGAGACATGATAGAAGTGATTTAAAAACTTTCAGGGTACAAATAGGGTAGATGCCAACTGTGATTCCAAAAGTAATCCATCGACGAGGACGTGGGGCCATAGGTGGAGACTGGTTAAAGGGAAATTTCAGACTAAGATCAGGAAGCATATCTTTACACAGCGAGTTGTGGAAATGTGGAAAAAACTACCTAGTTGTGCAGTTGAGAGTAGTACGTTAAAGACTTTCAAATTCAAATGCGACAGTTATTTCGACGCACAATATGAATAAGAATTTGCAAGCTCTGTTTGGCTAAATGGCCTGATCTTGTCAAAAACTTTCCAATGTATTCTTTAAGGTTTGAATAAATGCCACTTTTTTTTTATAGAAATAACAAAAAATGCTAAGTCAGCCAGTCAGAAACAAAACAAATACTGGAAATAGCGGATCAAGGAGGTTTTATGTTCGTGGGGAGTGAGAAGAGTTAATCCATGTTCCAAGCCTGCACCCTGACGACTGCATTGATGCTGCTTCCTGCACCCATGCTGAGCTCAACAATTTCATCAACTTCGCCTCCAACTTTCACCTTGCCCTCAAATTTACTTGGTCCATTTCTGATCTCTCTTGCCTCTATCTCTGGAGACAGTCTACCTACTGATATCTTTCATAAAGCCACTGACCCTCACAGCCACCTGGACTATACCTCTTCCCAACCAGTCACTTGTAAAAATGCCATCCCCTTTTCTCGATTCCTCCATCTCTGCCGCATTTGCTCCCAAGATGAAGGTTTTCATTCCAGAACGAAGGAGATGTCCCCCTTCTTTAAAGAAACGAATTTCCCTTCCTCTACCATCAACTCTGTTCTCAATCTCATCTCTTCCTTTTCACACACATCTATCCTCACTCCATCCTCCCAATGCAACACCAAGGATACGGTTCCTCTTGTCCTCACCTATTACCCCAGCACATAATTCTCCGTAACTTCCACCATCTCCAAAAGGATCCCACCACCAAGCACCTCCCCCCCCCACCGCCACTTTTCGTAGGGATTACTCCCTACACAACCCCCTTGTCCACTTGTTCCTCCCCACTGATCTCCCTCCTGGAGATCAATGATGGCAGTGATCCTTGCAAGCGGGGCAAATAAAAAGATCAGAAGATGCATCAGCAAGGGAGGTGAGGTTGAGTACAGGGCTACGGTAGGAAACTTTGTCACATGGTGTAAGCAGAATTATCTGCAGCTTAATGTGAAAAAGACTAAGGAGCTGGTGGTAGACCTGAGGAGAGCTAAGGTACCGGTGACCCCTGTTTCCATCCAGGGGGGTCAGTGTGGACATGGTGGAGGATTACAAATACCCGGGGATACGAATTGACAATAAACTGGACTGGTCTAAGAACACTGAGGCTGTCGACAAGAACGGTCAGAGACGTCTCTATTTCCTGAGGAGACTGAGGTCCTTTAACATCTGCCCGACGATGCTGAGGATGTCCTACGAGTCTGTGGTGGCCAGTAATATCATGTTTGCTGTTGTGTGCTGGGGCAGCAGGTTGAGGATAGCAGACACCAACAGAATCAACAAACTCATTTGTAAGGCCAGTGATGTTATGGGGATGGAACTGGACTCTCTCACGGTGGTGTCTGAAAAGAGGATGCTGTCTAAGTTGCATGCCATCTTGGTCAATGTCTCCCATCCACTACACAATGTACTGGGTGGGCACAGGAGTACATTCAGCCAGAGACTCATTCCTGCGAGATGCAGCACAGAGCGTCATAGGAAGTCATTCCTGCCTGTGGCCATCAAACTTTACAACTCCTCCCTTGGAAGGTCAGACACCCTGAGCGGATAGGCTGGTCCTGGACTTATTTCATAATTTACTGGTGTAATTTACATATTACTATTTAACTATTTATGGTTCTATTACTATTTATTATTTATGGTGCAACTGTAACGAAAACCAATTTCCCCCGGGATCAATAAAGTACGACTATGACTATAATGCACCTAACCCTACACCTCCTCCCTTCATACTATTCATGGCCCAAATAGTCTTTCCAGATGAGGTGACACTTCACCTGCAAGTCTGTTGGGGTTATCTACTGTATTGTATGTGGTGCTCCTGGTGTGGCCTCCCATTCCACAGCCTCCTTTATTGCCAGGATGAGGCCACACTCAGGTTGGAGGAGTAACATCTTGTATTCTGTCTGGGTAACCTCAAACCTGATGGCATGAACATCAATTTCTCAAACTCCAGTAATTGTCCCCCCAAACTCTCCTTCAGTATTCCCTTTTTTTGTTTCCCTCTTACATCTTCCCTTCTTACCTGCCCACCACATCCTTCTGGTGCTCCTCCTCCTTCCCTTTCTTCAGTGGTCTTCTATCATCTCCCATCAGATCCCCCTTTCTCCAGCCCTTTATTTCTTTCACCAATCAACTACCCAGCTCTTCACTTCACCCCTCCCCCAGTTTCACCTATCACCTCGTACTACTTCCTCCCCTCCCTCACCTTCTTATTCTGACTTTTCCCCTTCCTTTCCAGTTCTGATGAAGGGTCTCCGCCCGAAACGTCCACTGTTTTACTCCTTTCCATAGATGATGCCTGGCATACCGAGCATTTTGTGTGTGTTGCTGAAGAGTTAATATTTCAGGTGATCTCTCTTCAAAACTGGGAAAGTTAGATATAGGAAGGGGTAGAGAGAACAAAATATTTGTAGCAGCAGAATTAGGACACTTGGCCCATCTAGTCTGCTCTGCCATTTATTGTAAAATGATGTGTCTGTGGGAGATGCAAGTGAAGGAGATAAAAGAGAATAATGTGGGGAAGAAAGTGAATGCAGGGCAGGTGAGGAAAACACTGCAGTATGCTAGAAATCTGAAACAACAGCTTTTCTCCTGCAGAAGTATATTTCAATCAGTCAGGAATTTGCAGAGATCTAAGCTGAACAATTCACAGGCCAATGATTTCTCATCAGAACTATCAAGTTTTGATGCAAGCTGGTTATTTTGTATTGTTGAATTCAATGTCATGTCCTGAGAGACAGAATATACAGTACCTGAGTGGAAGAAAGTCTGTAGTTTCTTGAACTCATTTTAAACTATGATAGAGCAGTACAACAGGGCAAATGCAGAGAAGTCAGAATGGAAGCATAACGGAGAATTGAAGTGACAGGCAAATAAAAAGTCGATGGAGGTGCTCTGCAAAGTAATCACCCAATATCCACTCTTGTTTTCCAAAGTAGCACCAAATGCAATATATTAAACTGGAAGTAGTACAAGTGGGCAATTGCATCACCACGGAGGAGCATTGGGTTTGCTGCAGTGTTAGAGGGGAAGAGCTTTGAAAAAACTGATACATCAGGAACTTCCATGATAAGTGGTTGCTGATAGAGACAGAAATACAAACCTGGCCGCCACAGAAGGAACAATCTGTTCTCAATGCTGAAATGACACGAGAAGATGTCTTGGCTTGCAGCATCACATTGAAAGTAGCAGAGAGAATACGGGAGAATCCATTTAACGTGGGGAGTGGTGGGTTGAAAAATGAGGGCTAGTTGAGAATCCAAATCCATATCACATAGGAGAAGAATTACGCCACTTGGCCCATCTAGTCTGCTCCACCATTCAATCACAGCAGATTTATATTCCCTCTCAATTCCATTCTCCAATTCTCCCCATAACCTTTGACAACCTTACTAATTAAGCACCTATCAATATCTGCTTCAAACAAACCCAGAGACTTGGGCTCCACAGCCCTCTGTAACAATGAATTCCATATTCACCACCCTCTTCAACCGATTGGGGAAGGAGCACAGACCACTAGATATTATTCCAGCTGCAATCTCATCAGCAACCTGTAAAGAAAATTAACTAATAAGTCTTTAATATCGTTCACCAGTCCTCTTATAATGAAGGCCAATAAACAGTTTGCTTGCCAGTTTCTTTGCTGTAAGTGCATGTTACGTTCGGGGGCTCATTTACAAGGACTCCTGGGTTCCTCCGAACAACAACTTCCATCTCTCACCATGTAGAATATTCCACATATCTGCATTTTCTTCTAACATCGATGATGTTACATTGGTCTTGATTAAATTCCATTTACCAAATCCTCACCCATTTCTAGCCCATCTATATCCCTCTGAAATCTCTGCAACCTCTGGACGTACAGGCCATTCTTGGGTTACAGCAAAGATCTGTTCCTGCTTAATCCAAACAGTTTGGTAGTTAGAAATATGGCCGCAGAGTTTCCCAGGTGGCAGAAGTTGCCTGCAATCCCACAGTAGCTGTCAAATGCAAACCACCAGTCTCCCAAAAACTCATTCCTATGTTGGGAATATACACAAGTCAAGTATTCATACGCTGCGGAGGGCCTGCATTATCCTCATTCAAACGCTACAGATTGTGATACTATCCTTCCATGCGGTACCCAATTAGTCACAGCCTCTTAATACAAAATACTATTTGTTCCTTATTTTCTGTCCATTAACCAACTCCCCCAGTCTCTGCAGTGTTACCCACATCATGTGCTCTACTTTATTGCCATCATCCAGCCTTACAAAAGGACTTTTTTAAAGTGCCAAAAATAGCACATCCACTCATGCCAAAAAAAGCTTTCTGCTTATTCCAACCTCAAAATTTGAATAGATTGGTCAAAAATGATTTTCCTTTCATAAAGTCATTCTGACTTTGTCCTATTAACCACTTCCATTATAAAAGATTCTAGCACTGTTTTCTCCTACCCGTGTTAAGTTAAATGGTCTAAAGTTGCTTCATTTTCTTGGTCCGTCCTTTGCTAAATAATGTGGACTTGCTACATCCAAACCTTAGGACCTATTCCACAATCTACAGAATGTTTGAAATTGACAAGTAATGCAGCCTCTCCAAAGCACTTCATTCATAAGCTTGTGATTCACATAATTAGATCCTGCGAATTTACTGCTTGTCAGGCCCATATCCAATTCTATTATTTCACTGATGATAACTTTTTTCCAGTTCATTATCCCTAGACCTGTTGTCTATTATCAGAATATTTTTAGTGTTCTCTCCTGTTAAGGACACAAAAATCTTTATTAATCTCTCAGACATTTTCCTACCCAGAGTCTGAGTGTGTAAAAGTCCTGATGAAGAGTCTCAGCCAAAACATCAAGTGTTCAATTTCCTCCATAGATGCTGCCACTGAATTCCTCCATGTATTTGTTTTAAAATTTGGATTAAGTTCTTTAAAAGTTAGCCAGTGCTTATCAGTTGGTATACCTTTTATTGTTGCTTTGCAATCTACCATTGCAACTCATGCCTCAATGCCTCATGTCTTCACAACTTGCTTTGTTTCAACTTAAAATTGAGGTTTCAGACTGAACTAATCTTTATATAATATTCTAGCATTTTATGATCACTCTTCCCTAAATGCCACTTAGCAACAAAATTATTAATCGCTTCCATTTGCTCCTCTGTTCCACATCCAACTCTTCAGGACCTACATATGACAGAACAGTGTGATATTGCACACATTTCTTTTCCTTCATCAATTAAGTTCAAAAGGCTATGTAATTTACCTTTCTCATAGATAACCATACCTCCTCACAACTGGACTACTTTCTTTAACTAATATTGCTCTCTCCATATAGTCCAAAACGTCTGTAATCAGCAATATTGAACAGGGACTTTTGCTATTTCAAGAGCAGCCTCATATTTTGAGGATTTCAACTTTCAGTTTAACACAACCATGAAATCAGGCCCAAAGGCCTACTTGGAAATTTTTAACTATCAACCACCGGCACCAGAATCTACGCTTTTATTTAACTTTGCTTCAAGGGCTCCTTTGTTCACTTGCAAATTGTGCACATTGACAAATGATCAAACAATTGTTTTGACGGAGACCTGAGCTGAAACATAAATTGATCTTTCCAGAGATGCTCATTATCCTGGATATTTACACTTACTATTTTTATTTCAGATTTGTAGCATCTGCAGGTGTGGGATTTGCATTTACAAATGGCCCAGCTGTTTGTTTGAGACAAGCTGCTCTAGTCTCTTTACACTGACGGCTGTGCAGCAAGGCGCAACTCAAGCACGATCTATAAATTCGCTAATGACGCTAATGTTGTTGGCAGAAGTTCAAGCGGAAATCAACAGGAGAGAGAGACAGATTGGCATCAACCTTGCACCCAACATCAGTAAGGACTTGATTAAGGACATCGGAAAGGGGAAGTTGGGAGAACACACATCAGCACTCATTGATAGATTCGAGGTGGAAAGGTTAAGCAACTTCAAATTCCTAGGTGTCAACATTTCAGAGGATCTATCCTGGGCCCAACACATCAATGCAATCACAAAAAAAGCAAACCAGTGGCTATACTTCATTAGGAGTTTGAAGAGATTTGGAATATCACCAAAGACTCCAGCAAACTTCTACAGCTGTATTGTGGAGGGCATTCTGATTGGTTGTACCATCACCTGGTATGGAGGCTTCAATACACAGAATCAAAAGAGCCACAGGGAGTTGTAGACTCGGCCAGTCCATGACAGGTACAACCCTCTCCACCACTGAGGACATCTTGAAAAGTTGGTGCCTCAAGAAGGCAGCATCCATCATTAAGACCCTCACCATCAAGGACATGCCCTCTTCTACTACCATTGGGGAAGTGGTACACGAGCCTGCAGACACATTATTAATATTTTAGGATCAGTTTATTCCCCTCTACAATCAGATTTCTGAACAATCGATGAACACTACCTCACTATTCCTCTTTCAACTATTTATTTATTGTAACTTTTATTAATTTTTTTATGTCTCTGCTGCCAGAAAGCAACAAATGTCACGACATACGTCAGTGATAGTAAACTTGATTCTGATTCTGCCGCCTGCTATCAGTGAAAGGTCAAAAGCAAGCCAGAAGTAGAGGAAAAAAAACAAGAACACATTCTTAATTACATTATATAAAATGAAAGATTTTACACAAGAACCAAGTTAAGCCAAACATAATGACTTTACTGGATGCAAGTTGCAGAACACCTCTGTTGAACTCACCACCATGAGGGGGATGATGTTTGTAGAAACCCCGTGGCTTCACAAGTTAAATTGAGGAACAAAACTGAAACACCACACCACAAAGTGTGAAATATAATGGCCCTAATGAGACAGGTGGGGAATAAAAGAATGAGAAAGGATCAATTGATATTCCTGTTGCTAAGAAGCCTTCAGGAAAATACAGAAAGTTTGACAGAGATTATCAAGTGAATTAGTCTAGTAACCAATTTCAATTGTGCTCAAAAGACTGAAAAATAATGCATATTCAGTGATGTTTTTAAAGATTAAAAACTAAGAAAACTAATTTTTTCTTAAATGAATTAAGTTCAAGCCTTACTTATCAACCCATGCTATCAACCCATTAGCATTATTTCTTAAATGCATTCCACTTAAGTATCATAGTCTACCAAATTCCAAGGTCATTATTGCACAAGCCTTTACATTCTTTACTAAACTCATTAATCTCCTGAAGAAGGGTTTTGGCCAGAAACATTGACATTCTTATCCATAGTTGCTGCCTGACCTACTGAGTTCCTGCACTTTGAGTGTGTTGCTCATTAATCTCCTGCTTTATACTTATAGCTTTGTACTTATCAGTTTCTGTGCTCACTGTGAACCCAAACATCACCTTTCAACAGTCCAAATGAAACTGTATCACCATTTATGAAGTGGTATCCTCTGTACTTGAGACACAAAATGCAGATTGCAGAATATTTCTGATCAGCCCACAAATAGGACATTATGCTCCCAGCTGACTGTTACTTTAAACTTATTTCACTCACACTTGGACCTCAGATTCCTACCGTATTCTTGATAGCTAATAAATTAAATGGAACACTGATAGAGAATCAGAAATTGCTGAATCTCTCAGATTAGACAGCATCCATGGAGAGAGAAAAGACTGAACATTTCTGGTCAACAATCTGGACTACCTCTCGCAGCCCATTCCCCGCAAGGACTCCATCCCTTTAAATTACTGACCCTCAGTATTTCTGTTAACACCAACCTTCCACTGCACTCTGATTTCAAAGCCACACACAAGATCACAGCACAGCATCTGAGTCAGCATGCCAGAGCTCTCAAGACCCAACATTGAATTCGGCTGTGTAGATGAGCAGCCTCTTTAGGTTGTATCAGAACTAGTCAGCTGATATGAATGGTCATCAATCTTCAAGTTCAGTTTATTGTTATTCAACTGTACATGTATACACCGCCAAACGAAACAACATTCCTCCAGACCAAGGTGCACAATATGCTACATACAACTCACACACAAGGTGATATTACCAAAAATAAATTATCAAATAATAAGGTGCATATATGATTCAAGTTAAAAACTAAACAGCATAATGCTACTGGCACTTCATATGTGATAAGACTCATATGCGGTGGCAGAGAGTTCAGTTGTCTTATGGGCTGGGGCGAAGAAGTTGTTACCCATCCAACAGTTCTTGTCCTAATGTTACAGAGCCTCCTGCCTGATCGTAGGGGGGCAAAGAGATTGTCGGATGGATGGGAGGGATCATTGACAATGCTACGGGCCCCGCATACTCAGTGCTCTCGATTAAGTATCTCAAAGGGTGCAAGAGAGTCCCCAATAATTCTCTCAGCAGTCCTTGCAATCCTTTGTGGGAATTTTCAGTCAGATGCCTTGCCATTCCCATACCAGATAGTGTCTCCCCACAAAATAGAGACACTGCTGTGATCTCTTAGCTAAGAGGTGGCACTGATCGTCTGTTATGTGCACTCTCAGAAACTCAGTGCTCCTAACTCTCTCCACAGGAGGAGCTGTGTATGTGCAGAGAGGAGTGGTCAGGCTGTGCCTTCCAAAAGTTCACAATCATCTCTTTGGTCTCGTCCACGTTGAAACTCAAATTATTGTGTTCACACCATTCTACTAGCTGCTCTAACTCCTCACTGTTTGCCGTCTCATGGTGTGTTGTGTCTCAACCAACTTGATGATTCAGTTTGAACTGGATCTAGTAGTACAGTCAAGTGACAGCAGTGTGAACAGCAGCTGGCTGAGCAAGCAGCCCTGGGGAGTGCTAGTACTCAGTGTGATAGAGCTAGAGATATTTTTCCCAACAGAGACTGACTGTGGTCCTTCTGTCAAGATGTCCAAGATGCAGTTACCTGAAATAGCAACTGTTTTATTTAAATCATAGATGCTGTGCAACCTGTTAATTTTTTCCTAGCCATTTTTTCTTTTTACATCAGCATTCCAATTAATGCAATAAATACATTGTTCGATTGAGGAGAATTGAACTCAATCTAGTTTAAAGTAATTATTCAATTATTTCTATTTACACTTCTGTCGTGAATTATGAATTCCAAAAATAAAGCAAATAAAGGATAACTGTTTTGTTTAGGCTAAGGGTTAAAGGGCAAAGCATAAATCACTTCAAAGTTATATTCATATTAATTGACTACTTACACACATTAATCCTCTAAACAAAAACACCTGATCGATCATAAGCATACCTACGTCCCCCACCACAATAACACAGCTCACGAAATTTATATTCGAACAAACAATTGCAGAATAGACCAAACTTAACACCAAAACATACATGCTTATATTTTCTCTCCTTAACAAGACCTACATAATATTTTAATTCTTTCTTCACTTATTGATGTTAACGTCCATCGCGAACTATCGGATGGATCTGAACTTCAATTTTCAAACATGAAAGAATAAATACGGCACATTTTTGGCATTTTCCCAAAGCTGTAATAGTTTACATATTTGCTCTTAGTTTATCTTCCCAGTGAATGCTAATGAGATTATCAAGAAATTTTATCAAAATTTAAAAGGAGAAAAATGTCTGGTAATCCATAACTACTTGACATGCCATTTCAGGAGACACTGTTTTTACTCAATTATCAAATGTGAAACTCTTCACACCTCTCACTCTAGATCTCAAACATTTTAACCAGTTCTTAAAACCTAGTTTGGTCAGCAAAGTTTACTAACACAATAGTCACTGCAGTACTAGAGAATTAAAGCAGTAATGAAACACCCTGTGGGAAAAAAAATACTCCATAACTGCTATTACACTCAGAGCAAGGCATCTTATTCAAATGGCCCATTTTCTGGGCTTCTCGCCGACTTGGGGGGAAAAAAAAGCAAAAATGAAGACCTATCACACCGAAAGCAGGCATTGCATGCCTTCACACAGACATCTCAAGGGAAACCTCATAAAAGAGAAGCAGCTCCTAGTTCACGGCTCCACTCGATCATTTTATCCTGCCCATTTTGTGCTGAGGAAACTGTGGATTAAACATAACCTGGGCAGACATTTTGTGTAGATCTTCCCCACTCCTAAACCACCACTAAACTTGCACCCTGGTGAAATAATGACAAGGCACAAGGGCAGTGCTTTACGTCCGTAAGACCCCCAAGGATACACTTCATCCGTGGAAGTAAATGGGCGATGTGCTGAGCAGCCAAGTTCGAGAAAGGCACCTTGACAACTTGTCTAATGGTCAAAATTTCAGATACAACGCATTGGAGTTTGGTTTCTTTTACCTTTGGGAAGACATAGTGGAACATCCAGAGATTAAACATGTTGGCCGGGGTCCATAACCGAGCAGAATGATTGTATTTGAAAGGAACAAGCTTGGTGTGGCCTAAAGCCCTTGCCCACATACCATGATTTCTTGTGTTACAGACAGCAATGGCTCTACAGACCAGAGCAATCGTCGTCGAGCACCGGATGCCATCAGATGGCCAGGCAAAAGCAACCGAATGCGCAGAATCGATCGGCTACCCAACTCCAGCCAGCAAGTCGATGTCCCTGAACCAAGTTCGAGCGTTTGAACTTGGAGCGATCAATACTGGCTGACGGCTCTGGATATCCGAGTTGTAATGGTTATTTTCCCCACACTTCGCACACACGTCGATTATAATTCTCCTCTGTTATGTCGAGACACTGATTTGAGATTCGGTCTTCATGATTCAGCAAAGTGAATTGGCAAGGGATGCAATTTATTTGTGAGAACGAATGTGTAGGAAGGGAGAACAGATATTGGGAACCGTAACAGACTGTGAATGGACAACGTGGCATCCGCAGACATTATTTCTAGCAAATTTTCTTCAACTAAATATGGATTAACGTACCCTTAAATCTTGAGGGTGCGAAGTCCAAGATAACGAAAATAAAAAGTCTTACCTTATATTTTCAATCTTGGCATCATATGCAATCAAACAACATTAAATTCTACTTCTGCAATGCACTTATCAGTACGTAAGACCTGATTCGCCAGTGGCCTGTGCTGAAAAATAAAACAAATGATGCAGTTGAGAATTGCAAAACTGAAGTTAAAATTTTAAATTTCTGAATTATCTGGCCTTATCCATAAAGATGCTAGGATACTACAGTCTTTGTGAAATGAAAACTTAAGTTTTCACAGCCTTAGGAACTTGAATTTCAAGTAGCTGATTAAATATTTGACAAAGGAAAATATTTTTTTCCAAATTAGGCAAATATTGCACTGTTGGTATGCAAAGAGCTCCTAGAGTAAGCCTATTCTTTAAAAATTTGTTTGCATGTTGGTCAGTGACCTTATGAAGTATCACATAATACTTCACAGTTGGAACACAATGTCTTAAAAATATGGTGGATAATGACTAGCTGAAAACTCCACACACAGTTAAGTATTCCCATCATTTATGTTTTGCTTTTATTTATGGAACTGTACCTCATTGTAAATGAGAAGCCAATAGACAAGTAAGTTTAAGCTTTTTCATTTGTGACAAATATGAATTAACTTGTTGGCAGAATTGCAAATGGTGGTGAGGAAACGATAGATCGACTGGTTAAGTGGAACTGCAACAATGACCTTGCACTCATCGTCAGTAAGACCGAGAAATTGTTTGTGGACTTAAGGAAGGAAAAAGTTGGGAGAACACAGACCAGTTCTCATAAAGGGATCAGTGGTGAAAAGGGCGAGCAGCTTCCAGCTCCTGGTTGTCAACATCTCAAAAGATCAATTCTGGGCCTGTCACATTGATGCAATCACACCAGCAGGTATACTTCATTAGGAGTTTGAGGAGATTTCATATGTCACCAATGACTCCAGGAAATTTACAAAGATTTACCAAGGAGAGCATTCTGACTGGATGCATAGCTGTCTGGTGTGGAGGCTCCAATGCACAGGATCGAAAAAGTTGCAGTTGATTGGAGACAGCTAATTCCATCACGGCCACCAGCCTCCCTACCATCAGGATATCTTCAAAAGGTGGTGCCTCAAGAAAGTGGCATCCATCTTTAAGGACCCTCACCATCCAGGACATGTCCTCTTTTCATTGCTACCATCAGGAAGGAGGAACAGTAGTGTGAGGACATACTCCCATTATTTTAGGAATAGCTTCTTACCCTCACTATCAGTCTTATGAACATTTACCTCAACATTTTGCTCTCTTTTTGTATTATTTCCTTATTTTTATATATTTTCTATTGTAACTTACAGTTATTTATTATCTATTGCACTATACTTGATGCTGCAAAACAATAAATTTCATGGCATATATCCGTGGCAATAAGCCTGGTTCTGAAAATATTCAACACTCAGCTTCACTTGACCCATCACTGAAATATTCCCACAACCTATGGACTCACTTTCGAGAACTCTTCACCTCATGGTCTCGATATTTATTACTTATTTATTTATTTATTATTATTTTTATTTCTTTCTTCTTGTATTTGGACAATCTGTTGTCTTTTGCACATGGGTTGAATGCCCAGGCTGGTGCGATCTTTCATTGATTCTACTATGGTTACTATTTTATGATGGATTTATTGAGTATGCCACAAGAAAATGAATCTCAGGGCTGTATATGGTAATATGTATGTACTAAGATAAAAAATTTACTTAGAACACTTTATCTACAATGATTCCAAAACATTTAACAATTTACATGCAATCGATCCTAACTTATTATAATTATAAAGTTGTTATTTTTTGCCTAACCATCAGTCACTCGATTAAGGGAACTGCAACTCCTCACAACTGGATCAGTTGAAATCACATGGGTCACGCCAGCCCTTTACCTCCTGGGAAATGTAGTCCTATTGTGTGCTGCCGCTGGTATTTGTAGACAAAATGACGTCAAACTTACATTTTAATAGACAACCACATATACGACGCATCTTGCCAGAAGAAACAAATTTATTTTCTTAAAGCTACTGTGAAAACAATACACGGACATTGAGCTGCAATTATCGTTATGTATTTATTTTTCCTATTTTAATTTAGGAATGCTGTAGGGGACGGGACTGGCGAATGTGCGGGCTGCGCGATAGTGGTTGAATTTGCGGAGCGTGGCAAAGGTAAACAGAGAGGAGGCCTAGGCCTGGTGGTCGCTAATCGCCGGCCTCGGGACTCGGCGCCGTTCCGCTCCGGGGACCTGCACTGTTTCGAGGGTTTGGAGGCTGAGGAGTTTAGACTGATCTCATCTTCGCTGGAATGTGAGTGGTAAGTGGCGTGGGGCCCAACCCATCACTTGTCTCTGCAATCGAACCCCTCCGCGCCCCCGTTTGTCTTCCCCAATCGCCGCGACCGTACCTCTTCTTTCGAGACTCCTTACGGCTCCACTCGCCAGTGTTCTTCCAATCATTGCTTTTGCCCCATCCCACTATTTTGTCTTCGCTCCACTGCCCCGTGTCGATCTCGTCGTTTCCACTCTGTCCCCTCGACGTCTCTGCCCACCTGCAGCCTCTTCTGTCCCTTACTCACTATATTCCACCCTGACCCTGCCCTGCTGTCTTCCTCCCCACTCCTGTGTCCCCTTCCTACCTCTTCCACTGTCATAGGCATTCAGATACATAAACTGTCTTACATCTTTCAGGAAAAAATTAGTCAGAAAATACACAAGATTATCAAGTTTTGTTGTATGCATTAATTGATGCTTTTCTATGCTTGTGTTCTTTTAATTCGGCAAGAACCCTAAGCTTTGCACTTTATTGTCAAAATTCTTGAGGAACCAATATTAAAATCTTTACAAGAACATGACTTACCTGAACATGTTTCCAATTGCCACCTTTTGGACTACTGTGGATTCCGGTTAATTGGGCTAACAGTTAATCGGGGCAGCCACCTATTTAGGACAATTCTTAAAGAACAGATAAACTGATCGAGAAACCAGCTGGGATTCCTTTCGTTTATTTTGGATACTATGCCGCTTAATTGGGACAGGTGACTTTTGCCGAACAGTTTCTAACTAGCGTCAATCCATGCACTTGTGTGACCGTTAGATATTACACTATGCTTAGAGTGAATTGTTTTTAAATAGTGTCAGTTGTGTGTGTTTATGGCCAAAAAAGTGAATTTTGTCTCTGGTAGTTGGCGAGAAATAAGCAGTAAGACAATTACTGTTTACTTGTGCTGCATGCATTTTGGATTATTTTTTTTTACTTATTTATGGTAATAGCTTGGTTTATGTGCTATGTGTGTTTATATGCTGACTTGGTCCACCGTGGTCCAGAGTTATGTTGGTTGTATATATGTTCAGTCAGATGACAATAAACTTGAACATGAATTCAGAACTGTTTGGTCACTGTGGTTTCAAGCATTTGAGCTTAGAGATGCCAAAAACAATTTCACTACTTCAGCAAGTTAGGAACTATGAAGAATTTGAAGATATGCGCAATCCTTTTGAATGTTACAATGAAAATGAAGACTTGGAGGATGTAAGTGTCAAAAGCATTGTATGAAGGCAGTACATTATTTGCACGAGGTGCCTGCACTGATTTTGTTCATTTGCAATCAATCAAAAGCGGTGTACACTGGATGAATTCCTCCATTGATAATGATTAAGAATTAATAGTTTTATAATGCTGTAGTAGAATTGGTAGTGTTCTTTTTTCTTTGTTTCATTTAAGTACATAATTTGTTACTCAGTTATCTGTAGTAACTTTTTAATTATTTCCATGAAACTTCAGCTACTTGGGGCAGCCCAAATGTACTGATCTGATATGTCCCATTTAATTGGAATCCACTGTATTGTTAGTGAATGGGTAGATATGGGAAAATACAGTGCAGTTTATGAAACAATTGGAATCAACCTCCACTTAACCATGAGAGACTGTTGGGGGCAGGGTACTCTTGTGCTTATGAGACAGCATGTGAATAAAATCACATCAGAACCTGATCGGCAAAATTCAAAGTTTTCTTTCAAAAGTTATTAAATTGCTTAATATTCTTAGAAAACTGAAAAATTAATAACGATACAGTTGTAATAATCCTTTGTGTTTGCTCTAAGAAAAACAATCTGCTCATTTTCTTTGAGGCCCTGTGTCTGATAACATTGCTGTTAATTTATCCAGTATCTCCAAAAGATTTAATCCAGAATTGAAAGGAATTATCCAGTTGAGGCAAGCCAATTTTTTTTAAGTTTTAGTGTTTTTGTGCACCTTGGCTGGTTAAAGCTTTAATTCACCATCATTACTGCAGCCATTTCAATTTTTCCTGAAACTTTGAAGATTTGTGTACATCCATAGCAGGCTCCTTATTCCAGCACTTTTTGAGGCTGTATAATGTTTATTTTGGAGCTTGCCCAGAATGAATTCCAATTCAAACTGGCTTGTCAGTGCTAGGTGATGTGTTCTGTACCAACCTGGGAATAGGATTAACTGAGTGAATGCACAGTTAAACGCAGCTGTAAATATATTCTTGGGCCAGTCAGTATTGAGTAACTGTAGGCTGTCATCTTCATAAATGGAAAATACCTTGATGTGAGGGTGGTAGAGAGTGGTCTTGGCCTTCTAGCAAGAAGATCCAAGATGATTAGAATCCTTTATTATGGAGTAGTTGCGACTGTCTAATCAGATGTGAAACAATTCTGAGAGTTACAAATGTTGGTTTATATAAATCTTCCAAGTAGTGGAGAAATTATCAGCTTTGAATTGATCTTGATAGTTTTCAGTCGTGTGATTTGAGTGTCAAAATCCCGGATTTTCCTGGTGGTGGCTGATGGAGTAACAGCAATCTGCCGTTGCTCCAACCCTAATTATCTTACTATTTCCAACCTGTCTTGAAACTTTTTAAGTGTGATATTCTTTCATTATGACTGGAAGACGTGCCAGAGGTACTAAAAACAATGATCTCCCTGCCTCTTTGGATTCTGTAATGGATTTGCTACAAAGTCGTACATGACAAGCCTCTGAGAAGTTTCAACAATTCAACTCTGAATTTAAACAAATAGATGGTAAATTGGATTCTATTTGACAAACTCTTAATGAACAAGATAAACGTATAAAAAATAATGAAGCAACACACATCAAAGTTGCTGGTGAACGCAGCAGGCCAGGCAGCATCTCTAGGAAGAGGTACTGAGACCCTTTGTCAGGACTAACTGAAGGAAGAGCTAGTAAGAGATTTGAAAGTGGGAGGGGGAGATCCAAAATGATAGGAGAAGACAGGAGGGAGAGGGATGGAGCCAAGAGCTGGACAGGTGATTGGCAAAAGGGATATGAGAGGATCATGGGACAGGAGGCCCAGGGAGAAGGAAAAGGGGGAGGGGGGAAAAACCCAGAAGATGGGCAAGGGGTATAGTCAGAGGGACAGAGGGAGAAAAAGGAGAGAGAAAGAGAAAGAATGTGTGTATATAAATAAATAACGGATGGGGTACGAGGGGGAGGTGGGGCATTAGCGGAAGTTAGAGAAGTCAATGTTCATGCCATCGGGTTGGAGGCCACCCAGACGGAATATACGGTGGTGTTCCGAAGCCACACTCAGGTTTTTAAATCTCACTTTTAAAATTGTAAGGAATCAATTTACTTATTTGGGTGTAACAGTCACTAAGAATTACAAACACCTGTTTAAAGAAAACTTTCTTACATTATTGAAGCATGTAAAAAGGATATCATTAAATTGGTCACCTCTTTCAATATCATTGATTGGACAAATTAATTCTATTAAAATGAATATTCTACCTACATTCATATATCTTTTTCAGGCTTTACCCGTTTTTATTCCAAAATCCTTTTTTGACTCTCTTGATTCTATTTTGTCTTGTATATGGAAAAATAAACATCCTCGATTAAATAAAGTTCATCTTCAAAAATCTAAAAAGTCTGGAGGTTTAGCCTTACCTAATTTTAGGTTTTATTACTGGGCAGTTAATATACGATATCTTACGTTTTGGCTATATTATAGTAATCCTGTAGACTGTCGGTATGGGTTTATTTAGAAGCTAACTCTGTTAATAATTTTTCTGTTATTTCTCTTCTTAGATCCTCACTTCCTTTTTCTGTAAGTAAACTAACTGATAATTTAATAGTTAAACATACTCTGAGGATCTGGATACAATTTAGAAAACACTTTGGTTTATTGAGATTTTCCCTTTCAAGTCCCACTTATTCTAACTTTTTTTTAAAACCCTCCATGACTGATTTAGTTTTTAAAGAATGGGACAGGTTGGGTATTAAATATTTTTGGGATCTATTTGTTGGAGGAAATCTTTTTTCATTTGAGCAATTGTCAGCCAAATATAGCTTACCCAAAACTCATTTTTTTTGATACTTACAAATCAGAGACTTCCTAGGATCTCAATTATGCACATTTCCTATAAGCTCAGATAAGAACTTACTAGACGTAATTTTCAATTTGACACCTTTTCATAAGGGTTTAATATCTAATATTTATGGCATGTTACTGGAGACGAGGAATGTTCCTTTAGACAAAATTAAGAATCCTAGGAACAAGATTTACAGACATCAATATCTGAGGAAACTTGGAATGAAATTTTTAAATTGGTTAATACTTCATCATTATGAGCTCGCCATCCCTCATACAATTTAAGATGGTACATAGAGCTCATATGACTAAGGATAAGCTATTTCGTTTTTATTCGACTATATATCCCTACTGTGATAGATGTAATAATGGAGAAACTTCATCAATTCATATGTTTTGGACTTGTCCAAGTCTTGAAAAATATTGGAAGGAAGTTTTCCAAACATTTTCTTTACTTTTCAAAGTCAATTTTAAGCCTAATCCTCTGACGGCCCTATTTGGTATTGTTACCGGACAAGATAACAAGCTGAAGACATCCGATTTACATATTTTGGCCTTCAGCTATCTTATAGCTAGGAGGGCGCTTTTGTTTAAATGGAAAGATGTTTTTCCTCCTGGTCATGCTCAATGGTTCTACGACATGATGTCATGCTTAGATTTAGAGAAGATTCATTGTTCAATTTCTGAATCTCGTCAAGACTTTCAAACATTGTGGGGACGTTTTCTGAATTATTTTCAAAACCTTCAATTCATTGTTTAAATTCAGATGTTGGCTATTATTATTTTTTATTATATGAGAAGGTATTTTACCTTTTTTCTCCTTAATAAACAGCTTCGGTCTTGGTAGGGGTTAGATTCTTTTTTTTTGTAATTAGTATATTTCAATATAATTATTGATTAACTTACATGAATACGGGGTAATGAGATTGTTATTATGGATAGATAAAATGTAACTGGTAGTTATTTTTTATCTTTTTTGACTTTTTATATATACTTTCTTGTACTCTGTATTCTTCTATGTAGAAACTGATAAAAAATATTGGAAAGAAAAATCCAAACCCATTCTTAACCAATGAAGGACACTGACTGTGAATTTTTGTTCAAAAACTACCATCAAGGCAGTATATGTTCTCTTGGAGGAAAACATTTGTTCTTATGAACCTTTTAAGGAAAAAGCACAAAGTGAACAGGATGGATTCCTCTTTCCTTTGTCTTAAGTTGAACATAGAACATTAGTCTGACATCGGTAGTTGGAAAGTTATTGGAGTCGATCCTCAAGGATGAGGTTATGAAATACCTCAAGGTGCATGACAAGATAGGCCCAAGCCAGCATGGTTTGATGAAGGGAAGATCCTGCCTCACCAACCTATTGGAATTTTTTGAGGTAATCTCAAATAAGGTTGACAAGGGAGAGGCTGTGGATGCTGTGTATTTGGATTTTCAAAAGACCTTTGATAAGGTGCCGCATAAGAGGCTGCTTAATAAGAGGAGAGCCCATGGAATTACAGGAAAGATATTGGAATGGGTGGAGCATTGGCTGATAGGCAGAAAGCAAAGGGTGGGAATAAAGGGATTCTATTCTGATTGGTTGCCGGTTACTGGTGGTGTTTCGCAGGGGTCGGTGTTGGGGCCACTTCCTTTACAATGTACATCGATAATTTAGATTATGGATTAAATGGTTTTGTGGCTAAGTTTGTGGATGACACCAAGGTAGCTGGAGGAGCAGGAAGTGTTAAAGAAACGGAAAGGTTGAAGAGAGACTTGGTCAGTTTAGGAGAGTGGGCAAAGAAATGGCAGATGAGATACATTGTTGAGAAATGTACGGTAGTACATTTTGGAAGAAGAATTAATCGGGCAGATTATTATTTAGATGGGGAGAAAATTCAAAAATCGGAAGTGCAAAGGGACTTGGGGGTCCTCATGCAGGATACCCTGAAGGTTGTCCACCAGGTTGGATTGGCAGTAAGGAAAGTGATTGCTATGTTGGCATTCATTTCAAGAGGAATAGTGTATAAGAGTAAGGAGGTGTTGATGAGGCTCTATGGGGCACTGGTGAGACCTCATTTGGAATACTGTGTGCAGTTTTGGGCCCCCTATCTTAGAAGGGATGTGCTGATGTTGGAGAGAGTTCAGGGAAGATTTACAAGGATGATTCCTGGAATGCAGGGGCTAACATATGAGGAGTGTTTGTTGGCTCTTAGACTGTATTCATTAGAGTACAGAAGAATGAGAGGGGATCTCATAGAAACATTTCGAATGTTGAAAGGGTTGGACAGAGTGGATGTGGAAAGGCTGTATCCCTTGGTGGGTGAGTCCAGGACAAGAGGCCACAGTCTTAGAATTAGAGGGTACCCATTTAAAACAGCGATGAGGAGAGTTTTTTTAGCCAGAGGGTCATGGACCTATGGAATTCGTTGCCACATACAGCTGTGGAGGCCCGATCATTGAGGGTGTTTAAGGAGGAGATTGATAGGTATCTAATTAGTCAGGGTATCAAGGGATATGGGGAAAAAGCCGGAAATTGGAAGTAGATGGGAGAATAGTTTAGCTCATGGTGGAGTCTGCTTTTTTTTTTGGAGCAGATTCGATGGGCCAAATGACCTACTTCTGCTCCATTATCTGTGATCTAGAACATTACAGCACAAGCAGGTAGGTCATGTTCCCTTTGAGCCGCATGAGTGCGCGGCCTCACAGTAACAAATGCTCCTGCGCACATGACCTTTACTGCAGTGCAGCTGGAATTTTCTTAACATTTAAACTTTTAAAGTACAGTGCATTTTTCAGGCAGCATTTATATATAAAAACATGCCTGCTCAGAGTAATGGTTGGTCCGCACAGCTGTTTTTTAAAAAAAAAAATTAGAGGGAATGCTGAGCACAAGCCCTTCAGCCCAGGATGTTGTGCTGACCTTTTAATCTACTGTCAGATCAATCTAACCCTTTCCTTCTATAGAGCCTTCAATTTTTCCATCATTCATATGTCTATCTAAAGAGTTTCAATTGTATCTGCCTTTACAACACTTCTGACAAGGCATTCCACTCACCCACCACTCTGAAAATCATCCCCACCCTGGGAAAAAGTTAATATATTTACCCACTCCATATATGCCCCTTATCTTGTACACCTCTATCAAGACACCTCTCATCCTCCTTTGCTCCATAGAGAAAAGCCCTAGCTTGCTCAACTTTCCTCATAAGACATGCTCTCTTAATCCAGGCATCATCCTCCTCTGCACCCTCTCTACTTTCCACATCCTTCCTCTAATGAAGTGACCAGAACTAAACACAATATTCCAACTGTGTTTGAACCAGTGTTTTGTAGAGCTGCAACATTACCTTGCAGCTTTTCAATTCAATCTCCTGTCTAATTAAGGCCATCACACCATTTGCTTTCTTCATAACCATATTAACTTGCGTGGTAGCATTGTTCCTTCCACAAACTTACTAACCTAAACTTCTGCTTCCTCAAACAAGTTGTTTATATAAATCACAAAGAACAAAGGTCCCAGAACAAATCCCTGTAGAACGCCACTGGTCACTGACCTCCAGGCAGAAGTATGCTTCATCTACAACCACCCTCTGCCTTCAATGGGCAAGCCAATTCTGAATTCACACAGCCAAGTTTCCCTGGATCCCATCCCTCTTGACTTTTTGGCAGAGCCTACCATGGGGAACTTTATCAAATGCCTTACTAAAATCCACATACATCATCACATCCACTACAATACCTTCAATGTGCTTTGTCATATCCTTAAAGAGTTCAGTGAGGCTTGTGAGGCATCACCTCCTCTTCATAAATCCATGCTGACTATCCCTAATCAGACTATGCTTTGAGGAACTGCTCTACCCCCTCTATCGCCAGGCACATTTTCCTCTTCTATTCCTGATTAGTACTGCGCTTTCTGGTCATCCTCCTATTCTTCACTTATGTATAGAATGTCTTGGGGTTTTAGACCATAAGGTCATAAGACTTAGGTACAGAATTAGGCCATTCAGACCATTAAGTCTGCTCTGCCATTCCATCATGGCTGATTATCTCTCTCACCCATTCTGCTGCCTTGCCACCCTTGCCAATCAAGACTCTATCAATTTCAGCTTTAAATGTACCTAATGACAGCCTCCATAGCCATCTGTGGCAATGAATTCCACAGATTCACCACCCTCTGGCTGAAGAAATTCCTCATAACCTGTGGTCTAAAGGGATATCTTTGTATTCTGAGGCTATATCCTCTGGCTCCAGACTATTCCACCATAGAAATCATCCTCACCATATCCATTCTGTCTAGGCCTCTTCATGTTCATTAGGTTTCAATGAAATCTCCTTTTCATTCTTCTAAACTCAGAGTACATGCCCAGCGCCATCAAACGTTCCTCATTCATTAACTATTTCATTCCCATGAACATCCAATGCCAGTACATCCTTTCTTAAGGGGCCCAAAACTGCTCACGATACTGCATGTGCAGTCTGTCCAATACCTTATAAAACCTCAGCATTACATCCTTGCTCTTTTATCCTAGACCTCATGGAATGAATGCTAATATTGCATTTGCCTCAAACACCACCTCAAACTGCAAGTTAACCTTTTATGGAATCCTGCATAAGGACTCCCAAGTCCTTTAAAATCTCTGATTTTTGGATTTTCTCCCTGTCTACGTCTTTATTCCTTCTACCACAGTGCTTCACCATACATGTCCCTACACTATATTCCATCTGCCACTTCTTTGCTCACTCTCCCAATCTTAGTCCTTATGTAGATTTCCTGCTTCCTTGACACAACCTGTTCCACCACCTATCACCTGCAAACTTGTCCATAAAGCCATCAATTTCATCACCAAATCATTAACATAATGACACCAAACGCTGTGAAATACCACTAGACACTGGCAGGTAGCCTATAAAGGCCCCCTTTATTCCCACTTTATGCCAGTCAGCCATTTTTTTTAATCCAAGCTACGATCTTTCTTGTAATGCCATGACTCTTATCATGTTTAGCAGACTCATGTGTTAACACCTTATTACTTCTGTTTTTTTTAAATCTTACTTGCCAAGGCCTTCTCATGCCCCCTTCTAGCTCTCCCAAGTCCATTCTTCTGTTCATCCTGGCTACCTTGTAACTATCTGGAGCCCTTTCTGATCCTTACTTCCTAAAACTTAAGCAGGCTTCTTTATTCCTCATAACTGGAGGTTCCACATCTCTTGTCAACCATGATTCCTTCCCCCTACCATCTTTTCCTTGCCTTAATGGGAGAAATCTATTCAGAACTCCATGCAGGTGCTCCCTGAACAATGTCTGTATTTCCATTGTGAATTTCTGAGTACATCTGTTCCTAATTTATACTCACAAGTTCCTGCCTAAATTCCCTCTCAATCAATTAAATACTTTCTCATACTGTCTGGTCCTATCCCTGTCCATGGCAATGGTAATAGGCAGGGAGTTGCGGTCACTATCTCTAAGATGATCACCCACAGAGAGATCTGACACTTAACCTGGATCATTGCCTAGTATGACCTCTCATCTGGTCAGCTTCTCTTCATATTGTCAGGAATCCTTTCTGATCGCAGCTAACGAATCCTGCTCTATCCAACCTTTGGCACTAAGAAGGTACCAATTAATGGGGCATCATGCAACACACACAAAATGCTGGAGGAATGCAGCAGGTCAAGCAGTGTCTAAGGAAAAGAATAAACAGTCAACATTTCAGGCTGAGATCCTTCTTCAGGCCTTTATTAATGGGGTGCCCTGGTTGTGTAGCAGTTAGCATGGTGCTTTTACAGCTCGGGACGTCTGAGCTTTGAGTTCAATTCTGGCATCTTCTGTAAGGAGTTTGTATGTCATCCCCATATGCGTGGCTTTCTTCTGGGTGCTCTGGTTTCCTCCAAAATTCCAAGACATACTGGTTAATTGGTCGTTGTAAATTGTCCTGTGATTAGGCTAGGGTTAAACAGTTTGGTTGCTGGTCAGTGTGACTCTGGGCCGAAAGGGCCGATTCCACAATGTAACTCAAAATAAAGATCATGTTGAAGTTGATACATTTCCAAAATCTCTCCCCATCTGTTCTGCATTCTCTGTTGCTATAGGGGTTGGGGGGGGGGGGTGTTCTACTAACAGGATTCTATAGAATACTCCCAAGAGAGTGATAATTCCCTTCCTGTTTCTAGCTTCCACCAACGTTGGCTCAGTAGATAATCCCTCCATGACATCCTCCCTTTCTGCAGCTGTGATACTATTCAGGTTAGCAATCCTACTACCCCACTTTGTACCTCCCTCCCTCCCTCCCTGCCTTTTTGAAACATCTAAACCCTCAAAACATCCAGCAGCCATTCCTGTAACAGCCACAATATCATAGTTCCATGTACTGACCCATACTTTAAGTTCACCCTGTTCTTGATACATCTTGCATCCAAACAGACACCGATCAACTCATCCTGGAATTTGGACCAAATCCTGGACCGGAACTTTAGACCAAAAGACATAGGAGCAGAATTTGGCCATTCGACCCATGGAGTCTGTTCAACTATTCAATCATGGCTGCTTTATTTTGCATTATTAGCTGCATGTCTTTCCTCACGATATCTCTGCATTCAGGATCTACCTGTATATCCATAGCCCCATCCCCTGGCTTGTCATTCTGGTTCCCATTCCACTGCCAAGCTAGTTTAAACCCTCCCCAAAAGCGCTAGCAAATCTGCCCGCAAGGATATTGGATCCCCTCAAATTCAAGCATAATCTATCTGTTTTGTATAGGTCATACCTTCCCTAGAAGCGATTCCAATAATCCACAAATCTGAAACACTCCCTCCTGCATCAATTCTTCAGCCACACGTTCATCCGCCAGATCATTGTATTCTTGCCCTCTCTAGCACATGGCACAGGCAGTGATCCGGAGATTGCTATCCATCAGATCCTGCTTTTCAGCTTCCTACTTAGCTCCCTACATTCTCTGTTTAGGATCTCAAGCCTTTTCCTATCTATGTTGTTGATATCAACATCAGTCACCACACTGTGAACACTTCAAAGCACTTCTTATTCTTGTTTGTATTATAAATGCATGCTTGTATTTATTCACATTCTATTTCATATCTCCACTTTTATATGTATAATTCTTTATTGTGTATAATTGGTGAATGTTGTAGTTTTGTTGCATGTACCAACATACCACAACAATTTCCTAATAAATGTAAATGTATTTGGTGCATAAAGTTCATCCTTGAGATGTACCATGACATCTGGCTGCTCACCTCCCCCTACGAATACTGTGTGCCCAATCTGAGGCAACAAAAAATGCTGGAGGAACTCAGCAGGTGAGGCAGCATTGATGGGAATGAATAAACAGTTGACATTTCGGGCCGAGACCCTTCATTAGGACCGAGGAGAAAGGGCAAAGCTGCCAGAATTATAATGTGGAGGGAGGGAAAGGAGGTGAGCTGGGAGATGATTGGTGAAGCCAGGTGTGTGGGAAAAGACAAGGGCCGGAGAAAAAAAGAATCTCGTAGGAGAGGAGAGTGGACCATTGGAGCAAGGGAAGGAGGAGGGGACTCGGGGGAAGTAATAGGCAGGTGAGAAGAGGAAATGGGTCTGAGTGGGGATTAGAGAAAGGGCGGGGTTTTGGGCAGGGTGGGGGGAGGATTTGTTTACTGCAAGTAGACATCAATATTCATGCCATCACTTTTGAGGATACCCAGATGGAATATAAGGTGTTGCTTCTCAGTCCTGAGGGAGCCTTATCTTAGCACAAGATGGGGCCGCGGACCGACAAATCGTGAAAGGAATGGGAATAAGAATTAAATTGTTTGACTACGGGGAAGTCCCACTTGTGGCATCCTTTACATACCAAACAGGAGACCCCTCACATCCACAGAACAGCTCCCCTAATTATTGAATCCCCAGATTACCACTGCACTACTCTTCTCCCCTTTCCCTTCTGAGAGTCACAGAGGTAGACTTAGTGCCAAAGGCCTGGTCTCTGCGGCTTTCCACGCTAGGTCATTCACCCCCAACCGCATCCGAAGCAGTATGGCTGTAATTGAGTGGAACAGCCCCAGAGGTACTCTGCTTTATTTCCTTTCCCTCTCCTTGCAGTTACCCAGCTACCTGTTTTCTGCAACTTGGGTGTGACTACCTCCCTTTAGCTCTCATCTATCACCTCCTATTCCTATATGATCTGCTGGCCATCCATCTGCAGCTCCAGTTCCTTAATACTGTCTGTAAGAAGCTGCAGCTGGATGCACCATGCAGTTGTAGTTATCAACAAGACTGGAAGTCTCCCAAAATTTCTATCTCTATATGAAGAATGCTGACCCTGGACCCATTCTCACTACACTAACTAAGCACAAATAGACAAAGAAAGAAAGAAACTTACCAGAAACCTACTTTAGCCTCTGCCTCTCCTTGCCAAATCCTCTTTAGCCAAAGCGTCGGCTTCCCACTCTTAATACTAGCACACTCCATCAATGGCTGCTCCCAATGGCCACTCTGCTTAACATCACTTTTTATAGGCATTTATAGGCTTAATAAACAGTGATATCGCAAAAGGTCCCACTCATGTTTTAATTCTCACTCTTACCTCCAAGCAAGTGGCATCTCGTGCTATTTCAAGCCTGCTGGAAAGATCTGAAAGGCCCCACTCGTGTTTTTTATGAGGTTATTACAAAACGTTTATCAAGAACAGGAAGGAACTTTCCACAAATTAACCCAGGCCTGGAAGTTTCAGGAATATTTTATTATATACCTCTAAGTGAAAGAGAACCATAAACAATGCATGCTACCTAAAAGTAGAGATTAGCTCAGAGTGTTAACTATTCTGCAAGGTGACTTTCACCAAAGATTTATCAGAACATGTCTTACCCACTGGGAAAGTCTCATCTTTTGCCATATTTGGTAATGGAGCACTCTTTATCTTGGAGCATTAATTTACATATTCAGGTCTTTTCCTTTGCATTAAGACAGTAGTTTTAAAGAGCCAGGGAAGACTTGTAAACAGATGTTGTTCAAAGTTCATCTGTTGCTTAATATCAGAATTAAGGAGAAAACTGGAAGTATCTTGTGGTTTCATCATGGTATGCAACTACGAGAAATTAAAATAGGTGCAGAATATTACTGAGCAGTAAAATTGTAATGTTTGTACATAATACAGATTCAAATAATGGTATTAATAATGGACAATTTTGTAGATTATAGCTTTCAATTCTGGCTGTACCCTGCTCCAGATGCATACCTGCTCCACATTCCCTTCCACCAAGTTTCAGACACAGATCTACACAAAAGGTTAAGACACTTTGGTGCAAGGTTTCAGGATCGAAAACTGGTTTGCTGATGGAAGGCAGTGAGGATGTAGGAAGAATGTTTTGCTGATCGCAAATGTGACTGTACTGCATGGTTCAGTGTTGGGACCAATTAATATGTTGGATGTAGTCATAGTCATACTTTATTGATCCCGGGGGAAATTGGTTTTCATTACAGTTGCACCATAAATAATAAATAGTAATAAATCCATAAATAGGTAAATAGTAATATGTAAATATGTAAATTGTGCCAGGAAATAAGTCCAGGACTTAAGTTCAGGAGCCTATTGGCTCAGGGTGTCTGACCCTCCAAGGGAGGAGTTGTAAAGTTTGATGGCCATAGGCAGGAATGACTTCCTATGATGCTCTGTGTTGCATCTTGGTGGGATGAGTCTCTGGCTGAATGTACTCCTGTGCCCACCCAGTACATTATGTAGTGGATGGGAGACATTGTCCAAGATGGCATGCAACTTGGACAGCATCCTCTTTTCAGACACCACCATCAGAGATTCCAGTTCCATCCCCAAAACATCACTGGCCTTACGAATGAGTTTGTTGATTCTGTTGGTGTCTGCTACCCTCAGCCTACTGCCTCAGCACACAACAGCAAACATGATAACACTGGCCACCACAGACCCGTAGAACATCCTCAGTGTCGTCCGGCAGATGTTAGAGGACCTCAGTCTCCTCAGGAAATAGAGACGGCTCTGACCCTTCTTGTAGACAGCCTCAGTGTTCTTTGACCAGTCCAGTTTATTGTCAATTCGTATCCGCAGGTATTTGTAATCCTCCACCATGTCCACACTGACCCACTGGATGGAAACAGGGGTCACTGGTACTTTAGCTGTCCTCAGGTCTACCACTAGCACCTTAGTCTTTTTCACATTAAGCTGCAGATAATGCTGCTCGCACCATGTGACAAAGTTTCCTATCGTAGCCCTGTACTCAGCCTCATCTCCCTTGCTGATGCATCGAACTATGGCAGAGTCATCAGAAAACTTCTGAAGATGACAAGACTCTGTGCAGTAGTTGAAGTCCGAGGTGTAAATGGTGAAGAGCAAGGGAGACAAAACAGTCCCCTGTGGAGCCCCAGTGCTGCTGATCACTCTGTCGGACACACAGTGTTGCAAGCACACGTACTGTGGTCTGCCAGTCAGGTAATCAAGAATCCATGACAGGGAAGCATCCACCTGCATCGCTGTCAGCTTCTCCCCCAGCAGAGCAGGGCGGATGGTGTTGAATGCACTGGAGAAGTCAAAAAGCATGACCCTCTCAGTGCTCGCTGAAGGTGGAGATATAATTAGCAAGTCTATATATAGTACAAAAGTTAGTGTTACTGTGGATGGTGATGAAGATTGTCCAAGGCTACAACAGCAGATAAATGGAAAATTAGGCAGAGCATTAGCAGTTGAAATTTAATTCTGTCAAGTATGAGGTTCTGTATTTTTGGGAAATCAACTAGGAATAAGACATATACAGTAAATGGTATAGTGCTAAGGAGCATTAATGAACAAAAAGACCTCAAAGGCTCAACTAATATCCCAGTAGATCATCCTCCTCAGCAGTGAAACACTTCAAACAAACCACAGTCTTATTGTGAAAACATGTAAGAGGAGAAGCTATAGGTCTTGTATTGGTAATCTTGACCATATTCATGAAAGGCAACACTTCTGACTCTGGTAATTACATTCAGGAAAAGTCATTGGCAGGATCTTTCTCAAGCCATCACCAGTTGATGGACCATTCCCAGAATCACTTCATAAATCCTGTCTATTACTAGGTACAAAACCTTAGGAAAAAAATGCAGGGAGCAGTACCAACTACTACAGACTTTTAGTGTCTTTGATTCTAGTGTCTAGGAGGGAATATGAAACATGTCAAATTTAGCTGCATAGAAATTTACCTCCATCTTGCACTTGCTTCATGAAAACATCAAAGTTCAGAGTAAAATTTATTATCAGAGTATATACATGTCACCACATACAATCCTGAGATTCTTTTTCTTCAGGCATACTTAGCAAGTCTATAGAACGGTAACTAAACAGGATCAATGGACAACAAATTGTGCAAATGCAGATATAAATAAATAGCAATAAATACAGGTTTTCCCCGCCATCCGAAGGTAGAGCATTCCTATGAAATGGTTCGTAAGCCAAAATGTCATAAAGCGAAGAAGCAATTACCATTTACTTATATGGCAAAATATTGTGAGCGTTCGCAGACCCAAAAATAACCTACCAAATCATGCCAATAACACATAAAACCTAAAATAATAGTCATGGTCATACTTTATTGATCCCGGGGGAAATTGGTTTTCGTTACAGTTGCACCATAAATAATTAAATAGTAATAAAACCATAAATAGTTAAATAGTAATATGTAAATTATGCCAGGAAATAAGTCCAGGACCAGCCTATTGGCTCAGGGTGTCTGACCCTCCAAGGGAGGAGTTGTAAAGTTTGATGGCCACAGGCAGGAATGACTTCCTACGACGCTCTGTGTTGCATCTCGGTGGAATGAGTCTCTGGCTGAATGTACTCCTGTGCCCAACCAGTACATTATCTAGTGGATGGGAGACATTGTCCAAGATGGCATGCAATTTGGACAGCATCCTCTTTTCAGACACCACCGTCAGAGAGTCCAGTTCCATCCCCAAAACATCACTGGCCTTACGAATGAGTTTGTTGATTCTGTTGGTGTCTGCTACCCTCAGCCTGCTGCCCCAGCACACAACAGCAAGCATGATCACACTGGCCACCACAGGCTTGTAGAACATCCTCAGTATCGTCCAGCAGATGTTAAAGGACCTCAGTCTCCTCAGGAAATAGAGACGGCTCTGACCCTTCTTGTAGACAGTAACAGTAACATATAGTAAAAGCAGGAATGATATGATAAATACACAGCCTATATAAAGTAGAAATATGTTTCTACAATCATTACTGCACGGTTCTCCGTAGCGAAAATCTCACGCAAGCGCTCTCGGCAAAAACACAACGCAAGCGCTCTCCAGTAACCTTTAAGCTATGAAGCTGCCAAATCATACCAAATAACACGTAAAAATACACAGCCTATATAAAGTAGAAATAATGTATGTACAGTGTCGTATTACTCACCGGAATTGGGAAAGCGCTGAGCACACTGATGATGGTGTGTTAGGCTGAGTCGTTGCAGGTTGGGTGGTGCAGTGGCCCCCACCCTCCAGGCCGCTGACCGATACATTGCCGTGAATCATGCAGGGGTACAGGGGTAGATGGGAGGTACACAGCACATCTTTAAGAAAAAAGCCGAAATATACATGCTAATTAATTAGGTGCCGCTCGGCACATAATTGTCGGCCCCGATCAGTGCCGATTTCCAATTGCATCGTCTCTGATCTGGGCCGACAATTATGTGTCAGGTGGCACCTAATTAATTAGCATGTTTATTTCGGCTTTTTTCTTAAAGATGTGCTGTGTGCCGCCCGGCTACCGCTGCATTCTCTGCAAATCGGTATCTGTCTACAGCCTGGGTGTTGGGGTGGTGGGACACTGGGGTGTCATCTCGTCATCTGTTTCCATTAGAGCAGGCAGCTCATCTTGTCCTATGACTGCCCGCCTCGATGTCGAAGGTCGAGGTTCGTCGTCTGCTGTGGCTGATGTGGAAGGCTTGCTTGACTGCTAAGCCTCGCGCATTTTTGTATCATACAATTCTTTGTAAGGACTCAAACCACCTTGCAAATATCCCCTAAACCTACGTACCCTTTCAAAATTAAAGTCGTATTTTATCATTGCAGCGAAAATCTCACGCAGTTGCTTCACGTTCAGTTCGCTACTGCATTCGGTTTCGATTGTTATCCTTCCTTCTTCCAATTGCATCAGCTCTTCATCTGTCAGTTCTTGGTCATGGGATGCCAAAACCTCTTCAACATCATGTACGTCAGCTTCCACAAGCCAAACTCACTTTGTCCTTACTCCATTCACCATGATCGAAACGCTTAATTATGTCTAGTTTTACGCTAAGTGTAACACCCTTACGAGCTCTTTTAGGCTTTTTCGATACATTAGAACTCATCTTGCAAACGGCTGCTCACAGGCACATGTTTAAGCAATGCTGGCTAGAATGCAGTTCCGAATCCGGGGGAGAGCGGCTGCTTGGGGCGTGCGCTGCCTTTTATCGTGTGCTGATTTTTTTTCGTAACAGTGAAAACACCTTCTGAAAGCGAAAACAAGGAACTAATGTAGGTCTTTCATAACAGTGAGGTTTCGTAAAGCGAACCTTCAAAAAGTGGGGGACACCTGTCACGAGCATGAAATAACAAGATAAAGAGTCCTTAAAGTGAGACCAACAGTTGTGGGAATATCAGAAGTAGAATGAGTGTATTTATCCCCTTTTGTTCAAGTGCCTGATGGTTGAGGGCTAGTAACTGTTTTTGAAACTGGTAGTGTGAGCCTTGAGGCACTTGTTCCTTCTATCTGATGGCAGCAGTGAGAAAAGAGCATGGCCTGGGTTGTGAGGATCTTTGATGGATGCTGCTTTTCTATGGCAACATTTCATGTAGATGTGTTCAGTGGTTGGGAGGGTTTTACCTGTGATGTACTGGGCTGATTCCACTACGTAAGATTTTCAAAGGCATTGGTGTTCCCATACCAGGCTGTAATGCAGCTGGTCAGCACACTTTCCACCACTCATCTATAAAAGTTTGCCAGGGTTTTTGATGACATGCCAAATCTCTGCAGCCTTCTGAGGAAGTAGAGACGCTGTTGTGCTTTCTTTGCAATTAAGTTTATATGATGGGTCCAGGTCCTCTGAGATGGTGACACCCTGGAATGTGCTCCCAAGATATGACATGTGGTTCATGTTTTTCAGAATCTCATTGTTGGAGCCACAGGTCTAAAGTAAACACAGATTAGTCGGATACCTACAAGAGTACAAAGCAACAATAGCTTGGAGCTCAGCATGTGTAAACAAATGATTAATTGAAAGCTTGCAAAGTCGTGATCATAACCAGCTGGTTCAGAAAGAATCAATCTCACTGAAATGTCATTGCCCAACATTTCTTTCTATCACTCTTGGCATAAAATCCTATTCACTCCAACATATTCCATAGGAATGGAGCTAATCTTAGCAATTTATGGGAAGCTGCACAAATCACGATGACCACACTTCAGAACCAAAATCACCCCAATATTGGTAGTTGAGTTATGTTGTGGAAATTAATCATTTGTTTGCACATGCTGAGCTCCAAGTTATTGTCACTTTGTACTCTTGTAGGTATTCTACTAATCTGTCTTCACTGAGACCCTGAAAAACATGTACCATGTCTCATATCTTAGGAGCACTCTGTAATGGTGAAATTCACCATAATCTTCAATGCATTGGCACAGCCTCTGGTTATGTTGAACAGATTTATTTTCTCCTGAGTAACTAGCTCTATCCTTCTGAATGCTTTGGAGACCTGGACTATCTAAAGCAGGTAGGTAGATTGATAAATACTTCATTGATCCCAAAGGAAATTAGAGTGTCACAGTAGCATTACAAGTGTACAGATATGTAAGTATTAGAAAAGAAGTTGAAAGAATAAAAAATAAGTTACCTCAGTCTAACAGGAGGGGGTCTTCACTTCCCCAGCAATAGATTGACTCATTATAGAGCCTGATGGCCAAAGGTAAGAATGACCTCGTATAGTGTTCTTTGGAGCAGTGTAGTTGTCTTAGCCTATTACTAAAAGTGCTTCTCTGTTCAGCCAAGGAGGCATGCGGAGGGTGAGAGATGTGTTGCAGAATTGCCAGGATTCTCCATGGGGTCCTTTGTTCTATCACAGCCTCCAATGTGTTCAATTTGACTCCTATAACAGCCAGCCTTTCTAATCAGTTTATTAAGCCTATTGACATCACCCATGTTGGTCCCATTGCCCCAGCACACCACTGCATGGAAATTGTACTGATGACAACAGACTGTTAGAAAATGTGAAGAGAGGCCTGCATACTGGAAAGGACCTCAGTCTCCTCAGGAAGTAGAGGCAACTCAGGCCCTTTTTGTACACAGCCTCTGTGTTGGTGCTGCACTCAAGTCTGTCATCCAGGTGCACTCCCAGGTAATTCTAGGTCCTCACCACATCCTCACCATCAATACTAACAGGGATTAGTCTTCCAAAAGTCCATCACCTTCTGCTTTGTCTTACTGATATTGAGCTGTAGATAATTCAGCTTGCACCATTTAACAAAGTCCTCCACCAGGGCCCTGTGTTAGTCCTACCATCCTCCCTTTCTACACCCAACTATTGCAGAGTCATCAGAGAATTTCTGCAGATGACATGACTTAGTGTTGTATCTAAACTCTGAGGTACACAGGCTAAAGAGGAAGGGAGTCAATACAGTCCCCTGTGGGGCTCCAGTGCTGCTTATAGCCATGTCTAACATACAGTTCTGAAGCCACACAAATTGTAGTCTGCAGTCAGTTCATCCATTATCCAGCATACAATGGAAGTGCCAGCCTGCATTGAATGGAGTTTTTCCCCCAGTAATGAGGGCTGTACGTATTGAAGGCACTTGAGAAATCAAAAAAACGTCATCCTCACGGTGCTGCCCTCCTTATCCAAATGGGAGTAGACTTTGTTCTGCGGGTAGATGATAGTATCGGCGACTCCAATAGAGAAACTGCAAGGGATTGAGAGCTGATTTGACCAGGGGTCGGAGGTGAGCCAAGACCAGCCTCTCTAGGCTCTTCATGATGTGTGAGGTGAGGGCCACTGAACGATAGTTATTCAAGACTTACATTTGGCCTTCCTTGAGTAATGAGATCACAATTTTCCATAGTCGGGACCCTTTCCATGCTAAGACTCAGATTAAAAATGTGCTGGAGAACTCCACACAGCTGGTCAGCACACTCCTTCAGGACCTTGGGGTTCACACCATCTGGTCCCAGTGCTTTGCCATTTTTGAGTTTCCCCAGACCCCTTCTCATTTGCTTAGTAGTGAAGGTGAGTCCATGATGACAGGGGAGTTGGTGGAAGGTGGGGGCTGGAGAGGTGAAGATCAGGACGATAGTAGTCGGTACGTGGAGGTCTGGATGGTAGGTGCAGGGCAAGTAGGGGGATGTAGACAGTGGTAGTGGCCTTTGTTGTTCATCCACGTGTTGAACTGGAGGGGGTAAGAGGAAGGAGGGGAGGCATTTGTGCTGAGGGGGCATTGGGTGCCGTGGCACCTGGACTGGTGTGCTGAGGGGAGGGTAATTGTCAAACCTACTGAAGAATTGGTTTAACTTATTAGCCCATTTATGGCCACATTTAAAGGGTCTATGCCTTGACTGATTGAAGCCAGTGATATTCTTCTTGCCTCTCCACACCTCCCATGTGCTATTCTGCCCAACCTTGTTCTCCAGCTCCTCCTGTATTCCTCTTTAGCCACCTTGGTTTTCTCCTTTAGGTCCCTCTGCAGGTTTCAGTTCCTTCCTGTCTCCTGGTCTAAAGGTTCTCTTTTTTGTTGTTGAAAAGAGCCTTTGGATCACTGGTGACCCATGGTTTGTTGTTAGAAAAGCAGTGAACAGTCCTTGATGGTATTACAGTGTTGTCCACACAGAAGTTGATGTAGCCAGTCATGCAGTCAGTAAGACTGTTAGTGTCCTCCCCATATGGTTTACCAAGCACATTGGAGCAAGGCATTGGAAAGCATGGTAGAACCATATTCAGTAGCAACTTTAAAGGTAATGGAGACTGTATGTACTTGGAGAAGATGTGCAGAGAAGTAAACAGAAATTGAATTTATTTATTTCTGTAACATGCTGCTTCTGTGGTGTATTTGGTGTACATTTAGTTTTCCGCTTTACTGTTTTGTATAACTAAATTGTGTTGTCTGAACTCAAGTTCGAAGTAACTTTATTATCAAGTATTTACATGTCACCATATACAACCCTGAGATTCATTTTCTTATGGTCATTCACAATAAGTAAAAGAAACACAACAGAATCAATGAAAAACCGCATGCAAAAGGATGAACAAACAACCAATGTGAAAAAGACAATAACCTGTGCAAATACAAAAAGAAAATAAAAAATAATAATGATGAAAATATAAGCAATAAATATCGAGAACATGAGATGTAGAGTACTTGAAAGTTGAGTGAGTAGTTTGTGAAAACAGTTCTGTGATGGGTGAATAAAGTTATCCCCTGTGGTTCAAGAGTCTAATGGTTGATTAGTAATAACTTCCTGAACTTGGTGGTGTGGGTCCTGTACCCTCTTTCCAATGGCAACAGCGAGAAGAGATCATGGCTTGGATGGGCAGGTCCTTGATGATGAATGCTGCTTTCCTGAGACAGCATTCTGTGTAGATGATGCACAGCAGTGGAGACTGCTTTACCTGTGATAGGCTGGGCTATATTTACTACCTTTTGTAGACGTTTCTATACAAGGGCGTTGGTGATTCCATACCAGGCTGTGATGTAACTAGTCAATATCCTCTCCACATCAATGAAAGCTTGTCAGAGTTTCGGACGCCATGCCAAATCTTTGCAAATTTCTTAAAAAATAGAGGCGCTGTCGTGCTTTCTTCGTAATGGTACTTGTGTGCTAGACCCAGGACAGATCCTCTGAACTGATACCACTGAGGAATTTAAAGTTTATGACCTTCTCCACCTCTGCTCCCCTGATGAGGATTGGCTCATGGACCCCCAGTTTCCTCCTCCTGAAGTCAATAATCATCTCCTTGGTCTTACTGACATTGATGAGAGGTGGTTGTTATGGCACCTCTCAGCCTAATTTTCAATCTCCCTGCTATTTGTCATTTGCCACCACCTTTGAGTCAGGCTGCAACACTGGGGTTATCAGCAAACTTGTGATGCTGCTGCAAGTTTTTCATTGTATCTCACTACTTCGGCACATGACAATTAATTCTACTTGTAACTTTGCCCTTTAAATATATCTTATCAAATTTAAATACAATATGCTAGAAATGAACTTTGCAGTATCTGGTTAAAAACTGAGGTCAATTACAAGGCACTCAAATAGTGTTTGAACTTCTGCTTACACCTTTTCGTAAAATCAGTGAAATTTAAAACAAGTGTTTGGAACAGAGCTCTGGGGATTTTAAATGGACCACTGGAAGCATCACCCTATGAGTTAAATGCTGAATCATTAGGATTTCTGAACAATTGGAACACATTAAGTTGTACCGTATTTAATAACAGGACCAGGAGATTTTACAATTACATTTAGAATTGATCACTTAACATTTAGTTGTGTTAACCTTTAATATTACTAGCTGGTAATTGACATTGTGCTCAATATTGAATTCTAATCAATAGTTTGCTTTCTGATTGAATAAATGGGTATTTTTCAAGTTTATAAAAGTGATCACTGCTTTGTTTTACCTCAGTATTTTCACATTCTTTTCATTCAGTCATAAAGATTAAAGTTAAAGTCTGTCCCAACCCTTATAGGCTCATCAGGTCGGTGCTGATGCCAGTTTCCGTGGCGTGAGACGACAGAGTTCGAGACTCCCCCACCCTCACCCCCCCCAGATAGGACGCCAGTCTGTTGCAAGGTTAACCCCCAGCATTTTTGCCGGAACCCATTTTCAGCTAGGTGGACTGGAGCAGTGTGTGGTTAAGTGCCTTGCTCAAGGACACAACACGCTGCCTCAGCTGGGGCTCGAACTCACGACCTTCAGATCGCTAGTCCAGCACCCCAACCGCTTGGCCACGCGCTATAGTCATAAAGATACAGATGTTTAATGGTGAATAGAGTCACTAAAAATTCTAGCTGTTAATCTATGACTTAACAATATACTAGTCAGCAAGCTAAACATCTGGGTGATACATTAAAGGCAAATAAAAGCAGCAATTCTCCCAAAGTATAGGAATGGCTTTACAATCACTCTAACTAATGTCATTATTCATGGGGCAGAGATTTGTGAACAATTTGATCCATGACCTCAGACTTGGCCTCACTTCCTGTACAGATGCCTAATTCCAACAGACATATTTGAATAGGTTCAGAAAATAAGTTGTTTCTTCCACCACAACTAATTTCCTCCTTTTTTTTATATATAAGAAATGTATTGCATTTGGTTGTATTATAGCTAAGGTTTTAGTTGAGAGAAAATCTATGATGTAAATTGATGTGCCTTTTTTACATAACCTCTGTCACCAGCATATCTAAGAGGTTTTGAAATGTGGCTTTGCTGGAAATTGGACAGGTGAATATGCACAACTATTTCCTGGCCACTGAGTTTTGGACAATCCAAATAATATCAGTGAGGATGTTTCAGGAATGGATAATACTTGCAACTTAAAATTTGTACATTATATCCTCAAAAAAAGGTAATTGGATCATACAAGTAGGGAATAACAGGATGCTGCAAGACTTTTGTGCAATTTACATGAAGTTTAATTTTGTTTTTGACTATTTAATAAAGTGGGTCGAGCAACAATTGAGGATTAAGTGTTTGTTCAGCAGGGTCAATTGAAGACAGAATTCTTCATTTGTTCATTTATCCTCTTTAATGCCAACTACAGTTATCAGGAGTCCCTCAGAAATTCCTGGTGTTAAATCTTCCACATAAGCTTAATTTGTCTGTCATGTTCTCTGGGTCAACTTGCATACCATTGTAAACAGAATACTGCCGGACTTTGATCTTTAATTTGTTTGGTTTAATTTGACACCTCCTTAATGTTGATATTTATGTAGACTTGCTGTAATTTGCTATTTATGGTTTTTGTAGGCTAGGAAGTATACTTACACAATTAGCATTCTAGTCCTTAACATTACAATTTAGACCACTCAGTCAATATACACTTAAGCAATGCATGTGCTGCTCAAACTGTGGTGGGAAGAATATCGAAAATTTGTTGTTCTTTCTGCAGCTTAAAGTTGAATATAGTTTCAGTGCTGAAGATGCCATTAGAATTTTTAAAAAGCAGAGACCCAAAATGTTTTGGAAAATTACATGCAGACAGGTAGCGGTAATGTGGTTATCGGAAACAACCATGGTTAAACTAGGGATAAAATACAAGAAGTACCTTCTCCTTGCTTGCTTCCGATGCAGTGTCTTTACAAGACTGGTGACCCTGACCATTGTCCTATTAAAAGGATCTACTGCTCAGCATCTGAGAAGCAAGAACCATTGATTATGTTACTCTCAACTTGCCATCTGCTTCATCCACCACCTGCCTTCTGTGGCTTCACTATAATCCAAGTAGGGAGGCTAACAGGTGCTACACCTTGCCTATGGGTGACCTGGAGGTAGCTGTAGTTAATGGTAACCTCATTACCCAAAGCAAATGCTCCACAGCTGGATGTAGTTTATCCTCATACCCAGGAGGAAATGGAAGACATCCAAAGAACGAGGGATAGATCTATATGGAAAACCATGGTTACCCATGTCCACATCGGATATGGTACCTAGACAGACAGACAGATCTGAATCAAGTTGCCCAAGGTGGTATTGGGAAATATACAACAGTTAAAAGAAATGTGCACAGGTACCTTGATCGAAAAACTTATAGGAATATGGGCCCGAATGCAGGCAAATGGCATTGGTGTAGATTAGAGTGGACAATGTGGGCTAAAAGGGTTAATTTCTGTGCTGTGCAATTCAAACCTGATATGTAGCAGACATCACAGTTCCTTTCCATGAGAATGGAATAATACCATCTTAGAAATAATGAATGTAAGTAAAATCCAGCAGTGTTTTTGAAATTGAGTCAGTATGGTCAGCTGAGCATGCAACTGCAACTTGAATTTCCCTTGTGTTCAAAGACTGTTATCTATATCTGAACTTGAAAGTATGGCTAAAACCAGTTGGGTTTGTCTGACAAACCACCATGTTCTTCATGTACCCACGTGAAAATGTTACACTTAAAAATCTTTACCGAAGGGTAAAATTTTATCTTGTGAAGCTCAGGCAAAAAAAAAAATTGGAAGAAGATCTCAGAATTCTGAAAGTACCACTTTAAAAGTTAAGGCAAAAAAAAAAGTGCATATTGGCAGATCGAGGCAGGGCAAGGTCAACTGAATTTCCTGCATGTTAAGTTTTCTTCAATAAGGAAAATTTCCACTAACTTGTGTCTGTAAAGTCCACAAGCATCAATATTACTTGCATATTGTTGCCTCTGTATGATTGTCTCATAAAATATCTGTATATCACATGTGTTGTGAAGATCGTTACGACTTTGCAAAAATACACTCTAGTTCCTGGATTACCGGAGAGCAAAGTTAGAGAAGTGATAATGTGGAGCACTGAAGTTTAAGATTTACATCCAACAGAATGGAAAAAAAAGCTAAAGCACTAAATGTTGGCTAATGGAAACATGCTGTTTTTATCGAACTCCGTCTTTATACTCTAATAATTATAAATTGTTTTTTTTATTTTCTGCCTTATCTACAGGTTTTTCCCACCATGGATGGTGAACTGAGTCCTCAGGATAAAAAGGACCTGGATAAGTTTATCAAATTCTTTGCCCTGAAGGTACAAATAAAGTACAGTGGATTCTGGTTAATTGTGTCACATCTGGTCCAGTACATTTTGGCTCAATTAAGAAGCTGCTTAAATTAGCCAAAGTTTCACGGAAATAGTTAAAAAGATATAAAAAAGACACACTGAGTAATTATATATTTAAATGAAATACAGAACAAATTGGAACAATACCAATACCACTACAGTATTATAAAGCTGTAGTACGTATTGATGGAAGAATTCATCCGTGTCACATTCTTTTGACTGTAAATGAACAAAATCGGCACCCAGTGCACGTAATTGACTGCCTTTATACAATGCTGTTGACAATTGCATCCTCCAGGTCTTCATTTTAATTTTAATTCTGTCATTCAAGCTGATTGGCAATACCTTCAAATTCTTCGTAGTGCTTAACTTACTGAAGTAGTGAAATCATTTCTGGCATCTCCAAACCTGAATATTTGAAACCACAGTGAGCAAAACAGCTCTGGATTGTTTTACTGCTTACTTCCCACCAACTATCATTGACAAAATTAGCTGCTTTTTGAAGACAAACACATGCAATTGATGCTACTTAAAAACTGTTCACTCAAATCATGGTGTAGTGTCTAATGGCCATTCAAATACATACAACTGACGCTGGTTACAAACTAGTTGGCAACAGTTTCCTGTTCTAATTAAGTGGAAAGTGTCCTAAGTAAGTGAAGTAACCCCGGCTATTTTCTCGACTTGTTTTTGTTCTTTAAGAGTTGTCCTAAATAAACGGCTCCCCTATTAACTGGAATCCACTGTATTACCAATTAATGTGAAGAGATGTGATAATTTTCAGTTGAAACAAGATTTGTATTTAGCCTGCACATTGAATCAAACAAAGAAAACATTGACTGCAGCTTTGAATTTGGGTAGTAAAGACTTAACTTCCTAGCTACATTAAATAAAGCGTCGCAATATTCTCGTAAAATCTGTCACCGGTCTTTTTCTAGCATATCCTTATTTTTCATATCTACTTCAAAGTTGCATTCTTGAGCATATGCCTACTTTATATTGCATGTTATGGATTTGTAATGAGGGAAAGACTTGCTTTAAAATGGTGAACTTTTACACAGTCAGGATATCCCAAAATGATTTACATTGAACAGAATGGAAAACAAAGCAAATGCACTGTAGATGCTGGAAACCCAAAGGAAAACAAAATGCTACAAATGCTTAATAGGTCATACTACACCCTGCAAAAAGTGAACATTTCTGACCTGGAAATGCCAATCTTGAGGGCCAATATATAGTAAAAGTCCTTCTCCTGTGCATCTTCTGTATCCTTCCATTCCCTTCATTGTTCCTTTATCTTTATAAAAGCCTCTTAAAATCCAAACTCCTTACTTCTACTACTATTAGTGGTTAACTATTCCAGAGATTACCACTCCACTTTATTAAAAAAAAAACTCTCCCCTTCTAACTTTTAAGAGCAAGCATGTACTCTGGACATTTCCACCCAGGTTAAAAGAATCTAACTGTCCACCCTATGTTGGCCTTATTTTTAGAAACCGGTCTCCCTCAGCCTCTGGCACTAGAGAACAATCCAAGTGTGTCAAACTTTTCCTTATAGCTCATACCCTCTAATCCAGCTGCACCCTTTATATAGTCTCCATATCCTTCCTGTAATTCAAAGTATGTATGCAGTATATACAACCTTGAGATTTGCCTTCCACACAGACAGTCACAAAACAAAGAAGAGCATGGAACCAACCCGTTCAAAGAAAAGCATAACAACCCCTGAACCCTTTCCATGCGCAAAAAAAGTCTTGCAAACAGCAACAAAAAAAATAAGCAAGAATACAGAATATAAAACTCAAAATCAAAAGGCATGTTTCAGTGCAGTTGAGCCCAGTGTTCATTATCTGCAGGCCAGCCTGATTCAAAAATCCGTCAAAAGTAGTAACAAAAAAGAGTGACCAGAACTAGAAACTAGAACACATCATAAACCTGAATTAGAGTCCAAATCTATAGTTTGAGTTGATTAAACCTTGCTTTGGCCCCATCATTTCACAGCATTGAGGGATAGAGATCACACAAATTCAGGGACCTTCCCTTTGGAGCAGCAAGTGTGAGAGACTACCACATGCAGATACCTTCTCCGGCAGCAGCGAGTGAGAGGCTTGTAGTTTGCGCTGAACACTTGCTTGCCTTGTGCACTCACTTCAATGATTTCAGTCTTCCTGGGCACTTCTTAAGAGATTGAGTTGATCATGGGCCCAGGACCCGCCTCCTTGCCGCAGGCTTTGCTCCCAGCCTCGTAGAACACTCTCTGAGGCAGCGAAGCGCCAGATCGCCTGATCAGCCCGAAAGCACAACACTAGAATGTAGATAACGGGCTCTAACAGTAGCCGAACTATATCTGAAATAAAAAGAAGATGTAATGGAGTAACATACATCAAAGTTGCTGGTGAACGCAGCAGGCCAAGCAGCATCTATAGGAAGAGGCGCAGTCGACGTTTCAGGCCGAGACCCTTCGTCAGGACTAGTCAGGACGAAGGGTCTCGGCCTGAAACGTCGACTGCGCCTCTTCCTATAGATGCTGCTTGGCCTGCTGCGTTCACCAGCAACTTTGATGTATGTTGCTTGAATTTCCAGCATCTGCAGAATTCCTGTGTTTGCATGTAATGGAGTAACTAGAACTGCACACAATACCACCAAGTGCACTGTAACTAAAGTTTTATGCCCCAGCAGCGTGACTTACTCATGTACTCGACACTCCTATCAATGCAGAAAAGAATGCCGTATGTCTTCCTCACCACCTTATCTATTTGTGTAGCCACTTTCAGTTGACAATGGACCTGGATTCCAAGATCGCTCTAGATTTCAATGTTATTAAGCTGCCTCCATTAACTATATACTACCACCTTTTATTTGATCTCCTGAATTGCTTAAGAAGCTGCAAGATCTGAAATTGCCTGGACCAGATGGACTACACCCAAGGTTCTGAAAGAGGTAGCTAAAGAGATGGTATGAGAATGTATGAGGGCACTTAATGGATCTGGGCCCATACCTGCTGGAATTAAGAAGAATGAGAGGAATCTCATTGAACACCTAGATTGAGTGACTTTGACCACTATGTCAAAGGTCACACAATAACACAAAAAATATTCATATAATATCAAGAAGTTTAATGCTTTTCAGAAAGTCAAGTATGCGCTTGTATACATTACAATGGCAGTGATATCCTAACAAACTGTCCATGTTGTACTGTGGCTCTCCCAAAGAATTCAATCTAACAATTATTTGTTTCCTTTGCACCTCATTGAAACTGCATTCAGACAATATATACTGCATCTTTTCTTGACAATTGCATTTCCTACAAATGCTCGTATCATGCCTATTAATTCTGAACAAAGAATTATTCAGCCTAGTATGTCCAATACATAAACGTACAAGTACAACTTCTTCCTTCCTTCCTTCCTTTTATACCCATCCCCAGCTGAGTTCCAACCGTCCTCTGGATTTTTCCTCATCCCAACTCTATTGCCATTGCGACTGAGTCGACTTTTTAAGTATGGCTTTCATCTCTCCCTTGTGCAAAATCACCAGGACATTTATATATTTATTTTAAATGATTGCTTGGTAAGAATGTCTGCCTCCTCATTTTCTTCAAACCCAACATGGACAAAAACCCATATGAAATGTATACACAGATCGAGACCCTGCAGCCTCAATGGATGTTGTCCAATCTCAAGAAGAATGTCCTGGCCTGTTTTAAAAGATATCAAGACTGAGAACAAATCAGAGCACAGAAGTACGTAATCAGGACACACTGCTTTGACCCATTCTATGGCTAAAATGATAGCAATCATCTCAGATGGGAATACTGACACTTTCACAATCTTTTCTTAATAGTCGCCTGAAAGTTTGGAACATTAGCAATCACCTGAATGACCTGTCACTGGATCTTCTAAACCTTCTGTGTAGATATGTAAGAATCCATAATATCTGCCTTGCATATGTAGCTGAACTTCCTGTACTAATCATAAACAATCACTTTTCATCTTGATCATTCCTGAAGACCCAGATCAACCACAGGCAAAGGGAAAAACTAAAGGGGTACACTGGGACCATCATCCACGTTAAATAACCCAAGATTCTGTGTCCATATTTCCCAGTGTGCCAAAACTGAAGAATAGAGTGTTTAACACTCTTATTGACAACATTATTGGATGACAAACTTTGTCCTCTTACATTAAACCAATAAACCATTGCTAATTGTAACATGTGTAGATGTAAAGGTACTTCACATATTTCTACAAGTAATACTGAAATTGAGGATGACTTAACAGAACCACAATATAATCTCAGTGGGGTGCCTTGGGGGTGGCCCAAAGAAAGAATGGCGGCTAAACATTAGAATCCCAAAGCCCCCCCCCCAGCTCCCCCCTTGCCCACACAAGCAGCAGTAAGGCAACCACCCCCCCATCAGCAAAAAGCATCCACCACCCAACTCCCCCCTCCACCGAGCACTCGAGCTTGCAGCAAGCATCAATAAAGACAAACTTCCAGTACCCAAATACTACTCGTTCATCCAGTAATTCGACATACTACAGACTTGCTGTCTCCCTAACAAGGGGAAAAGAGGTGTCTCCATTTCATAGCGAGAGGGGAGACATAGCAAACAATTCACTGATTTACGATGTTGAAAGTCTATGGCGCCGCTTTTTCTGAGCTCTGCGCCCAGAGTGTTGGCCCCAGAAAGGTGCAGCTCTTCGGACACATAACCCACAGCAGCGAACCTGCTGCTTCCTATGTCCTTGTTCTCCCATGCTGCTTCAGTCAGGGGCACCAGTCTAGAATCAGCACGTCTCCAGAGCCACGAAAATCCAGAACCCTGAAGGCATGCTTGTCTTCCAGGCCATGTCCTTGGGGTATCAAAAAGCGGCTGGTCGTGAACCCCTGAGTGCGGGTCCCATTCCCGCAAAGAACCAAAGTCAGAGTGTAACTCCAGGTCCGGGTCTTCAAAAGAACCTTAAAAAGGAATAAAAGAGATATCAAAGATAGAAATAGAGCTGTTTTTGAAGATACAAGCAAAGGAGTCGCCAGTTAGCGCCATCATAACCGCTCCGCACCTGGAAGACAGACTTGAGTGCAGCACCAACACAGAGGCTGTGTACAAGAAGGGCCCGAGTCACCTCTATTTCCTGAAGAGACTGGGGTCCTTTCGAGTATGTAGGCTTCTCCTTCGCATGTTCTCCCAGTCTGTTGTCACCAGTACAATATTCTGTGCGGTGGTGTGCTGGGGCAATGGCATCAACATGGGTGAAACTGATTAGAAGGGCTGACTGTTATAGGAGTCAAACTGGACACAATGGAAGTTGTGGTAAAACAAAGGACACTACGGAAAATCCTGACCATTCTGGAAAATGTTTCCCACCTTCTGCATGCCACCTTGGCTGAGCAGAGGACCACTTTTAGTAATGGAGTAAGCCAACTGTGTTGCTCCAAAGAGCGCTATATGAGGTCATTCTTATTCTCAGCCATTAGCCCCTATAATGAGTCAGCCTATGGCTGGGGAATTGGTGACCCCTCCTGACCCCTTCAGTTTAGACTGTTTGAGGTAACTTTTTTTTATTCTTTCTTACTTCTCTTCTAACATTTGTGTATCTGTGCACTTGTAATGCTACTGTAACACTAATCTCATTTGGAATCAATAAAGTATTTATCTATCTACTTATCTAAAATATTCAGTAAATTTTGTAAACTCTTGATCATTAGCTAACAGGCTTCTAGCATTCCATTGTAAGATTAGGGAAAAAACATTAACAACCTGTCTTTGAGGTCTGAACATCTGAACTCCTTGTAAGGCATTATTAATAACTTCTAGAGTTAAGTCCTCTATCTCTAGTTTTTTTTTACAGTCTTTAATATAATTATAATTTTTTCTGTCCTACTTTTAGTTTGTCCTGTACCACATCTGCCATGAATGTGACAAACTTTAGTTTATCAACAATAAGAGAATCTTCTGTTATACTATCATGCGCTTCCCACGTTGTCTTTAAACTATCTGTATTCTGGATATTAATAGGTCCAATTGACACTGTCTTCTGTACTTTCTGCAGAACTCCTGTCCATCTCGACCTGAACATGCTACACTTCCATAGCTTTCTTATATACAGGACACTGCATAGGCAGAAATATATTCTCCTCCACAGTTACTACAATTTAACCTAACACCTTCTCCGCAATTGCAATAATCATGTTCTTCTTCATAACTACCACAGCACTTTTTACCCTTACACACAGCTGCTACATGACCAAACTTCTGACATTGAGAACATTCAGAAAGGGTAGCACATATACTCAAATCATATAAGTCATATAACCAAATTTTAACGTATACATTTTTCCATCAAATTTAATCGACATCGATAAAGCTATCTGTTAGAACTCCACCACAAAACCTTGTAAACATTTAGCATCCACAACTTTACTTTTGACGAAATTATTTTTTAAATTGTCCACGCATACATTAGAGGCACTCCAGAAACTACTCCCCAAAGCCTCTGTCGTTCAATATAATCCCTTGTTGTTACTTCCCTTCTTCCCACAGCTTTTAACCGCAAAGCTTTCTCGCATTGCTTACGATCTTTATTAAATACGAAGAGTGTCCATCTCTTAAAGGTTTTGCACCCACAATATCTCCTAATGCTTTTTCAAATCCCTGCTTAGTCTAATTCTTTTGTTTGTCAGCAGACCAATGTAAATGGCTACTTTTCTTGGCCCTACCTTCCTTTTATTGGTAGATACTTTCCTCTCTGGAACTCTATTGGTCTCATTCGATCTCTGGAACTTTTGAAGTTCATTTACTGTTGTTTCAAAGGAAAGAACAGTTAACTTAAACAAACAAATCCCACAAATAGTGATATGTTAATAACTAGATAGACTGTGTTTTATTTCATTAAGGAATAAATGTTGTTAACGTTATCAACACTGTCCATTTCTTCAAAAAGTGCCATTTGTTAGCTATATCACCGCATATTAGCTGCAGATGAATAATTAAGACATAAAAAACCAATTAAATTTGAAAAGGATAATCCATATATGGTGTGAAAGTGTATCATAAATTGATAAGTTTGAGATTGATGGCAAGAATTTAAATTTAATGCTTGTTATAAATGTTAACATCTTTAGATAACCATACACTTTTACAGTTACAGTGGAGGAACATTCATGGTGTAAACATGAGGACAATAACTAATACACTGCAGTTGTTATGGTAGTGTAGTGGTTAGCATAACAATATTATGAGATCAACAACACAAGTTCAATATTACTGCTGTTTGTAAAGAGTTTGTACATTTTTTGCATGACAATGTAGGTTTCATCCGGGTTCTCCAGTTTCCTCCCTCATTCCAAAGACGTACAATTTCATAGGTTAATTGGTCACATGGGTGTAATTGAGCAGTGCAAAATTGTTAGTCCAGAAAGGCCTGTTAACGTGCTGACTAAGTAAAATAAAAATGCTCATGCATCATCTATTAAGCTGAAGGAGGCAATATGACAAACTGAAAAAAGCTTAGCTTCTGTGAATTGATTGTCATCAGGCAATCTTAATGTGGAATGATTATAAAGCTGTAGGTCCTTGGTTCAAAGTTGTAAGATGATTTTGCATTTGAATTCTTACAGCAAAGTTTTGATTAATATGTAAAATTTAAAATCATTGCTGCTGTCAATGGAGGCAAGAAATTAAAACTGTATGATGGCTTATTTGAATTATTGTGGCATCTGGCAAGAAAGTGGAGCTGTAGCCAAGACCCAATTTGCTGAATAGCAACAGTGGCTCAAGGGGCCTTACAGCCTCCTACTGCTCCAATTTCTATGTACTTAACTGCTGTGTTTTTCAGACGGTTCAAGTGATTGTACAAGCACGACTTGGAGAAAAAATCTGCACCCGTTCAAGCTCTTCCCCTACAGGCTCAGACTGGGTAAGGAAATACATCTCTATCCCAAAAATTCCCATTCTAAGTTAACATTTGCCAAATTGAAGTTTCACAGACTTAACCACCATTGTATAAAATGTGTATATCTAGGCCGACTGGCAAGTTATTCATTTGTTTTGTAGAAATGGCTAAACAGCCAAGATGGTTCCATCCAAAATCAACATTTGATGCTGAATGAAGCATTTCTCTGAAAGTAGTTACCTATCTCATAAATTGGTTGTGTATGATTAACTCCGAAATAAGATTGTTATTAAATATTTTCATTTCTTTTTAAGTATAAAATATGATCATCATGCAAGCCTTAAATTCATCAACCACAGCTTTAATGAATTTGAAGAGGCTAGGTTAATCTTATTATGATATACTTGGATTGTTGGCAAATAACCCTCCTGTTTCAGTTTAACCTCGCAATAAAGGATATTCCTGAAGTTACCCATGAGGCGAAGAAAGCACTGGCAGGGCAACTTCCAGGAATTGGGCGGTCAATGTGTGTGGAAATTTCTCTGAAGACATCTGAGGTGTGGATTTCAGTTTAATTTCTTAATTGCATGTCAGTATTTGTATACTCTAAATACCTTTTTCTCAACTTTTTATGTAATGCTCCAATTCCTAAAAGGAATAACCAGTAAGCTGACATTTGATTATGTAGCAACTTCAAATATTCAGTGAAAGGAAGGGAACTTGTGTTTCATTTTGGCGGGCCTTTAAAGTTTCTGAGAAATAACAGCTGCAATTCCTGGAGCTTTGCGTGGGTAAAATTTTCACTGGCCTGCTCACATTTTGCTATAAATAAATAATTTTTTGCTTCCACCTTTCACCTAAAGCTACTGAATCATTATGTCCAAAAATTCAATTTCTAAATAACATTTCGTATTTCCTTTTTTTATTATTTATTTATTTATTTATTTATTTATTTTTATTGAAGGAATGACACAATACAGAATATATAATGGATTACATTTTCCTCCATTTTGCTTTAGTATCGTACCCCCAAAACAAACCTCCCCCCCCCCCACCCGCCCTCCCCAAACATATCATGGCAGCTAATATATCTACAACACAACAATTCACAAATATAAGTACGGACATTTCACAACGGTACCCCCACACTACTTCAATACGACAGCGCATACACATCTGCAACATGTCACATGATCCAAAATACACTCATATTTACAATTCATCAACCACCCTGTGAGGTAAATTATAAGTGTGTTAAATGGGAGGCAACTTCCTAAGTACAATCAAATGCCCTCAACTAGTAGGTAATTCCTTAAGACTCCCAAAATATGATAAGAAAGGTCCCCATTTCAAATAGAACTTTTTCACAGACCCCCTCAAAGTGAATTTAATCTTTTCTAATTTCAGAAAAAGCATTACATCTTCTAACCAAGCAGCAGCAGTTGGGGGAGTGGCAGATTTCCAACCCAGCAAAATTCTCCTACGGGCCAATAGGAGAATTTTGCTGGGTTGGAAATCTGCCACTCCCCCAACTGCTGCTGCTTGGTTAGAAGATGTAATGCAATGATATCTGACTGGCTTGCATTTAAACCCAAATCATCATCTGCCACACCAAATACAGCTATAAGCGGGCAAGGTCTCAGTGTCACCCCCAAAACCTCACTGATAATTTTAAAAACCAGTGCCCAATAGTCATCAAGCCGAGGACATGACCAAAATGCATGTATTAAACCAGCCGGAGAGAAGGAACACCTGTCACAGCCAGCGTCCGTCCCAGGGTATATGTCTGCCAGTCTGGCTTTACTTAAATGTACCCTGTGTAAAACTTTGAATTGTATGAGCCCCAGTCTAGCACATGATGATGAGAAATGAACCCTATTCAATACTTTTGCCCAATATTCTTCCGCAAGGTCCATACCGAGGTCGTCCTCCCACCTACTCTTAGTTTTGTTTAGATCTTGAACTCCCAAAGACATCAGCTGAGAGTATAGTTCAGAAATCAGCCCCTTATTGTTAAAGCTAAGAGTGAATTTTTCCCATAACATAGCAGGTGGTAGAACAGAAAAAGAGGGAAATTTTTCCTTGACAAAGTGGCGAATCTGCAGGTATTTAAAAAAATGATTATGCGGAAGGCCATACTTACCGCGCAGGTTATCAAAACTATCAAATATGTTATCAGTATACAAATCCTTAATGCGCATAAGACCGTTCAAACCCCATTGTCTAAAAGCTGAATCGAATGTGGAGGGAGGAAATAAATGGTTTTTATGAATGGGGCCCAAAACTGAAGCTGATATGAACTTATAGTGGCAGCGAAATTGATTAAAAATTTTGAGGGTAGAGAGCACGACCGGGTTAGATGTGAATTGAGAGGATTTCAATGGTAAGGAAGAATACACCAAAGCTGGGAGAGACGAGGAGTGGCAAGACCGTGACTCAAGCAGGCACCAGATTATATCTGGCCGGTGAAGCCAAAATAATACTTTTTGAATGTTCAATGCCCAGTAATAATGAATAAAGCTGGGAAGACCCATTCCACCTATGTCATGACCTCTTTGAAGAATGCGCTTATTAACCCTTGGGACCTTATTTTCCCAAATAAAGGAGGTTATAGCTTGATCAACTGATGTAAAAAAATAACTTAGATAAGAAAACTGGCAAACACTGAAACAAATAGAGAAATCTAGGAAGTATAGTTATTTTCACTGACTGAATTCTCCCAGCTATAGTAGGAGGTAAACTGCGCCATCTCTCGAAATCAGCCTTCATTTGGCTAACCTGAGGCCTGTAGTTAGCTTCAAACAGAGATGTAAAAGAGCGAGTAATATGTATTCCTAGGTATACAAAACCATCTTGAGATAAAGGAAAGGGCAAGGATTCCTGTCGGATCTGTAGGGCCAAGTTATTAATGGGAAAGCATTTGCTTTTTTGAAAGTTCAGTTTATAGCCAGAGAAGGCTCCAAATTGGCCTAATAATGACACAATAGCACGACTACTACCTATAGGGTCGCTAACATAAAGTAAGAGGTCATCAGCATATAGGGAAACACGGTGTTCCATGTCCCCTCTTCTAACACCTTGAAATAATGTAGTTGACTTAATTGCAATAGAAAGAGGCTCAATTGCAATTGCAAAAAGAAGAGGGGACAGTGGGCAGCCTTGGCGAGTGCCACGTGTTAATGGGAAATAGCCAGATCGAAAATAATTTGTCTGTATACACGCTGAAGGCGAGTGGTATAATAGTTTAACCCAAGCTATAAATATTCTGCCAAATCCAAATTTCTCCAAAACACTAAATAAGTATACCCATTCCACTCTATCAAATGCCTTCTCTGCGTCCAAGTCTAGAGAAACTGCAATCATTTGTTTGTGAGTTCCCATGTGGATCACCTTGCTCTTTCAACATGAATATTGAATATTCCACTTTTAGTACTGACTACATATTGAAGCTGAACAGCTGATTGAGCATTCATTTGACCAAATTTGGCACATTTGACTTTTCAGCTGTTCAGTGTGTTGACAGTGCATTTGAAGCCATGAAATAATTGATACTTTTACCTTATCCATCCTGGATCTTTAATCCTGGTCAGTTAGTCATATCCTAAAATAGCCTCCAATTGAACAATCAAAAATTGAAACCATGTCATTTACAAAGAATGACAAATTACTTAACTTTATAAAATTTGAAGTAAAATAAACTGTGAAATAAAAGGTTTTTTTTAAAGATGTGTATCAAAGTTTGTAAGAGATAAAATAAAGCCGATCTGATAGAGGGTTAAGACTAATTAGAAGTTCTAGAGTTGGAGATGAAAACTAAACAAGTTGAAGAATCATGAAGATTTTTTCCATACATCATAAACTCCTAGCATTTAATAGGTCTTTGTAATTGACTTTATTCTCACTATCTAATTTCCTTGGATATGGCTGGAGCAGCACAGGAAGCAACATAGAGTAAGGTGGCAATCGAATATAGATGTTCCTTTTGGCCTTCCTCGTATACTTGCACCACAGGTGCTGGTGTTCCCTCAGTACTGCTGTGTGGAGTCTTGACCCAAAATGTCAACAATATCTCTACCCACCCCCCTTTGAACTCTTCCAACAAATTATTTGTTGCTCCAAAAACCAGTATCTCCTGCTTCTTGTGTCTTTGCTCACGTCAGTTCACTTCACAAAGTTATGAAGCCACTAAGTGCCTTCCATACAGCAGTATTTATACAAAATGTGTGGACACGCTTTTTCACCACATTCACAAATTCCAGTGATGTATTCTGCAAGTGTTAAAAGAAATGGATTTTACAGTTTGCTGGCTGAATTATACATCTGTAGCTCCTTGCTCTAACCCCCTCATACATTCTAAATTGTGATTAGAGTGAGAAGATACAAATGTATAATCCTCCCTGGTTGGATTTTTTTTTATCATTTTGAACAATTATTAAGTCATCCTGTGAAGTTCTCTATTTCCGAAAATGGTCCTAATTCATAAAGTTTTTATTCATAATTATAACATTCCATAATTGATAGTATTCTTGAGAATTAATGTTGCATGCTTTGAGCTCTACTGCATTTTGTTAAGCATGAAGAAAACTATATATTAAAAGAAGCATGGACAGTGAAAGCTGTTGGATAAATAATTAATGTTAAGGACAAGTGCAAATAGATGTAATTCAATAAAAAGAAATTACATGCAATCGTTGGCTTTATTATTTGAAACATAGAAACATAGAAAATAGGTGCAGGAGTAGGCCATTCGGCCCTTGGAGCCTGCACTGCCATTCAGTATGATCATGGCTGATCATCCAACTCAGAACCCTGTACCAGCCTTCCCTCCATACCCCCTGATCCCTTTAGCCACAAGGGCCATATCTAACTCCCTCTTAAATATAGCCAATGAACTGGCCTCAACTGTTTCCTGTGGCAGAGAATTCCACAGATTCACCACTCTCTGTGTGAAGAAGTTTTTCCTAATCTCGGTCCTAAAAGGCTTCCCCTTTATCCTCAAACTGTGACCCCTCGTTCTGGACTTCCCCAACATCAGGAACAATCTTCCTGCATCTAGCCTGTCCAATCCCTTTAGGATTTTATACGTTTCAATCAGATCCCCCCTCAATCTTCTAAATTCCAGAGAGTATAAGCCTAGTTCATCCAGTCTTTCATCATATGAAAGTCCTGCCATCCCAGGAGTCAATCTGGTGAACCTTCTTTGTACTCCCTCTATGGCAAGGATGTCTTTCCTCAGATTAGGAGACCAAAACTTCCCACAATACTCCAGGTGTGGTCTCACCAAGGCCTTGTACAACTACAGTAGTACCTCCCTGCTCCTGTACTCGAATGCTCTTGCTATAAGTGCCAGCATACCATTCGCCTTTTTCACCACCTGCTGTACCTGCATGCCCACTTTCAATGACTGGTGTATAATGACACCCAGGTCTCGTTGCACTTCCCCTTTTCCTAATCAGCCACTATTCAGATAATAATCTCTTTTCCTTTTTTTGCCACCAAAGTGGATAACTTCACATTTATCCAAATTAAATTGCATCTGCCATGAATTTGCCCACTCACCTAACCTATCCAAGTCACCCTGCATCCTTTTAGCATCCTCCTCACAGCTAACACTGCCGCCCAGCTTCGTGTCATCCGCAAACTTGGAGATGCTGCATTTAATTCCCTCATCCAAGTCATTAATATATACTCTAAACAACTGGGGTCCCAGCACTGAGCCTTGCGGTACCCCACTAGTCACTGCCTGCCATTCTGAAAAGGTCCCTGTCTGTCAACCAATTCTCTATCCACATCAATACCTTACCCCCAGTACCGTGTGCTTTAAGTTTGCACACTAATCTCTTGTGTGGGACCTTGTCAAAAGCCTTTTGAAAATCCAAATATACCACATCTACTGGTTCTCCCCTATCCACTCTACTAGTTACATCCTCAAAAAATTCTATGAGATTTGTCAGACATGATTTTCCTTTCACAAATCCATGCTGACTTTGTCCGATCATTTCACCGCTTTCCAAATGTGCTGTTATCACATCTTTGGTAACTGACTCTTGCAGTTTCCCCACCACCGATGTTAGGCTAACCGGTCTATAATTCCCTGGTTTCTCTCTCCCTCCTTTTTTAAAAAGTGGGGTTACATTAGTCACCCTCCAATCCTCAGGAACTAGTCCAGAATCTAACGAGTTTTGAAAAATTATCACTAATGCATCCACTATTTCTTGGGCTACTTCCTTAAGCACTCTGGGATGCAGACCATCTGGCCCTGGGGATTTGTCTGCCTTCAATCCTTTCAATTTACCTAATACCACTTCCCTACTAAAATGTATTTCCCTCAGTTCCTCCATCTCACTGGACCCTCTGTCCCCTACTATTTCTGGAAGATTATTTATGTCCTCCTTAGTGAAGACAGAACCAAAGTAATTATTTCTGTCTCTGGAGACAGCTTATCCACTGATGTCTACTACAAGCCTACTGACTCTCACAGCTATCTGGACTATTCCTCTTCTCACCCTGTCTCTTGCAAAAACGCCATCCCCTTCTCGCAATTCCTCCGTCTCCGCCGCATCTGCTCTCAGGATGAGGCTTTTCATTCTAGGACGAGGGAGATGTCTTCATTTTTTAAAGAAAGGGGCTTCCCTTCCTCCACTATCAACTCTGCTCTTAAACGCATCTCCCCCATTTCACGTACATCTGCTCTCACTCCATCCTCCCACCACCCCACTAGGAATAGGGTTCCCCTGGTCCTCACCTACCACCCCACCAGCCTCCGGGTCCAACATATTATTCTCCGTAACTTCCGCCACCTCCAACGGGATCCCACCACTAAGCACATCTTTCCCTCCCCCCCCCTCTGCATTCCGCAGGGATCGCTCCCTACACAACTCCCTTGTCCATTCGTCCCCCCCATCCCTCCCCACTGATCTCCCTCCTGGCACTTATCCGTGTAAGCGGAACAAGTGCTACACATGCCCTTACACTTCCTCCTTTACCACCATTCAGGGCCCCAAACAGTCCTTCCAGGTGAGGCATCACTTCACCTGTGAGTCGACTGGGGTGATATACTGCGTCCGGTGCTCCCGATGTGGCCTTTTATATATTGGTGAGACCCGACGCAGACTGGGAGACCGCTTTGCTGAACATCTACGCTCTGTCCGCCAGAGAAAGCAGGATCTCCCAGTGGCCACACATTTTAATTCCACATCCCATTCCCATTCTGACATGTCTATCCACGGCCTCCTCTACTGTAAAGATGAAACCACATTCAGGTTGGAGGAACAACACCTTATATTCCGTCTGGGTAGCCTCCAACCTGATGGCATGAACATCGACTTCTCTAACTTCCGCTAAGGCCCCACCTCCCCCTCATACCCCATCTGTTACTCATTTTTATGCACACATTCTTTCTCTCACTCTCCTTTTTCTCCCTCTGCCCCTCTGAATATACCTCTTGCCCATCCTCTGGGTCACCCCCCCCCGTCTTTCTTCCCGGACCTCCTGTCCCATGATCCTCTCGTATCCCCTTTTGCCTATCACCTGTCCAGCTCTCGGCTCTATCCCTCCCCCTCCTGTCTTCTCCTATCATTTTGCATCTCCCCCTCCCCCTCCAGCTTTCAAATCCCTTATTCACTCTTCCTTCAGTTAGTCCTGACGAAGGGTCTCGGCCTGAAACGTCGACTGCGCCTCTTCCTATAGATGCTGCTTGGCCTGCTGCGTTCACCAGCAACTTTGATGTATGTTGCTTGAATTTCCAGCATCTGCAGAATTCCTGTTGTTTGTCAAAGTAATTATTCAATTGGTCTGCCATGTCCTTGCTCCCGATAATCAATTCACCTGTTTCTATCTGTAGGGGACCTACATTTGTCTTAACCAATCTTTTTCTTTTCACATATCTATAAAAGCTTTTACAGTTAGTTTTTATGTTCCCTGCCAGTTTTCTCTCATAATCTTTTTTCCCCTTCCTCATTAAGCCCTTTGTCCTCTTCTGCTGAACTCTGAATTTCTCCCAGTCCTCAGGTGAGCCACTTTTTCTGGCTAATTTGTATGCTTCTTCTTTGGAATTGATACTATCCCTAATTTCCCTTGTCAGCCACGGGTGCACTACCTTCCTTGATTTATTCTTTACCAAACTGGGATGAACAATTGTTGTAGTTCATCCATGCGATCTTTAAATGCTTGCCATTGCATATCCACTGTCAACCCTTTAAGTATCATTTGCTAGCCTATCTTAGCTAATTCACGTCTCATACCTTCAAAGTTACCCTCTTTTAAGTTCAGAACCTTTGTTTCTGCATTAACTATGTCACTCTCCATCTTAATGAAGAATTCCACCATATTATGGTCACTCTTACCCAAGGGGCCTCTCACGACAAGATTGCTAATTAACCTTTCCTCATTGCTCAATACCCAGTCTAGAATAGCCTGCTCTCTAGTTGGTTCCTCGACATGTTGGTTCAAAAAACCATCCTGCATACATTCCAAGAAATCCTCTTCCTCAGCACCCTTACCAATTTGGGTCACCCAATCTACATGTAGATTGAAGTCACCCATTATAACTGCTGTTCCTTTATTGCACACATTTCTAATTTCCTGTTTAATACCATCCCCAACCTCACTACTACTGTTAGGTGGCCTGTACACAACTCCCACCAGCGTTTTCTGCCCCTTAGTGTTATGCAGCTCTACCCATATCGATTCCACATCCTCCCGGCTTATGTCCTTCCTTTCTATTGTGTTAATCTCCTCTCTAACCAGCAACGCCACCCCACCTCTTTTTCTTTCATGTCTATCCCTCCTGAATATTGAATATCCCTGAATATTGAGCTCCCATCCTTGGTCACCCTGGAGCCATGTCTCGGTGATCCCAACTATATCATATTCATTGATAACAATCTGCACTTTTAATTCATCCACCTTGTCACGAATGAACCTTGCATTGAGACACAGAGCCTTCAGGCGCGCTTTTACAACTCTCTTAGCCCTTATACAATTATGTTGAAAAGTGGCCCTTTTTGATGCTTGCCCTGAATTTGTCGGCCTGCCTGTTTTACTTTTCACCTTCATCAAAGTTGCTGGTGAACGCAGCAGGCCAAGCAGCACCTATAGGAAGAGGCGCAGTCGACGTTTCAGGCCGAGACCCTTCGTCAGGACTAGTCCTGACGAAGGGTCTCGGCCTGAAACGTCGACTGCGCCTCTTCCTATAGATGCTGCTTGGCCTGCTGCGTTCACCAGCAACTTTGATGTATGTTGCTTGAATTTCCAGCATCTGCAGAATTCCTGTTGTTTACTTTTCACCTTACTACTTTTTGCTTCTACCCTCATTTTACACCCCTCTGTCTCTCTGCACTGTTTCCCATCCCCCTGTTGTGAACTAACCTCCTCTCGCCTAGCCTCTTTAATTTGATTCCCACCCCCCCAACCATTCTAGTTTAAAGTCACCTCAGTAGCCCTCGCTAATCTCCCTGCCAGGATATTGGTCCCCCTAGGATTTAAGTGTAACCCATCCTTTTTGTACAGGTCATGCCTGCGCCAAAAGAGGTCCCAATGATCCAAAAACTTGAATCCCTGCCCCCTGCTCCAATCCCTCAGCCACGCATTTATCCTCCACCTCATTGCATTCCTACTCTCACTGTCGTGTGGCACAGGCAGCAATCCCGAGATTACTACCTTTGCGGTCCTTTTTCTCAACTCCCTTCCTAGCTCCCTATATTCTCCTTTCAGGACCTCTTCCCTTTTCCTACCTATGTCATTGGTACCTATATGTACCACGACCTCTGGCTCTTCACCCTCCCACTTCAGGATATCTTGGACACGATCAGAAGTATCCCGGACCCTGGCACCAGGGAGGCAAACTACCATCCGGGTCTCTGGACTGCGTCCACAGAATCGCCTATCTGACCCCCTTACTATCGAGTCCCCTATTACAACTGCCCTCCTTTTCCTTTCCCTGCCCTTCTGAGCTACAGGGCCGGAATCTGTGCTAGAGGCACGGCCACTGTCACTTCCCCCAGGTAAGCTGTCACCCCCCAACAGTACTCAAACAGGAGTACCTATTGTCAAGGGGCACAGCCACCGGGGTACTCTCTATTACCTGACTCTTCCCCTTCCCCCTCCTAACCGTGACCCACTGGTCTGCCTCCCGTGGCCCCGGTGTGACCACCTGCCTGTAAATCCTCTCTATCAACTCCTCACTCTCCCTGACCAGACGAAGGTCATCGAGCTGCAGCTCCAGTTCCCTAACATGGTCCCTTAGGAGCTGCATCTCGGCGCACCCGGCGCAGATGTGGACGTCCGGGAGGCTTGGAGACTCCAGGGCCTCCCACATCCGGCACCGAGAACAACAAACTGCCCTCACACTCATACTGCCCCTCTCCTCAAATAACAACAAAAAAAATGAAGAATGGAGTTCAAACACAACTAAGTCATAGAGAAGTACACCACAGAAACAGGTCCATCTTGTCCATGCCAAAAACCATTTAAACTGCCTACTGCCAAAGACCTGCACCGGGACCATAGCCATGTACCTATCCAAATTTCTATTAAGCATTGAAATCGAGCTCGCATAGACCACTTGTGCTGGCTGCACATTCCACACTTTCCTGACCCTCTTAGTGACGAAGTTTCCCCTTATGTTCCCCTTATTCTTCTTACCTTTCACCCTTAATCCATAAGCTTTGGTTGTGGTCCCACCCAACAGTGGAAAAAGCCTGCTTGCATTTATCTTTTGTATATCCTTCATAATTTTGTATACCTCTATCAAATCTCCTCTCAATCTTCTACGTTTTAAAGAACACAGTCCTAACCTAGTCAATTTTTCCTTATAACTAGGGTCCTCCAGACCCAGCAACATCCTTGTAAATTTTCTCTGCACTCTTTCAACCTTGTTTACGTCTTTCCTGTAGGTAAGTGATCAGAACTACACACAGTACTCCAGATCAGGCCTCACCAACGTCTTATACACCTTCAACATAACACCCCATCTTCTGTACTCAATATATCTGTGGTGGCCAGTGCGATCATGTTTGCTGTTGTGTGCTGGGGCAGCAGGCTGTGGATAGCAGACACCAACAGAATCTACAAACTCATTCGTAAGGCCAGTGATGTTGTGGGGATGGAACTGGACTCTCTGACAGTGGTGTCTGAAAAGTGGATGCTGTCCAAGTTGCATGCCATCTTGGACAATGTCTCCCATCCACTACATAATGTACTGGGTGGGCACAGGAGTACATTCAGCCAGAGACTCATTCCACCGAGATGCAACACTGAACGTCATAGGAAGTCATTCCTGCCTGTGACCATCAAACTTTACAACTCCTCCCTTAGAGGGTCAGACAGCCTGAGCCAATAGGCTGCTCCTGGACTTAATTCCTAGCATAATTTACAGATTACTATTTAATTATTTATGGTGCAACTGTAATGAAAACCAATTTCCCCCGGGATTAGTAAAGTATGACTATGACATTGACTTTTTTGAAGGCCAATGTGTCAAGAGCTTTCTTAACGACCCTACCTACCTGTGACACCAGTTTCAATGAATGATGTGCCTGTATTCCCAGATCCCTTTGTTCTACCGCACTCCTCAGTGTGCTATCTTTTACTGTAAGATCTGCCCTGGTTAGTCCTACCAAAGTGCAAAAAAGCCTCACACTTCTCTGTATCAAATTCCGTCTGCCATTTCTCAGCCCATTTTTCCAACTGATGCAGATCCTTTTGCATGCCTTCCTCACTATCCATTACATCCCTAATTGTGATGTAAACTGCAAATTTGCTGATGCAATTAACTCCATTACTATCCAGATCATTGATACAACAAAGGACCCAGCACTGATCCCTTTGGCACACTACTAGTCACTGGCTGCCACTCAGAGAGGCAACCCTCTATGTCCACATTCTGGCTTTACCCATAAAGCCAATGTGTAATCCAATTTCCTATCTCATCCTGAATGCTGAGTGAACCTTTTTGACTGTCCAAAAATTAGGTTTTTGGTACAGCTAGAGCATTGTGTTCTGAGCATGGGAATTATCGGAACTTTTTATCAAGAATGCATTTGAGATTCACTGAGTTAGGTTTAGGGATTTGGAGCATTCAGTTAAGAAGAAGATTAATGAACTTAAAATTGTGAACTGGTTTGATTCTGAAAGTGAAAAAGCTGTTTCTCAAGGCAGATGAGATAGATTTAGGTCAATTAACAGAAGAAACAAAAACAGTTGACCGGAGGAACCGTTTCTGTGTGCACATGATGTTGTGATCTGAAAAGGGGAAGAAGAGTAAGTGATCATTTCCAAAAGTTTCGTAAATATCTTGAGAGATAAACTTAAATGTAAAGGATATGGTGACAAGATGGAACTCATTGAACAGTTCTGCCAAAGAGTCAACATGAGACGAAAGGCTGAATGCTGTTGTATACCAAATGTTATAAGCATCTTGCTATGGTGCTGAAAACCTGGCAAAGGCTTTCGTTACATTTATGACTTTGTCCAGTAATATGTTGTCCTATGATAACCTGCCTACAAGATCACACCAGATAAATCCATCCCAGCCAACTTTCTGTGGCTCACTATTAGTAGTAGAATATTGGCACATCTGGGATGTGCCATTAAGACACTTGATATTGCTCCTCAATAAACTGTTTACAATGTGACCTCAGTTCAAAATTCATTGGAACCTTTACTGCTGACATCAATACAGGCTTGTCCTGATGGAGTCAAAAGGAAAATTATTCTCTTTGCATTTGTACTTGACACACAAGAAAGCAGATGCAGGTCTAGGTCATTATTGAGTGAAGCATCCATGGTCTGAATCATTTTCATTATTTTATTTGGACGATAGAGTTGCCACTCACAAGATGATATTTTTTGTCCATCTCTTATTTGATCCTATTGGAGGGTCAAATGTCAGTAATAATATTAGTTCATGAGTTACTTAACTCCATTGCTTGTTAAAGAGTAAGACTATTTTTCTGATGATCCTACAGTCTTAATAGATATTTACATCTGTTCTGACGCAGTAGAACAGGTATGAATGCCTATGAAGACTGTTTAGTCAACAACACAACCAAGATTGCATATTGCTCAGTTCAAAATTTGGACAGTAGCGTTCTTAACATTTTTAAAAACTAGTAATGAGCATCCCAAACACATAACACAATAAATGGCATGTTTTTCAGTGACCTTTCAGCACTTAATCTCCCCTACCAACATCATGAAGATCACCAGTCAGTAGATTTTTAACTGGATGTCAATGCTAACATAAGATCATGGTCGAAATAGTGTAGTCTGTAACAAATAACTTGCTTCCTGAATTCTGTTCCATATTGTCAAATTTTACAGGCTTGAAACCCTCTCACTTCGATAAATACTGCAATAATACACCAGATACCCAGAACCAGTACACGAAATTTGCCTCAAGGCTGTATATGCTGTAGCCTCCTCGGGTGTCAGTATTGATAGATGAGTAGAGTCCATTGCTGCAAGCTGATAAAACGTGTTTAGCTACTGTAGTAGTAACAATGGAATGGAATGGTAACAGTTCCATTTTCTAAGTTATACTTTCATCACTGTTCCTTATTACTGTTGAATCAATGGGATTCCTTTCCTATCATTATGGCCAGAGGAATTTTAAGGCCCAGTGTGAATGAGAATGGCGTATAAATGAGATGGTTTTATTCACTGCATCCCGGGTTGCTTCAGAAATGTCTTTTTTTTAATATATTGTCATATAATTTTGATTACTTTTCTGTGCATTTTCAAACCATGCAGTTGTAAGACAAACATTTCTCTGAAACAGTGAGACAAATGAGAGCCTTAGACAGTAATTACCACTCCTGACAAAGGGTCCTGACCCGAAACGTCAACTGTACTTCTTCCTATAGATGTTGCCTGGCCTGCTACGTTCCACCAGCATTTTGTGTGTGTTGCTTGAAATACAAGTCAGTAATAGTTAAAGTAAGATTGGTGTTCTTGAAATCAAATACATATAATGAAGGATATGATGTCTTTGAGTAAACTGAGTGGTACGGTTAGTCACTGCCACTTCGGCTTGGGGATTTTAGGCATATATGCTGACATGTTTTATTGTTCAAAAACTGTTTAAAAGCATATCATTTTTCCCTTTTCAGGGAGATTCTATGGAGTTGGAAACATGGTGTTTGGAAATGAGTGATAAGTAAGTTTGTTCTTTGATAATAATTTCAAATTTCAAGCAAAACCATATTTTGATGATAAATCATAAGAAATTTGAGAACAAGCTGTGCTTTCCTGAGTCATCCTGATGATTCACAATGTTGGAGAAGTGATGGTATTGTTTCATGTTAGAGTGGGTGAATTAAAATCCTGTTTATCTGGTTGTTGCTGGTTCAAATAACAATGTCTTCAGCTACTTTATCACTAATGTTAAGTAGATTGGAAATGCAGAGACCCCTTGGGTTGAGTTGCTTTTCTAACAATTTTGATCTTTATTTAGGTGTGATAAAGAGATTAAGGTTTCATACACTGTCTACAACAGACTGTCACTACTATTGAAATCACTTCTTGCAATCACAAGAGTAACACCTGCATATAAACTATCCAGAAAACAAGGACATGACTACGTAATCCTGTACAGGTAAAAAGCTATTTCCTAGCTGCTCCTAAAAGGTAGCCTTGTTGATCTATCTCCATGCAAAAGGTGAAAGTATTGGGAAGAATGTATTGAAATATGTTTTGCTCTTAATTCATCCTCCTGAGCTCAATTGTTACACGTGAAACTCATTTGATGCCCATCGCAATGTGTGAGTGGCCTGCAAAATGAGTTAAGTTGAAACCACATTTAGTGTGTTTTTCAAATCACACGTGAACCAAACTAGCCTCGGGTTTCTTTGTTCCTTGTCTCAAGAAATTAGTGAGCCAGTGGATCTTTAGAACAATCCAACAGTTTAGTGATCACTTTACTCTTCCAAGCTTTTCAAGATAGTTTCAAACAGAATCCAGATTTTCTCACATTGTGGAGTTTGTACTTGTTTTTAGTGGATTACTTACAATTAATATAGTCTTTAGGAATATTCTGTCAGCACCACTCTACTGCCACCTGCAAGTTTTTTTTTTAAGTCATTTGCCCCAAAACTGATTTATTTGAGTTTATTTTGTGCTGATGTAAGTTTACAGAAAACCTATATTGATATGCTTTAGATTTGTAACTCAATACAAATGAGTCACACAGGACCTTGTCTCTTCATCAGCTTCAGGGTTTAATCCAATGTTAGTTTACACATTCTTGGCTCTCAGTAAAGTCACAGTAGAAAACTACTTATATTATTAAATTCGTCACGTCACATTGGCTTCAAGGAAGGGTATTATTTAAATGGGAAGATTATTAACCAGATATGTTGAAGAAAAGTGAACTTGGGAGGAATTATTCAAGTATAAGATATTCCTGAAAACTGGAAAAAAAGTCATTTTGTATCCTATACAATCGGAGGGAAATAATTGAAGTGGTGGAGAATCCTTCGGGGGGTCTTGCATGACAATTCTCATTTTTAGAAAAAGTATGTCTTCTATCAAATAGCCACTGACATTCATCTCCCACCATTATTTCCATTCCATAATTGAACTTTGAAGCATGCACATTGAAAAAGCTTTTTGATTTGGGCTGCCATTTTATATTGAAAGTGAGTTTGAAACAATAATCCATCCAAAAACCTTCTCCAAAGGCCACATTGTGGATATGCAACCATTGACATTTTTTGTGTAGAAAATATACAGTCTTTCCTTGGGAATTTGAAATATTTTTCACAAAAATGTTTCCTGATATACCCAAACACGAGGAAATCTGCAGATGCTGGAATTTCAAGCAACACACATAAAAGTTGTTGGTGAACACAGCAGGCCAGGCAGCATCTGTAGGAAGACATACAGTCGACATTTCGGGCCGAGATCCTTTGTCAGGACTCACGAAGGGTCTCGGCCCGGAACGTCGACTGTACCTCTTCCTATAGATGCTGCCCGGCCTGCTACGTTCACCAGCAACTTTTATGTGTGTTTCCTGATATACCCAGTTATTTTAAAGCATGGTCACTGTATTTTACTTGAGTACCAGATAAGATACACATTTGCTTTCAATTTTGCAGGATATATTTTGGAGAAGTGCAACTGAGTGGCCTGGGTGAAGGTATGTTTGTAACTTTTGTATCCTTTCCTGTGTTAGTCCTTCCATTGATGTATAATTGGGGAATTGCAGTTTTTAAATATGTACAGTACAATATGTAGAATACTTTGCACCCAAGATGATAAACCAGCCTAAGGTTAAACTGTCCTTCCCACTCATTGGGTCCTGGTTCCAGTGCTGCCTTCTCTGTCAACAGATCAGGAAAATTTATCAAAATTCTAAGATCTACAAGCAGTGAATAAAAAGTGAATGGGTTGTGAATAAAATAACTTCTAATGGCCTCGATGGTGGGGATCTCTGATGATGAATGCTGCCAAATAGTCAGTATGTGACGAAAGGCTGAATGGCTGTTGCATATCAAACTTCCAACACCACTCAAGTCCTGAGTGTATTAGATTATCAGATTTTTACTGTATCTTTTTATAATGTGTGAAATAATACCAGCAGCTTTATTTATGGGCTATTGCTAGCTTCCCTAAAGGTGAAATGAGCTAACTGATATTGTAGTATTGGTGTTAATTCTAGATTAGATCAGGTACATGTTTCAAGCTAATTTCTCCAATGAATGTTAGAGATCTAGTTGCCTGTGCCAATTTTAAAGGACAATTTCATGTAATGTAGCTTGTGTTTCAACTAAGCTTATCATGTGCAAAATTCCATTTAGTATCCTGAAATCCAAATTTTTTTAGATTTACATGAACGTACTTGAGTAAAAGGGCAAGAGACTCCCTTTGAGTAATTTCTATTAGCAATCATTTGTTTAATGGTCTTGTTTGAACAGACTATTTAGCTACTGTTATTTTAAACTCCATACTGTCAGCTTCAATACCATATTTTTGTCCATTTGAAGTTTATGCCAACGTCAGACATTCTTGTTGCATTTATCCAATTGATTAAAAAATAATATGCCGTACAGGATGTACTTGGAAGTTACATCACCAGCCATCTAACTGACCTTGCAGAGGTTCTTTTTAACGCCACCTGAGTAACGACGGTCCTATCACACTTCTTAGACACTTAGAAATTTGCTCACATTTTCTCCAGGCATAAATATTCATTTTGTGAAACTTTTGTCCAGTGCAGCCTACTAGTACAAGCCAGTAGCTCCTTATCCACCTCTCCATGCACTATATACAGCTGTGCATGAGGCCACAGAAGCACCAATGCATCCTTGCTCTCTTAAGAATGTAAGAAACAGAAATTGATAGGGTGCATCTAGCCCTTTCAGTATGCTCAACTATTCCTCGTAGATGATTTTCTATCTCAGTGATATATTCCAGCATTATCTCTGAAACCATTTATTCCCTAAATGTACAGAATTAAAGCTTAAACTGCACATTGTAATCTGTTTGGTACGTTGTGTCAAACCAACTGCATGTTGTACTCTGTTTCAGAAATTCAGTTCCACTGAAGTTGGTGTATTTGTTTGCATTTAACATATATCTAATAAATAGCCTGTTCATTTTGATTGCATGGTAGGACACACCCACTCCCATCTCCAACATGGCTTCTCTATACCTCTCTCTCACAGGTTTTCAGACTGTACGGGTTGGAATAGTTGGAACTCCTGTCGGCACTATTACTCTGTCTTGTGCTTACAGAACTAACCTGGCTTTCATGTCTGGCAGGTAAAGTCTAATACTGTCTTGAGATTTGTACTGATGGAGCTGGCTGTAAGCAAAGTTAGGTTAAGTAAATTTTTAATATTGTTAAGAGGTTAGATGATTGTATCCAATAGTTATATTTAAATTACATTGAAGTAGTGTTATGTAGTATAATTATAAAGCTTTTAAGAATGAACATTTAACTTTCCCAAAGAAATAAAGTTATCTTGATGCAGAGTGCTAATTTATATTAATGATCATAACTTAATCAACAAGGCTGAACCTGATACTGTTCACACTCATACTGTGGCAGCAAAGAGTAGTTAGGATTTAAAAACAGCGTGGCTGTTTGCTTTTGGTAAAACACAACTCCAAACTTGTCAATACCTCAGAACATTTAAAGCATACAGCACAATACGGGCCCTTCAGCCCATGATCCTAGCCCATGAGGCATAGTGAAAAACTAATGGAATGCCATCTGTACAGAATAATTTCATCACAATAATACATTGAGGTAGTAGAATAGAAAACAATAGAAGAATGCACAATCAAGTGTTACACGGAGCATTATAACACACTACAGGCCTTCAGCCGTGATGTGCAGATCTTTTAACCTATTCCAATATCGATCTAATGCTTCCCACCCACAGAGCCATCCAATTTTGCTTCTCCCGTGTGCCTGTCTAAGAGTCTCTTAAATGTCCCTAATGTATCTGCTTTTACCACCACCCCTGTCAGGGTATACAAAAAAAAACTACTTCTGACATTTCCCCATATACTTTCCTTCAGTCACCTCAAAATGATGCTCTCTCATTTTCGTCTTTTCCGGCCTGGGAAAAAGGTGCTGGCTGCACTCTACCAATGCCTCTTATCTTGTACACCTCTATTAAGTCACCTCTCACCGTCCTCCATTCCAAAGAGACAAGACTAGCTCACTCAATCTTACCTCATGGAACATGCTCTCTAATTCAGGCAGCATCCTGAAAAAAATCTCCTCTGCGTCCACTCTAAAGTGTCCACGTCCTTTCTATAATGAGGCAACCACAAATGAACACAATACTCGAAGTGTGGTCTGACTGGAGTTTTATAGAGCTGCAACGTTACTTTGAGGCTCTTGAACTCAGTCATCTGACTATTGAAAGACAACATACCTTACACTTTCTTATCCATTCTATCTACATGCTTGGCTACTTTGTGGGATCTGTAGACATGGACCACAAGATCCTTCTGTTCCTCCACACAGCTAAGAATTCTGACATCAACCTTGTAAAGAGCTTCCAGAGTATATCACTTCACACTTTGAATTGTACTCCAACTGCTACTTCTCAACACAGCTCTGCATTCTATCAAGGACTTGCTGTAACCTACAATAACCTTCTACACTATCCACAACATCACCAAACTTTGTGTCATCTGCAAACTTACTAACCCACCCTTCCACTCTCTCATCCAAGTCATTTATAAAAATCACAAAGTGCACAGGTCCCAGAACTAATCTCTGTGGAATATCAATAGTCAAAGACCTCTAAGCTGAATACATTCCATGTACTACCAGCCTCTGCCTTCTGTGGACAAGCCAATTCCAAATCCCCCAGCCAAGTTTCCCTAGATCCTATGCCTCATGACACTTGAATGAAAGGAAAGATAAATTTAGTTTGTGACGTAGAAGAAAATATTACCTTCCTATTCGCACATATTGTATTGGTCCATATTTGCTAACAAGTTTCAGGACTCCTAATTTAATGACAAGCCAGTTTCTTGAATAAACTACAAGGGGCTTGTTAAGTTTTCCCACATTTCTACTGGGAATTTGCTGTCAAGTTGTGCAGCATCAACAAACTCATTCATTTGATTGGGGGTTACATAGAGTGATTAAATGAGCTGCTAGATTTTTATTATCATTTGTTATGATTAGCTTTTTTATTTTCCTGTTTTAATAGTTTTTATGTGTTCTTAATGGTCAATGGGGCATAGTAACAGGTTTCTTAGATAGCAAAGGTAAGGCCACAACTTTATTTCAAAACAGCTTCATGGATTTGGAATTTTTTTTCGCCTTCCCACATTACCTAATTGCATTATTTGAATCCCTATTACCATCGTAAATTTGTAATTAAGGTACAGAACTTTATTGCCAGCAAAATTGGGCAAAGTTATCTGAAAAAGCTAAGCTTTGAGGAGTGTTAGGTGGAGAAAATTCTGAAAAATATGAGCTTTAATTTGTGCGGTCTGCTTGATTGTTCAAGTGGATTATTGTGATTTTTATGAAACTTTGTAACATTGTATTTGTAAAATAAATGTTGTGGGAGGTGTCAACAATTGTAAAAGACCTGGTACAAAAGACTTCCAGTCTGGGTAAAATATTATGAGCCTTAAGTGTATGTTGCTTCTGTTGGCAAAGTATTTGTGTTTATTTTTTTACTTACATTCAGGGGAGTAAAAATCTGTTGTGTCTCCGTCACAATGTACAAGCAATAAAGAGGGGAAATGTGGGAGGATATTGTAAAAACACTAAGATTGTATACATGTATAGACAGTCAGATACAATGTATAGTCAGATATGCATTCAGATCAATATGTATTGATAAATCTGATGGCCTGGTGAAAGAAGCTGTCCCAGAGCCTATTGGTCCTGGCCTTAATGCTATGGTAGCATTTGCCAGATGGTAGCAGCTGAAACAGTTTGTGGTTGGGGTGGCTGGAGTCCCTGATGATCTGCCGGGCCCTTTTTATGCACCTGCTTCTGTAAATTTCCTGAAAAGGAGGAAGTTCACATCCTCAGATGTGCTGGGCTGTCCACTCCAGTCTCTACAGTGCTCTGCGATTGAGGGTAATACAGTTCCCATACCAGGCGGTGACACAGCCAGTAAGGATGCTTTCAATGGTGCCCCTTTGGAAAGTCCTGAGGATTTGGGGTCTCATACCAAACTTCTTCAGCTGTCTGAGGTGAAAGAGGCGCTATTGTGCTTTTTTCACCACAGAATCGGTATGTACATTCCAGATGAGATCCTTGGTGATGTGGATACCAAGGAACTTAAAACTACTCACCTTCTCAGTTACAGTCCCATTGATATCAATAGGAGCTAGCCTGTCTCCGTTCCTCTAGTAATCCATGATCAACTCCGTTTTTTTTTGACATTGAGGGAAAGGTTGTTTACTTGCCACCACTATGTCAGGGGGTTGACTTCTGTGTAGGCTGTCTCATCATTGTTGGGAATAAGGCCTATCAATGTCATGTCATCTGTAAATTTGATCAACAGATTGAAGCTGTGCATGGCAACACATTTGTGGGTGTATAAGGAGTAGAGGAGGGGGCTCAGGACACAGCCCTGGGGAGCTCCTGTCTTGAGGATCAGAGGGGCAGAGGTGTGTCTGCTCATCCTTACCACCTGCTGGTGAACCGACAGGAAGTCAAGGTCCAGCTGCACAAGGCAGGGAGCAGGCCGAGGTCTCTGAGCTTCTGGTCGAGCCTTGGGGGGAGTTAAGGTGTTGAATGTTGAACTGTAGTCCAAGAACAGCATTCTAACATAAGCATCCCTCATCTCCAGGTGAATGAGGATGGTGTGTAGTGCTGTGTCTATGGCATTGTCTGTTGATCAGTTGTGTTGGTCGGCGAATTGTAGGGGTTCCAGTGTAGGTGGTAGCATGCTGCCATTGTAGTTCTTGACCAGCCTATCAAAGCATTTGCTTATGATTGAGGTGAGTGCGACAGGACACCAATTCTTCAGATGTGTTACCTTGGTTTTCTTTGGTACAGGGGCAATGTTGGATGACAGTTCTGGTTCCTCATACAAGCCACAGAGTTGGTCATTTCTGTGCCATCCATCACCATGGTTGATGTAGTAATGGAAGATTTCCAGGTTAATCGGGTGGAGAAGGTGGTAGTGAGATGATTTAAGCAGTATTGCCGAGGAGAAGGGTTAGGGAAGGGAAGTGATGCTGCAGAAAAGTTCAAAGTAGATAGGGAGGATAACAGCAGGAAGTGGTTCAATCACAGGTGGAGTTAGGGAAGGTGGTCAGTGAAGATGATTTAAGATTCAAATTTATCACACGTTAAATTAAAAGCAAACAACAGGAATTCTGCAGATGCTGGAAATTCAAGCAACACACATCAAAGTTGCTGGTGAACGCAGCAGGCCAAGCAGCATCTGTAGGAAGAGGTGCAGTCGACGTTTCAGGCTGAGACCCTTCGTCAGGACTAACTGAAGGAAGAGTGAGTAAGGGATTTGAAAGTTGGAGGGGGAGGGGAGATCCAAAATGATAGGAGAAGACAGGAGGGGGAGGGATAGAGCCGAGAGCTGGACAGGTGATAGGCAAAAGGGGATACGAGAGGATCATGGGACAGGAGGTCTGGGAAGAAAGACCGGGGGGGGGGGGAACCTAGAGGATGGACAAGAGGTATATTCAGAGGGACAGAGGGAGAAAAAGGAGAGTGAGAGAAAGAATGTGTGCATAAAAATGAGTAACAGATGGGGTACGAGGGGGAGGTGGGGCCTTAGCGGAAGTTAGAGAAGTCGATGTTCATGCCATCAGGTTGGAGGCTACCCAGACGGAATATAAGGTGTTGTTCCTCCAACCTGAGTGTGGCTTCATCTTTACAGTAGAGGAGGCCATGGATAGACTGTCAGAATGGGAATGGGATGTGGAATTAAAATGTGTGGCCACTGGGAGATCCTGCTTTCTCTGGCGGACAGAGCGTAGATGTTCAGCAAAGCGGTCTCCCAGTCTGCATCGGGTCTCGCCAATGTATAAAAGGCCACATCGGGAGCACCGGACGCAGTATATCACCCCAGTCGACTCACAGGTGAAGTGTTGCCTCACCTGGAAGGACTGTTTGGGGCCCTGAATGGTGGTAAGGGAGGAAGTGTAAGGGCATGTGTAGCACTTGTTCCGCCTACACGGATAAGTGCCAGGAGGGAGATCAGTGGGGAGGGATGGGGGGGACGAATGGACAAGGGAGTTGTGTAGGGAGCGATCCCTGCGGAATGCGGGGGGGGGGGAGGGAAAGATGTGCTTAGTGGTGGGATCCCGTTGGAGGTGGCGGAAGTTACGGAGAATATGTTGGACCCGGAGGCTGGTGGGTTGGTAGGTGAGGACCAGGGGAACCCTATTCCTAGTGGGGTGGCTGGAGGATGGAGTGAGAGCAGATGTACGTGAAATGGTGTGCTATCTGGACTATTCCTCTTCTCACCCTGTCTCTTGCAAAAACGCCATCCCCTTCTCGCAATTCCTCCGTCTCCGCCGCATCTGCTCTCAGGATGAGGCTTTTCATTCTAGGACGAGGGAGATGTCTTCCTTTTTTAAAGAAAGGGGCTTCCCTTCCTCCACTATCAACTCTGCTCTTAAACGCATCTACCCCATTTCACGTACATCTGGTCTCACTCCATCCTCCCGCCACCCCACTAGGAATAGGGTTCCCCTGGTCCTCACCTACCATCCCACCAGCCTCCAGGTCCAACACATTATTCTCCGTAACTTCCGCCACCTCCAACGGGATCCCACCACTAAGCACATCTTTCCCTCCCCCCCCTCCCGCATTCTGCAGGGATCGCTCCCTACACAACTCCCTTGTCCATTCGTCCCCCCCATCCCTCCCCACTGATCTCCCTCCTGGCACTTATCCGTGTAAGCGGAACAAGTGCTACACATACCCTTACACTTCCTCCCTTACCACCATTCAGGGCCCCAAACAGTCCTTCCAGGTGAGGCAACACTTCACCTGTGAGTCGACTGGGGTGATATACTGCGTCCGGTGCTCCCGATGTGGCCTTTTATATATTGGCGAGATCCGACGCAGACTGGGAGACCGCCTTGCTGAACATCTACGCTCTGTCCGCCAGAGAAAGCAGGATCTCCCAGTGGCCACACATTTTAATTCCACATCCCATTCCCATTCTGACATGTCTATCCACGGCCTCCTCTACTGTAAAGATGGAGCCACACTCAGGTTGGAGGAACAACACCTTATATTCCGTCTGGGTAGCCTCCAACCTGATGGCATGAACATCGACTTCTCTAACTTCCGCTAAGGCCCCACCTCCCCCTTGTACCTCATCTGTTACTCATTTTTATGCACACATTCTTTCTCTCACTCTCCTTTTTCTCCCTCTGTCCCTCTGAATATACCTCTTGCCCATCCTCTGGGTCCCCCCCCTTGTCTTTCTTCCCGGACCTCCTGTCCCATGATCCTCTCGTATCCCCTTTTGCCTATCACCTGTCCAGCTCTCGGCTCTATCCCTCCCCCTCCTGTCTTCTCCTATCATTTTGGATCTCCCCCTCCCCCTCCAACCACTTGGCCACGTGCCCACTTATCACATGTACGTCAAAACATAATGAAATGCATCATTTGCCTTAACAACCAATGCAGCTGAGGATGTGCTGGGGTGGGGCAGGGCAGCCTGCAAATGTCGCCACGCATTCTGGCACTGACATAGTCTGCCCACAATGCTTGATGGGAAAGACAGAACACAACAGGCAATAAAACAAGCCCCACTCCTCCTTCCCTTACACACTCACACTTCTCCAGCCCCAGGACAGGCCTTTAGCCTTCAGTGGACTCATAGATTTCACCAGCGTGAAGCCTTTGACTTCACAGCGTGCTGACAGATATTTGCAGGCTTGAGGCTCCAGCCAATGACTTCTGTACTTCCAATTGACTCTCAGACCTTGGCATCAATCTGGGATCCACCATTTGCTGAACACTAAATCTCAGATTCTGGTCTCGCTGCTGGGGGTCCCCCAACACTAGGCTTCGAACTACAGTTCTCACCGATTCTCGGACCCAGGTTGTTACCAGATCTCTTGCTCCCTGTTCCCATGAAACTTTAACTCCAGAACCTGTCCGTTTACACTAACCTGATCCCCAACTCACCTGTCTGTCCCCAAAACCATCTCTGCAAACCTAAAAAATATGAAATCTGAGCCATGACCTCAACAGACGCCACAACTTGCGCCATCTTGAAATCAAGAAATCTGGGATCTTGCCTTGAAGGAGGCATGAAAAGTACTCAGTTGCTACAGTTATAGCACCAGAACTTGAAACACTGAATAGTTCTGCAGCCCCTTGATTATTAAATTCGGGTAAAGTTTGAAACTCTTCTCAAGAAGTAAATTTCAGAATTGAACTACCTTGGTGTTTTGTCTTGCTCTCATTTTAGTTCATTATGCAGTTTATTTCAGGAAGAAAGATGGCAAATGGCTGCATTTGATATAGCAACAGACTGGTTTTAAATTGAATGAAGGGATTTAAGTCCTATTGATTGGCTATGATAAAGAGCATTATCTCATGAGGTGAGATGTAGAGGTGATCTTACTTTGGTTTTCAAAATAGTGAGTTTGGTTGACACATTAAATGGGAAATAACTCCTCGCTGATCATCATGATTAAATAGAGATGTGGTAAATATAGAAGAAAGAACTTTTATAAAAATTATAGGAGTTATTTCAAAACCAATTGAGTTTTTTTAAAAAAACATTAGTTCTTTCACAAAAAATACTGAGAGTTATAAAACAAAGTGATGAGCTGCAATGAGAAGAATCTGCTCTATCAACTTGTCGTGCCTTGGTTTAGTTGAGATGCAGAAAGCAACCTTGTCCTCACCCATGGGGTTAAACTGATTCTTTAACAAGTCAGAGTTTTTAAGTTTGCACATGACACAAATTTGAAATGTAGTAATCAATGAAGACCATAGGCCCAGAAGACATAACAGCAGAATCAGGCCATTCTAGTTAAATCTGCTGTGCCATTTCATCATAACTGATTTATTATCCTTCTCAACCCAATTTTCTTGCCTTCTCCCTGTTTGGGTGTTTGATGGTCTTTTTTTGCTTTTTGGGGGGGTTTCTCTGTTTTGTGGCTGCTGACTAAGAAACAAATCTCCAGATTGTATAATGTATACAAATTTTTATAATAAATGTACTTTGAACTTTGTAGCCTTTGATGTCCTTATAAATCAGGAACCTATCAACCTCTGCTTTAAACATACCCAGTGACTTGGTCTCCACAACTATCTGTGGGAATGAATTGCACAAATTCACCACCCTCTGGCTAAAGAAATTCCTCCTCATCTCTGTTCTGAAGAGACATCCTTCTAATCTGAGGCTATGCCCTCTGGTCCTAGACTCCTCCACTATAGGAAACATCCACTCTTATCTAGGGCTTTCAATATTTGAAAAGGATAGTAAACACAACAAATGTGCATAGATAAGTAAAATGCGAGATGAAATTTAAACATGGCTGGTTTATTTTTATGGGAAAAGTCAGCAGAAGCAAAAGCTTAATTAAGTATGAGAAGGAATAAAGTACATTGCCACTACAGGTTGGCCACAATCATATTGAAAGATGGAGCAATCTGATCAGACTCTCTGTACTCATAACCCTTGCTCCAATATAGAATCTGCTTATAAAACTTGTCTATGTCTATAAAAGAAGAAATTCCTTTTTATCTCTCAAATTGGTAAGCTCTTAATATCAGATGATGCCTTCTCTTTCCCACAAAAGGTCCACTCTGTTAGGTCCCCTCTGAATATTGTATTGTCCTAAAAGATTAATTTCATTAGTCAAAACCTCACTGAATTTTTGTGCAATTTGCTTAATCTTTCTTTATGAGACAATGACTTCATCCCAGGAAATAACCTAGTAATGCTTGTTTTTTGTTTCTTGAGCAAGGACGCCTACATTACTCTAATAGCATTCTTTGATTCTATCCATTTAGACAATATTCTACCTTTCTTTCTATCAAAATAAAAATCTCTTATTTCACATATTACTACCTAGCAACTTCTGTGTTCTTGCAACTTGACTTCCCACTTACTTTTGTATTATTAGCAAATTTATTGGAAGTACACTTGGTATCTGAGTTAATGATACAAATTGCAGGTAGTTGAGGTCCCTGTGGCACTTAGCTGATTTTTTTATACTTTTATACCACCAAAAAATTGGTACTAGAATGTACAATCATCATAGCGATATTTGATTTTGCACTTCACACTCCCTGGATTACAAATATTAAATATTAAAAATATTAAAAATTGTTAAAAATTAGTAAATATTATAAATTATTTTACATCTTTTGTAAGCTAAAGATGACTTTTATGTCATGAAACTTAATTTCACATGTTCTGAATCTCTGTTCGTGTATTACACTGCTACGTTAAGTTTTTGGTAACCTTTCATGTGGCACAATCTCAAGTTCCTTTTAATCTATAAGCACTACTGGCAGTGGTGCTCTTATCCATCTTATGCTCTCATGTTCTCAGAGAATAACAATCAATCTGTTAAACATGGTTTTCCTTTCATAACCCTTTTCATATTTGGCTATGACTCTGCTTGATTTTCTAAGCATCCTGATGTTACTTCCAACTGATGTGGGTTCTACAAATGAGTCTGTTTTTTCCTGCATACTGTTTCCTTCCTTTCCGGATTCTGTTCCAAATGGTACAGTTTTGAAGTGAATAAAGACATCTTTTGAGGATGGTAGGACAAACTGGGAGAATTGGAAACTGAGATTATGTTAAATAAGCTTAAAAATCATGGCTGATGAATAAAGGTGGAACATATAAAGTAAGGGTGTTAGAATTCCTGTGAAACATTTATTTGGACCAGTGTACAAGTATTTGATTTGAAAGGTTTAATAAAGAAATAAAACTTGAGTGCAAAGAAATTTATGAGAAATAAAAAAAGAGATCAAGACTTAAGATAATAAGAATTAGAGAAGGTGAGGTAATTATTCTTGAAGCAGGAGAGGCTTAGAAATTTTCATAGCAGTATTTAAAAGCACAAGGCATTTCAATAATTGATACAAGGATAATGGACTGAATTGCTTCATGTGCTGTATCATAGTAAGCTTCAATTAATTGCTTTGTCTTGAAAGGAAGATATATTTTCATTTTGCAATGTGATTGGTAAGTAAAACATCAAGCGCATAAGTTGGAAAATAACACATGAAGATATTAAATCATGCTGTAGACATTGTATTTGAATGCAGTCAACCCTAACGAGGATGATCATATTCCTAGGAAATGACTGGTATCACAATTTTCCGTAACACAAAGCCATGTCATCGGCAATGCATCAAGAATTAATAGTTGAAAAATATTTTTTGTTTATTTATTTGGTTGCTTTTTCACACTTTATTTTGTAACTAAAATATTTGGATAGTGATCATTGAGGAGTGAAATTCCATGATCCAAATGGCTGTAAAGCAGAGGTCGCCTAGTACTGTTGCCTTCCAAAAAGAGACAAGTATCATTTGTTAAGGAATCCTACATTGAATAATAAGGATTCAAAATTGAGCCCTTAATATAACTTCAGACAAGGCACTATCCTTCATTGTTCTTGTGCCAGGCTAGCTGTCCAGTCAAAACTGAACAAGAAATACTTTTTTTAGATTATGAGGACACTCAGTCCTCGTTTATTGTAATTTAGAAATGCATGCATTAAAAAATGGTACAACGTTCCTCCAGAATGATATCACAAGAAAATACAGGACAAACCAAGACTAAAACTGACAAAACTACATAATTATAACATATAGTTACAACAGTGCAAAGCAATACCATAATTTGATAAAGAGCAGACCATGGGCACGGTAAAAAAAAGTCTCAAAATCCCAATAGACTCATCATCTCACGCAGGCGGCAGAAGGGAGAAGCACCCCCTGCCGCAAACCTCCAAGCGCCACCAACTTGCCGATGCAGCACCATTGGAAGCACCCGACCGCAGCGGATTCTGAGTCCGTCGGAAAACTTCGAGCCTCTGACCAGCCCCTCTAACACAGCCTCTCTGAGCACCATCCTCTGCCGAGCACTTCAACCCCGCCCCGGCCGCTGAGCAACAAGCAAAGCCGAGGACTCGGGGCCTTCTCCTCCGGAGATTCTGGATCACACAGTAGCAGCAGCAGCGAAGCAGGCTTTTCAGAAGTTTCACCAGATGTTCCTCCGTGCTTTCACGTCTGTCTCCATCAAATCAGGACTGTGCACAGCACCTACTTGACAAATAACAGACATCACCACCGGAGTGACCACAAATAAACTTTTGATAGTTTATTTGAATTAATTGTATGAATTGCTTAATCTCACAGCCTCTGTCCACTGTTTATGATTATAAAAAAAGTTTCAATTCTTACACCATATCAATAATAGTGTGAAATGTTTCATGCCTCCTTAATTTACTAGGTAATTCAAACCATACATAAATTAAAGCATAGACTTTAAATAAAATTGTGGCATTTCTGGGCAAGAGAAATGGAATTGAAAAAAATGCATATATATTTTTTGTAAATGCAATAGTTTGCCAAAATCTGTAGGGGGTTGGGAGGGAGGTTAGATATCTTGGAAATGGAAGTGTCGGTGACCTTTGAAAACCCTCTACAGATGAGTAGGACGATTCAGCTCTTAGATAGGGCCAAATGTCATGCACTCAGCAATATCTGCAACATTAAATATGAAGTTATAGTGTTCTTAATTACTGTGGTAATCAGTCTGTGTGCGTGGAATTACGAATGCAAGTAGAAGTTTAAATTACTGGAATATGTTGGTAATACCACCAAATACCAAAATATTATAAGTTTTTCTTTCCCTCACTGCCCTGAGTTCCCTCTTTTTTTTCCTATATCATAGATTAATTCCACATTTTTGTTAGTATTGGAACTGACATTCAATTTCCTTGACATGTAGTCTCGGAGCAATGAATAATGACAATGAAGGAAAATAAGGCATGCTTATTGAAGAACTAATAGACGAGAGGGTGGGTTTATATTTTGTCATTTGCATTTGTCCTTGGTATACAAATATAGTTAAATATATTCATGTAGATTTGATGGAAGTAGAAAAATTGAAAATGAATGCCAACTTTTGAAATTAAATCTATTTCTGTTAATTGGTTTTAGAGAGTAGATTTGAGTCAGTTTTGTGAAGGAGTAATATTGGCAGCACTCTAGCATAAAATCTTTGCTCTAGACCAAGGGCCAAATATAAAACTTGAATATTAATATGCCCTTCTTATAGGTCAGCAGTCACCCAGTCAGCTGGATTTACACAAGAAAGTGCAGCAGGCTTTAATTTATTTCAGCAGTTATAAGCATTGGTCAATTATATAAAATGTATGAGAGATGACATAAGTTCAAAGCACTTTTTTTTCATAGTATATATACATTATACAACCTTGAGTTTCTTCTTACAGGCAGCCACAAAACAAAGAAACCCAAAAGAACCCATTTTTTAAAAAAAGACCATCAAATACCTAATGTGCTGAGAGAAAAAAAATGCAAGCAATAAATGCAAGCAAATAGCATTTTGAACTGAAGTCCACAAAGGGAGTTTGTCCATGGACCCTTGCTTCAGCGCAAAGTGGAGCAGTGAGCTGAACTGGCCTGTCCCTCGCCTCTGGCCCCGACACCCTGACCTTTCCAATTTGGCCCAGTGCCTAAATTGTTATCCAAACATCGGGTTCAGTCACCTGGATACACTCTGTCTGGACACCCCCCCCCCCCCCCCGCCATCTCAGTTCGGCCTGTACCCAACCTTTCCAATTCATCCTGGTGCTGAAATCATTGCCCAAATGTCAGGTTCATTCACTTCAATGCACTCTGGAGCCTGGACCTCGCTGCCTTGACTTGACTTGTACCTGACTTCTGATCTTTGCCTGGCACTCAATCAAACCTCAGGTCTTCCTCACTCTCAGCGACAGGTGCACTGTCTCGATGGTCTAACACATTGAGTTGCCTCTAAGTCCAAAGGGAAGTTGCAGACTATTACTTGTGATTGTTTGCCAGAAAAAGCGTGATTAGCAAAATACTGAGTTCTTTTCCTTGTTTCATTGGCCACCAGCCAAAAGTTGCTGAGATAGAGAGAGGGGTTTAGATGGAGTGGAGTTTGCTAGGTCTGTTCAGGAAGGTTTCTCGACATGCTATGTATATAAGCCTACAAGAGGAGAGGCTGTACTTGATCTGGTATTAGGAAATGAACCTGGTCAGGTGTCAGGTCTCTCAGTAGGAGAGCATTTTAGAGATAGTGATCACAATTCTATCTCCTTTACCATAGCATTGGAGAGGGATAGATAGATAGATATACTTTATTGATCCCGAGGGAAATTGGGTTTCGTTACAGCTATACCAACCAAGAATAGAGCGTAAATATAGCAATACAAAAACCACAAACAATCAGACAACAATATGCAAACTATGCCAGATGGAAATAAGTCCAGGACCAGCCTATTGGCTCAGGGTGTCTGGACCTCCACAGGAGGAGCTGCAAAGTTCGATGGCCACAGGTAGGAACAACCTCCCATGACGCCCAGTGTTGTATCTCGGTGGAATGTGGCCGGAGTCCAACAGCAAAAAGTTCAATATCCGGTCTACAAACACATTCCTCAATCGTAATATGACCAGGATTGCACCATCTGTTGATAACCAGAACAGCAAGCCCCCAACTCCTTTACGCTTACCGCTCTCAGTGCACTTCCGGTCAGCCTGAACGGTCTAGAAGCCCTCCATGGAAAAGTTTTGGTCAGGTATGTCCTCGTGCAGCCCCGTTTCAGTGAAACACATAACACTGCACTCCTGAAACGTTCTCTGACTCCTGGCTAGCGCCGTCAACTCGTCCATTTTATTACCCATCTAACTCCTCTTCTCCATAAGTCTCTGTTGTCTTGACCCGGTCCTCTTTCCTCGCCTTTGTGATCCCCCTCTGTGTGTTTTCCTCCAGATTTCAGCAGGGGTGTCCGCTGCTCTGTTCGCTAAACCAGCTGGCGTAAGCACAATCAGCTGGTCCCTGGAATAAACAATGTAACCATACTGCTGCCCCGCTAATGAGACATGTCCGAATGTAACTATTTCCAGCGCTAAAAACCCAAATAAAACTCTCTCCACCAGCATGTTAAAGAGGGTGCAGCTTCAACGTGTTACCATGAAAAAAATACAACAAATAACGTAAGCTAAAAAAATAAGCAAACTAGTCGGAATGGCTGTAACAGGCTGCATGCATGACCGGTGCATATGCACAGGAACAGACAAGTTAGGGAAATATTTCATTGGAGTAAGGGGAAATATGAGGCTATCAGTCAGGAACTTGGAAGAATAAATTGGAAACAGATGTTCTCAAGGAAATATACGGAAGAAACGTGGCAAATGTTTAAGGGATATTTGCATGGGGTTTGCGTAGATACGTTCCAGTGAGACAGGGAAAGGATGGTAGGGTGAAGGAACTGTGGTGTACAAAGGCTGTTGTAAATCTAGTCAAGAAGAAAAGAAGAGCTTATGAAAGGTTAAAAAAACTAGGTAATGATAGAGATCTAGAAGATTATAAAGCTAGCAGGAAGGCGCTTAAGAATGAAATTAGGAGAGCCAGAAGGGGCCATGAGAACGCCTTGGTGGACAGGATTAAGGAAAAGCCCAAGGCATTCTACAAGTATGTGAAGAGCAAGAGGATAAGACGTGAGAGACTACAGTCGGCCCTCCTTATCTGTGAGTTCTGCATGCGCGAATTCAACCAACTGCGAATCGGGAAAACCTGAAAGTTCTCTCTCCAGCACTCGTCGTTCAGGCATTGTTCGCTTCGCGTCTCGTTCGGTCGCTACTTTGTTTCTGTGAAAAAATGGCTCCTAAAAAGCAATTACCTGGTCAAAGCAATTCCTCAAAGGCTCAGAGGGAGCGTAAAGTGCTATCTCTCACCGAGAAATTAGAAATATTAGATCTTTTGAAAAGTGGCATGTCACATTCCGAAGTGGGCTGTAAGGTCGGTAAGAACAAATGGAGCATTCGCACTATAAAGCAGAAAGAAGCTGAAATTTGTGAAAGTGTTAGTGCTAGGGATGGCTGGCTAGCTATGTAAAGTGCTACAGCCTCAGGAACTTAAAGATCACAGGAGAATTGGCATCCAGCGTTCCCAGAAGAGCTACGATGGTTGCGTCTGTACTGAACATGTACAGACTTTTTTTCTTGTCATTATTCCCTAAACAATACAGTATAACAACTATTTACATAGCACTTACATTGTATTAAGTATTATAAGTCAACGGAACAGAAACACTGAGTACGGTGGGTCCTGTGCTGCCCTGGGTCCTAAAGTCCACCCGCACTGAGCCAGGTTAAATAAGGGACTTGAGCATCTGCGTTTTTTGGTATCCGCGGGGGGGTCTCGGAACCAATCCCTCGCGAATAAGGAGGGCCGACTGTAGGACCAATCGAGTGTAACAGTGGGAAAGTGTGCATGGAAACGGAGGAGATGGCAGAGGTACTTAATGAATACTTTGCTTCAGTATGCACTGTGGAAAAGAATCTTGGTGATCGTAGGGATGACTTGCAGTGGACTGAAAAGCTTGAGCATGTAGATATTAAGAAAGAGGATGTGCTGGTGCTTTTGGAAAGCATCAAGTTGGATAAGTCACCGGGACCGAATGGGATGTACCCCAGGCTACTGTGGGAAGCAAGGGAGGAGATTGCTGAGCCTCTGGCAATGATCTTTGCATCATCAATGAGGACGGGAGAGGTTCCGGAGGATTGGAGGGTTGCGGATGTCGTTTCATTATTCAGTAAAGGGAGTAGGGATAGCCTGGGAAATTATAGACCAATGAGTCTTACTTCAGTGGTTGGTAAGTTGATGGAGAAGATCCTGAAAGGCAGGATTTATGAACATTTGGAGAGGCATAATATGATTAGGAATAGTCAGCATGGCTTTGTCAAAGGCAGGTCATGCCTTACAAGCCAGATTGAATTTTTTGAGGATGTGACTAAACACATTGATGAAGGTAGAACCGTAGATGTAGTGTATATGGATATCAGCAAGGCATTTGATAAGGTAGCTCATGCAAGGCTTATTGAGAAAGTAAGGAGACATGGGATCTAAGGGGACATTGCTTTGTGGATCCAGAACTGGCTTGCCCACAGAAGGCAAAGAGTGGTTGTAGATGGGTCATATTCTGCATGGAGGCTGGTGACCGGTGGTGTACATCAGGGTTCTGTTCTGGGACCCCTACTCTTTGTGATTTTTATAAATGACCTGGATGAAGAAGTGGAGGGATGGGTTGGTAAATTTGCTGATGACACAAAGGTTGGCGATGTGGATAGTGTGGAGGGCTGTCAGAGGTTACAGCAGGACGATGATGGGATGCAAAACTGGACTGAGAAGTGGCAGATGGCGTTCAATCTAGATAAGTGTGAGGTGGTTCATTTTGGTAGGTCAAGTATGATGGCAGGATTTAGCATTAATGGTAAGACTCTTGGCAGTGTGGAGGATCAGAGGGATCTTAGGGTCTGAGTCCATAGGATACTCAAAGCTGCTACGTAGGTTGACTCTGGTTAAGAAGGCATACGGAGCGTTGGCCTTCATCAATCGTGTGATTGAGTTTAAGAGTCGAGAGGTAATGTTGCAGCTATATAGGACCCTGGTCAATCCCCACTTGGAGTACCGTGCTCAGTTCTAGTCGCCTCGTTACAGGAAGGACGTGGAAACCATAGAAAGGGTACAGAGGAGATTTACAAGGATGTTGCCTGAATTGGGGAGCATAGGTTGGGTGAACTCAGCCTTTTCTCCTTGGAGCAACGGAGGATCAGAGGTGACTGATAGATGTGTACAAGATAATGAGAGGCGTTGATCGTGTGGATAGTCAGAGGGTTTTCCCCAGGGCTGAAATGGCTAACACGAGAGGGCATAGTTTTAAGGTACTTGGAAGTTGGTACAGATGATGTCGGGGTAAGTTTTTACGCAGAGAGTGGTGAGTGCATGGAATGGGCTGCCAGCGGCGGTGGTGGAGGTGGAAACGATAGGGTCTTTTAAGAGACTCCTAGATAAATACATGGAGCTTAGAAAAATAGAGAGCTATGGATAAGCCTAGATAGTTCTAAGGTAAGAACGTGTTCGGCACAGCTTTGTGGGCCGAAGGGCCTGTATTGTGCTGTAGGTTTAATGTGTTTCTATTCACCAGCACCATCTTAAACCAGAATTACTTCAAATTGTTCAACAACAAAAGTTTTAAAATCATCCATCACAAGCTATTTACAGTCATAAAAATTAAACCAAAATTATTGATATTTCCCACTGACATTCAAGTAAACTAGAAATAAACTTTAAGAGCAGTTGTAGTTTGGTTTTTGATGCTTCAGGTGTAGAACAAGGGTTTTCTCTGACTTATGAATCAAAAAGAGTGATAAACCATTAATGTAAGTAAGAACGCAATCAAATTTATTTACATAGTATTTTGCTGAAGTCTGAAATATTTTGCTCCAACTACTGTTTGTCTTGGTGCCTATTTAAAGGCAACCTTTTCAAAGGAATTAAGGATTCAAAATGTCTCATTATCTACTGTCTTGGAATGGAATTTTATCATAGCATACATTACAATAGCCAGTGAGTTCAATATTGTAGTCTAATCTTGTGAATAAAATAATTTTTCTTATTTTCATTTCATGATTCATAATTTGGTTCTTTTTCTTTCCATTTTTATCATCTGTGTCATGCTTGTGGTTTGTTCTAATTTAGACTGTGAAGGCAGACAGAAGTCAAGCTCGTTTGCAATTACACCCCAATGTTTTGACTGTTTGTGATTACTAGAATCTCCTTGTACCTTGGTTGTATTGCAGTAATTAATATGTGATGAATTAAGTCACTCTGAAAATAAACAGTTTCTAAAATTAAAGCAGCCTATAAATGTATCTCTTGTCTAAAACACACAACTGTGATTAAAAATATGTGGTCTCTGCTTGTACCAGCATTTATTTTTTTGACCCTGTTTATCAAAATAGTTCTGGTTATTCTTCACATGCTATCATTTTGATAATCTTGCCAAATATCTGTTTATGCAAGTGAACTATTACTAAGTTAGACCTTTGTCCTACTGCTTAACGTGATCAGTTAAGCAGGGAACATAATAGTTGTCATTTCTAGGAGCTCTTTTAATTTTTACTTTGAATTATTTCACAGGCAGTTGGAGCGGACCCAGCCAATCATGGGAATTATCATAGACCACTTTGTAGATCGTCCCTATAGTGGATCATCACCACTGCACCCATGTAACTACAGGTGGGACAGTAACAATAGTCATTAAGTATAAAGTGTACATTGATAACTGTATTGTAGAATTAAGGTTTAGGTAGTTTATTGAAATTGCCAGTCAAGTCCATTCTGAAAGATAACATTGTAGCTTAGTTTTACGTCAAAGTCTTCCGGAGAGGTTGTCACTGATGGTCTTGGAGAGCCTCCTGATTTGTATGGTGCGATGCTATGGTGTGTTACTCTGTTTCACACCAGTGCTGTATTTGATACCAGTTCAGGATGGCACAGTAGCATAGTGGTTAGCACAACGCTTTACAGTACGAGCAACCTGGGTTCAATTCCCGCTATTGCCCGTAAGGAGTTTGTACTTTCTTCCTGTGATTGTGGGTTTCTGACAGGTGCTCCAATTTCCTGTATTGTTTGATAGGTTAATTGGTCATTATAAATTGTCCCATGATTAGGCTGGTATTAAATTGGGGGCATTGTTGGCCTGCATGGCTCAAAAAGACCTATTCTGCACTGTATCTCAATAAATAATTTTCCATAATTTTATTTATCATTTCCGAATTTACAATGTTAAGGTATTTGAAAAGCAGAATGAAGACAATTCATCATTGTTTTCTTATCAAATTCATTTCATCTTTCATGCTCTTGTTTCACACATTTCTTGCTTTTAGCATTAAGAATGTACATAATTCTAAGACCACCATTTGGAAAAAAAAATTCCAGTGTCTAAAGCATGCTACATAAATGCATTCAGAAATAGAAAGCAAGCAACTGCTAAGACTATTAAACAAAGCCAGTTATGGTAAGATCAACAGCTTTCATGTAAAATTGTCCAATCCTGTGATTTAAGGAGAGGTTATTCTTCTTAGCTGTACACTCTCTGTGCTTGCACACGTACACTCTCTCCTCTCTCTGCGCAGATAGGCTCTCCATAGTCCATAGGGATTTCAGTATTCCACAGGCACATCATGTAACATCTTTATAAAACAATGGTTAGCCCTTATGTGGATTACTGTGTACAGTTCTAATTGCCACACTGTATGAATGATGTGACTGTACTGGAGAAGGTGCAATAAGATTCACCTGGATGGTATTTGGTTTGGAGTGTTTCAGTTATAAGTAGAGACTGGATAGGTTGGGTTTTTCTTCCCTGGAGAGAAGGTGGCTAAGGAGTGACCTGTTAGAGGTCTATAAAATAATGATGGAGATAGGGTAGATAGTAAAAATCTTAGTCCCTTGGTGGGGGTGGGGGGGATCTGATTTAAACTGAGATGTAAGCAGAGGGAGAATTGGAAATGCTTTCAAGTAAATTGTACAGTTCACTTATTTAAGATGTCCCTTACATGTCCTCTTAGCAGAGATAAACACCACTACTTCAGTCAAGTGTATCCTTAAACTTTGCTCTTTGTACATTTCAGTCCTATCTCCAACAATATCTTTGTGCTTGTCACAACGCAGCTTTCTAGACTCAACACTGAGTTTGACAGTCATGATAATTATCATTTTTGGCATTTTTATGTGAGCTTTCCAGATTGCTGAGCCTCTGGCAATGATCTTTGCATCATCGATGGGGACGGGAGAGATTCCGGAGGATTGGAGGGTTGCAGATATTGTTCCCTTATTCAAGAAAGGGAGTAGAGATAGCCCAGGGAATTATAGACCACTGAGATTTACTTCAGTGGTTGGTAAGTTGGTGGAAAAGATCCTGACAGGCAGGAGTTATGAACATTTGGAGAGGCATAATATGATTAGGAATAGTGAGCATGGCTTTGTCAAAGGCAGGTCGTGCCTTATGAGCCAGATTGAATTTTTTGAGAATGTGACTAAACACATTGATGAAGGAAGAGCTGTAGCGTATGTGGATTTCAGCAGGGCATTTGATAAGGTACCCATGCAAGCCTGGATGAGAAGGTAAGGAGGCATGGGATCCAAGGGGATCTTGCTTTGTGGATCCAGAACTGGCTTGCTCACAGAAGGCAAAGGTGGGCTGTAGACGGGTCATATTCTGCATAGAGGCCGGTGACCAGTGGTGTGCCTCAGGGATCTGTTCTGGGACCCCTACTCTTCATAATTTTTATAAGTGACCTGGATGAAGAAGTGGAGGGATGGGTTAGTAAATTTGCTGATGACACAATGGTTTGGGGTGTTGTGGATAGTATGGAGGGCCATCACAGGTTACAGCATGACATCGATAGGATGCAAAACTGAGCTGAGAAGTGGCAGATAGGTTGAACCCAGATAAGTGTGAGGTGGTTCATTTTGGTAGGTCAAATATAATGGCAGAATATAGTATTAAAGGTAAGACTCGGCAGTGTGGAGGATCAGAAGGATTTTGAGGTCTGAGTCCATAGGACACTCAAAGCTGCTGCGCAGGTTGACTCTGTGGTTAAGAAGGCATAGGGTGCATTGGCCTTCATCAACCATGGAATTGAGTTTAAGAGCTGAGGGGGAATGTTGCAGCTATATAGGACCCTGATCAGACCCCACTTGGAGTACTGTGCTCAGTTCTGGTCACCTCACAATAGCAAGGATGTGGAAACTATAGAAAGGGTGCAGTGAAGATTTACAAAGATGTCACCTGGATTGGGGAGCATGCCATATGAGAATAGGTTGAGTGAAATGAGCCTATTCTCCTTGGAGCGGCAGAGGATGAGAGGTGAACTGATAGAGATGTATAAGATGATGAGAAGCATTGATTGTGTGGATAGTCAGAGGCTTTTTCTTGGGGCTGAAATGGCTAACACGAAAGGGCACAGTTTTAAGGTGCTTGGAAGTAGGTACAGAGAAGATGTCAGGGAAAAGTTTTTTACGCAGAAAGTGGTGAGTGTGTGGAATGGGCTGCCGGCAACAGTGGTGGAGGCAGATACGATAGGGTCTTTTAAGAAACTCCTGGATAGGTACATGGTGCTTAGAAAAATAGAGGGCTGTGGGTTACCCTAGGTAATTTCTAAAGTAAGTACGTGTTAGGCACAGCATTGTCACCCGAAGGGCCTGTATTGTGCTGTAGGTTTTTCTTTGTTTCTATGTTTCTAATTTACTCTGTGTTCTTGGTTCTAATTTACTCTATGTTCTTGGCCATAATTTCAGAAAAATTCTCCATGTGCAGCTTCTTCATGCCTACCTTTTGTTCCCTGTTAGCATCAGTGTTAGCAAATGTTAATCTGGATTCTCTTCCAATATGTGTGATCTGACTTACTGAATATTTACAGCACCTCCTGTTTTTTTTATATTTTTAGTACCAGCTTTCAAATTGCCTTATTGCCTCTTTTAATGTTCATTATTCAGCCTTATTTAACCCCAAGTCCCATTCTCTATGTTTTAATACATTTATTTCATACTAAAGTTCAAAAAATATTTAATGTCAAAGTACATAAGCACTGAGATTCCTTTTCTTGTGGTCGGTCATTCACAGCAAGTGCAAAGAAACACAATAGAATCAATCAAAGACTGCAGACAACAAGGTGGAGAAACAACCAGTGTGCAAAAGACAACAAACTGCAAAAACTAAAGTAAAATAGCAGTAATAATGATAAATAAACAATAAATATCGAGAACTTGATATGAAGAGTCCTTGAAAGTGAGGTTGTGTTCAGTTCAACGTTGGTGTGATTCAGATTTCAATCTGAAACATTAAAACTCTTCCTCCTGTCTACAGATGGTGACTTTTCAGCTGAACCTTTTTTGTTTATATTTCAGATTTCCAGCATTTCTATTCTTGTCCACTGTCCGTATCAAGGACATTTTATTCCCTTAAGATTTTCAGTTGCAAACTACTGATTGTGTGTTTCAAGCTGAATCTTTACATCCATATATTGGCCAGCATCCATGTGCTCAGTCCCTATAGTTCTCTAAACTACACTTGTTTATCATTCCTTTTCATCCTGTGCATTGGTTTCCAATCCCACACTTTGAAAATCCTGCTTTTGGCCTTTTTCTTTTTTGCCTGGAGAAATGTGTACATTTCTCACTTGCACATTTCCCACATTGTCTTTGTGGATTCAATCCACTTCGTCCAATGAGCTCCATCTTCTTGTTTTTGAATTTGCCAAATTCTATTTGCACTATTCTAACATTATTCATTTAACTTGACAGAACCTTATGTCCATTTATGCTGTTTTAATGTAACTGCATGTTTTTCCACTTGAAAGATGCACCATAACTCCAAGTTGTCGGTGTTTTTGGCTGAGTTCAATACTGGTACTACTTTGTAGTAGCTAACTATAATAATCCTTCAGGATTCCTACTTGGTCCTACATTTGCCAGTGCTGCATTGATTAAACAAGAGGTAATATATTCCTTTCCCTGTATGTCTGAAGCTTGAAATTTTCGGTGAACACAGGAGCACCACTTACACAGTTTCCAAGCCCACCACCATCTCCACCCACCTCCATTCTCCCAATATCTAGGTGAGATTCAGGGTTACATAACTGAATTTGATAGATCAGAATACAAAATCGTGAGTATGAGCTATATTCTAATCAGTGTCAGTCTTCTCTGGAGAAGTCCTTGATCAAATTTGCTGACAGAAAGATTGCAGATGAGTGCAAGATACTCCTTCCAATTGATTGTTCTAGAATGTAGGATTCTTGGGACAAAGGACTGCTGTGATCTAACCCAAAGGACAAATGACTTTCATATACACAAAGATGTATCATGAGAAATTATTAACTTCTCCTCTACATGGGAAACCTTGCTACCCTTCTTCACGTTACTGCCTGGGGCTAAGTGGAGAAACTACCCTTCTTCACGTTACTGCCTGGGGCTAAGTGGAGAAAGTCTCTGACAAGGTTGGCACACTATTCCAGATTTTGCTGTTCCTGTTACAGGTTATTTTAGGTCTGCTTTCAATTTGTCCATCCACATCTGTGAAATGTAATGCCAATATTCCATGCTGTAGTAGGTCTACTTCACTGGGTTAAGACATTTAAGATTTTTGCATAGGTATGATGCTACATTGGAGTCCTAGAGTTGTACAGCATAGAAACCGGCCTTTCAACGTGCCATGTTTTGGTCAACCACCATGTCTACCTATACTAATCCTGCTTGTCTGCATTACTTCCACATTACTCAATGCATTGCTCTTTCAAGTACCTCACCAAATGTCCCTTAACTGTTGTTGTTCCTGCCTCTCGGAGATGTGTACCACAGTTCCCCTAGGATCATTCAGAGTGCAAAGTGTGTTGCAGTATCTCAGATATCGTAAACTTCACAGCAGACTTGTGACTTATATTGAAGTCTTCAGGAAATTGTTCTTATCAAAGGCATACTAGCTCTTAAGTAAATTTACTGAGAGGGCTTCAATACCTCATGTTTTAGGATGGACAGAAATAACGGTTGACTATTCTCCACACACTGGAATGCCATATATGAATTTTTTTCTTCCTTTTCCCAGTCTTCCCCATAAAAGGTATGGGACTGAAAGATAGGAGTTCAATGGATTGATTGTAGTCACCCTGTTCCCCATTGATTTTTCAACTATCTAGTCAAGAACCATTATCACTTTACATATAAGCAGAATTTCAATTTGTAAAACTCCTTTGGTTTCAGCTCATGAACCAATTGGTTTTGTAGAGACCCGTTTAGTTCAACCACTATATTGTCAGTGACAAATGGATAATAATTTCCAAATTATAAATCAGTTTTACTGCCTAGTTCTTGTTGCTCTGAGAGGTAACAAAATAGCTTGCAAAAATATTGAAACATCAGCCCCGAAGAATAGAGCAGGCATGATAGCTATCAATACTGAAACTGGCAGATTGTTTTATAGCTGCCTCGCAGTACAGGGAGAAACCAGATGTTCTTTCTGCTGTTCTAAAATTCATTAATCTTTTTGCTAGTTTGTTTTACATAGATAATAGAAACAAATAACATTGTCGCCACACAGCTCCTTTGACTTGGATGTCTTGGGCATTGTCTGATGGAGTTCCCGCAATCTTCCTGTGATTGCATGGGGCTTCCTGGTGGATTCTAATTTCTTGCAACATCCCAAATACAAGCTGTCAGATTAAATGCTCACTGTAAATTGCTGCTAGTCTAGGTGGGTAGCAGGAGAAACAGAGGGGAATTGATGGGCATGTGAGAGAGAACCGGTTGTAAGGAGATAAATGAAGAAGTGAGACTGATGATAATGCTTTGAGAACTGGTGTAGATCTGATGGGTCAAATGGCATCCTTCTATGTTGCAAGAAAACGTGAGTAATATGATAGTCACATGAGCGATAGAGACTACCATATTACTTTGTCAACCAGAAATTCTCCTCGCATTGTATCTTAGTTTCTTTGAAGTTGTATTGTTGTAATTTTTAAATTCTGATTTAGCATGTGAATATTTAATGTGAACAGCATTCTTTAATGTCGCCTCTACTTAAGGTTCTGGGATACGGTTTAACAAGATTACGTTCCAAGTAAACATGACTAATGAAAGTTTGGGTTTGACACCTAAACAGTGTCTTTACTTCAAATGTGCAGTGCAATGGGAAACCAAGCACTGAGCAAACTCATTAAATACATGAGAAAATCTGCAAATGCTGGAAATCCAAAGCAACATACGCACAATGCTAAAAGAACTCCAGCACAGTGTGTGTTGCTTTGGAGCCTGGCCTGCTGAGTTCCTCCAGCATTTTGTGTGTGTTGCTCATATTAAATAATTTAGGGTACAATGTCATCAAAACAAAAAGCATTGTTTTATGAAATATGAAATTGTAATCTGTCCACTAGAACTGGCTAAGAACCTGCATTTTCAGGCTATGTGCTTCAGTTACATTCACATGGAATTCTGAACTCCCATCCTGAAGACTTTGAAGCTTGTATTATATTGCACGTCAAAGCACTGAAATAACAATCAGTTTAGAAAAATCCTCTCACCGTGATGGTATGATATTGCCGTGATATGTTGGGGTAAATAAGAATAAGCTTTATCTACACACTGTATGGTTTCGAAAATAAAATTGAACAAAATGCATGAAGTAGATCAAAATATTTCTTGCTGGCCCCTGCAGGACATCTAATGAAGAGGATACAGGGACTTTTCCGTCTGTAGAAGATTCTCAGGAAGTGTGCACGACCTCTTTCTCCACTTCCCCTCCCTCACAGGTAAGAAATATGAACCATCCTTAACATACTTTGTGGATTTTCTTGGTAGTACACTTCGATTGAACTCATAACCTTCCCATGTGATGGTTCATGAGCAGTGGTTAGTACTCTATAATTTATTGATTAGATATTTAATTACGGCAGCTGAAAGTATAGTAAATAGAGAAGTTACAAAAAAGGCCTTTATGTTGATCTGGCTATCTATGTTATCAGATTTCTACAAATGTAGGAGTATGTCTGAATCTAAAATCAACACAAACTTCATTTACAGTACTGATCAGGAATATGCACTGAACCCTCCGGAACTATTCACTGATAATTTTTAAACTACTTCACAGTTTCTGTAATTGGACAAAAAATGCATTAATATACGCCTTCAAGGAGCTGTGTGATCAGTGTTCAGTTTCCTAGAGATTATAGGTTAATTGCAAGTTCTGTGCAAGAGAGACTTCACCATTGACCCCAGATGGGAAAGCTAATATACCATCTCCAACTTGTATTCATTCTGTTCATGGGCATGATGTCCATTCAGTTTATCTGTAGATAACATCCTTACACTTCTGGTGTGAACAAATTCAGCTAGATACTGTGAAACATTTCCCTCCAAATTAAGGAATTTGTACATGTGGCAGTTGAGCAGCTACATGTACACTGTGACAATTCTTCAATGTTGCTTTAAACTATCAGTTTGACCTCCCACATTTAGTATTTTTTGGGAATATAGATTAGGTATTAAAGTAAAATTCAAAAATAATGAAAAATCTTAATCAATTAAAATTATGATTAACATATCAGCATGAAAGGACTGATTATGATGATCTGTTATTAGTAGGGAACTAGATGAGGAGTCAGAAATAAGCTACTTGCTTGTCAGTGCTGGACAGCTGGGCTAGTGAGCCAACATTGTGGGATCGATCCATTCTTAGTGTTGGGAGGGAACCCGCAGCTATCGATGAAGAAGGACAAAGAACAGAGGTTGATAATTGGGATGGATGTTGCAGGAGTATTTTGCGTGTTGAGCTGATCTCCAGTCTAACCAGAGTGAGGCTGAAGTTTGTGAGTGAGAAGGATGGTGAGCTTTTGTGAAGAGGGGGGTGCTATTGAGTTGAAGCTGAAATGGGAGGGAGACTCCAATTGGAAATGGATGGGTGAGACAGCCCCAAAAGGGAAGTGTCTGATAGTTAGGTTGAGGTTAAAGATAAAAAGTTTACTTGCCCTCTGCCAAGTAACCTAACCTTAAGCTTAATGCTGAAAGGGGTGCTACAATCAATCTTGGCTTGCAGAGCATGGAGGAAAAATGTTGATTAGAAGATATGCTGCTAATTATTATTCACTGACCTCCACTGCCTGAATAGAATAAAACTCAGAGGCCCTACTTGTTGGTAAATCTTGCTGTATAGTTTCACACATGGAATGTGATCCTTGACACTTGTAAGATCACAGTATAGTGAGTCACCAAGTTGTTAAGGAGAAAACTAAAGGGAAGCAAAGTGAACTTTGTATGTTTAAAATCTGAAAATATCCATATGGTCATCATTGGAGCTTTGGTGAGCAGTTGGGCAATGATTTGATCACTGAAATAAATTAAATTAGGTCAAATTGTAGTTATGTTCAGTACCAAATTGCATCAGTGTGAGTACATATTAAAAATGTCTTTTTTCAAATATTGTTCACATTGTATATCAAAGTTGATATTTTTGAAATCTGACCTTTTTTTCTCTCTAAGTTCTGTTTTCCTTTTCTCTTTCTTTCTTCTCTTTTGTGTTTGTCTATGTTTGTGTATAGTGTGTGTTTACTATTAGTAAGACACATTTTCAGACTCCCAGGCCAGTGATAATGGACACACTGAAGGTCCCCATGCTAGGTTTGACCTTTACGCATCAAGTGAGTTTACATATTGTACGAATCGATAAAGACTTGCAAATTTCAACGTAACACCTACCAATTGAATAGACATCTGTCAGGAGAAGGGAAAATGCTTTGATTTATTTTTTAAAGGTAATAGAATACAAGGATGGGGCAGAGTCAACAAGAGTTTATGAAATGGAAATTATATTTGACAAGTCTGTCAAAAATGAGTTGTAATTAGTGTAAATGATATGAGTGATCCTGTGGGCGGTGTATTTGGGCTTTGAAAGGTCCCTTAATAGAGTGCCACACAGGAGGTGATTCAATAAAATTAATGCAAGTTGGATTTTGGTGATAGACAAGCATAAATTGAGAATAGTTAACTGGGGGGGGGGGGGAGAACAGAAAACAGAAATAAATGGATAATTTTGAGAATGCTTGTCTATAGTGGAGTGCCACAGGAGTTGTGCTGTGTTCCCAACTGTTCACAATTCTTAGATGGTTAGACAAGGGTTCCAGGTATAATATATCTATGTGAGCCAGTGATACAAAACTGGGATTTAAACCAGAGTCATCATCTCTGTTGAACTAACATTCTGCTGGGATATTTTTATTTGACTATCGGTAGTTAAAATAAAGGGCAATATCCAGATAATGTTAACTGCTTATGCTATTGTGGGAAGCGAAGGCACTTGCAGGAAAAAAATAAGGTGCACACAGTTATCATTTTGCCATGTTTATTTACCTCTTAGCTTTTGCAAATTGAAATTGCAAAGGCATGACTCTGCTCTGTTCTCTCAGGTGAGGAAGGTGAATTTGGGAAAATTTTAGGTGATTGTTGAGGAAGGAAATTGGGAGGTGGTGGCTATTGAATAGCTATAAATATTAATAGAGTGCCTTCTGTTATTTCTAAGTTTTTATATTTTTCCCATTTTTGGGCATGTTCAGTTTTCATCTCTTTTGATTCCTACAGTTTATGATAATAGAATGTATAAGTATCTTCACTGCACAGATGTCTGAAGTTTTAATTGGAGAAAAAAATCTTATAACATGAACTGTCAACCTTGTTTGCTGCTTTATCTAGCTGTAGACATGTTTCCAAGCCAAATATAATCAGTGACTTTTATCAACCATTGAGCCTGTTATCCTACTCCTCTGTTGCAAGATGAACAAGTCTTGTATAAAAGCAATTGCACTGTGACACCTACTGCTCATTAATGTAATAAGTTCTTTAAAAACAGTAAGATAAATGATTTCGTAATTTTACATGTGATTCCAATTATTCCTTTAATATACCTGAGGTGATATATAATTATACCGCACAAATACATACCTGGAGCCATTTATCCTGGTTAACTGCTTAACAACTAAATAAAGACCATTGCATCTCAGACTTTAGTCTTGAGTATACCAGTGAATTCTGAATTATAAAACAAAAGTTTTTAAATATTAGCAATTCATATCCAAAATTGAAATTTGTGTGTAATGCTTCCTACGTTTGCACAATCATTCTATTAAGTAGTGCCAAACCAGTAAATAACTGAATAGTAATTTAAGCTTTCTCATAGTTTGGCTTCAGCCAACTCCAGGTTTGTACAAAGGGCTTGTATTTCTTCTCTCTGGATAAAATGATTTTGCCTACCGGGTGCTAATTGTGTACCTGGTGATGGAAATGTCTTATTCTTGGCACTGAAATAATTATTTATTGCTATCAGACAAACTGCATCCTGCTCCTTCAACTTGAAATAGAAATATATGTGGTCACTTGCAAAATGTTAAACTTGTTCAAATTAAAGTCTTTGAGATTTACTAGGACCTTGGAAATATTTATCTTTTATACGTGCTGTTGTCTAGTTTCTCTCAATTTTGTATTTTTATATGCACAGTGCAGAGCAAGAGAAAATAAATAAAACCCACTTAATGTTTTACATCAGAACGACTGGACATACAATGTGTGATGAACTATGGCAACAGTTTAACATTTTTTACATTATCTGTAGCATTATGAGGCAATTAATATGACAAGAAAAGTGTCATCATTTTCAACTTTGGAAGTCTGCACTAACAAGTATTTGTCCTGTAAGAAAAGACACATGCAGCATATATTCAATAAGAATACATCATGGCTTTGAAGAAAACTTGGAGATGATTGTGTTCCATACATCAAATGATGTGCGACACAGGAGCCTGCAGCTAGTGGTTTCCATGCAGCTTGGCCCTTGTCTTTCTTGGCAGTAGATTGTAGATTTGGGAGATGCCATTGGAATAGTCTGAGTGATCGGCTGCAAAGCATTCTATAGATGGTACTTACTACAGCCATCATGGGTTGGTGATGGAGAGAATGTCCAGACCAGCAAAGCCCAGTTGATTAGCATCCTATCAACCATCAGAGGCGATTGCCGATTGCGTCGCGTCTGATCTGGGCCGACATTTATGTGCCGGATGGCACCTAATTAATTAGCTTGTTTATTTCGGCTTTTTTCTTAAAGATATGTTGGGTGCGTTCCAGCCACCACTGCAGTGCTGCATTCTTTGCGGCAATGTATCGGACCGCAGCCCAGAGGTTGGGGACCACTGCTTTAGTCCTTTACCAGTTTGCTAATTCCATTGAATTTCCAGAGATGAGACACATTCCATTCTTTGAATTAACCAATAAGGGAGTCTCAATTCAAGTAATGTGATACCCACAACTGCAATGAAGTTCTTACAAAAGAAACTGCAAGCACTGGAAAACACTGAGCAATTACATGTACGTAGGAAATTATATAACAGTACAAACAAGCATAAGAAAGTTAAACTAAAGGAAAATAACAATTATACAGTCTAATCCAACACCCCGCCCCCCCCCCCCCCGATTCTCAATCACGCATTTAGAATCATAGCATCTGAAAATTCGGAGGCAGAAAATCTTCTCGTACTTGGGAAAGTTTTGATTATTTTGCACTTAACGTAAGTACAGATGTCCCCCGCTTTTCGAACGTTCACTTTACGAAACCTCACTGTTACGAAAGACCTACATTAGTAACATACATCAAAGTTGCTGGTGAACGCAGCAGGCCAGGCAGCATCTATAGGAAGAGGCGCAGTCGACGTTCGCTTTCAGAAGGTGTTTTCACTGTTACGAAAAGAAAATTCAGCGCGTGATAAAAGGCAGCACGTGCCACGAGCAGCCGCTCTCCCCTTGATTCGGAACGGCATTGCTTTAGCACGTGCCTGTGAGCAGCCGTTTGCAAGATGAGTTCTATGGTATCGGAAAAACCTAAAAGAGCTCGTAAGGGTGTTACACTTAGCGTAAAACTAGACATAATTAAGCGTTTTGATCATGGTGAATGAAGTAAGGACGACATGAGTTTGGCTTGTGGAAGCTGACGAACATGATGTCGAAGCAACACACATAAAAGTTGCTGGTGAACGCAGCAGGCCAGGCAGCATCTCTAGGAAGAGGTGCTGCCTGGCCTGCTGCGTTCACCAGCAACTTTTATGTGTGTTGCTTGAATTCCCAGCATCTGCAGAATTCCTGTTGTTTTTGTTGAACATGATGTTGAAGAGGTTTTGGCATCCCATCACCAAGAACTGACAGATGAAGAGCTGATGCATTTGAAAAAAAAGGGTAACAATCAAAACCGAATGAGTAATGATAAAGTATGACTTTAATTTTGAAAGGGTACGTCGGTTTAGGGGATATTTGCAGGATGGTTTGAGTCCTTATTAAAGAACTGTGTGATAGAAAAATGCGCGAGGCTCAGCAGTCAAGCAAGCCTTCCACATCAGCCTCAGCAGACGACGAACCTCGACCTTTGACATCAAGGCGGGCAGTCATAGGAGAAGATGAGCTGCCTGCTCTAATGGGAACAGATGACAAGATGACACCCCAGTGTCCCACCACCCTAGGCCACGGACAGATACCGATTCGCGGAGAATGCAAAGGTAGCCGGGAGGCACACAGCACATCTTTAAGAAAAAAGCCGAAATAAACATACTAATTAATTAGGTGCCGCTGACACGTAATTGTCGGCCCAGATCAGAGACGACGCAATCGGAAATCGGCACTGATCTGGGCCGACAATTACGGGTGGCACCTAATTAATTTGCATGTTTGTTTTGGCTTTTTTCTTAAAGATGTGCTGTGTACCTCCCGGCTACCGCTGGACCCCTGCGTTCTTCGCGGATCGGTATCATTGGTGGCCCGGAGGGTGGAGGCCACTGCACCACCCCAGCCTGCGACGACTCAGTCTAACACACCATCATCAGTGTGCTCAGCAAGCTGTCTTCCTGATTCCCGTAAGTGATACTACACTGTACATACATTATTTCTACTTTATATAGGCTGTGTATTTTTACGGGTTATTTGGTATGATTTGGCAGCTTTATAGCTTAAAGGTTACTGGAGAGAGTGTTCTTGCCAACAGCGCTTGCGTGAGATTTTTTGCCGATGGCGCTTGCGTGAGATTTTCGCTACGGAGAACAGTTCAGTAATGATTGTGGAAAAGTATTTCTACTTTATATAGGCTGTGTATTTATCATATCATTCCTGCTTTTACTATATGTTACTGTTATTTTAGGTTTTGTGTGTTATTTGGCATGATTTGGTAGGTTATTTTTGGGTCTGCGAATGCTCACAAAATTTTCCCATATAAATGAATGGTAATTGCTTCTTCGCTTTACGACATTTTGGCTTACGAACCGTTTCATAGGAACGCTCTACCTTCGGATGGCGGGGAAACCTGTAATGGAAATATCGAAGGTTGTTCATAGGATTATGTCACTGCTAGGTAGATTGGTTTTGTAAGCAGGCAGATTTACATGTGTTTAAACTGCTCTATCAATGGTCACCTTTATGCAAGTGTTAAAAAAAGATGTAAATTATGGTAAGGCACATCAAGAGAAACATTTACCCGTAATATTGAGTAAAGCCAGCTTCTTAGACTTCCTTCAGTCAAAGAAATCCCATCAATCAGATTGATGTATTTTAGCTGTTTCTTTACAAATATGATCAGTCAAATCACTATGTCTTTGGTCTCATCAGGTATGTAAGTACAACCCTCCTTGGCTGTAATTGCACATGCTTCCCCCCCCCCTTAACTGCTAAGAGAAGATCTAATGTCATACAATTCTCAAGTACCATCTTGCGCAAGGCAACCACTTCTAAGTCTGTGTTATATATTGAAATACCCAACAGCTAGGGGCATCAGCAAATTCATGTGATAACTCACAATTGAGTTACCTCATTGGCACACAGTTAGTAGGGAAACTTCAGCAGAAATATTAACAACAACAACATGATATTAGAATAAACTTCCTAATGTCCAGAATCCATCAACTCTGTTCAAAGTATTCTGACTGGTTAGTGATTTGCTCACTGTAGCCCAGCAGCACAGGCACTGGGTCAGAGGTTATATTAACCACAGTGCTTGTTGTCCACATCAGGTGCCACTTTTAATTCATTTGCAGTGGCTAGCATGTATCCACTTACTTTTACCACTGAGATAGTAATTAACAGCACTTGATAAGGCCATTCCCATTGAGCTCCCAGTGGTTCTTTATGTGTTTTTTTTAATCAGGACCTACTCAGCAGGAATCGGAGTGTGTTCTTCTATTGGATCACTCCAAATGATAGGAACCTGTTGAGAAATAGACTGTACAGCTTGGTTTAATTTCACACAATAGTTACATAAACTGTCTACCGTAACGTGTATGTATATCAGCCTCTCTGAGATGAAGCACTCTTGGCAATGACATAGGACGCCCTGTTACTACCCTGAATGGACTCTGTTTAGTTTTCTTCTTTGGGGTTGCTCTGATGTTAAGACCATAGAAAGAGTAGTAGGATGTTGTATGCCTTCCTTGTAATACTTGGTGGTTCATTCATTCGACTTATCCTGATGACTCTGAGGGATGTGGACTATGGAAAGACCATTCAGTGATCATCAGTTAACATAATTCCAGACAAATAATCCCAGTGAAATATTTGCGTAAGGTTGCTGTTTATTGACTACAGCTGAGCATTCAACACAATCATATCTTCAGTTCTAATCTTTAAAAAAGCTCCACAGCCTGGGCCTTTGTACCTCCCTCTGCTACTGGATCCTTGACTTCCTCACTGGAAATAACATCTCCTCCTCACTGACAATCAACACTGGCATACCTCAAGGATGCATGCTTAGTCCACTGCAGTACTCTCTATGCCCATGGCTAGGGACAACTCCAATATCTATAAATTTACTGATAGCTCAGCTATTGTTGGCAAAATTTCAGATGGTGATGAGGAGACATACAGGAGCGAGATAGCTCAGCTGGTTGAGAGATGTCGCAACAACGACCTTGCATTCAACATCAGTAAGACCAAGGAATTGATTGTGGAAGGGTAAGTTGAGGGAACACAGGCAGGTCCTCATTGAAGAATCAGAAGTGGAAAGGATGAGCAATTCCAAGTTCCTGAGTGTCAACATCTCAGGAGCAATCCTGGCTCCAACATATTGATGCAATTACAAAGAAAGCACGACTGCAGCTATATTTCATTAGGAGTTTGAGGAGAACTGGTATGTCACCAAGACATGAGCAAATTTCTACAAATGTACTGTGGAGAGCATTCTAATTGGTTGCATCACCATCTGGTATGGAGGGGCCACTGTACAGGATCGGAAAAAGCTGCAGAAAGTTGTAAACCCTGCTAGCTCCATCATGAGCACGAGGCTCCCCTGCCCCAGGTCACCTTCACGAGGTGATGTCTCTAAAAGATGACATCCATCATTAAGGACTCACATAACCCAGGAAAGGAGATACAGAACCCTGAAGACATGCTCAACATTTCAGGAAGTCTCATCCCTTCTGCCATCAGCTTTCTGAATGGATAATGAACCTATGAACGCTTCCTCAGTATATTTTCTCCTTTTTGCACTACCTATTTATTTTGCTATATATGCTTATTGTAATTTGTTTTTATTACTACATATTACTATGTACTGCTGCTGAAAAACAACAGATTTCACCAGATGTGCCAGTGATATTAAGTTTGATTCGGATTCTGAAATATGTTCCGTGGTCAGAGTTGATGTGACACGGTGATCCTTATCTTGGAGTATAGTCCTTGATCAGAGTTCTTGCTTTGTGTATGTGGAGGAAAATATTGTGAGTTAAAGATTTTGATAGGCACAGGGTTAATATTGGATTTTTGAGTATGGAAACCAGTTTTCAGCTTGGTTGTTAGAGATATGGCCTTGGCTTTCAGTAGAGACGATTCTTAGAATAAATACTTGCAGTTGCTTATCTTGTAAGAATTAGACTCAAGGATATGAGACAAACTGTCAATACAAAGTTGTACACAGTTAATTTTTGGCTGTTGCTATAGGTATAGGTTATCACAAGAAAACTGCATGTGAACCTAGCTTCATCATCATCATCATCAGGTGCCATGCCCAGTTTGAGCTTTGACTGCCATGGCCCACACACTCCTGTTTCAGGTTATGTGGATCAATTCATTGGTATTCATTTCCAGTTCTCTGGCTGCTGTCTCCATCATCATTTGTCTTTGCCTTCCTCTTGCTTTCTTCCCTTCAATCTTTCCCATAATTACAGTGCATTCTAACTCGTCTTTCCTAATCACATGTCCAATGAAGTCACATTGCCTTTTCATGATCTCATACATTATTTCGCTTTTTGTGCTTGCTCTGTTCATGACATCCACATTAGATATTCGTTTCATCCATGATATTCTTTGCATCCTCCTCAAAAACCACATCTCTGCTGCTTCAATTTGTTTCCTCATGTTACTAGATATTGTCCAACATTCTGAGCCATATAACATAACTGGATAAACGTAACATTCAGTGCTGTGAGGCAGGTTGTCATGCCTAGTTTAGTGTTGGTCAGTATACTCTTCATTCTCGTAAAGGTGTCTTTTGCCATCCCTATTCTTCTTTTGATGTCCATGTCGCACCTGCCATCTGATGTCACCCAGCTTCCTAAGTAGCAGAAGTTCTTTACTTGTTTTATGTCTTCCCCGTTTATTCTCAGCCTGCAAATAGGATTCTCCTTCTCTTTGGATATCACCATACATTTTGTCTTTTTGCAATTGATAGATAGACCCATTTTTGCACTTCTTCAACAACTATATCAATTAAGTTTTGTAGTTCTTTCTCCATACGTGCATTGAACATAGTGTTATCAGCATATCTAAAATTATTGATGTGTTCACCTGCCAACTTTGATTCCCAAGATGTCTCTTATTTTTTGTAATATTGTTTCACTGTACACATTAAATAAATCAGGGGAGAAAACACACCCTTGTCTAACGCCTCTCTTGATTTTCGTAAACTGACTCACTTCTCCATCTATTCTTACGGTGGCAGTTTGTTCCCAGTACAGATTTCTGATTAGGCAGAGGTCTTTCGAATCTAGATCTAGAGTTTCTTGTAATGTTTCGAATAACTTATTGTGCTTCACTTTATCAAATGCTTTTGTGTAGTCGATAAAACAAACAAACAAATCTTTTTGCACTTGAATAGCTCGTTCTGATAGTATCCTTAACATCAATATCGTGTTTCTTGTACCTCTGTCTTTCACAAAACCACATTGTTCTTTACCTATTTCAGCTTGTATCTTACTTTTAGCTTTTGTCATCAAAATTCTTAGAAGTATCTTAGTGATATGACTCATTAATCTTATGGTCCTATGTAATTCACATTCTATTGCTCCAGGTTTCTTAGGAAGAGTGATAAATACTGATTTTTTCATTTCTTCTGGTATTATTCCAGTCTCATAAATGTCATTGATTAAATCAGTAAACTTTTCAATTCCATAATCTTCAAGGGCGATAATTTCTTCTATCACTAATTCATTAGGACCTGCTGCCTTTCCTTTCCTCATCTTATTTATTGCCTTGCGAACTTAAGATTTTAAAATACTGGGACCTTCAATTTTCCTCTTAATTTCTGGTTTTACGCCTTGATCGTCTTCAAACAATTCCTGAATATACTCAGTCCATCTGTTCATAATCTCATCTTTTTCCATGATAATGGTACCATCCTTTGCTTTCAGACATCCACCTGAAGAACAGAGAAGCTTTTTATCAGTGATATTCTTGATTTGTTGATGTAACCTTTTTAGATCAGTAAGAGGGATTCTTTCTCATTGCTCACATTCCTGGTTTAACCATTCTTCTTTGGCTTTTTAATATAAGCCTTTAACTTTTTTACCTAAGGACTTACATTCAATAGGACTTGCTTTCTTCCGTCTCCTTTCTTCCATTAGATTTTTGATTTCATCTGTCAGCTATTTATTCTTTGTGCTTTTTTCTTTTTTAGGAATCACTGACTTTGTTGATTCTACCAAGGCATCCTTTAAAGAGTTAAACTTCATTTCTACATGATTGCTATCATCTTCAACAGATTCTATTTCTAGACTTCGAAATCTCTTCCTTACTTCAATTGTAAATTTTTGTCTTAAGTTTTCTTCTTTAATTAATTGCGAGTAGTCAAGGGATTGTTCAGGTTTTTGCTTCTAGCTTATCTTTTCTAATTCACAAGGTTAATCAAACAGCCTTAGCTTTTGCAGTTGATTTGTACATGCATAAAAGGAGCTGTGCTTTCTGTATTATTTGAAGTTTGAAACCCACTGTTAGAGGTCCATTCCCCACAATATCGTGAATAAAGCACTTTTTACTTCAAAGTCTGTGCCTAATTTACTTGCAATCAACTTTAATCAAATTCCCTTGGCAAATTAATTTCCTAACTGTGAGTGGCAGTGGCATTCCTTGCTGGAATAGCTTCCATCTTAGGAACTTGTCCACTGTTGCCAGTACATCGGTGTATCCTTGCCACTTCTACAAAATAATGTAGTTCACTTGTAAATGTAAAAAATGGAGCAGGAGCACTTAATTGCAGTACCTTCTCCACTGCTCTAGAATTTACTTTCTGGTATGTCATGCATCTTTCAAACATTGGTTGAGCTTGTGCCCTGGACTTTGGATTCCACCACCTCTGGGAAAATCTGCTGTGCCAGATAAGAAAGCAACATAGCTAGAGGTACTAGTCTATGAGTATTGTCATTATCTCCATGCTCCATCACTGTTTAATCTCCCACCGTTCTCCATCCTAATCACTTTTTCTGGTTAGAGCATTGAGCTTGCATCTCTCAAATATCTTGTGTGTTCGTCGGTGAACTTAGTTTCTGTAACTTCAGTTATCGGATTCACCTCATGTGATCCCGATACTTCTAATTCTTCTATCTTTTTTACTACTTCTACTATTTGTATTCTTTTTACCCCTTACTATGGCGGCTGCCTTTTTGCGATTTCATCCACAAATGCACTTTCACGGTTTTCCATTGTAGTTATTTTGACATGGCTTTCACAATTTAATACAGCCACTTTTGATGGCAATTATATAACATTCGTATGTCCCTACAGCTGTAAGAAATTCCCTTTCTGTCCTTAAGCTCCCAAAATCATGAACAACTTCAAAAGCATATGAAAAATCAGTGTAGATATTAGCCAGTCATCCTTCTGCCACCTTACTGATTTCAATCAGAGCTTTCAGTTCTGCCTGCTGCAGAATTACCAGGAGCCATGCTTCCTGAGTCCAACATTTCCATTTCAGAAGCAATGGCCCACACAGCCTTGTGAATTCAATCGTTGGAGAGCCAACAGAATCAAGAGAGGTGTTTCTTTGTAATAATTTGCATCTTCATGGCATGTTATTATTCTTGCACAGTTATGGTCACCATGGTCAGCACATTGATATCCAATCATTAAGTTAACATATAAGCCATCTGGTTTTTGCTCTATCAAGGCAAACAAGGGCTTAGTTGTTTTTTGAATTCAACAATACTTCCATTACATTAAACATTGTTGAAACCATGTCATCAAATTAGAATTTCCCTTTTTTTGCAAAGCGGGGGATTGAGTTTGTTTCTGTTATCCACCTTGTTTCCTGTACCAACAACTTCTACCCCAATGTCATTTTTTTAACCACAAAACTGACATTTGGTCTTAAGGGAATTACCTAGGCATTGTGGCTCAGACTGAGTTTGCTGTGGTACACACGGTGAATTCCAGTCCAGCTTTTCCTGTTGGTTAATGGGTGTTGGCCGCTGACTCACCTGCAGCAGCTGTGGCTGTTAACTAGTAAGCAATGACAGTTGACCAATGGTCAGTGGCTATTGATCAACAGATAACTAACCCACCTGCAATAATCTTACTTGGATTTCGACATCATGTTCTACTTTTTTTAGATTAGTTTAGATTCAACTTTATTGTCATTGTGCCGAGTACAGATACAAAGCCAATGAAATGCAGTTAGCATCTGACCAGAAATGCAAAGAATAGTGTTATTTACAAAATAACTGCAAATAAAAAGTAAGTGCTACAGCAAACTAATATAAAAGTACTGAGACAGTCCAATATGGACGCAGTACTGTTTAGCGCTGTGATGTGAGGTTCAGCAGGGTCACAGCCTCAGGAAGGGGAGGCTCCTGTAGTGCCTACCGGATGGGAGGATAGTAAAAAGTCCATGGTTAGGGTGAGATGCAATCTTGATAATGCTTTTCTCCCTGCCCAAGCAGCGTTTATGGTAGATGTTCTCAGTGGTGGGCAATTGGGTGCCGATAATCTGCTGGGCAGTTTTCACCACACGATGGAGTGCTTTGTGGTCTGATACGGGACAATTGCTATACCACACTGAGATGCAGTTGGTGAGTATGCTCTCAGTGGTACAGCGGTAAAAAGTCCGTCAGTATCCTGGGACAAAGGTGAACTTTCTTGACATTCGGCAGGAAATAAAGGTGCTGTTGCACCTTTTTGACCAGGATGGAGGAGTTCAGGGATCAGGTGAGATCCTCGGAAATGTGGACACCAAGGAATTTGAAGCTTGATACACGCTCCACTACAGGTCCGTTGATGTAGATGGGGATGTGAGTGTGGCTCCTAGCATGCCTGAAGTTCACAATGACCTCCTTGGTCTTCTGGGTGTTAAGGGCCAGGTTGTTGTTGGCACACCACGCGGCCAGGTGCTGGACCTCGTCGCTGTAGGCTGTCTCGTCATCCGCTCTGATCAGGCCAACCACCATCAAGTCTGCGAACTTGATTATGGAGTTAGAACCATGTACAGGAATGCAGTCATAGGTGAAAAGGGAGTACAGAAGAGGGCTCAGCACACATCCTTGAGGCATGCCGGTGTTCAGGGTGAGAGTGTTCAGGGAGAGGTTGTCTAACTTAACTGATCGGGGTCTGTTAGTCAGAAAGTCCAAGGTCCAATTGCAGAGGGATGTGCTGATACTAAGCAGGTGAAGTTTGGCAATCAGCTTGGAGGGGATCACAGTATTGAATGCCGAACTAAAGTCAATGAACAGCATTCTGACGTAAGAGTTGGGGCTGTCCAGGTGGGTCAGGGCAGAGTGAAGTATCGTGGAGATGGCGTCCTCTGTTTACCTGTTGGTGCGATAGGCAAGTTGATGGGGGTCCAGGGTAGTGGGCAGACAGGATTTCAGATGTGATAGAAACAGTCTCTCAAAGCACTTTGTATTGATGGGGGTGAGTGCAACTGGGCGGAAGTCATTCAGGCCCGTGGCAGTGGAATGCTTCGGCACAGGCACGATGGTAGCGATCTTGAAGCTTGTGGGGACAACTGCCTGGGCCAGGGACAGATTAAAAATGTCCGTGAAGACCCCGGCCAACTGCCCTGCACATACTCTGAGCACACAGCCAGGTATTCCATCTGGACCAGCTGCCTTCCTTACATTCACCCTGCTCAGGGTGGCGCAAACATCAGAGGTGGAAAGTGAGAGAGGCAGTTCACCAGGTGGGAGATCCGCTTTGAGGGTGACCTCCTTGTTCTCTCGGTCAAAGCAAGCTTAGAAGTAATTGAGTTCATCAGGGAGGGAAACAGAGCTGGAAGGGGGCACAGTACTAGGTGGTTTGAAGTCTGTAATAATCTGTATGCCATGCCACATGTGCCGGGGTTCCGAGGAGTTGAAATGCTCCTCAATTCCCTGTCTGTATATGTGTTTAACCTGAGAGATTCCCCTCCTCAGGTTGGCCCTGGCTGAGCTGTAAGCCTCTCGGTCTCCAGACCTGAAGGCTGAATCTCTGGCTTTGAGCAAGAGGCGAACTTCTCTGTTCATCCATGGTTTCTGATTGGGGAAAACTTTTATTTGTTTCTGTGATATCACTCTATCTACACACTTGATGATGTGCTCAAGGACAGAATTGGTATATAAATCAATGTTAACCTGAGAGTCTGTGGTGGCATGGGCAGCAAACGTGCTCCAGTCTGTGTGCTGGAATTGGTGCTGAAGAGCAGAGTCAGCACCCTCCAGCCAGATCTTAACAGTCTTCATTGTGGCTTTCACATGTTTAATGACCGGGCTATACTTGGGAAGCAGAAACAATGAAAGATGGTTGGACTGTCCCAGGTGGGGGAGGGTAGTGGCTTTGTAAGCGTCAGCCACATTTGTATAGACATGATCTAACGTTTTATTTCCCCTTGTGGTGCATGATACATTTTGGTAAAATCTTGGAAGCACGGTACGTAGGTTACAATGATTAAAGTCCCCAGCGACAATAAAGGCTCCGTCTGGATGCAATGTCCGCAGCTTGCTAATAGGGGCACTGAGGTCTTTCATGGCTACTTTAGCATTAGCATTCGGTGGAACATAAACTGCGACAGCAATGATGCATGTAAACTCTCAAGGTTGATAAAAAGGTCTGCACTTAATAATCAGGTATTCCAGATCAGCAGAGCAATAAGTGTCAGCAGTGGTAGAGTTAGTACACCATGATCAATTCACGTAGATGCATAAACCACCTCCCCTACTGTTACCTGTCACTGTTGCAGCTCTGTCAGCCCTGAAGACTGTGTGCCCTTCCAGTTCCACCTTGTTGTTTGGGACATCACTGTTTAGCCACGTCTCCGTAAAAAAACATGACGTTGCCATCCATAAGCCGCCTTTGTGTAAGGGTCCAAGTCTTTAGTTCGCCCAGCTTGTTCGTCAGAGACTGAACATTGGCGAGGAAGATGCTAGGTAGCACTGGCCTGTGTGGATTTAGCCTTAGCCTAGCACACAAACCTCCACGCTTCCCCCGTCTTTGTTTACAGTCTCTACGTTGGCACCGGGCCCTTCGGTCAGAGCAAGTTGAATGCAGGTCCTTGGTGTCCTTACTAACTCCGGAGGTCGTTAGTCAAAGTTGAATGGATAGTCCAAAACTGTGTTGGTGCATCGATAGTTAATGTCCAAAAATGACTGTTTGCTGTAAGTGTAGTTCGCATAGCCGAATCGAGCGAACACACAGGAAACAAGCAGATAAATTAACACTATTTTTCGAAATCTGGGAAGACACTGAGCCTCTTGATACACATGCACCGCCATCTCTCAGACTTATCACTTGGTTGGTGGTTTGCACTAGCTCGCTATGTGGAACACCATCTTTACTCCAGTTCAGTTTTGTCAGCTTCACTGTTTTTTCCATCATCTGGTTTCAAGCCATCCATAAAAATTGTCTTCAAGGGGCCATATGTAGAGTGCTCTATGTTATCTTCATTTATTCCTGGAACTGCTGGCCACACCATTCTGTAGTGTTCCTCATATTCAGAAACATCCTTGGAAACATTTGCTTGCACAATCAACCACATCCCTTGATTGGAGTCTGTACTTAATAGTACCACCTCTTAATAGCATCCCAACCGCCTTTTATATTTTCTTTATCAGCCCCCATATTGTCATCATTTCTACAACTCAATTGTCTGGTTTGCTGAGAAGACAACATAACAGCTAAAATGTGAATGCCGTCATATGGGTGCAGTTTATAGCTCTTCTTAATACGTTGAAGCTCAGCCCAGGTCTTCAAACTTCCTTTTTTAGGATGTGCAACTTCTTTGGACCATTTATTCATCTTTTCCAGTTCAGATGATTGATGGAAAACCATCTGTCTTCTTTCATAGCTTCCATTTTCAGTCTTTCATATCTTCACTACCTTGGTCTTTATTGGAGCAAACCATGTCATAGCTGCCAATCCTCTTGTTTCATTATTGTCACCCTCACTTGAGTCACTAGAGGTTGCTGTAGGGTCCATGTCATGTCCTTGCCATAATTTCTTGGAGTTCAGATGGTCGCATTGTCTCAGAAGACTATCCAATGTAGGGCAACACACATAAAAGTTGCTGGTGAACGCAGCAAGCCAGGCAGCATCTCTAGGAAGAGGTACAGTCGACGTTTCGGGCCGAGACCTTTCGTCAGGACTAACTGAAAGGAGAGATGGTAAGAGATTGAGAGGGGGAGGGGGAGATCCAAAATGATAGGAGAAGACAGGAGGGGGAGGGACTGCTGCATTCACCAGCAACTTTTATGTGTGTTGCTTGAAATTCCAGCATCTGCAGATTTCCTCGTGTTTGCGTTTTTATATCCAATGTAGGGTATGTTTCTCCAGGAGGTGTGTCACTGGCAGGACTGCCCACTTGAGGCCCCTGTTGTGTGTTCTGATACCTCTTCAGTTTGCTTTGAAGCTCTGTACAATGTACCATGATTTAATTACACTTATCATGCTATTCTTTCACCCATTCAGTTCATGCAAAAATTTGCTCTTTAAACTCCTTACTGTCACAATCATACTGTTTTGTAGTTTATCGCAGCTCCCCCTTTCCTTTCCCAATTGACCAAGTGTTTGCTTAAGCTCACAGATTTGTCTTTCTAACCCTGCACACTCACACTTACTTCGCTGTGATAATATAATTACATCCAGCCAGTCGTCTTTCCCCAAAGACATTCTCTGGATCTTATTGCATACCTTCACAATATCATATAAGAACCACCTATCTTTTGATCTACATTGATGGTATATTTCATCTGGATTTTTTCATTAATCTTAACAAACTGAAATGCTTTATTCAGGTAAGAACTCAAGCCCTCAGTCATCTGTTCACACATAACTGGAAATTCAACTCCCCTTTTCATAAGTTTCACGACCTTGACTATTGTCTTAATTCAGTATCGCAGAATACTTATTTTGTGCATACTTGGACTATGATTGAAATACCTTGGGATTGCAATCAAAATATCATAGGATTGTAATAGGAGTATCTTTAGGATTGCAAACAGCAGTTTTTTTCCATTGGATTGCAATCTTAATTTTTTTTTCCAAAAGCACCAGATTACAAATCGGGAGGTTTCTTATGTACTCCACTGGGTAGTACAAATTTAATTAGAGCATGATGGTAATTTTAGTGCTCAACTGACTTCTAGCATAGCAATCTATATTAGAGATTTTCTTCACTATGAAACTTCCATTAGATGGTATATTAAAGCAAGATCTAGCAATCAATTGAAACAATTCTTACCTCCTTTTCAAAAATGGGTGCCAAAAGGTCCACTTCATCTGGAATTCTCCTTAGTCCTCAAATCTTCACAGCCATCCACTGGCTATGCCAAAGGTGTTGGATGCTGATGTTTTTGATCCAAGACGTCTTCATCGCTATCTTGTTCCACAGAGCTTCCAGCTCTATTTTCAGGCCTCCCAGACTGTACCCACTGAGAATCCCAGTTACCTGCCCACCACTTCTCCCTCCAGGTTCTGCGCACCATCATCTCTGCTATGTGGAGATGCCTCCAGGCCCCGTCTCAGTCTCTGGCACAGCTCTGAGCCTCTCTCTCTCTTCCGCCTGCCATGGACCTCTGTCATGTATCCTCCGCCAGATCCGCACCTTCAGTTGCCAATTGTATTCCCTCTTTGCGGCCAGAAAGGATCGGAAGATCACCCGTCTTCAGACCGCAGATCCCGCCATCTCCAGCTCCAGTTGTGATGGCCTTGGCAACTCCAGACCGTGACCCATGCCACCTCTCACTCAGACCTCAATTCAGTCGGTCACCTCCAAACAATGGATCCCATCGTCTCCATCTCTGGATACCCACATACCCACCGTCGCCAATTGCAGCTCCAAAGCGAGGATCCCACCATTGCCAAATCTAGTCCCAATGACCCCCGATGCCTTCAGGTGCAAATTACGTGGCCTCTGGTTCTGGCTCCAGTCCGACCTTGGTCGCACCACCTCCAAGCCAAGACATTCCTCTCTGCTGCTGGGCTCCCTGGCTCCTCTGTCACCTCTTGAGTCCTCAGAGCCTCCATCTTCCTCTCTCCCCACCTTGCCTGAACACCACAACCCACCCACCTCCTCTGACGCCACCAACCCTTCCCCCCCCATCCCATCTCTAATCCCTACTGTGTCTCCACTTCTGACTTGCCCCTCTCTGAGGCAGAACCTTTTGTCCTTAGCAAGGGCCTTATCTTTTTTTCCCCCTTCACTCATACCTCAGTGAGCTTCATGCCCACCACAATGCCAAGCTCCTCTTCTATTGCCTCCATCTCCAAGCCCACTTTGACAAGAGTTCACCACACTGCACCGATGACCCCTCCTCCTGTCTCCAGGCCTCCTCCTCTTCTTGGCCAACCCACTCTGATTCTCTGCCTACCTTGGATCTTTTCACCTTGAACTGCTGACGAGCCAACAACCACTCGACCTAAGCACTCCTCTCTCCTCCTCGAACCTTACCTGCTCTGAATACACTGCCTTCCACTCTGTCCACATAAATCCCAGCCTTTACATCAAACCCAAAGATAAAAGGGATGCTGTTGTAATGTGGTGGACTGACCTCTACCTTGCTGAGGCTAGGTGGCAATGCTCAGACACCTCTTCTTGCTTACCCTTTGTAAAGAATCCCACTCCAGACCGTCCAGCCACTGAATCTTGCACCATCACTAATTTTATCAAATCTGGAGATCTTCAATGCACTGCCACCAATCTCATAGTTCCCTGACCCTGCACTGCTCATTTCTTCGTCCTACCCAAGATGCAGAAGCTTGACTGTCTGGGTAGATCCATTGTCTCTGCCTGCTCCCGCCTCACTGACCACTGTGTCTGCATACTTCGTCGCCACTCTATCCCCTAGGTTCAATCCCTTCCCCCCTACATCTGCGATGTCTGACATGCTCTCTATCTCCTCAACAACTTTCAATTTCCTGGCCTTGACTGCCTCATTTTCACCATGGATGTCCATTTCCTATACGCTTTCATCCTGCATCAAGAAGGTCTTAACACTGTCCATTTTTTACTCAACGTGAGACCCAATCAGTTCCCTTCCACCACTATCCTGCTCCATCTGGTAGAACTTTCTTGTACCCATGCTGAATTTCATCAATTTTGCCTACAGCTTCCACCCTGCCTTTATATTCAGTTGGTCCTCCTTCTTCAAAGAATGGAGTTTCCCTTCCTTCACCATTGATGCTGCCCTCGCCTGCATCTCCTCCAGTTCCCGGACATCTGCACTCACCCCATCTTCCCATCGTTTTAACAGGGATAGGGTTACTCTTGATCTCACCTATCACCCCATGAGTCTTCACATCCAACACATCATTCTCCACAACTTTCACCAGCTTCAACAGAATCCTACCACCAAACATATCGTTACTTCCCTTCCCCCTCTTCCCCACTCTCTGTTTTCCATAGGGATCACTTTGCTCCGTGCTTCCCTTGTCCATGTGTTCCTTCCCACTAATCTCCCTCCTGCCGCATGTCCCTGCAAGTGAGACTAATGTCACACCTGCCCATACAGCTTCTCCCTTACCTCCATTCAAGGCCTCAAACGTTCCTTTTAGGTGAGGCAACATGTCACCTGCAAGTTTGTTGGGGTTGTTCATTGTATCTGGTGTTCCCGATGCAGCCTCTTCTACATTGGTGAGACCTGACTAAAATTGGGGGAATCACAGTCCACTCCATCTCTAAAAGCGGAATTGGCGGAGGTGAACCGTTTCAATTTCTGCCTCCCTATTCCAGTTCTGATATGTCACTCCAGAGCCGCCTCTTCTGTCACAATGAGGCCATTTTCCTCCAGCATTTTGTGTATGTTGCTCTGGATTTCCAGCATCAGCAGAATCACTTGTGTAACCAATAAGCTTAGCATGACTTAATAGGGGTGACAACCGCAACGGCAACCACCAGAAAACACACTGAACAATTACATATAAGTAGTTAATTATATAAAAATACAAACCAACATAAGACCTACAAGGAAAATAACAATTATACAGTCTAATTCAACATAGACAAATTAGCAGTCACTTCAATAAATGTGGTTTGTGGATCAATCTCATTCCTTAATGTTAACAGGGTATTGAGGCATATATGGCTAATGTAACATGGACTTCCAAAAGCTGATCAGTTGGATGCTAATAATTGACTTGCCAACAAGATTGAAGACCATGGGATAAAAAGAAATTTAGCAGCATATAGAAGAAATTGGATTAGTTAATAGGATCCTGAATAGTCATGAAAAGCTGTTGTTAAAATTGGGGGGAAATGTACAATGGAGTTCCCCAGGGGTCAGTACAAGTATTTTTTTTAATATGCATTAATAGTTCAGACTCAGTTGTACAGGGACAACTTCCAAATGGAAAAAGACCATATCAGCCAGCTTTGCTCTAATTGTTTCTTGAATTTGGGAAAAGAAGAGATCTTGTAAATTCTTTCATCTTCAGTATTCTCATGGTATTATAATTGCAGGATCTCTCGTTCAAAGCACATTATTCCCTAAAGAGTTATGTGTACCTTTTTATTTCCCCTTGTATATTGTTTCTCCTAGGCTTTTAGAATCTATGCTTGGTAAACTTGTACTACTTCCTGATATATCATACTTTTATGTTTGCTGTTTTTATTTTTGATGGCCTTTCTGCTCTTCATCTACCCCCTTTATTTTAAGAATAAAGCACACCCATAAGTGAGTGTCATGGATCCATTATGCAGAAGACACTGCTTCAACTTTCAGGATTCTAAATTAGATCATAAAACATTGGAGCAGGATTAGGCTATTTGGTCCATCAAGTCTATTCTGCCAAGACTGATTTATTACTTCTCTAACCAATCTGCTCCTTTCTTCCTGTAACCTTAGATGCCCCCACTAATCAAGAACATATCAACCTCTGCTTTAAATATACTCAATGACTTGGCCTCCACAGCCATCTGTCGCAACAGTTTCCACAGATTTATCATCCTCTGGCCAAAGAAATTCTTCTTCATCTCTGTTCTAAATAGTCATCCCTCTATTCTGAGGCTGTGCCTTCTGACTAGACTCACCCACTATAGGAAACAACCTCTCCACATCCACTCTAGGCCTTTCAATATTTGATAGCTTTCAATGAGATCCTCCTCCATTCTTCTAAACTCAAGTGAGTACAGGCCCAGAGCCATCAAAAGCTCCTTCATGTTAATTCTTTCATTCTTGGGATCATTCTTATGAACCTCCTTTGGACCCTCTCCAATGCCAAAACATCTTTTCTTACATAAGGACCTCACACTAATCCAGTGTGATCGAACCAGTGCCTTATAAAGCCTAAGTGTTACATCCTTGCTTTTGTATTCTAGTCCTCTTGAAACTAATGCTAACATTGCGTTTGACTTCAATTGACGAACCGTTAGGAAATCCTGCATAAGGATGCACAAGTCCCTCTGCACCTCTAATTTTTTAATTTTTTCACCATTTAGAAAATTGTCCATGCCTTAATTCCTTCTATCTAAGTGCATGACCATGCACTTCTCCACATTTATATTCAAAGCCACTTTTTTTGCCCATTTCCCCCATTCCAAGTCTCTCTGCAAGCACTGTGCTTCCTCAACACTGCCTGACCCACCACCTATCTGTATCGTCTGCAAACTTGGCCACAGAGCCATCAGTCCCATTATCCAAGTCGTTGACTTAAACTGTGAAAAAAACACAAGCGGTCCCAATACTGGCCCCCTGCAGAACATCACAGGCACCCAACCAGAATAGCCGCCTTTGCCTGCTGCCAGTCAACCATTCTTCTGTCCATGTTGGTATTCTTCCTGTAATATCATGGTCTCTTACCTTGTTAAGCAACCTCATGTGTGGCACTTGTCAAAGGCCTTCTGAAAATCCAAGTAAGCAACATCCACAGACTCTTTATCTATCCTGCTTGTTAGTTCCTCAAAGAACTCCAACAGGTTTGTTAGGCAAGATTTCCCCTTAAGGAAACCATGCTGACTTTGGCCTATTTTATTTTATGCCCTCAAGTACCCTGAAATCTCATCCTTAATGGATTCCAATATCTTCCCAATCACTGAAGTGGGTCCAATTGGCCCATAATTTCCTTTCTTTTTCCTCCCTCCCTTCTTAAAGAGTGGAGTGATATTTGCAGTTCTCCTGTCCTCTGGAACTATTCCAGAATTTTGTTATTCTTGATAGATCATTACTAATGCATCCACAATCTCTTCAGCTACCTTTTTCAGAACCATGGGGTGTAGTCCATCTCATCCAGCTGACTTAGCTACCTTCAGACCTTTCAGCTTTCAAGCGTAACCTTAGTAATAGAAACTACAGTGAATTCTGCCCCTAAAAACACTCAACTTTCTGGCATACTGCCAGTGACTTCCACAGTGGAGGCTGATGCAAAATACTTATTAAGTTTATCTCCCATTTCTGCATTCCCATTACTACCTCTCTAGCGTCATTTTCCAGCGATCTGATGTGCACTTTCACCTGTCTTATTTATATATCTGAAAAACACTTTTGGTGTCTGCTTTTAAATTATTAGCTAGCTTTCCTTCATATTTCATCTTTTCTCTCGTGGTTCTTTTAGTTAACTTCCACTGGTTTATAGAAATTTCCCAATCCTCTAATTTCCCATTATTTTTGTTATATTATTTGCCTCTCTTTTGCTGTTATGCTGTCTTTGACTTCCCTTGTCAGCCATGGTTGCTTTAAAATGCTTAAATGCTTTAAATTACTGTTCTGTCATCATCCTTGATAGTGTCCATTCCAATCAACGTTGGTGAGCTCCTCTTTCATGCCTCTGTAATTCCCTTTGCTTCACTGTAATACGAATAAATCTGACTTTATTGTCTCTCCGTTTGAAGCTGCAGGGTGAATTTTATCATATTCTATTCTATCACTGTCTCCTAAGAGTTCCTGTACCTTAAGCTGCCTAATCAAATCTGGTTCATTTCACAATACCCAGTCCATAATTGCCTTTCCCTAGTGGGATCAACCACAAGCTGTTCTTAAAAAAAAAAAAAAATCTCAAAGGCATTCTACAAAGTCTGTCTTTTCAGATCCAGGACTAACCTTGATTTTTCAAATCTACCTGCATATTGAAATCTCCCATGGCTATTGTAACATTGCCCTATTACATGCCTTTTCATGGAAGATGTGGGTAAGCTTCATCATTGATGTTTTCATTCATTGAGGCATGCCTTCTGAGTTGTGTAAAGAGGACCAATTTTCCAGGGTCTCTGTTGGACCTTTACTGGAGAATGGTGTTATGCTACAAATGCTGATTGGTAGACCTTGGTTTGCAGATACTAAATGTAAGGCCTATTTTCTTATGCTTCAGTGAATTTATTTATAGTGACTTGGAGTTTGACCTCCACAAACTCCAACGACTGAAATTGAGATGACCTTGGATCTGGAGAGCAGGTGACATAAATTGAATAGTTTCCCATTTGTCTTGTAGATTAGCTCCATTCCATGGAGACATTTTGTTTAGGTAAAATTCAGTAATGCAGCAAATAAGACTAGAAGTGTAGGGGCAGTGACATAGCCTTCTTGACAGAGGTCTGCACCGAGATTAGGCTGTTATATATCTGATTAAATCATAGTTTGCATGCAATCATGAAGTAGATACAAGATGGTGATGTTGTTGTGAGGAGTCAGGATTACAAAGGCCATTTTTGAAGAAACATTTTTTTTTGTTTTTGAACATAGTCAAGATCCTCTGCTGGAGGAGAAATGTGGAGGATGGGCTAATATATAACAGGAAGAGAAGTTGAATCATTTGGATAATCATGAAATCCTTGATTTTTCAAAGCAGTGTATGGATTTTCTGGACATAATTATTTTTGATTTGGGACTGTTTACTAGAGATGTGGAGAAATCAGGAACCAAGACCTCCATCTGGAAGTTTAAATCATGTGCCAGGTGCACTCCATATTTCTGGAAGAAGAACACTTTACAGAATCGGTTTTAAGTACCAGATAGCATATAGAACGTAGAACAATACAGCATAGTATAGGCTTTTCAGTCCTCAATGTTGTGTTGGGTGAGCTACGGCTTTTCTCTTTGGAGTAAAGGAGAATGAGAGGTAACTTGATAGAGATGTGCAAGATGATATGAGGCCTTCCCTCCACCCCACATAGCCCTCCATTTTTATTTTATCCATGTGCCAATCTAAGAATCTCTTAATGCCACTAAAGTATCTTGCTGTACCATCACCCCTACACCTGCTGCTCTGTGTATATAAAATAACCTATTCCATACTTTCGATACTACCCCATACTTTCCTCCAAACACCTTAAAGTTATGTCCCCTCATATTAGCTATTTCTGCCCAGACAAAAAGTCTCTGGCTGTCCACTCTATGCCTCATATCATCTTGTACACCTCTATCAAGTTACCTCTCATCCTCCTTTGCTCCAAAGAGAAAAGCCCTAGCTCACTCAACCTATCCTCATAAAATATGCTCTCTGATCCAGGCAGCGTTCTGGAAAACCTCTGCACTCTCTCTAAAGCTTCCACTTCCTTCCTATAACGAGGTGACAAGAACTGAGCACAATAGTCCAAGTATGTTCTAGCCAGAGTTTTATAGAGGTGCAACGTTACCTTGTGGCTATTGAACTCAATCTCCTGACTAAAGAAGGCCAATACACCATACACCTTAACAACCCTATCAACTTGTGTGGTAACTTTAAGGGATCTATGGACATGGACCCCAAGATCCTTTTGTTCGTCTATACCGCCAACTATCCTGCCATTAACCCTATATTCTGCCTTTAAATTTGTACTTTCAAAGCATATCATCTCACACTTTACAGGATTGGATTCCATCTGAAATTCTCAGCATAGCCCTGCATCCAATCAATGTTCCATTTTAACCTATGACATAGTGTGATCACTCGTCTAGTATGATGTTCACATAAAGGGTTGTCTTTTGATGGGTCTTCAGGTGGGTTGACAGCCTGTTCTATCTACAGCATCACCAACCTTGGTGCCACCTGCAGACTTACTTACCCACCCTTCTACTTCCTCATCCTAGTCATTTAGAAAAAGAAAACAGAGCAAGTTCCAGAAAAGATCCCTGAGGAAATCTACTATCACCAATCTCCAGACAGAGTACACTTCATCTACTACCATTTTCTGCCTTTGTGGGCAAGCCAATTCTGAATCCACACAGCCAAGTTTCCCTGGGACCCCTGCCTCCTGATTTTCTGAATGAGGCATCCTTCTAAAGTCTATATACACCACATCCACTGCTCTGCCTTCATCAATATGTTTTGTCACTTTTCTCAAATAATTCATTCAGACTTGAAATGAAATGAAATTAAAATGGATGGCCACTGGGAGATCCCACTTTTTCTGGCAGATGGAGAGTAGGTGCTCAGCAAAGTGGTCTCCCAATCTGCGTTGGGTCTCACCAATATACTGGAGGCCATACTGGGAACACCGGATACAGTAGATGACCCCAGCAGACTCACAGGTGAAGTGTCATCTCACCTGGAAGGACTGTTTAGGGCCCTGAATGGTAGTGAGGGAGGAGGTGTAGGGGCAGGTGTGGTACTTCTTCTGCTTGCAAGGATACGTGCCAGGAGGGAGAACAGTGGGGGGTGGGGAGCAAATGGACAACAGAGTCACATAGGGAGTGATCCCTGCAGAAAGTAGGGGGAGGGAAAGATGTGCTTGGTGGTGGGATCCCATTGGAGATGGAAGTTACAGAGAATTATGTTCTGGACATGGAGGCTTGTGGGGTGGTAGGTGAGGAGCCCTATCCCTGGTGTGGTGGGGGAAGGATAGGGTGAGAGTAGACGTGCGCGAAGTGGAAGAGATGCAGTTGAGGGCAGCATTGATGGCAGAGGAAGGGAAACCCCTTTCATTGAAGAAGGAGGACATCTCCTTCGTTCTGGAATGAAAAGCCTCATGCTGAGAGCAGATGCAGCAGAGACAGGAATTGAGAGAAGGGGATGGCATTTTTCCAAGTAACAGGGTGGGAGGAGGTATAGTCCAGGTGGCTGTGGAAGTCAGTGATTTTATAATAGACATCAGTGGATAAGCTGCCTCCAGAGATAGAGACAGAGATTGAGAAAGGGGAGGGAGGTGTTGGAAATGGACCAGGGTGGAAGTTGGAGGCAAAGTTGATGAAGTTGACAAGCTCCACATGGGGGGTGCAGGAAGCAGCACCAATGCAGTTGTCGATGTAGTGTAGGAAAAGTTGGAGAGTGACACCAGTGTAGGCTTGGAACATAGACTGTTCAACGTAGCCGACAAAAAGGCAGGCATAGTTGGGACCCCTGCGAGTACCCAGTCTTCATCTTTTGTTTGAAGGAAGTGGGGGGAACCAAAGGAGAAATTATTGGAAGCGAAGACAAGTTCCACCAGACGATGGAGAGTGGTGGTGGAGGAGAACTGGTTGGGTCTGGTGTCCAGAAAGAAGCACCTTCTGGTGGGGGATGAACATCCATAGTGAAAATAAGTTTCTTGGGACCTGGGAACTGGAAATCATTGAAAAGATCAAGATTTTTAATGTTTGGATAGTAATTAAAATCTCAGAATTCAGACTCTGTACTTTTAATTTTCAATCGATAGTCTTACAGTAACATCAATCCTTTGTTTCCTTCTTGTTTCTTGTGTGCCCACTCTGATTACTATTTAGATTCTGTCTTTGTTTTCTGTGCCTTTCTTCTTTCTCCCAGCTCTACAGTTCCCGTCTTTCCTATCAGCCCTTTGCTACTCTCGGTGGTGGTTCAGCTGACCTAGCCTATACCCCAGCAGCTTTAACTGCTGGTCTAAATGCTGCTCATCCTCATCAGGTAAAGTTGATGTTTCTTGATTCAAAGTCTTGCTTTTAGCCAACGATATCAGATGAAAAGTACCGTAATTTCAGTGCAACAAAATCATAACTGAATATAACCCTGATGATCTTTCTCAGGAAAACAATTTTTAAAAATCCAAACCTGCTGTACAAATGGGAGCCATGATATGCTACTCAGCTTCTCAAGTCTATTCTGCTGTTCAACAAGTTTAAGACTGATTTGATTGTAACCAGGAGTCATTTGAGTCTAACTGTGGTAATATTTCACCTTATTTATCAAGTTTTCTACATCTTGCTTAAAAATGTTTAAAGGCTCTGCTTCCACTGCACTTTTAATGAAGAGATTCCAAAAGGTGTATTTCACCTGGAGAAAAATGTTAAAATCATCACCCATAGTTCTAGATTCTCCCACATGAGGAAACATTTCCCTCCATCTCCATCCTGTTAAGAACCCTCAGGATCCTATCCTGCTCAAAATTTGATATGTTGGCTTTATGTTCTGCTATATAGAACTTCACAGCATAAACATCATACATTGAAACTGTGCAGAGCAACTTCAGGTGCATTGGGGATTATTATCTGGTATGTGCTTCTTGAAGTAGATCAAGTTGTAATTTTCAAAAAGAAATAAATTGCACTTGAAAAAGTGAAATAGGTACTTTTCACAAAAATGCTGGGGCACTGAAGCTGGATAGTTCTTTCATAGTTGGCACAAGCTTGATGACCTGCATGCCCTACTGTCCTGTGCAATTCTATCAACTTGCATGGCTGTTAAAAATTATGTTACTAGTTGCAAATTGAAATTACAGTAATTCAGGTTTATTACTTTGTATTATCATTATTATGTTTATGCAGAAAGATTCAAATAAATACTGTGCTTTGTAAAAGTATTCAGTCCCCAACCTTTTGTTCGCATAAATGAGTATTACAACTAGGGAGTTTGATCAATTTAACTGAGAATTTTTATTTGTAAATCACATGCTCCTTTTTTCACAGTAGAGCACAAATGGGGAAAATTGTAAAGCACAAAAAGCTACAAAATTTAAAAACTGAAATGTCAGCAGTTCAAAGGTATTCATCCCCCTTTGCTCAGTGTAACCTCTCACAGCTATTGCAGCCAGTAGTCTTTTTGGATGACTCTCTATTAGCTTTGCACAACATGATGGAGCAAGATTTGCCCATTCCTCCTTCCCAAATGGCACAAGCTGTGCCATGTTAGTTGGGGAGCAGTGGTGGACAGCAATCTTCAGGTCTTGCCAGAGATGTTTGATCAGGTTAAAGTTAGGGCTATGTCTGGGCCACTCCAAGACATCAATTTTCTTCATTTAAAGTGACTCCATAGTTGCTCTGGCAGTGCACTTTGGGTTGTTTTCCTGCTGAAACACAAACTTCCTCCCCGGTTTAAGCTTCCTGGCAGAGGCTGGATAGTTTTTATCCAGGATCTTTCTGTATATTAGCAGCATTCATCTTCCCATCAATCATGACCAGATTTTCAATCCCTGCTGCTGAAAAGCATCCCCATAGCATTATGCTAACTTCACCATACTTTAGAGTAAGGATGGTGTTACCCGGCTGATACACAGTATTAGATTCACACCACATGTGCTACTTGGTGTTGAGGTCAAAAAGTTCCACTAGTCTCATCCAACCACAAGACTTTCTTCCACATCTTTACAGTATCTTCTAAGTGACGTCACACAAAGTCCTAATGACCAAGGATAATTTGTTTTCATGCCACTCTTACATTAATACCTTTTTTGTGCAAGGCCTCGGAGATTGTGGGGCCTGGAACTTCTCTCCAGTTGCAGCTACTGAATTCTGCTCCTCACTCAGAGTAGCCTCTCTTACAAGTGCCATTCTTCTTGAGCAACTAAGTTTTTACTCAGAAGACTCCTACGTTTTAGATTGAAAAATGACAGGAAAAAATCTATATTTCATTAAAAAAACATCCCAAAGCGTTATGAAAGCTGAACAGCTTAGACATCAGCCTTCAATGATTGTTGCTCATCCTGTCATACAAAATTAGTGTGTTGGTTGTCGGTTGTTTCTGACGATAATGTAACCTTTGTGGAAGGAGTTTAGTAGGGAAAAGGTCATTGCACCAGGGCAGTTCCACTCTCCTGGCCTCAAAAAAAATGTTGGTCCAATGGTATGAAAAATCACCACCACTGGAGGCTTCCTCAGCTGCAGCAGATAGCCATGACTCCTTCTGTGCTTTGTCATGTCCTTTGCTCTCCACGTAGCGTTGCAGCACCACCTTCTTGGCTGTTGCATCTTGTAGTTGATCTCATCCCCTTAGTCGCTGGAACTGGCTTCACATGCTGGGGTGGGCACATCCCGATCTCATCAGGGTTGGAGTTTCCTGGCTACCCTCACCTCGTTTAGCCTGCCTGTCGAAGTGGTGTTCTGGGGTATGGCCACTGTCACATTCAAACAGTTACTTGGAGCCACAGGTGAGAATTGGGTGGCAGGTGGGGACCAAATGAGGACAAGCTGCCACTGGGCGAAGTATGCCAAGCCCATTACCCCTCCCTGGATACCCCATACACCCCACCAAATTAGTGGAGCATCATAAAGAGGCACCTCTGTTATGTAGTTGAGGCCCCAGATTCCATGTACAAAAGCATTTGTCTCAGTAACAGTATGTGAACCATGGGGCTATGTCATTGCAAAATATGAGGAGCTTTCATTATACCTGTATCCCTGCTCTCAGCTTTATTTTTCAGCACATAAATAATGGTGCTGCTTTCTGAGCTAGAGATTTTCATCACCTTTGCTGCATTTCATCAGGCTATTGCCTTTAAATGGTCATTGACTACTCTTCCTTGATCAATTGATCTTTCTTTCTTCCTCCCAGTCAACTTTTTTTAAGAACACCAATCTTCACCCATGAGATAGCCATGCTTAACAACAGTGGCAGGCTTGAATGCCTATCACCTCTTACAGACCTCAGTCAGTTTGGATTGGCAATAACATCTTCTCCACGATCTTCATCAGCACAGGGACACCAAAGGGCTGTGTGCTTAGCCCACTGCATTACTCGCTTTACACTTATGACTGTGTGGCTAAGTACAGCTCCAATGCCATATTCAGGTTTGCTGATGACACCACTGTTGTGGGCCAAATTAAAGGTAGTGCTGAATCAGCAAATAGGAGGAAGATTGAAAATCCGTCTTGACTGGTGTCAACAACAACCTCTCACTCAATGGCAGCAAGACCAAGGAACGGATATATCGATATCAGGAGAGGGAAACCAGCAGACTATGAGCTAGTCCTTATCGTAGGAACAGAGGTGGAGAGAGTTAGCAGCTTTAAATCCCTGGGTGTTACTACTTCAGAGGACATGTCCTGGGCCCAGTACGTAAGTGCAATTGTGAAGAAAGCATGGCAGTGCCTCTACTTAGATGTCATGCTATACCTCCACAAACTCCTAAAATTTTGACAAACTTTAGGCGTATAGTGGCGAGTATGTTGCGTGGCTGCATCATGGCCTAGTATGGAAGCACCAATGCATTTGAACAGAAAATCCTACAAAAAGTAGTGAATTCAATCTAGTACATCACAAGTAAAGCCCTCCCAACACATCTACATGAAACGCTATCGTAGGAAAGCAGCATCCATCATCAGAGATCCCCACCACCCGGGTCATGCTCTCTTCTCGCTGCTGCCATCCGGTCAAAGGTACAAGAACCTCAGGACTCACACCACCAGGATCAAGAACAGTTACTACCCCTCCCCTCAACCATCAGGCTCTTGAACAAAGTGGATAATGACACTCAATTTCACTTGCCCCATCATTAAAATGTTCCCACAGCCATTTACCTCACTTTCAAGGACTCTTTATCTCATTATCTCATGTTCTCTTTATTTATTGCAATTTATTTATATTTCCATTTGCACAGTTTGTTGTCTTCTGCACTCTGGTTGATCTTTCATTGATCCTCTTATAATTACTCTTCTGTAGATTTGCTAAGTATAACCATAAGAAAATGAATCTCAGTGTTGTATATAGTGACATGTATGTACTTTAATAATAGAAACATAGAAACCTACAGCACAATGCAGGCCTTTTGACCCACAAAGCAGTGGCAAACATGTACTTATCTTAGAAATTACCTAGGGTTACCCATAGCCCTCTATTTTTCTAAGCTCCATGTACCTATCCAGGAGTCTCTTAAAAGACCCTGTTTCCACCACCGTCGCTGGCAGCCCATTCCACACACTCACCACTCCTTGTGTAAAAAAACTTACCCCTGACATCTCCTCTGTACCTACTTCCAAGCACCTTAAAACTGTGTCCTCTTGTGTTAGCCATTTCAGTCCTGGGAAAAAGTCTCTGATTATCCATACGATCAATGCCTCCCATCATCTTATGCACCTCTATCAGGTCACCTCTCATCCTCCATCGCTCCAAGAAGAAAAGGCAAAGTTCACTCAACCAATTCTCATCAGGTATGCTCCCCAATCCAGGCAACGTTCTTGTAAATCTCCTCTACACCCTTTCTTTAGTTTCCACGTCCTTCCTGTAGTGAGGCAACCAGAACTGAGCACGGTACTCCAAATAAATAAATTTACTTTGAACTTTGTTCTTATATGTTTATTTCTTTCTCCTTTGTCTGGTAATATAACTTTACACTCCATAACATTCAGTAAACCTTATTGCCCTGAACAATGTATTGGGTACATTGGAAAACTTGCTGATTGATAATACTTCTACATCCAAAGGAAAGCAGCTATAAGCAAAGAAAAGCTGAGCACCCATTGGGCATGCTGGGGCACCCTGAAAACAGGGTACCAATCCCCTGCATTGAAAAGGTTACCACTGAGATCCAGTATGTATCATGCTTCTGCAAAAGGGAAAATAACAGAATTTATATTAGGGGGATTGTGTACAAAAGTTTTATCAGAACTTCAGCTACGTTTGTGCATTGTGCATTTTGCATTACAAATTTAAGAGGCATCAGCTAGTTAAGTACACTTTGCACCTCATTTGTCTTGAGATTCGTGAGATCTAGAAGTGATCAATGAACAAAGGCACCAAGCAGAGGAAACTAATTTGTAGGAAGCCATACTCATCACAGGATACAAGCAGAGGCCTACTTTCTCGGACATGCTCAAGCTTGTGTTTCTAATAGATTAATATTTTGGATCAGGTAATAGACTTTTTTTTAGCTTGTTGGAACAGATCTGATGCTTGTAACTATTAGAATGATCAATTACCTTAAGTTTTTTTAATTTCTGTTTTTGCACTACATATCTTAATTTATATAGTCATTCTGTTTTTTTATCTATTTATCATTTATTGCATTGTACTGTTGCTGCAAAATTAACAAATTTCACACGTAATCTGATTCTTTGTCTCTGGCAAGGCTTGATGTATAGAATCTCACTGGTGGCCTGAATGCTACCTTCTTTCCAGGGTACCCAATTATGTTCATGACTACCTGCAGAGCTGGTCAGAATGAACACACTCAGCTTTACTGTTATAGCTGCCACTCTTGCATGCAGGGGTGCCAACAACTCAAGATGTTTCTCCATATTTATATTTTATTCTGGATTCATCTCACTTTCATACTTTTGGGCATTCTAATTCCTTTCTATCTTTCTATGTAAATTTGCTGATTGCTTGAGGATGAGGTGTAAACATCCAGATTAAGAGTTTACACAAACCAGTTGGCCCCTCAAATATGTTGCATATTTAAGGAGACTATAAATGAAACGTCGACTCATCGTTTCCACGGATGCTGCCCGACCTGCTGAGTTCCTCCAGCGTGTTTTGAGTGTTGCTCCTCATATCTGACTTTTCTACCTATCTTTGTGCCATCAACAAAATTAGCAACAATATCTAGGATCGTTACATGTAAATAATTTTTCTTGAAAATATTGCTCCTCCAGTCCTGATCTTTGTGGCACAAACTCAATGCTTATATCAATAAGGTAAAGACCCAATTATTTTTACTTTTTCCTGTTAGTCCTGTGAGACTAATCCATTGCCAAAATGTTACCTCCTACATGTTGAACTTTTATCCCCCGCAGTAACCTTCGTGGCACTGTATCAAATGTTTCTGGAAGTATTTGTACATCCAGTAATTTTTATCCATGATATATGTTACTTCAAATGAAATAAATGGTGAAAAATAATTTCCCATTCACAAGACTATGTTTACTTTACCTGAATGTTAAATTAATGGGCCTGTGATCTATCCTTCAAAGTAGTCCTTTTTTTCTGTCATGGAAATATCCCAAATTTAGGGAACTTCGGGAAAGTAAAATGAATTACCTTTTAGTAATGTTAAATAAAGTCCATAGCAAAAACATGTTACTCAGTACACTGCCCTGTGATAGCAATTTTCATGCGTTTCACCTTCCATTCCAATTTACAGTTATTTCTAGGGTGTTGATTTTATGATGAGTATGCCACCATATGCAATCCTGAGATTCTTTTTCTTGTGGGCATACACAGTAAAAACACAATAGAATCAACGAAAGACCGCCACCAACAGGACAGACAATCAACCAATGTGCAAAAGACAACAAACATTAAAAATACAAAAAGAAGAAATATCTATAAATATTGAGAATAGGAGATGAAGAGTTCTTGAAAGTGAGTCTATAGGTTATGGAAACAGTTCAGTGATAGGTTGAGTGAAGTTATCCACTCTGGTTCAGGAGCCTGATGGTTGAGGGGTAATAACTGTTCTTGAACCTGGTGGTGTGGGTCCTGAGACTCCTGTACCTTTGTCAAGATGGCAGTAGCAAGAACAGAGCATGGCATGGATGGTGGGTGGGGGTCCTTGATTATGGGTGCTGCTTTCCTGCAACAGCACTCCATGTAGATGTGCTGAATGGTGGGGTGGTCTTTACCCATGATGCACTGGGTCATATCCACTACTTTTTGTAGGGTCTTCTGTTCAAGGGCATTGGTGTTTCCAGACCAGGCCATAATACAATCAGTCAATATACTCTCCACCATACCATCTATGGACGTTTGTAGAAATTTTATACGTCATGCCAAATCTTCACAAACTCCTAAGAAAGCAGAGGCACTTCCGCACATCCTTTGTAATGGCACTTACATTCTGGATCCACAACAGATCCTCTGAAATTATAACATCAAGAAATTTAAAGTTGTTCAAAATCTCCACTTGTGACCCCCCCCCCCATGTGTTGATTTGTCACCACCTTTGATTTGGTTAATGACATTGGAAAACTTAAATATAGCATTGGAGCTGTGCTTACCGAGTAGAGCAGGGGACTAAGCACACGACCTGGTAGTGCACCTGTGCTGATGGAGATTATAGAGGAGATGTTGCCAATCTGAACTGATTGGGCAAGCGAAAAAATTGTGGATTGGGTTGCACAAGGAGCTAGTGATGCCAAGGTCTTGAAGCTTATTGATTAGTTATAAGTGGAAGATAATATGGAGTGCTGAGCTGTAGTCAATGAAGAGCATCCTGATGTATGCATCTTCACTGTCCAAATGTTCTAGGGCTGAAGGAAGAGCCAATGAGATGGGAACTGCTATGTTGCTCTGGTCAGCAAATTAGAGCAGATCCAAATCGTTGCTCAGACGGAAGCTGATATGCTTCATCACCAGCCTCTCAAAACACTTCTTCACAGTGGATATAAGTGCTATTAGTACTTATCGTAGGCAGATTAACGATTCTTCTTAGGCACCAGTATAATTGAAGCCAGCTTGAAGCATTTGGGTTTCTCAGACTGCCGAAGCAAGAGGTTAAAGATGTCAGTGAACATTTTAGCTAGTTGATCAGCACGTATCTTTTGTACTTGGCCAGCTACCCCAATTTGGGCTGGATGCTTTCCATGGGTTCACCCTCCTAATAGATACTCGCATGTCAGCCTCAGAGACTGAAAATACAGGGTATTCAGGGGCTGCTGGTTGGGGAAGACTCCGAATGATTTTGTGGGGACACACTAGTCTACAACTGTTTTTATAAAGACCTTGACAACCATGGTGTACTTGTTCAAATTTTCTGATGAGTCTTAGAACATGGTGCAGTCCACCAGCTGAAACTGATTGTACTTTCACAATTGGTTCATTAATATTAGATTGCAGCATACCAGTGTTACTACAGCCTGCCCTCAGTTTTGCTCTGGAACAAGCTATTCATAGAAACAGTTCTGAAGGCACTCTGTAAACTTCTTCTCATAGCTATCCCTGTTAATCGGATTTTTTTCTATTCCATGTGTAGGTTAAAATTCTCCTTGATTTGTACTACCCTTTCTGACAAGTTTCCATTGTTTATGTTCAGAACTGTCACATAGTTATTTTTAAGGATCCTGTGTATGTGACTCCCACTGCCACAAGATAATGGATCTTGACTGGGTTTTCGGATTAAGGAGTAGTCTATGGTGCATGCCATGGAGGCTTCCACATGAGTGGTGAATTGATGCCTTTTTCACGTTACGCTGCTGGGCATATTAAAGACAGAAGGCAAGGAAGATGAACCATCTTCAAAAGAGAAGAATGAAGATACAAGCATTGCATGGTTGCATCACCACTATACATTTATGTGCCACCAATCCATCTTCTGATAGCCAAATGTCAAATCAGTTCTGTTCATGGGCATGCGTATCTATCCACATTACTTCTAGCCCTCTCCTCCAATTGCTGGGCATTAATCTATGACTTACTTTAGGTACATTGAAAGTCCAGTTAGTTCTTGATTAAAAGAACTGAGACCTTAGCACTCTGGCAAAATTTACAGTTTGTACAACTGGTTTTTACCACAAATTTTGATTATTCCTTTTCCTAAATCTCTATGATGGCACTGATTTTGTAATCTTGGTGCAACCAAGTTACTTGGACATCTTTTTTGAAAGCTGGTTATTCCAGTTTTTTGGGCTCAGATGAATGTAAGTAATGGTATGTGTTGAACAGGTTTGTTAATAATGGCCCCGATGGAGAGACGTGTATTTGCAGAAGGGGAGATCTGAAGCATCAGCAGGGTTAGATTGCTGAAGTGGGAGAAGATGCACTTCTGGTTTTAATGAACTCCTTGAGGCACATCACTTCTCTTTTGTGTTGGAAATTTCATGCTGAGTGCAATTTGCTGCTTGGAATAAGGGGATTGGAGTAGTATTCACAAAAGGATGCTGGTGAATAACCCAGTGCACTCAACTGATGAGCTCCAAACGCTCATAGTTGCTAAATCCGGGGATAGGAGCATATGCTTCTCTTGTTTATTTTCATGGCAACCTCCATCCGTGTTACCTTACTGTCTGTGACTGACTTCATTCTCTGATTTGTGATTTGATGCTCCTGTGAATCTTTGTCAATCCTATCATGGGGAGTGCTGAATTTTGGGATGTCTTCAACAGGGTTGTAATCCATCTTCTATCTCCCTTATGTTGTGCAGCCAACTAATTCCATCAAATGTTAGGCCTGCAATGTACCTGTCAACTATTAAAATGGCATGTACGTTATCATAACAGCCACTTCAACAATTAAGAAACCAGAAAAATGCCAATTTCCTCTCTGAGGTAAAGCAGCTCTGGCAAGCAGACTGCATGATGAAAAGTCAGTTTGCACCTTCAGGAAAATGGCACAGAAAATTGACAAAAAAGGGGGGAGAAATATGTTATTTAGTACGCATTCATTCCACACTGTACAGTAACCGTATTTCAGTTTTTTTTCCACTCTTGATTTCTGTGTGCCCGAAGAAAAAAGTGAGATAGTGGAATTGAAATAGTTGCAGAGACTCACTGTATATTTCAACGAGGTCATGGCTGATCTGAATTCCTCTTTCCACACCTCTCCGACAGGGAAATTTCTTCTCACTTTAGGCTTGCTTGGCTGACCCTTTATCCTGAGACTATAACACATTGCACCCGCCATACCCAGGTAAAACTTTCAGTGCTCCCCTATCAAGCTCCTCCCAGATGCTATGTTCCAATGCAATTATCTCTCATTCTTCTAAATTTCAAAAAGAATTGAACGTAAAGTGCCTTTGCATCCACGAGGAGTCCATGCAGATTTCTCATTAACCAGAGAGCTTAATTTTACTCTTCCGGTCGTTGCTTTCCATTGCTTCCCAAATCCTGTAATAAACAGCATAAGCACATACCCATAGTACTCAATATGCCCTAACAGTCTTTTTCATTGTATTAGTATAGTATAGGTTCAAGAGCAAGGATTTTTCATAGAATATAAACAAAAAATACATGGTAGTAAGTGAGAATTCGTATTTGGCTCATCAAGCCCGGCTGCAGAGAACATTTTAATAGTGCTTAATTTGTTTTCCTATTTAATCCCAGAGGCATTGTATTTCACTTTAAAGTATATTAGTTAAATTGTATCTGAATTTAATTTAAATTTATGCAGTTAATAATTTTGGTCTTGAATGTTTCCTTTCTCTTCTGTTGATAAATAACAGATGGCAATTCCTGGCAAAGAAGGTGGGGTCCCTGTTCTTCCTCAACATCCTGCCCATGGTACCCAGGCTGAGGGTGATAGGATGCCAGCCTGTAATCCCACAGATATGAATCAACAGGTGCCAGCAACTCCATCTAGCAGGTACAGTTAGAACTAACAGCAGGATTGCTGAAGGAAATGATGATGTAATTCTCTATCACTGATAACAGATTCATAAAGGTTTTTAAAAATGTAAAGAGCACCAGTCCAAAGCAGTTTCATTTTTCAACCAGGTGGATCCATCCTGATTTTAATTTACAAAGTTCTTGAGTGACACCTGGTAATGGATCAGTCCTCATCTTTCTTCTTTTGAGGGCATGTTCCATAAAGGGAAGTTGGACAAACTTGGGATGTCTTCTCTGGAACAGCTGAGGCTGAGGGGAGATCTGACAGAGGTTTATAAGTTTATGAGCGGCATAGATAAAAGTAAACAGACAGTATTTGTTTCCCATGGTTGAAATGTCCAATACCAGAGGGCATTTAAAATGAGAGGGGTTAATTTCAAAGGAAATGTTTGGGGCATGTTTTTTACACAGAGTGGTGGTTGCCTGGAATGTGCTGTCTGGAGTGCTGGTAGAGGTGGATACGCTCTGGAACGTTTAAGAGACTTTTAGATAGGCACATGAATGTGCGGAGAATGGAAGGATATGGACATTATGTAGGCAGAAGAGATTAGTTTAGTTGACCGTTTGATTACTAATTTAATTGGTTCAATACAGCCAGTTGAGCCAAAGGGTCTGTTCCTATTCTGTTCTGTTCACCTATAATTGGACTTTGCTGAAAATAATACCGAATTAATTCACAAGGAATATTCTGATGCAGCTACAAAAATAACAGCAAGGTGGTTAAGTGCTAAAGTATTTATACAAACATAAGTGTAATCAATCCTATCAGAACGTGTACTCATACAGCTTATTCAGAGTCAACAAGTTTCTCTGCCCATCATCTTGAGTCAGATGCAGAATAAGTTTGTAAGTACTTGTCTACACCTTGCAAGATGACGTTCAGTCCATTTTGTCTTAATGATTGCATCTAATGGAATAATATAGAACAGCCCTTATCCTCTCTAACTGCTCTTGGACTCAGACCTAATGGTGTTCTGTCTCTGCCAAAAGGAAGGGTTCACTGATCACTAAACACTAATCTGGTCGTGAGCTCAAGACCTTTTGGAATTGGAAATTGTCAAAATTCTGGTTTTGAATTGAATTGACTTTATTACTTACATCTTTCATATACATGAGTAAAAATCTTTATGTTACATCTCCGTCTAAATGTGCAATTTATAGTAATTTATAATAAATAGTATGTACAACAGGATAGTTCATACAACATAGAAATACAGTTGTGTCAGCATGAGTTAAGCAGTCTTAATTGCCTGGTGAAAGAAGCTGTCCCGGAGCCTGTTGCTCCTGGCTTTTGTGCTGTGGTACCATTTCCCAGATGGTAGCAGCTAGCAGAAAAACTTCCCAAAATGAGGTTTTTCTTGGAGGACAGTAGGTCTGTAATTCTTTAGAATTTAGAATTAGAATCGGAATCAGAATCAAAATCGGGTTTAATATCACCAGCATATGTCATAAGATTTGTTAACTTTATAGCAGCAGTACAGTGAAAAACATAAATAAATAGGAAAAAATTGTATTACATTAAGTATATATATACATACAGTAAGTGTATACATATACGTGATGATCCAACCCTCACACTATTACAACTCTTACGAACTCCCAACCAAGCTGTACATAAAACACGTGAGTACAATACCAATAGTCAATAGTCACCTCCCAGTGTACTATAGTAGTCCACCAGCTTCCCTTTAACCCAAAAGGGCATCAGCCCCACCCTGGAGTGTCATAGCCAGTGAGCTGCTCCCCAACTTAATGTTATAGACTGACTCTGAGAAATGATCAACCAGGTGAGTGATGTTCACCAACCCATCAGAAAAGTAGGAGCAGCATTCTTGACCAATAACAGTACAAGTGCCACCTTCCTTTGTGAGCAGGTAATCCAAAGCATCAGTTCCTGGGACAGTCTGGCCATACCATGCTGAGAAGGGTAATCGTTCAAACATCCTTCCTTTGTAATAGCCCTCTTACTGATCAGCATGGGCAAGGTGCTCATGCAGGGCACGGGAGTGAGTGGCATACATACAGCACCACATAGCAACTGCACCACCCAGTGGGAACAATGGGTAGGCCTAGAAACTGCATATCCAGTAAGTGCCATTCAGCTTCCAACATGTGCCCAGCTTCATAAGACCATATGGCACAGACACAGCTGTCCCAGGGTGCTGGTCCTGCTCACACTTACCACCCACCTTACATCTTGTACCTGTACTCCACATACCATCTACACCAACACTCTTTTGTCAAGTGGAGAGATCACTTTAAGAGTCAGGAATTTCCAATTATATAAATGGTATATAGGGAAATACGAGCCCTTAAAGCACCCACTCCACCGGGGTTATTCAGGCTCAAGTCCCTTAAGGCTGTTCCATACTCTGGGTTGAGGTTGGTTGAAATGGACTACTCCCTTTCAACTCCCCAAAACAGAATTTCGAAATCCGAGCGGCCAGATAATTTCCCTCAGCAGTCTTACAATCTTTCTTGTCATTAAAGGAATCAATATCAGTGGCATCCCTTCTTGCTGTAGTAAGGAGACTTCATACAAATTCAGCAATCTGACCCGTTGATCTAGTATGCAAATTCAAACACCAAATTAGCATCACACATCAAAGTTGCTGGTGAACGCAGCAGGCCAGGCAGCATCTCTAGGAAGAGGTACAGTCGACATTTAAGGCCGAGACTCTTCGTCAGGACTAACTGAAGGAAGAGTTAGTAAGATATTTGACCAAATTAGCACTTACCACTTTGCCATTCTGTAATGCAGGGAGATGCAAATGCACTTGCTCCTGATTAGTAACTGGATGCTTAGAGAACACAAACAGCAATATAACTACAAGAATTACTCCCCAAATGCTCAATTCCCTTTAAAATGTGGGTATCTCATATCCAGAATAAAGTTGCCCAAACTTCTACCAAAATTTCAACTCTAGTGTCATATGGCCACTGTGAAAAATGAATCATCCTGAAAACCAGTTACACAAACCATGGGGAAACAAGTAACAAATTAACAGTTTAAGATACAATAAACACGGAACAGATACAAAACACAAAGCCCAGGCTGCATTCCTCTTTTAAAACTTTGTATGGAACTGCAAAACTGAAAACAGACATTAATTTCTCACAGAGAAACAGCACTTTTCAGGGAACAGATAGGGAAATAGTAACTGGGTGGGGCCCAACACAATCACAGTCTCTTATAGGCAAAGCCCTCACACGCACGAATGCGCACACACACACAAACTGTCACATATGGCCACACCTCACGTTTTTCTGCATTCAAATCATTCACACAATATTTACAGGAAAGATAGATGACCCCCCCCTTACAATAACAAGGCACTAGCCACAACTCCACCCCCCCCCACCCCGATTCCCACTGCTGGCAATCGTTAGCCAACATCCTTTGCAGGGAACCCTAAATGAAATGTGAGGAATCTGGCAGAGGACAAAAGGAACCCTTATCTACAGAAGACTTGAAGAATGATCCTTCCCCCTCAACAGTCTCCCTTTTTTGTTCCTCCTGACAGTATTTACATATTGCAAAACCCATTTTACCTACTCCTCTAGAATCCCGACTTTAAGCAACACTAAAAACATTTCTTTACAGGACTCTGAGCTCTGTTGTCTCAAAGGTGTCCATTACACCATCCCCTGTACATTCTTGACCCTCCTCCCCCTCCTGAGAGGACGAAACTGCAGATTGATGTCCCCCACAGCAGGTGTGGGAACGCATAATTACTGCCCTGGCCCGGCCCAAACTCACGGGGGAGAGGGCGATCATCTCGAGGATTAAACCGAGGGGCCACGCTACTCTCTCTCCCTCGTACTTATCATCCAACCAGGTATCCCCATCTCTCAGCCACACAGTAGGATCATCACCCCATCTCAACATAGTTCCTGATAGGCCCAGTGAGCTGCCTCTAAATTCAGTACTTTCATTAGCCAACAGGCCATCTGTATATTTGTATGTTCTAAGTTTGTAACCCTACTCTGAGCCATCAATATTGATTCGCTCAGCATAATACAGTGCTGACTAAGATCTTCCAATTCATTCTTAAGACTTGCTATTGTTTTATCCTGATGTCTTTCAATTGTTGCAAACAGCCAAAAAGCATATACACCTAGGATATTTAAAAGTGGACACCAGCCATCTATCCAATGGGAAAAGCAGCTGCAGCTTCTAAAGTAACCAAACACAACTAAAGCGACTTTCAGCAATCAGAATAAGGCAGACCCCCACAAGACACTCCGCTTTAAATACACTCAGTGACCTGGCCTCCATAGCAGCACGTCGCAACGAATTCCACGGATTCAGCGCCCTCTGGTCCTAGACTCCCCCACTATAGGAAACATCCTATTCACATCCACTCCATCTAGGCCTTTCAACATTTGATAAGTTTCAATGAGATCCCCCTAACCCCATTCTTCTAAATTTCAGCAAGTACAAGCCCAGAGCCATCAAATGCTCTTTATATCATAAGCCTTTCAATTCTGGAACCATTTTCGTAAAATGTCTTTGAACCTTCTCCAATGTCATCACATCCTTTCTCAGATAAGGGGCCCAAAATTGCTCAGAATAAGTGGGGCCTCACAAGTGTTTTATAAAGCCTCAGCATTACATCCTTGTTTTTATATTCTAGTCCTCTCAAAATGAATGGTAACATTGCATTTGCCATCCTCACCACTGACTTAACTTTTAGGGAATCCTGCGCAAGGATTTCCCAAGTCCTTTGCATCTCGGATTTTTGAATTTTCTCCTCATTTAGAAAATAATCTATGCTTTTATTCCTTTTACCAAAGTGCATGACCCTACAGTTCCCAACACTGAGTTATCTGGTTTCTTCCCATATTCCCAAGATATGCTAGTCAGTAGGTTAATAGACCACCTCTAAGTTATCCCCAGTGTTTAGGTAAGTGGAAATGTCGAGGAGGAGTAAATGGGAATGTGGGAAGAGTGAAATTGAAATTATTTAGGGTTAGTGTAAATGGATGCTTAATGGTTGGAGTAGATTAAGTGGTCTGAAAGACCTATTTTCTGCATTGTATGGTTGTGAACCTTTGAAATTCTCTGTTCCAGATATAAATGTATGCTGAATCATTGAAAATACCCGGGGCAGGGATAAATATTTTTGAATGCTAATGGATCAAAGACTAAGAGGCTAGTTGAGTCATGTCTTATTGATTAACCGTGAGCCTGTTGAATGCTGGAGCAGATTTACACACTAAATCTCCTCTTAAACTTCTTCAACACCTAATCTGGTTTTAAGTAGAAATTTCACTTTTGTCAGATTAAAATGCTTATTTTTATTCTTATTTATTATTTATATTTATTATGACTGAGAACAATGACATGTAATAAAATCATAAACAGCCATCTTTGACAGTCTTCTCCTTTGTTCATTTTAAAGTGGTGAAGCAGAAATGTTATCAAAGAGCAGTGAGGGGAAGAGTGGATCACCACAACATGCACTGGAGACTACCTTTACCAGGAAAGTGGGTGCATTTGTTAACAAACCAGCCAGTCAGGTATGACTCCAAATATAACAGGGACTGAACAATTGACTTTCAATGCTATTAGTAACAAGTTTCCTCTTGCTTTATTTCAAAGTTCAATGTAAATTTATTATCAGAGTAGATATATGTCTAAGATTCACTTTCTTGCGGGCATACTCGGTAAATCCAAGCATCATAATAGAATTAATGAAAGGGCCAGACAAACGGCCAATGTGCAAAAGACAACAAACTGCAAATACAAAAGAGAAAAAATAATAGCAATAATAATAATAATAAATATGGAGAACATGAAATGAAGAATCCTTGAAAGTGCATCCATAGTTTGTGGGGACAGTTCAGTGATGGGGCAAGTGAAGTTGAATGAAGTTATCCCCCACAGATTCAAGAGCATGATGGTGGAGGGGTAATAACTGTTCCTGAACCTGCTAATGTTTCCCCTGAGGTTCCTGTGCCACCTTCCTGATGGCAGCAACAAGACAGGCGCATGACCTGCGTAGTGGGGATCCCTGATGATGGATGCTGCTTTCCTGCAACAGCTCTCCATGTAGATGTGCTAATATTTATGTTAGATGTCCAACTTTTATGTGTTTTGAGCATTTTTAGTGGTCATTCCCTCTGTTTACCTAAATATGTGTCAATGTGGATGTTCACAAACAGTTAAAAACTGCAGGAAGTTTTACCTGTGCTGTTAAGACACCTTCCCTAGTCCTCTCCCAAACAATTTACTAAGAAGGAAAAAAAGTAATAATTTATGGACATTTCAGGAGCTTTATTGTTGATGCTGAAAGAGTTAACTAACCAATTTGTGTGTGTGTGTGTGTGTGTGTGTGTCTCAGTCAGTCAGTCAGTGGGTGCTGTCCTGAATCCAGGGTTGGCGGCTATGCACCTCCATCTTCTTCGATCTTGTGACAGCACTGAGTACAGCCTCTCCTCCAGTTTGTTCCCACTGGCCACCTTGGCACCGCCCCCGCCGAACTCGAGCCCGAGGCCGTGTCGGCCTCCAGCCACGGCCGCTTCTTCGAGCTCAGCTGTTCCTTAGGTGGAGGCCTTGGGCAGGTCCAGGCACACGGTGCAGCGCCCAAGTTCATCGTATCTCTTCTAACTAGGTGCATAGCATACGATTCGTAGATACGTGGTGAGGCTTTAATCTCTTCCATGGAAGATGGCCGTTGGCTCACAAGGAGCTCATCTGCCCTTTGTCAGGTCTTGTTTTTTTCAGTCCTGCTGGGTGTCCTCACACCCTCCTCCCAGACTAAGTCCGGTGGGCGAGCCGGCCCAGGTCGCCGACCATTCGACCACGACCCCCGGCCGAGCGCCGGGTGCCCACCCCCTGCCAAATCTCTCCAAGCGTCCGGCACCCAACCAAAAACTTTGGTCAAGCAGCCAGCAACCAAACATCACTAAAACTATATATGTATGTTCCCACCCTGATAAGGGTACCTATCTATGTTGTCCACACGATTACACTCTTGTAATCTTAAGATATCACTGTGTGTATTTTCATGGTCTTCTGCTGCTGTAGCCCATCCTCTTCAAGGTTTGACATATTGTAATATGTTCAGACATGCTCTTCTGCACACCACTGCTATAACACGTGGTTATTTGAATTACTGTCACCTTTCTGTCAACTTTCACCACTTCAGCCATTTCCTTAAACCCTTCTTATTAACAAGCTGTTTTCCCCCACAGAACTACATCTCGCTGGATGTTTTTTGAATTTCACATCATTCTCTGTAAACTCTATAGACTGTTGAGCATGAAAATCCACGAGAGCAGCAGTTTCTGAGAAACTCAGACCACCCCGTCTGGCACCAAAATCAATCCATGGTCAAAGTCACTCAGATTACATTCCTTCCCCATTCTGATGTTTGGTCTGAACCACAACTAAACTTCTTGACTATGAGGGATATAGATAGGGTAAATACCAACAGGCTTTTCCATTGAGGTTGGGTGAGACTAGAACTGGAAGTGTGGCTTAAGAGTGAAAGTCAAAATGTTTAAAGGCAACATAAGGGGGAACTTCACTCAGAGCATGGTGAGAATGTTGAATGCATGTTCAATTTCAACACTTAAGAGAAATTTGGTTAAGTACATGGAACAGAGGGGTATGGAGAGCTATGGTCTGGGTACAGGTTGATGGAAAAGTGCAGATTAATAGTTCAACATGGACTAGATTAGTTGAAAGGCATAGTTATGTGCTGTAGTGTCTGCATGCTGTTATGCTTTGAGTTGCTGTCACATAATTGGCTGATTAGATATTTGCAGGTGTACCTAAAAATATGGCCACTGAGTGAGTGTGTGTGTGTGTGTGTATATGTGTCTATGTGGGTGTGCGTGCAACTGCCCTTTCATTGGTAACTTCATGTCAACTTTGTAATGACACTTGATGGCAGTCACAGTCGAAAACTTTTGCCGATTCCTGAACATCCACTATGATCTAAGGAACCCTTCAGTGACTCTTAAACCAAAAAAAGAAAAACTAGCTTTATAACCATATCAGGTGTTTCAACAGCAGATTTAATTTAACTTTAGTTTTGTCATAGTCTTAAAATTGCTTATGAATTCAAAGTGACTGATCACAGTTTTGCTTGCACTGAGAAAATAGCAAGAGAAATGGAATGTTAAGCATTCTATGTAGCTTAACCAGTGTGCCATATTTTTGGAGAACTCCGTAATGTGTTTCAGTAATTGACTAAAGTGAATGATTATAGATTACATTTTTTTAATGTTTGTCTATTCTTATCATGATCAGATTTAGTCATATAACTTATGGTTTCCTGTTTTACACAGGTTACTGCTGTCAAAATGGATTTGCCGTTTGCTATGTTTGCATCAAAAATTATTGAATCTGAGGACACTGATGTTATGGTGAGTCTGGCAAGAAATATAAATCCTTCAGAAACTTGAAAGGTTTTAAAGCTGGTTTAAAACATCTTTTGCTGTATGGTCTTTTTAATATAAACCATCAGCTAAAAGATGAGAGTAGTTAACCTTTCTTATTGACGGGCCAAGCTATTGAACAAAGGCTTCATTTTCGCTTCTTGTGTTCATATATATTTCTCAGATCTCTGCTGACATGAACGTTCTTCATTTCTGTTGAACTAGGGAGCTGACTACCACTAGGATTTAAAATCTTCCCATATCTAGCGTAAGAGTAATCCTAGTTTTATCAAACCTATGAATAATCCAGTCTATCTCTTTTCTGTAATTTATTAAATGTTCTGAAATATGTATAAACTTTGAGTTCAAGCACTGCTTCTTCCTGCCTCCATCTCGAGCTGGAAATATTTCAGCCATGTCTTACCAGCATGTCACCCCAATTTCCAATTAAATGTACAGTTTTCTCCTGCTGTGTCTTTCCTCTTCGGAACTGATCCTAGAATCTGACAGTGGTGGGAACTGATCCTAGAATCTTATAATGGATGCCAAATTATGACTGTAATTCAATGTTTCATCGCTCAGTGATGCAATTCTAGTGTGCCATCTGACATTGGCTACCTGGCAGGTTCTTTTTGTTTATGTAACGGTTTGCCTGATTGCTGCTGTTTAGCAACCTATTACATCTGTATGGATGGCATCTTTCTACTTTAACACAGGTAAATCCCCCTGATTCCCCAGCCCAAGATTCGCCCCTGCATGCCAGTCTTCACTCAGACCAGTCCAGCGGTAGCAGTGGCCTCACACAGGATGAATTTGTTATGGTGGAACTTGTAAGTCTTTTATTTCTGGCACTTCGGGCTACTTGTTTAACCTAAAGTAACATTGTAGGCTTGTTGCTCAGTTGTTCATAAATCACCACCTTTCACTTGCATCGCAACTAAGAATGCAGATTATCTTAAGGGCATTGATAGAGTGAAATCCTATCGCATTCCAACATTGCCTGATCTAGTTTATTTTGAAGGGATCCCATTGGATGACACATATTAAGTGCATGTCGTCAAAGATATTAAAGATAATGCTGATATCAATAATTTTTGATTAAATATTTTGAGCATAAAAAACACAAAATACTCAAGCAACACACATCAAAGTTGCTGGTGAACGCAGCAGGCCAAGCAGCATCTGTAGGAAGAGGTGCAGTCGACGTTTCAGGCCGAGACCCTTCATCAGGACTAACTGAAGGAAGAGGAAAATACTCAATGTAGCCATCTTTCTGAACAGCTGAAAATCTTCTCTTCTTAGCACATCATGGTCCACTGTCTGGGTCAGTCTTTCAAATTGTCCTTAGGTTTAGCTCCTCTTCTTGGATCCTTCCTTTCTCAGGGATGAGGTCTTTGGAGCTTCTGTTGGTGTTTCTGTAGCACTGGGTTTTTATGGGATGGAGTTGTTAGCCCCATGCCCAACCTTCCCCCTTTTGCAGCCACGCTTAGGATCATCCATGGCGGAGTTCTTGGAAAAACCTCCTATCTGCAAATTATAATTCCAATTAATGTTCTAGAGCAAGTAATTGCTGGTTTTGAAAACCAACTTTACATGACCTCCATAATCTATAACTTGAAGTAATCTTCATGTTATAAAAAGACGAAAGAATGGTAAATTCAAAGAACGAATGACTGCAGAAAAATAAGTATGGCAAAAGCACAGTCAAAAGGATTTTTTTGGTAGTTGTACAAAGTTGACAAATAAACTTTGATCCAAAAATGCAAGTTCAAATCTCACCAGGTTGCTGACAATTTTAAATTTATCTATTTAAATGAACATGGATTTTTAAAAATATATTAGGTTCACTAATGTCATTCCTGGAAGGGCATTCTATATCCTCGCCCAGTGTGGTATGTCACTGTGACCCCAGACACACCAACATACCCAGAAATGGCTCAGCAAGCTTCTGACTTTGGAGTATGTAGGGATGGACAACAAGCATCACCAATGCCCAGAGACCCTGAACAAATAATTTCAAAATGGTAGCAGTTACACCATAATCAAGGAGTGGTTAGTGAGTTGTGCTTGAGTTAGCCTCTCCCCTTAATAGAAGAGAACTCTGAGGAGTGAAGAATCCAATTTTTTTTAAGATGGACAGAGACAAAAACAATAATGGTTTGCTTTCTTTTATGTTAAGTATAAAATGGCAGCCTCTGTATCTTCCTTTACTCATATATTCTGACCTCAGAATGCTGTCTGTGTGGAGTTTTTCCTGTTCTCCTTGTTACCACATGGTTTTCCTCCAGGTGCTTCAGTTTCTCCCTTATCCAATTGACATGGGTTGATCAGTTAGTTGGCCACTCTGTATTGCCCCTCGTCTGTAAGTGAGTGCTCGAATCTGAGGGAAGGTGAAAATGTGGTGAGAATTTTAAAAATGGGATTGATGTAGGATTAGTGTAAAAATGGGACATTGTATGGGCTCGATGGACCTATTTCTAAGCTGACTTGGAAGCAGGAAGGACTTAGGAAGAATTCTAGGCAGGATGTCTCATGGGACAGCAGTTTATGATAAAGTAGAAGTGGGAAAGGAAATGCTTAAGATAAAATATTTCAGACTGTTGGAGCCCAACAAGGTGAATTGGGACTTAGCCACGCTATGATCACACGATAATGAGAGTATTGAAATCAAGCTGCAAAGACCCATTAGTGCTTGGCAGGGTTTCGAATGATGGAGTTTTATTTATCACACGTTTTTTTGGCAGCAATACAGTGCCAGGCAAAATATTACTATTAATAAAAATAAATAGTGCAAAACAGAATTAGTGAGTTCAGTTCATAGACCATTCAGAAATCTGATGGTGGAGGGAAGAAGCTGTTCCTAAAACATTGAGTCTTAGGGCCCTCGCACCCAAGAAGAGAGGACGTCCCGCCTGGTGAGGGTCCCTAATGATGGTTGCTGCCTTCTTGAGGCACAGCCTTTTGAAGTTAGCTTTTGTGGTGGGGAGGCTTGTTCCCGTGATGGTGCTGGCTGAGTCTCCAACTCGTTAGCCTCTTGCTGTCCTGTGCATTGGAGCCTCCATTTCAGGTGGTGATGCGACCAGTCAGAATGCTCTTCACGCTATATCTGTAGAAATTTGCTAGCTTCATTAGTGACATAGTAAATCTCTCAAACTTCTAATAAAGCATAGCCACTGGAATGCTGCCTTCATGATTGCATCAGTATGTTGGGTCCAGGATGTTGACACCCAGGAACTTGGAGCGCTCAGAGAGGTAGGGGTTCAACATAATATTATAAATTGGGTTTTAGGTGTACACTTGGAATTAGGTGAAAATTCTGTCAGTGGCAGTACGGGCTTCAGGGAGAGTACATCTCTAGATTGAACCATTGAGTGAAGCCTAAGGACAATCTCTTGATAGAGATTGTCTTAAGAACAAATAACTATGATTGCTAATAGAAAAAAGACCTTAATTGCAAGAGTATGGAATATTAAAATGTCTATTTGAATAAATACAATGTAAGTGCTTATACTTAAACCCTGGCAGCCATTTCCCTGCATGCAAAAAAGCTCCCTGTGCCAGATCCAATATTGTAAACCAAATGAGAAGGTTCCAATGTCCATCCACAATTGGGACATCACTTCTGACAGCTTCTATCAAATTTGGAATTTCTGTGACTGAGTGCGTCCATTGAAACTTTCATAGTCGTACAGAAATACCAGTGTGTATCTTCCATATCAGCTGCTGTCCCCTGTGGAAACATTACTTTTAACCATATTCCACATTCTTAGATGTTGGGTTTTATCTGCTGTACTTTGACTATTTTACTGCCTTGTAGACTTCTTTGATGCTCAGAATTAAAACAGCTTCTGTTTTAAATTTGGATAATACTCTATAACTTGTCCCATATTCTAATCTCTTAGCATTTCTGTTCAAAGTAGTTTGCCTGAGCCTCTGATAATTTGGAATTAGTTCACTTTTGTTATTTTTGTTGTGTCTGCGTAAAAAAGAGCATGACACAAAATTTAAAAACTCAAATGGTACTGCCTGGCTTTTTTACTACTTTGAAATCAAAAAGATTCTTCAAATTGGTCAGGCAATTGAACTGCTGAAGGTGCTAAAATTAAATCTTGAACACTTCTGATAAAGTACAAGAGAAATAAGTTTTCTCATCCTGCAGTCTATAAGTTTGTAGACTCAAAAGTTGAATAATTTTACAAAGTAATTAATTCCTGAAGGATGACAAGCCGACGACTCCCATACAGAGAAATAATTATTTCTGGATAATGAAACAGGACACTATTCTCAGTTTTAACAAATTAGCATCAGTTTTTATACGAGTTGCTTTTCTTTTAAAGTCATATAGTACAAACATACTATTTTGAACATTGATCTGCTCTTCTGTCAAAGAGCATTTTATCACAACCACCCATGTTACCATGTTTGTCTATAGAATCTACTGTGTTTAACAGCTATTGATCAAATACATTTGCTACTTGCGCGTCAAGTTTTGTAGGCAAGTTGTATCTCTATCCTTATGCTTAACTTCCTTTCAAAATAAAATTTAATGTAACAAATTTTTCTTTATCTGCAATTTAGAAGCCTGCCTTCTCAAAGGATGATTTTCTACCCATGGATCTTGGCACCTTTTACAGGGAATTTCAGAACCCGCCTCAGTTGAGCAGTCTCTCCATAGATATCAGCGCACAGTCAATGGCTGAGGATCTGGTAAGAAGAGAGTTATGGAGTTGCATTAAAGCAACAACGTTTGAATACATGGTACACGTGCACTAATGGACATAAATCACAATACATTGAGTTTGGCTACTTGCTTTTTCGCTGCTGCTGTGATCACATTATAGTGCTCTGTGGGAGAGGAAGTAACAAATACCCATCTGTCAGCAGCCTGATATCATAACAGAAGGCCAAAGCAGTTCAAAAATGAAAGCACCATCATCAGTATTTTAATATGTTTGCCATTGCTTTTATATAAAATTCATGTGTCATGCTGCTAATAGTAGAAAGCATATACATTTACACTGTGTTTGCATGCTGCTCTTGTACGACATGCTGCTTTATTCTTCTGTTTTCAACTCTACTATATTGTGTTTAAAATAATTATTAATGCAATGGAATTTATTGTCAAATAAACCCACTGTCTGTTTTCCTCTTTCTCCGGCCCATCCCACAAATAAAATTAATGGGTCATAGTGAGGTACATTCCTTGAGACATCTAATTGGATGTAATATGACCAGTACATTCAAATGACAGTCCTGGAACTTGGCCTCAGAAAGGAGCATATGTCACACACCTGATGTACTGATCTGTTCCTTTCTGGATCTAAATGTAATATCCCTTCTGTACTGATGGTACAGCCACTTACATGGAAGGTGTCTCCATAAACCTAATAGAGTCAGTTTGATAGCTTCTGTGAAAGCTCATGCATTTTCAAATAATCTGAAAGGAAAATTAACCTCCTGGGCTTCTTACCTGAACATTGCCAAGAATAAAATCAACACACCTTTTTACCTTTCCACCATCAACCACATAATTTGATGTTAAATCCAAGTACACATGTAACGAGTGACTACCTCAGTGTGATATAGAATGGTCCTTGATGCTCAAGTAACTGCACCTGTTCGTAAGTCATTACTACCTCCTTAGAAACTGAAGAGCTTTACTTTAATCTTCTACTTTTGTATAAAATAATGTAGAGTATGTTTTAAATGAGACATTGAAAGATGTTAATGCTCAAAGGAATCTAGATATTCTGGTATACAAATCTGTAAGTTTACATGCAGGTATAGCACGCAATTAAGAAGACAAGCAACTTGTTGTTCATTATTAAGTAGGATTTGATTGCAAGAATAAAGATGTATTGTTTCAATTACGTAAGGCATGCTATTACGTACAGATCTGGCTCCCTACCTGAGAAAGGATGTGATAGAGGAAGTGCAGTGAATACCTGAATTGGAGGGGTTAGACAGACAGGGCCGATACTCCAATGATCTCATTAAAATGTATAAAATTCTTGTGCCTTAATGGGGTAGATTTGGAGTTGAAATTTCCTCTGCTGAAGTAATGACCCAAACCTAAAGTTCTGAGGGTTGGCCTTTCCGGTCACAGAAGAAACCATATTTCTTCACCCAGAGAATAATTAACCTTTTGAATTCTCCAAAGAAGGTAATGGAGGCTCAGACACCAAGTACATTCAAAGCTGAGCTCAGCAGATTTTTCTGTTAATGGATTTTAGGGATATGGTGTTTGTGAAAGAAATGATGCTGAGGTTAACAATCTCCTTGAATTGCATGAGGGTTCAAATGTACTGCTCCTGTTGTTCCTTATATTGTACATGAGCACTAATATGTTGGGGAAGAGAAATATAAACAATCTGCTGAAGGAACCTACAAAGAACTACTTTAAGCCTTCATTGGGATACTGTGATAATCATAACCTGATCCCATAGTCTATCCCACCCCATCCTCTGAAACTTCAGCCCAAGTTCAGTGTTCAGTTTGTGGGGAACATGGTCCCAAGCTTTACAAACTAACAGTTGAAGAAATGGAAGGTGTTGTGTTTTGTAGCTCCAAAACATAAAATTAATTGAAAGTAAAACAAGGAAGCCCAAAAGATGCGTGGAAACTCTGTTTTTACTTTTAGTGAGGTGTACACTAATGACATGGTGGTATGATGACATATGACATATGACATTCACATACTTTTACATATAACCCCAAATGCATTATGTAAACAACAAAGAATGCTTAATCAAACAATATATTATTCAAATGTTACTGAAATATTAAATACACTACACTCTTTTACACATTTGCATAGAATGCTTCTCAACTCAAATATGTAATATATTGGTCTCCTGTGTATGTGTGTGTGTAAATATATATATATAAAATTTACGCACACACTCAGTATATTGTACAATGTAACTTCAACAGGTAGGTAGTCATCTTGAGGTCATTTAAAACTTAGACACCACTGTTACGTTGTGTAACTCAAAAACATAAAACTAGTTGAAAGAAAAACAAGCCTGAGAGATGCGTGTAAACTTCACTTTTACTTTTAGCAAGGTGCACACTTATGACATGGTGGCATGATGACGTATGTTTACATTTAACACACAATGCATTATGTAAGAATGCTTAATCAAACAGTATGTTTACAATATTACTTAAACATTACTGAAATAATAAATACACAAGAGAAAGCACTTATGCCTGCAACATTTCCTTGAAAAGATGTTGTCCCCAATATGGGTCAGACAAATTAAATTCAAAATTGAAAGAAAGATGACAAATAATAAGCAGTACAGGGTTGAACAACTAGAAATAATTTAAACTTGTTGCCAAACCGTCTGGGGACTCCTGCATTTAACTGTGTATAGTATTCATTTAAATGATTAAAAATTTGTGCAGATACTGGCAGAATAAAAGGCATAGTGAATTATTTTCAGAAACAAAGGAAGCTGTTGAAGAATATTAACAAGATGGTGAAATAGCCAAAAGTAAATGGTAGATGGAAATGGGGTAGAATATTTTGTATAGATTATCCTGTGTTGGATGACTACAGAGATTCATGAGTTAAAAGCTTGAGATATAAAAAATCCATATTAAATAAGTAGAAATTGAAAGTCAAAGGTATAATTGTGAATCTATGTAGAACATTGGAGAAAATATCAGCATTTCGGGGTAGCATGAACAAGTGGTTGGAGGAAGAAGAACAAAGAAATATAATAATCAGCAGAAAAGTGGGATTGGATTTGGTTGAACAAAGGTTCTAACCAGCACATTTGGAGAACTTCTTGATCTTCAAAGGTGCCAAGAGTTTTGTAATCAACTCAAACCTGTCTCATTCTAAGTCATTAGCTTCGATGTCTTATGGCCTTATATTAACATACAATCCCAACAATTATATTCCCCCATTGCTCCTCTGGAATGTCAGTGTATATTGGGGGCTCATATTGAAGTACCGAGCACTTGATACAAAGTTGAATGTCCTATCAACTGAAGAATAAGAACAAATGTGAGGCTGCAAAATATTTCTAATATTTTTTAATTCATTTTATTTCTGCCTCAGGATTCCTTACCGGAAAAGCTGGCGATCTATGAGAAGAATATGGAAGAATTTGATGCGTTTGTAGACACCCTTCAGTAACCATTGACAATATCTTCCCCAGCTTTAGAAACAATACCTGCAACAAGCACCAATGTTTAAAATTGTTTTCCCTCTATAAATAAAATGTATATATTTTTAGAAGTACAGAACCCCCTTATTTCTATAGATGTCTATCTGCAATCTGTAAGTACATTTTCTAGTTGCACTTACTGATCTGCTATAATTGAAAAGTGAAAGTCTACCTTATTGTACACATGTGTAAATATCTTGTAAAGCCAAACAATATTTAATCAATGTATTTCTTTCTATTGAAGTAGGAAGTTTTGTGTGCTTCTTGCAACTCTGGTTGTATTCTAAGGATGGTTTATAATTTAAATTGCGGCATGTTTGTTTCAGACCCAATGATTTGTAGTTTGTCACTTCACTGTAGAGAAATAAAACACTGAACCATTTGAGCCAATGGCATCTTGATCAACTGGGTGATAAAACTGAAAATGCTTACTGTTCAGGACTTAAGATCTCACAGCCTTCATTACCTTTTCACATTCTGATGAAATATTATCATTTATCTTATAGAAATATGACAATATGCGTTTCACATATCGAATGTAAGTTGGAAGTTCCTAAAAATTGAGTCTCCAACTGGTAAATGGTATGTATGAATGACTCATGATTATGTGTGCCTAACAGAAAGCCACTTGACTTGGTAGCCGTATGATATCCTGATAGTTTAGGGAATCAAAGTCAAGGCAACCTTGGGAAAATGGTAGCCACAGAACAATTGTGGGATTTTAGATTCAAAAATGACTTGGACTGTATGACTGAGTGGATTTATGTATTCAACTCTTCTTTAGAAATTGGAACAATGTTCTGGCACAGTTGAGTTTATCCAACAGCTCCCAGAGATAAATGATAAAAACACAAAGAGAACAATAGGGAAAGGTCAAAAGTAAATGGCCTTGATCTATGAATACAAAGGGAATTAGTGGATTTAATGTTTCTCACCAGTCAGTCCTAACCTGCCATCACCCACTGAACTCCCTATTTTAGGTTAGTTTTACAAATGTTTTCACTGTGAATAAATGACAGAGTTCGGAGACTTGCTACTTCACACTCCACTCCTGTCTGTGTGATGTTTGCACGTTTTCTCTGTGTCCAAGTAGAATTCCACTGGATGTTCTGGTTTCCTCCCACATTCCAAAGAATCTGTGGAATTGATGGGAACGTGGAAGAGTAAAATGAAATAAGCTGATTTTGGTGCGTTATGGTCTCAATAGATAGTGGGCCCCAGTGCCTCTTCTGTTTACTATATGACGCTGTTTTAAAACCTTTTTGATTTAAATTGTTAGCCCACAAGCATTAGGAGGTTAATATCCCAGTGGAAAATGAATTGCTGACTGTATCCTTGGTACTTTTAAATTCTATATTATATCTATAATCTCCTCTATTCTGGAGAACTCTGCACAACCTCTTTTTGCATCTTCATCTAAATTCTCATTCTTACCAAAGGTCCTGTCTATAATTACAAGAAAAATGGGTGAGATAACATCTCTGGAGCAAGACGACTTGAGAGAAAACACTCCCAGTTCTGACAGAGTTTTCAACCTACAACTAACTTTGTTTCTCTTTCCACATGCACTGCTTGATCTGCTGAGTGTTTCTAGCCATTTCCTGGTTTTTCTTCAGACTCTGTGAGAGAGCACCGAAACAGGCCCTTGTGCCCAACCAATCTATGCCAACTAAGACTCCCATTTTCCTGCATCTGGCCCAGAACCCTCTAAACCTTGACTATCCATTTTGTGGCAAATCAGGGTGGACAAATCTCCAGAACCAGACAAGCTGTTACCTTGGACCATGTGGGAGGCAAGTGCAAAAATTGCAGAGGCCCTAGCAGAGATATTTAAATCATCCTTAGCAGCAGGTAAGGTACCAGAGGATTGGATAGCTAATGTTCTACTGTTCAAGAAAGACTTGGAGAATAAACCAGGAAATTACAGGCCGGTGAGCCTAACTGTCCTTGACTAACTTTGTTTTTTAAATATACCTGTTTCAAACACTTCTTTCCATATGCAGACACCCTTTGGCTGACAGAAGTTGCCCCTTGGCCCCTAATAAATCTGTCTCCTGTCCTATGTCCTCTAGTGCTTGATATCCCCAACCTTTGGCAACAGACTATGCATTCACCCTATCTGATTTTATACACCTCTGTAATGTCAACCCTTATTCTCCTATGCTGCAGTGAATAAAGTCCCAACTTGATCAACCTTCCCTTGATCCTGTCAACATAATTGTAAATCTCCTTTCCAGCTTAGTGTATCTTCATCATCTGCAGTCCCTTTTTTGTTATCATAATCTCTGCATCTTTAGCTTCCTTCGTCGCTAGGTCGCGTCTGGAATTTCCAGTTGGCGGACAATTTCCCTCCACGCCGCTCTGACATATTGGGAAATCATATACTCGGCAGGTTACAGCAGTGGTCTCCACCAACGCCTGCTGGACTGCCTTCTTGACCGTTGGTCCATTAATCAGTCTCCTCCGCTCAATCTGCCAGAATAGTAGCTTCCTTACCTTAATACTATTGCTGTTATCTATTTAAGCCCTTTCAGAAACCTACTGTCTGAACCAGTATGAGAAGCAAATTTAATGTTAGCTTTCAAAAAGGAAGCAGGATATTATCAGGAAAAGAAAGCCTATAGATTACAGAGAAAGGAGTAGGGAAGATGATTATAATGGACAGCTCTTCGGCAAGCTAACACATGTTCTTTAATCAAGTTTTTAACCACTACATGCATAACTCCTGATTCATTGCTTTTTTTTTCCGATTGTGCTGCCGTAATGTTTCGTTTAAATGCAGAATACAAAAGAAAAATAACGGTTACAGAAAAATCGCTGCAACGTAAGTATTGCCCACTAGATGGCAGTGACGTCTTGATTACTGAGTACTGCATTCGTATTAGGACAGAAAGTGTAGGTCCTGCACCTGTTTAGAATTAATAAAATTTAAGTGAGTGTTAATTGATATGGTTATGGGGAGCTGAGGCCAGCATAGATCACACTAAATGGTGGGGCAGAGCTGAGTGCCCCACTACTGTTCCTGATTTCTTGTGTTATGGATCACCAGTTAAAATGAAGGAATTACAATACGTACACATAATCCAAGTCAGGACAAGGTAAGACAATGCTGAAAGCTTGGGGCTCCCACACACTTGCAGCCCTTATCCTAATTGCATCAACATTTTTCCCTTTTCTCTGTGAATAAAATGTACCAGTAACCTAAGGCCCTTGCAGGAAGTTGGTAGGTTGAGGTTAAGTCGGGGTTGTAAATAAATAAAGAAGTACCCACAGTTCAACTACAGAAGTCCAATTGGTGGGCATTCTTACCAGGAATTCACACATCCATAGAATGTGCTTCTCAAAATACTGCAACAGGAAGTTAGATAAGTAATTCCCAGTTTGAGATGGACTGAAATTCTGAGCAAAGGATACTCGAGCTCTATTTTGTAAATTCCCCTTTCTTTCCCATTTATCCTGCATAAACAGGAAGACTAAAATTAGATGTGGGGATGGAGTAACCTATAATTTCTGGAATTGTGCCACACTTTATTCCTCTTGCTTCAACTGAAATATAAAAGAAGCTTCAGAAACTTCACCTGCGAGAAGTATCATCCAGCTGTAGCTTCTAACACTCTGCATTAAGGAGTGCAAGCTGGAACTGGATGAACTCTGGATCATTCAGGAGGCTGAGAGGGTGATAGACAGGACATATAGAGAGGTAGTTACACCCAAGGTGCACGATACAGAAAACTGGATGACAGGAAGGGGAAGGGTTTAGACACCCAGTCTATACGTGGATACTGTTGGGGTGGATGGCCTAGCAAAGGAAAGTTGCAGTGCTTAGCTCTCTGGCACTGAGTCTGACTCTGGCTCAGAAGGGAAGGGGGGGAAAAGAGGTGTGCTGCAGTGATGGAGGATTCATTAGGGGAACAGAAGGGGGGTTCTGTGGACAATGTCAAGATTCCTGGACAGTATTTGCCTTCCAGGTGCCAGGGTCTGGGACATCTCAGATTGAGTCCTCAGCTTTCTTAAGTTGGAGAGAAGGCAGCCGGTAGTCATGGTGCATATATATAGGCATCCATTAGTCTCATGAGACCATGGATTTGCGCCTTGGAAGGTTTTCCAGGGCACAGGCCTGCGCAAGGTTGTATGGAAGACCAGCAGTTGCCCATGCTGCAAGTCTCCCCTCTCCACGCCACCAATGTTGTCTAAGGGAAGAGCACTAGGGCCGATACAGCTTGGCACCAGTGTCGTTGCAGAGCAATGTGCGGTTAAGTGCCTTGCTTAAGGACACTACACGTTGCCTCAGCTGAGGCTCGAACTAGCAACCTTCAAATCACTAGACCAATGCCTTAACCACTTGGCCATGCGCCAACACATGGTGTGTATAGGTACCAATGACATAGGAAGAGGGTCAAGTTTCTGCAAAATGAGTTCAGGGAGTTAGGTGCTAAGTTAAAGGACAGGACCTCCAGGGTTGTGATCTTGGAACTGCTACCCATGCCACATGCTAATATGACCAGAAGTAGGAAGATTAGTTTAACATGTGGCTAAAGGGTTAATGTAGGAGGGAAGGCTTCAGATTTTTGGATCATTGGGCTCTCTTTCAGGGAAGGTGGGACCTGCGCCTGAATTAGAGAGGGGACTAATATCCTAGTGGGAAAGTTTACAAGTGATGCATGGAGGGGTTTAAACTAGAGCTGTAGGGGAATGGGAACCAGAGTGCCAGAACAGTTAGTGAAGATGTGGAGACAGATGTTGTTAAGACCTCAGACAAAGTCAGGAATCAAAATGTTGAGCATGGTGGGACTAGTGTTCTGAGTTGCTTATATTTCAATGCAAGAAGGATGTAGGAAATGCAGATGAACTCAGGGCATAGATCAGCACGTGGAACTAAGATACTGTAGCCATTAGCAAGACTTTGTAGCAGGGCTGGCAGCTCAGTATTCTGGGGTTCCATTGTTTTAGATATGATGGAGCAGGAGGGGTTAAGGGGGGGTGATATTACTAGACAGGGAAAATGTCATGGCAATGCTTAGGACAGACTGGTGAACTTGTCTAGTGAAGTTTTGTGGGTGGAACTGAGGAATAAGAAAGGTATGATCACATCATTGGGGCTATATTATAGATCATCCATCAGTCCATGGTTTGTAGAGGTATCATAACTTCCCACATATTGACTTGGACTCCCATACTGTAAAAAGAGTAGATGGGATAGAGTTTGTCAAATGTGTTCAGCAAAGTTTCCTTAATGGCTATATAGAAGTCCTAACAAGAGAGTGTGTAATACTGGATCTGCTATTAGGGAATGAGACGGGGCAGGTAACAGAAGTTTGTATAGGGAAACACTGCATCTAGTGGTCATAATACCATTAGTTTCAAGGTGATTATGAAAAAGGATAGGTCTGGTCCTCAGGTTGAGATTCTAAAGTGGAGAAAGACCAATTTTAATGATATCAGAAAGGATCTGGCAAAGGTGTACTTGGTAAGTAGGAGGCATTCAAATGTGAAATTTTGAAAGTACAAAGCTTATATGTTCCTGTCAGAATAAAAGGCAAGGATAACATGTTTAGGGGACCTTAGTTTTTGTGAGATATTGAGGCTCTGGTTAAGAAAAAGAAAAGGAGGTGCACATCAGGTATAGGCAGATAGGAACAAATGAGGCACTTGAGGAGAATAAGGCGTGCAAGGAGATGTCCAAAAAAATCATGAAGGTTAAAAGAAGGCATAAGGTTGTTCTAGCAGACAAGGTGAATGAGAATCCTAAGAGCTTCGACGGATACGTTGAGAGCAAAAGGATTGCAAGGGACGAAATTGGTTCTCTGGAAAATCAGAATGGTAATCTCTGCATGGAACCAAGAGAGGTGGGGGAGATCTTAAATAGATTTTTTGCATCTATATTTACTTGGGAGACATGTACAGATTCTATAGAAGTCAGGCAAAGCAACAGTGAGGTTGTGGTCCCGATACAGATTGCAGAGGAGGAGGTGTTTTACCTTGGACCCTGTGAGGGGCAAGTGCAAAAATTGCAGGGGCCCTTGCAGAGATATTTAAATCATCCTTAGCAGCAGGTAAGATACCAGAGCATTGGATAGCTAATGTTCTGCTTTTCAAGAAAGATTTAGAGAATAAACCAGGGAATAATAGGCTGCTGAGTCTGATATCAGTGGTGGGAAAGATATCAGAAGGTATTCTAAGGGACCGGATATATGAGTATTTGGATAGACAGGGATTGATTAAGGATAGTCAGCATAGCTTTGTGCATGGTAGATCATGACTAACCTACCTTGTAGAATTTTTCGAGGATGTTAACAGGAAAATAATGAAGGCAAAACAGTGGATGTTGTCTACATGGACCTCAGCAAGACATTTGACAAGGTCCTGCATGGGAGGTTGGTCAAGAAGGTTCAGTTGCTTAGCATACAAGATGAGGTAGTATATAGAATTAGATATTGGCTTTGCAGGGGAAGCCAGAGAGTGGTAGTAGATATTTGCCTCTGACTGGAGACCCGTGACTAGTGGAGTACTGCAGGTATTGATGTTGGGTCCACTGTTACTTGTCATCTATATCAACAACTTGGATGATAATGTCACTGGCTGGATCATCAAATTTGCAGAAGACACCAAGACTGGAGGTGCAGTGGACAGTGAGGAAGACTATCAAAGCTTGCAGAGAGTTCTGGAACAGCTGGGAAAATGGGCTGAAAAATAGTACATGGAATTTAATGCAGACAAGTGTGAAGCATTGTACTTTGGAAGGACCAACCTGGGTAGGTCTTACACAGCAGACCACTAAGGAGTGCAGTAGAACAAAGGGATACGGGAATTATAGGCATCCTTTAATCTCATGAGACCATGGACCTTGGAAGGTTTCCAGGGTGCAGGCCTGAGCAAGGTTGTATGGAAAACCAGCAGTTGCCCATGCAGCAAGTCTCCCCTCTCCACGACACTGATGTTGTCCAAGGGAAGGGCAAGAGCCAATACAGCTTGGCACCAGTGTCTTCGCAGGAGTTGCCAGAACGAGGTTGAAGGCAACGTCGGACTGCCTTAGGGACTCCAGCTCTGGATTTGTCCTTGGGGTTTACTCCCGAAGCCTTTCTCATGAGTCCTTATGGCCGCAAGGCAGCAGAGGTTTGAAATCAGAGTTTTCCCTCTCTTAGATGGACTGCCTTCCCAGGCTGACGAGCTCCATCTACCCGATTATAAGATATATAGATAGACTAAATGTAAGCAGACTTCTTCCACTGACGTTGGATCAGACTGAACCACAGGTCGTGGGTTAAAGGTGAAATGTTTAAGGGGAACAGGAGGGAAAACTTCACTCAGAGGGTGGTGAGAGTGTGGAATCAGATGCCCCCGCAACATCCCCCAAGTTGTGGATTCGATTTTGATTTCAATGTTTCAGTAGTTTGGATAGATGCATGGATGGCAGAGGTATGGTTAGGTTTAATCATTCTGCACAAACTAGATGGGCTGAAGGGTCTGTTTCTGTGCTGTAGTTTTCCATGACTCTATAACTCTAAACATGTTCGGCTAACACACTTGCAATTCCACTCACAATCAAGTGGTGGCATTTTATGTGGAAACACAAGCTTAGATTTTCTGACCACGAGATGGAGCATGAGGAAGTTCTAAAAATGCAAGCAAGTTGGACTACCCTGCATTTGTTCCAGGATGAAAGCAAATCAGATAAATGACCCAGTACGAGAGACTTTAAACCTGGAACAACTATCCCAGCTAGTATAGAATGTTAGATGTTCCATGTTAGTTTTGAATCTTTTAAAATAACAGTTGAGCTAATTTAACTACAATTACCTAATAGCATCAATAAGAAGCAAAACAAAATGGATTTGTAAAGAGATACAGCTAACATAATAATTAAAACCTAACACTAATATGAAAAAAACATGGATCAATTACACAAATTAGAGCATACCAAACTGAAACTTTCTTTAGTCGCACAAGGCTTTTTTTAAATCAAGTACCCCATGGAGCCTCTGCTGGAACTCCCAGGCATAGTTAATTCCAATTCTGCAGGCAAATATTTACCACCCATTCCATTACAGACAAATTGTCCAGCCATTGCTGTGTTGCTGCTTTTATGATTTTGCCGTCCACAGTGTTTTTCCTGAGTGACAACAGAAAGGTTTCATAGATTGTAAGGACCTTGGGCCTCATTAATGATACTATATAAATGCATGCCTTTTTGATGACCATGTGATTATTTTTTTAGGGTTTTTTTTAGATTATGAAGACACGTAGTCCTCTTTTATTGTCATTTAGTAATGCATGCATTAAGAAATGATACAATATTTCCTCTGGTGTGATATCACAAAACACAGGACAGACCAAGACTGAAAATACTGACAAAACCACATATAACATATAGTTACAACAGTGCGACAATATCATAACTTCATGAAGAAGTCCATGAGCACAATAAAGTTCAAAGTCTCTCTAATGTCCCACATCTCACGCAGACGGGAGAAGGAAGAAAAACTTTCCCTGCCATGCCAACCACAGTCTGACTCTGAGTCATCCAAAAACTTCAAGCTCTGATCAGCTCTCCAACACCGAGTACTGAGCGCCATCTCTGTCTGAACGATTCGACCTCCTTCTCGGTCGCCAAAAGCAGGCAAGGCCGGGGATTTTGAGGCCTACCCTCTGAAAGATTCCCAACCACGCAGTAACGACAGCAGCAAAAGAGCGTTTCAGAAATTTCTCCAGATGTTCCTCTGTGCTTTCACGTCCATTCTCCATCAAATCAGAATTGTCCACGGCCCCTATTTAACAGATACGATATCATTTTTCACCGGAGGGCTGCGCACACGCAGACGCGCTGCCATCTTCTCCTCCCGCATTTGGATTGTTTAAAGGCCAGGTGTGTTACTGTAACAAGTAGTTCAATCAAAGTCAGCATAATACTGTGGTAAAATTCCTATTATCCACTGTAAGATTGTTCGACAGTGCCAATGGTTCAGCCTCTGATTCACTGGGTGCTAATTCCAACATGCTCTGTAGCACACTGTGTTCCCAGTTATTCTTCATTTTTCTTAGGAATGCTTTTTACATGATTGTTATGAATTTATGCTCAAAATAGGTAACACAGGTTTGAACTGCTCTTTTCTTCACTCCTGGCTAACTGAATCAAATTGTGGGCTGTCAACATTTGAAGGAGTTGTTTGGGGTTGGGTTACTTTGCAAACCAGTTGGTGACAGCGCTCCTTAACAGTAATTTATCTTCTTTCTTATTATCTGACCTCGGAAATATGTCTGTTCAGCCCTGACCTCATCACCAAGACGTCAAAGTATGCACAGTTTTTGGCAAAATTATGTTTCTCTCATTCCACAGCAGAAAACTCCCAGTTACATCAGTAAAATTGATTTGCCCCCGGAAGTTTGTGTATCATTCTACAACAAAACTAGCCCAAAAAATGTTAAAATGATCTTATGCCCGTTCATATACACTTAACAAAATGTTTTCCACTGAAGTATCTTTGTGCCAAATTGCAGAGTCATTGGTATAAATTCTCATGGCAGCTTTTAAAGGAAGTGAAGAGGCATCACATTGCCATAAAAGAGTTACAATTGCAGGTCTTGAGGCTGAGTGCAAGAGATGGAAAAAGATCATTTTTCGGATCCATATATTGTTAGATGGGTTACAGCCCACTGGACACATTGAATTTATTTACTTGAAGAGTTTTCTCTAAACAAGCAAGGGAAAGTTGGGATCCTATGGGTCCTGATGAAGCCTCTGCATTTGCAACAAGAGAACTAGGCAACACCAACCGCAGATTCACAGCCTGAGCATTGAATATTTCCTATTTTTGATGCACTAAACATGTTCACTAACACCTAACTGGAGACACTGCAGGGAAGGGGGTGGGGGTGCAATTTGCAAAATTGGCTAAAAGATTAAAAGCAACATTAGGATAATTTACATCAGAAACGGGTGCTAAAATAGAACCTGATGGTGATTAATGAGACCAAGCTCAACGCAGTTCAGCTACTGATAATTTGCAACATAATCATGTTGAAATGCAACCTTAAAGGCACGCACCCAATGGGGTCAGATGCTTGTGACACACACTGTAGCTAGCAAAGAAAAGACACAGTGTGAAAGGAAGGAAGAGCACTCAAAAGGAACAGGGAATTGTTCATCAGTGATATGTCTGTACACAGCCAGAGGTCGTTGTGCCCAGGAGACCAGTCAAGTTAGTGTCATATGCACAAGCTCATGTATGCTGAGGTTCAGTGAAAAACTTTCTTGTAGCAGCATTATGAATTAGAGACATGTAGCATTAGAGACAATGTTCACACGAAATACATAAATTATACAAGAAAGAATACAATTAGAACAAAAAAAGAGTCTGCCGTAGTGCAAGACGGTGGCTCCACCAGCTGTACCATTGTGCCAGCCGTTTATACACTATTTCCAGTTTCCCGCTTAATACTCAGAGATCATACCCTGAACTCTACCGTTGCCTCCTCCTTCCCTCTTTACCCCATTTTATGAGCCGGTATATAGGTGGGAGACTGAAAATCTGGATGAATGGTGCCATAACAACATCCTCTCACTCAACATCAGTAAAACCGAAGAGCTGATTACTGACTATAGGAGGAAGAAGCCAAAGTCTGTGAGCCATGAGGGATGAGAGGTGGAGAGGGTAAATAGCTATATATTGCTTGGCATTACCATATCAGAGGGTCTGTCCTAGGACCAACACGTATATGCCATCACAAAGAAAACACAACAACACCTCTATTTTCCTAGAAGTTTGAGTAGATTCAGCATGTCATCTAAAACTTTTGACAAATTTTTATAGTTGGACTGTGGGGAGTATCCTTACGAGTTGCATCATGGCCTAGCTTTGAAACACCAGTGTCCGGGAACAGAAAACTCTACAAAAAATGGTGAATACCTCCCAGTCCATCACAGGCAAAGGCCCTCCCCATTATTGAGCAAATTCAGAAGGAGCATTGGCACAAGTAAACAGCATCCATCATCAAGGACCCCCATCAGCCGGACCATGCTCTCTTCTCGCTATGACCTTGGGCAGGAGATACAGAAGCCTTATGTCCCACAGCACCAGGTTTAGGAACAGTTATTACCCCACAACCATCAGGCCCCTGAACCAGTGTGGATAACTTCACTGTCCTCAAAACTGAACTGACTCTACAATCTATAGACTCACTTTCTAGGACTTTAATTCATGTTCTCCGTATTATTTATTTACTTATTTTTATTTATTTACACAATTAGTCCTCCTTTGCATGTCAGATGTTTGTCAATCTTTGTTATGAAAAGCTTTTCATAAATGCTAATACATTTCTTTACTTTCCTGTAAATTCCTGCAAGAAAATGAACCTCAATATGGTATATGGTGACATATAGGTACGTTGGCAATTTGAACTTTGAACTTGTACTATCCCCCACTTCTTCATTCAAATTAAGCTCACGTCCACCTGCCTCCACTTCTGCCCCATAAGTTCAACCCCAGCCTATTTTCCTTCACTCCATTAGTGGCCATGCCTGGCCCCTCTATTTTTGCCATTTTTATTTCAGATTTAGCCAATTAGACTGACAATTTCTTTAAAATTTACAGTTTGCTGTCACTGTCATTGTAGTTTGCAGTAGGCCATTAACACTGCAGCGCATTCTGTCTTTTTCCAACCTTTAAATTCTCTAAACTTTTCTGTTCTCCCCTGTCCTCATGACTCTGATCTGCCTTCCCCTCTTCCTCCAGCTCAGCTTCAAAACCTTCTTTCCTTCCGCCTCTCACCTCCAACACTTCGTTGTCACTTTATGGTCACAGGAGACAAACTTTTTCAGGTGTCTATTCAAAATCTAAACGGCAGCATTAATAGTGAAAATTCCCAGTGTAAGCTGTGATTGCACACTGCCTCTATCACAGAACTCAGTTCTGGATATCTCTGCTGCCTGGCCTGCTCAGCTTGTCCAGCTTCTTGTGTGTGTTGCCTGGATAACTTCACATTTTTGCTAATACTACACAAAAGGGTTCTGCAATTGCACTGATCCAGTGGTAGATCCAAGGTGGAGACAAGTGCATTCTTAAGTCATAAGAACATCGAGATATAGGAGCAGAATTAGGCCATTCATCCCATCCCGTCTGCTCTGCCACTCCATCATGGTTGATCCTTCATCCCTCTCAACACCATTCTCCTGCCTTCTCCCCATAACCTTTGACATCCTGATTAACCAGGAACCTACAAAACCTCCATCTTAAATATACCCAGTGACCTGGGAGGATGCACAGCAGTCTCTGGCGATGATTTCCACAGATTCATCACCCTCTGGCTAAACTAAAAAAAACATTCCTCATTTAGATGTCTAAATGGACATCCCTCAGTTTTGAGGATGTGCCCTCTAGTCCTAAACTCATCCACTATAGGAAATGTCCTCTCCACATCCACTCTATCCAGACCTTTCAATATTCCATAGGTTTCATTGAGATCGCCCTTCATTCTTCTAAACTCCAGCGAGTACAGACCCAGAGCCAACAAGCACTCTTTCATTCCTCGGATCATTTTCATGAACCTCCTCGGGACCCTCTCCAATACTAGCACATCTTTTCTTAGATAAGGGGCTCACAATGTTTCAAGAGCGGTCTGACTAATGCCTTATAAAGCCTAAGTATTACATCCTCGCTTTTGTATTCTAGTCCGCTTGAAATGAATGCTACCATTACATTTGCCTTCCGCACCACCAACTCAATCTTTAGGGAAATCTGCAAGAGACTTCCAAGTCTGTTTGCACCTCTGATTTTTGAATTTTCTCCCCATTTAGAATATCGGCCATGCCTTATTTCTGTGTGCCAAAGTGTGTGACCATGCACTTCTCTACATTATATTCCATCTGCCGCTTTGCCCAGTCCCCCAATCTGTCTAAGTCCTTCTGCAAGCTCCTGCTTCCTCAATACTGCCTGTCCTCCACCTATCTTCTTATCGTCCACAAACTTGGCCATGAAGCCATCAATTCCTTCATCCAAGTCATTAACATACAACCTGAAAAGAAGTCATCTCAACACTGACCCCTATGGCATGCCAACCAGAAAGGACTCCCCTTTATTCCCATTCTTTACCTCTTGCCAGTCAGCCAGTCTTCTATCCATGCTCCCTTCTTAAAGAGTGAAGTGACTTTTGCAACTTTCCAGTCCTTTGAAACCATTTCAGAATCTAATGATTCATGAAAGATCACTATTAAAGCCTCCACAATCTCTACAGTTGACCGCTTTCAAAATCCTGGTGCAGGTGATTTAACTACCTTCAGGATTTTCAGCTTCCTTAGAACCTTCTCCTTAGTAACAGCAATGGCACTCACTTCTGCTACATAACACTCTCACATTTCTGGCTAGTGTCATCCACAGTGAAGACTGATACAAAATACTTATTAAGTTCCTCTGCCATTTCTTTGTCTCCTCATTACTACCTCTCTAGCACCATTTTCTCTCATCTCTCTTTTACTCTTTATATACAGTATCAGAAAAAAACTCCCTGTATCCTCTTTTATATAATTCTCTAACTTCCTTTCAATATTTGATCTCTACCATCTTTCTGGCTTTTTTAATGCCTTCTGTTTGTTTTTAAAAGCTTCCCAATCCTCTATCTTCCCACTCGTTTTTACTATATTACATGCCCTCTCTTTTCCTGTATGCTGTTTTAGACTTCCCTTGTCTGCCAAGGTTGCCTCATCCTTCCCTTAGAATACTTAGTCATCTTTGGGATCTGTCTTTCCAAATCGCCCTCAGAAACACCAGCCATTGCTCTTCTCTTCTGTTATCTGCTGCTTTTTTTCCCCTGAATTTACAAGTGGGCAGTCTGAAAGCAGATTAAGTTTTACTCATAATGAAAAAGAATTGACATAATGCAAAGATCTTTATGTTGTTAGGGTCATTCGCTCTTATATTCAATTGTGTCGGTGCATATTTACACACTATTATTGCCCAATACAAGGTCAATCTTTCGAAGTGACCGTCACTCCTTCAGACTACTGTGTCCTACCGTTGAAAGTTTTTTAAAAAAATTTTGCAGCAAATAACAAAGAGAAAACTGAATTACATTGCATCCTTCATTGTAACCATACTTAACCTGAAAATTACATTTAGGCCTTGAAAGCAAACACCCAGTGCTAAGGCTATAACAAACCCAGTTTCAATCACAGATGTAGAAAAGTGTGACAAATAAGGGTAGACTGTGACCTTAATGAAACCGACACTGTTAGAAGATAATTGTTGCACAGCAGTAACATTTTACAGAAGGAAACTTATCAACCTCAGAGCTTTCACATTTCCCTTGATTTACTGTTTGTGATTACACACAAGGCAAATGTATACAATTAGTTACAACAGGAACTGAGACTTCTGCTTTATGTTTTACTTCTGCTAATAAAGTGTAAAAGGCGAACACTGGGGCAAGCATCTTTTTTTCATTCTTTGCTGCCTTTTTATTCCGGCTGGGTATTCATTTGCTTTCAGATGTTCAAAATGGAACTTAAAACTTGCACAGAAGTAGGCAATGCATCTTGAATATTTCATGCCATCTGTATTCTTCAGTAAATTGGTTTTATGACTAAGAAGCAAACAATTTATCTACTTGAACAATTAATCCACTTGTAGTTCTCAGCAGACAATGACAATTTCACTTTCTGCCTGCACTCCTTGTTAATTATTTACTTCTGAGTTAGCTGGAGTTGGTGCAATGCAGAGATAGAATGCCCTCAGCAGTACAAATGCAATGAATGAAAACAAGGTCTTATCAATAAATAATGTCCTGTGCCTAGACTTTTATTATCACAGCCTTCTTATTCATCAGGGCTTGCTGAATCTCAGCAGCACATTCAGTCAATCATTCAGGCGTTTCCTTATCCCACACCATTGCAAACTTTAATTTATTCTATCATCCTCACACCAACTAAGTGTTCCAGACTGAGCAGTATATTAATTCCAATGCAATATTCCCCCTCCCCGGCACTTTGCTTGTCCACATCGGTTAAACAAGACGACTGGAAGGCAGCCAAGTCAATTGATAAATTGGTTTATTATGATCACAGATGCTGAAGTACAGTGAAAAACTGTTTTACACGTTGTCCATACAGATTATTTCATCACATCCGCGCAATGAGGTAGTACCAAGGAAAACAAAACCAGAATGCAGAGTAAAGAGTAACAGACTGAGTACACTGTACGCAAAGCAGGTGTACGTGCACGGCCGTACCAGGCAGATTGTGAGATCAAGGGTGCACCTTATCTTACTGGGGAACCATTTAATAGTCTTTTAATAGCAGAACAGGAGTTGTTAGAGCTGAATGGTACATGCTCTCAGGCTTTAGTACCTTCTCGCCAATGAGAATGCCCAAGGTGGGTCGGGTTGCTTTGACTGCTTTACTGAGGCAGTGAGGAGTGTAGGTAGAGTCCATGGAGTGGAGGCTGTTTTCCGTGATGAGCTGAGCTGTGATCCCAACTCCAAGCAGTTTCTTGTGGTTATGGGCAGAGCAGTTGTCATGCCAAGTCAAAATGTATCCAGATAGGATACTTCCTATGGAGCATCGACGAGAATTGGCAAGGGTCAAGTCGCATCTGTGGAGGCAAAGGACATTCTGGGTCAAGACCCTACATTAGGAGTGGGGAGTAGGGGGTGCTTAGTGTGGGGAGATGGCCAGTACATAGGGGTTCAGGAAAGGGGTGAGACAGGAGCAGCAAATGAGATTGCTCAAGCATTTTGGACTCACAGTTGATGACCTGGAATCGGAGCTTCAAACACTGTGAAACTTCAAGGAGGAGGAGGGTTACCTGGGTACTGTGTTTCAGGAGGCAGTCACACACATTAGATTAACAAGTTCAGTCCGTGGCCAGGGACTAGAGGGTGTGACTGTGATGAGGCGGACTGGGGATCCAACAGGTAATGCAGGAGGAGCCTCAGCCCTTGAGCTTGCCCAGGAGGTCTGAGTTTGTTGCTGTTGTAATGTGACCATTATTAAAAGTAAGTTAATACTAATAAGGAGAATGGAGGGAGTTTACTTCTGTTCTTTTTACTTCCGGTGTGCTTTGTATATAGTGTTCCTGCCATGCCTTATGGGCTGTGAAAGCATCTGTATATACTTAATGGTTTTGACATTCGAGATAAAGTTGCTTCTTTGGGCATGAAGTTGTTGAGTGTGCCTTTTTCAAGGTAGAAGTTACCACATATTTTTGGCGACGAGGTGAAATGGTTTTGTGGACGTGTTGGCACTTTTCGAACGGGAGCAGCAGCACTGATAAGGGGCCTCACGTTTAGATGGCTATGTTTGGGACTATTGCTGAACTTGTGGAGTTAATGGAGGACTGGCCGGAGTATGAGGAAAGGTTGGGACACTTTTTCTGTGCTAATGGAATTACTGAGGAGGCTAAGAAGTGCTCTGTTCTCCTGAGTGTGTGTGGGTCTAAGACTTACAAGCTAATAAGGAATTTAGCCACACTGCGGAAACTGGGGGACATTCCATATGACGAACTAACCAAGTTCATGGGGAACAACTACAATCTGAAACCTTCTGTGATAGTCCAATGGTGTAAGTTTCACAGCCGTTTCAGGAAGCCAGGTCAGTCTGTGGCCAATTTTGTGGCCGAGCTTTGGCAGCTGTTGGAGCATTGTGATTTCGGAGTGGTATTGGATGACATGTTCCGTGATTGATTGGTATGCAGCATTAATAATGACGACATACAACGCTGCCTGTTAGGGCAAACCCCACTGTTGACTTTCAAGAAAGCCTTAGAGATTGCCCAAGGCACGGAGATGGCTGCTAATAATGTCAAGGATATCCAGAAAGGACATGGGGGGTCGCAGTCGGTGGCAGTGCACCAAGTCAGGAGGGAGACTGGTAAACAGGCAAAGCAGGTGGAATGTTTCCGGTGTGGAGGGACGCACTATGAAAATGATTGCAAATTCAAAGACACTGTCTGCCATGCTTGTAGCAAAAAGGGACATTTAGCTAACAAGTGCAGAAGTTCAAAGGGTAAGATTAATCCTGGGCAGGGAAAAGCTCAACAGGTTCAGGCAGCCACACACCATCTAGAAGAAGCAGATGAAGAGGCAGCTTGTGCCTACAACATGTTTGCAGTGGAAACAGATGAGGAACCACCTGAACCATATTATGTCATAGTCACTGTCAGGGGAAAGGACATTAAGTTTGAGACTGATTCAGGGGCTACTGCATCGGTCATTAGTGAGGAGACCTACAGGAGGACAGGGGGGTCCAACCTGTCTCCCATCAGACCATCAAAGCTCAAACTTAGGACCTATACGGGGCAGCCCATACCTCATTTAGGGGTGTTATATGTGGACATTTCAGCCAGGGGTCAGAAGGCTAGTGATAGCTAAGGGCAGGGGGCCTAGTCTTTTGGGTCGCGATTGGCCTCGCAAAATCCAGCTCAACTGGCATGAAATTAAGTATGCACACACGACGGAGAACATTCTGCAGTGGTACAGTGACGTTTTCAGGGACGAGCTGGGAACTCTGAAGGGTGTGACAGTGAACCTCCATGTCGACCCTGAGGCTACACCACGTTTTTTTAAGCCAGGTCGGTGCCCTGTGCCATGAAAGGCAAAGTCGAGGAGGAGCTGGAACGTTTACAGAGACTGGGTATTATTGAGCCCGTCCAGTTTTCAAGGTGGGCAGCTCCCATTGTTCCAGTTTTGAAGGCAGACAAAACGGTGAAGATATGTGGGGATTATAAGCTGACGGTGAATCAGGTCTCTAGGCTGGAGGAGTACCCATTGCCACGGGTGGATGACCTGTTTGTGACCCTGTCAGGGGGTAAGCTGTTCACAAAGCTGGACATGAGCCATGCCTACCAACAGCTGCTGCTCGACGAGGATTCAAAGGAGTACGTCACAATTAATACGCACGAGGGATTATTCAAGTACCATCGCCTGGTGTTTGGAGTGGCGTCCAGCCCTGCCATTTTCCAAAGGACAATGGACACTTTGCTGCAGGGGATTCCACACGGAGCAGTGTACCTTGATGATATTTTGATCATGGGGGCTACGGAAGTGGAGCATCTGGCTAATTTAGAACGGGTGCTGAAGAGGCTTTCAGACGTAGGGAAGCGGTTGAAACGTGGAAAATGTGTGTTCCTGACATCGAATGTGACTTATCTGGGACACAAGATCACAGCTGAGGGGCTTTTCCCTGTGGAGGACAAGGTGAGAGCTATTAAGGAGGCCCAAAGCCTGAAGACCGTCACGGAATTCGGATCATTTTTGGGAATGGTGAATTATTGCGGCAAGTTTCTTCCTGACCTCTCAAGGGTTTTGACCCCACTGTATGAGCTGCTTCACAATGACACTAAGTGGCAATGGGGTGAAGAGCAGGAGAAAGCTTTCAAGGAAGTGAAAGAACTCGTCCACTCAGTGAAGCTGCTTGTTCACTATGACCCAGACAAGGAGGTCACCCTTGCACGCGATGCCTCGCCCTATGGAATCGGGGCAGTTCTCTCACATGTAATGGAGGACCGTTCAGAGAAGCCTATTGGTTTTGCTTCACGTACCCTGACATCTGCTGAGAAGGGATATTCACAGCTAGACAAAGAAGGTCTGGCCATTGTTTTTGCAGTCAAACGCTTTCATCAGTACCTTTATGGACGCGTATTTACAATTTATACAGACCATAAACCACTGATGAGCCTGTTCAGTGAGACTAGATGCATCCCACCACTAGCCTCAGCCAGGATACAGCGTTGGGCTCTTACATTGTCAGCCTACCGGTACACTATAGTGTACAGAGCGGGTGGGGATAATGCAAACGCCGATGCACTGAGTCGACTACCTTTACCTGAGACACCTGTTACTACATATGTGCCTCCAGAGACTGTGTTTTCATTGGAGAGGCTGTCAGAGATACCTGTAAAGGTGACCCAGATCAGGCAGTGGACAGAGAGGGACCCAGTTCTGTCCCAAGTCAAGACTTTCCTTTTACAAGGTTGGCCCAGAGTCGTGGAAGGAGAGGAACTGAGGCCTTATGCCAAAAGCAAGAGAGAACTCAGTCTGCAGGATGGCTGCATTTTCTGGGGGGTGAGGGTCATTGTGCCTCCCCCTGGCTGTTCACAGATTGTGGAGGAAATTCATGAGACTCACCCAGGAGTGTGTCGAATAAAAAGCCTTGCAAGATCCTATGTTTGGTGGCCAAGAATGGATCAGGATCTGGAGAATAAGGTAAAATCATGCATGCAATGTCAGACTAATCAGAATATGCCACCACCAGCTCCTTTGCATCCATGGGAGTGGCCAGACCACCCCTGGTCTAGGCCACTTCTGGATTTTGCTGCCCTTTTATTGGGCAGATGTTTCTTGTAATGGTAGATGCGCATTCTAAATGGATTGAAGCTCACATCATGAGCAACGTCACAGCCCCCTCAACCATAGACAAACTCAGGCAAGTGTTTGCAGTCCACCGGTTGCCTGACCCTCTGGTCACTGATAATAGCCCGCCGTTCACCAGTGAACTGTTCAGTGAGTTCATGCAGCAGAATGGCATTCATCACATTCGGACGGCCCCTTTCCACCCAGCCTCCAATGGTTTGGCTGAGCGGGCTGTTCAGACAGTGAAGGAAGGCCTGAAGCGGATGACAGGGGACTCTCTTAGCATTCGGCTTTCACGTTTCCTGTTTAAATACCGCCTCACACCACAGACTATGACTGCCTGCACTCCAGCAGAGATGCTGATGGGGCGTAGGCCCAAGTCAAGATTGGACCAGCTGTGCCCGGACATGAAGGGGAAAGTGAAGAGAAAGCAGGAAAAGCAGAAGGAGGGACATGATCAACATGCGCAAGAGAGACAGTTAAAACCGGATGACAATGTCTATGTGAGAAACAATCAGCAATGGCTGCCTGGGGTTATTCTTAAGCAGAGTGGTCCCGTCTCCTATGTTGTTAAGCTGACTGATGGGCATGTTTTCCGCAGACATCAGGACCATGTGTGCCTGATACCGGCTCAGAGGCAGACAGTTCCATCAATTTTCCATTTGTGGGACAGACTATGGTGGAAGCATGTCCACCAGTGACTTTGCCAGAGGGCGAGAAGCTGGCAGAGGGGTCGGGGTCCCCTGAGGTCACACAGACACACAGACCCCTCTCATGCCCTCAACACCAGATCCACCCAAAACATCCTCACCAGCGGTGCCTGTTGGGTCACTGGGGGTAGTGCGCAGATCACAGTGCACTCGTAAACCTCCTGACAGACTGAATCTTTGACGAGGCAGTTGTTTTTTTGTTGTTGTTGGATTGAATGTTGAATCTGTCATGTTTTCCAGATGTTTTGTATTGGTGAACTGTTGCTGAGATACTAGTACAAGTTTTCAGGGGTACCCAAATTAAAAACACCACTGTTTTATTTCCTAGTTTTTTGCATTTGGGGAATGTTGGATTTTAAAGGGGAAGAAGTGTTGTAATGTGAGTATTATTAAAAGTAAGTTAATACTAATTAGGATAATTGCGGGGGGTTTACTTCCGTTCTTTTTACTTCTGGTGTGCTTTGTATATAGTGTTCCTGCCATGCCATATGGGTTGTGAAATCTTCTGTATATACATAAAGGTTTTGATGTTCGAGGTAAAGTTGTTTCTTTGGGCATGAAGTTGTCGAGCGTGCCTTTTTCAAAGTAGAAGTTACCACAGTTGCTCCCTGTGAGGATGAGAGTGGGGGCTGTAGAAAGGATGAGGAACCTCACTGTGGCACTGTAGTTCAGGGGTCCATTCAAGGGGGGGAGAGAAGAGAAATGTAGTGGTAATTGGGGATACAGATTGACCTTCACTAATCCGACTACCTGTAATCTGGTTCCTTCGAAAATCCGGCACTGATTATGCTTAATGTGATCCTTCTGTAATTCGGCATTTTCATTAATCCAGCACTCCTCAGGTCCCAATGGCGCCGGATTAGTGAAGGTTGACCTGTAGTATAGTCAAAGAAATAGACATAATTATTTTTCTCAAGGATCAAAAAGCCCAAAGGCTTTGATGTCTACCTGGTGCCTGGGTTCAGGTCATCTCATCTGACTTACAGAGGAATTTGAAATGGGAGGGGAAAGATGCAGTTGTCATGTTCCATGTCAATACAAGAACAAGGATGAAAGAAAAAATGGAGCGCTATGTGGGAGAAAAAGGTTAGATTGATCTTGGAGTAGATTAAAGGCTCGGCACAACATCATGGGTCAAAGGACCTGTACTGTTCTATGTTCCAAGAGGTTCTGCTGGGGGAATTTGAGCAGCCAGGGACTAAATTAAAATGTAGAACCAAAAAGGTAATCATCTCTGCTTGGTACCTGAGTCATGTGCAAATTGGCATAGGATTAACAAGATCAGGGAGCTAACTGCATGGCTCAAAGATTGGTGTGGGAGAAGTGGACTTAAATTCATGGGGCATGGGTACCGGTATTGTGGAAGGAGGGAGCTGTTCCAATGTGATCGTTTCCACCTGAACCCTGCTGGGGCCAGGGACCTGGAAAACCACTGAACTAGGGCTGTGGATGGGGCTTTCAATTAAGTTGTGGGGCCTAGCTTCAACAGCCTGGAAATGTTTGGATAAGGTAAAAGGGAAGAAGAGTGCAGGACAGGTTATGGAAATATCCAGAATAAAAAAATTCAGGTTTAGAAAGGGATACGAATTTAATCTCATGTAACATGAAGCCAAACTTGAAAAGGGTAGTGATTGCAGGACTAAAGGTGTTATATATATTTAAATACACACAGTATGCATAACAAGGTAGGTGATCTTCTAGCGCAGTTAGAAATTGACAGGCATAATGCTGTGGGCATCAGTAAGTCGTGGCTGAAAAATGATCACAGCTGGGAGCTTAACATCCAAGGATTCACATTATATTGAAAGGGCATTCAGATGGGCAGATGGGATCTGCTGGCAAAAGGTGAAATCAAACCCTCAGGAAGAAGTGACATTTGATCAGATGTAGAATTCTTGTGGGTAGAAGCTGCAAGGGTAAAAATGCCCTAATGGGAGTTGTATACTGGCCTCTGAACAGTAGCAGGATATGGGGTTCAACTTACAACAGGAGATATAAAAGGCATGCAAAAAGAGCCTTGTTACAATGGTAAACAAGAAAATCTGCGGGTGCTGGAAATCCGAGCAACACACACAAAATGCTGGAGCTACTCCACAGACCAGGCAGCATCTAGGGAAAAGAGCACAGTCAACGTTCCGGGCCGAGACCCTTCATCAGGATTGATGAACGGAAGGGTCTCAACCCGAAACATCAACTCTACTCATTTCTGTGGATTCTGCTCGTTCTGCTGAGCTCCTCCAGCATTTTGTGTGTGTTGCAATGTTACAACGGTCATGGGGGATTTCAATATGCAGGTCAATTTTGAAAATCAAAGTGGTGCTGGATGCCAAGAAAAGGAATTGGTTGAATGCCTTCGAGATGCCTTTTTAGAGCAGCTTGTGATTGAGCTCGCTAGGGAGAAGGCAATTCTGGATGGTGTTGTGTAATGAACCGGATAGGATTAGGAAGCTTAAGGTAAAGGAACCCTAAGAAAACAATGATCATAATATGATAGAATTCACCCTGCAGTTTGAGAGGGCAAAGCTGAAGTCAAATGTATCAGTATTACAGCGGAGTAAAAAGACTTACAGAAGCATGAGAGAGGAGGTGGCCAAAGATGATTGGAATGACGGCAGAGCAGCAATGGCTGAAGTTTCTGGGAGTAACTTGAAAGATGCAGGATCCGTTCATCCTAAAAAAGATAAAGCATTCAAAGGGAGGATGAGGCTACTCTGGCTGACAAGGAAAGTCAAAAACAACATGAAAGCAAATAAGAGGGCATCCAATACACCAAAAATTAGTGGGAAGCTAGAGGATTTGGAAGCTCTTAAAAACCAGCTGAAGCCATTAACCAAAAGCTATAAGGAGAGTAAAGATAAAATATGAAGGTAAGCTAGCCAGTAATAATGTAAAAGAGGATGTCAACAGTTTATTTTCAGATGTATAAAGGGTAAAGGAGAGGCAAGAGTGGATAACAAGACCAATGCATTGTTAGCATTCATGTTGAGAGGACTTGGATATAAGAGCAAGGATGTAATGCTGAGGCTTTTTAAGGCATTGGTCAGATCGCACTTCAAGTATTGCAAGTAGTTTTGGGCCCCTTATCTAAGAAAGGATGTGCCTGCATTGGAAGGGGTTCAGAGGAGGTTCACAAGAATGATCTCATGGAATGAAAGGGTTAACAGGTGAGACGTGCTAAATGGCTCTGAGCCTGCACTTGCTGAAGTTCAGAAGAATGGGGGGCGGGGATGATCTTATTGAAACCTATTGAATATTGAAAGACCTCAACAGAGTGGCTATGGAGAAGATGTTTTGTGTTGTGGAGGAGTCCAGGACCAGAGGGTACAGCCTCAGAATAGAGGGACATCCATTTAGGACAGAGGTGCGGAGGAATTCTTTAGTCAGAAGTAGTGAATCTGTGGAATTCATTGCCACAGTTGGCTGTGGAGGCCAAGTCGTTGGGTATCTTTAAAGCAGAGGTTAATAGGTTCTTTATTAGTAATTGTGTCAAAGGTTACAGGGAGAAGGTAGGAGAATAGGGTTGAGAGGGATAATAAATCAGCCATGATGGAATAGTGGGGTAGGCTCGATGGGCTGAATGGCCTAATTGTGCTCCTATGTCTTATGGTCTTATGATATTGGGCCATTGGAAAATGATACTGGAGATAAAGTAAGGGGTGACAAAGAATTGGCAGATGACCTGAATAAGAATTTGGCATCAGTTTTCACTGAGGAAGACACCAGCAGCACACCAGAAATGCTAGAGTGTCAGGGGGCAGAAGTGAGTGTAGTTGCTATTACTGAGGTGAGGAGAAGGTGCTTAGGAAGCAGAAAAGCCTAGAGGTGGCTAAGTCACCTGGACCAGATGGACAGCAGCCCAAGCTTCTGAAAGAGGTAACTAAAGAGATGGTGGAGGCATTTGAATGATCTTTCATGAATCACTAGATTCCAAAATGATTTCAGAGGACTGGAAAATTGCAAATGTCACTCCACTCTTTAAGAAGGGAAGGTGGCAAAAACCAGGGAATTATAGGTCAGATAACCTGATTTCATGATTAGTAAGATGTTAGAGTCCATTATTAAGGATGAGGTTTTGGGCTGCTTGGAAGGTACATGATGAAATCAGCCAAACTCAGCATGGTTTCCTTAAGGGAGAATCTTGCCTGACAAATCTGTTGGAATTCTTTGAGAAAATAACAGGCAGGATATATAAAAGGAAGTCAGTGGATATTGTTTACTTGGATTTTCAGAAGGCTTTGACAAGGTGCCACACATGAGGCTGCTAAACAAGATAAGAGCCTATGGTATTACAGGAAAAATATTAGCAAGGATAGGAGATTGACTGAACGGTAGGAGGCAAAGATTAGAAATAAGGAGCCTTTTCTGATTGACTGCTGGTGACTAGTGGTGTTCCTTAGGGGTCGGTGATGGGTCCACTTTTTTTCAGGTTACATTCCAATGATTTGGATGAAGGAATTGATGGCTTTGTGTCAAGGGGCAGGTGTTGAGGAAGCAGGGAGTCTGCAGAAGGACATAGACAGATTAGGAGAATGGGCAAAAAGGTAGCAGATTGAATACAGTGCAGAGAAATGTATGGACATGAACATTGTTGGAAGGAATGAAGGGGAGCAAATTCAGAAATCAGAGGTGCAAAGGGACCTGGCGGTCCTAGGACAGGATTCCCTAACTTTTAACTTGCAGGTTGAGTCAGCAGTAAGCAACGCAGATGCAGTGTTCCCATTCATTTTGTAACAGTAGAATATATCTAAGACAAGATGCTCAGGGATTCGCCAGGGTCCAGAGATGGTTAATGAGAATCATTCTGAGAATGAAAGGGTTAATGTGTTAGGGACGTTTGAACACTCTTGGCCTGTACTTGCTTGAGTTTAGAAGAATGAAGGGGAATCTCATTGAAACTTATGAAATATTGAAAGGCCTTGAGAGAGTGGACATGGAGAAGATGTTTCTAACTGTGGGACAGTCCAGGACCAGAAGGCACAGACTCAGAATACAAGGAAGTCCCCTTAGAACAGAGATGAGGAGGAATTCCTTTGGGCAGAGGGTGGTGAATCTATGGAATTCCTTGCCATTGATGGCAATGGAGCCCAACTCACTGGATCTATTTAAAGCAGTGGTTGATAGGATTTTGATTAATAAGGGTATCAAAGGTTACAGAGAGAAGACAAAATAATAGGGTTGAGAGTTCGTCTGCTATTTCCTTGTCCTCCATTACTACCTCTCCTACATTGTTTGCCAGCGGTAGACTCCTGACCTCACAATCTAACAATCTTGTTATGACCTTGCACCTTACTGTCTGTCTGCAACGGTAACACTTCATCCTGCATTATATCATTGGTTTTCCCTTGTATTACTCAATGTACTGTTGTCATGAAATGACTTGTATACATGACATACAAAACAAAGTTTTTCAGTATACCATGGTACACGTGACTATAATAAATCTATTTACAAATTTTACCCATTCACCAATGTAGCTATGGGAATCTTAGGGCTTGTGGTGGATGCTGGTTGTAAGCCTGTCCTCCGAGATGGAAAGGCAAAGAAAGGAAAATTTTCACTGTTTTTCTCTCTTCACAGATTTTGCCTAACCTGCTATTTTTAAATTTTGTTTCAGAGATTTCCAGCACCTACATTTTTGTTTAATTTTTCTAACTTATATGCCGATGTTCATGTTTTGGAGGCAGCCTCTAGCATCTAGTGTGGCTTTGTGAATATCAGCCATGTTCTCTGGTAGGTTTCAGATTTGCATCACCGCTTGTGCAGAAGGGGCTAAATTGGAGCTTCTGTCAGTGTAAGACACGACTACGTCATCCTTACTCATTTTCTCCCCAGTCTAACACTATCCACATACTCTCTGGCAGTCCGGTCCAGCATCACTCCCATCAGTTCCCTGAGGTTATGGAAAATAGTCAGTGATTCAAATTATCAGCAAAGGCGGTTGGTTCATCGATGAACAAGCCTGTAGGTCAGGCTGCTTTCCTCTCGTGGCTTTTTTCCCACCAGACTGACTCCGGAACCTACAGCCATTGCTGCAGCTCAGACAACACCTCATCACGTCTCTTATTGTCCTCATAACTATATTACATAAACATGTGTGACTCAGTCTAGATACTTGCTCTGTAAGGATTGTTGACGAGCTGCTTGCTCAGCACATTAATATTGTTCCACTGATACATCCAATGTTCTGTTCTATCACAGTAAACAAGAAGTCTCTCCCTCGGTAGTTTTCTTTATCTCGTCTGTGATTGTGGTCCATCTTCAAAGAGAAACAGAATCAGCATTTCAGGTCAAGGGCCCTTCATATAATTTCTTCATCCTGAAATGTTAGTTCTGTTTCTCTTCCCACAGAGGCTGCCTGAGTGGTCGAAGGCTTCCGCAGGTTTTCCCTCTGTGTTTCAGGTTTCCATCATCTGCAGATTTTTAAAATTTAATTACATTGGATATGGTGTGACAGGTTTACAGAGATGCATATTCCTGTTTGTTGTACAGTGACTTCCACTGGAGAGGCAACAGTGTAGAGATTGTGATAGGGCAGTACTGGGCACAGCTCCTCTCTCAGGTAATGCTGACTGACCAAAGTTGCTGAGGTTCGCTCTGCTCCATCTTATGGTTGTTGAGTAGGTTGGAGGATAACTTCTACAGGTACCAAATAAATTTGCTATCTACTATTAAAAGGCAACTCATTATTCATAGCAATGAATCAGAAATAAGGTTACAGACCTTTTTACATAGCCTAGGTCTTTATGTAAGTCTGGTCAATGTGTATTTGAGAGGTTCAGTTAAGCAGCAAGATTCAAGTCCAGCATCTCTTCAAATGTGCACAATATTTGGCACTGGCATATGGTGCCATATCACACATGTTGGTCATCAGAATTTTCATCTAAGATAAAGTTAAAGATTAGCTTTATTTGTACATATGCAGTTCACTGAAACATTGAAACATACAGTGAAATGTGTTATTTGCGACGATGATGATCACTATCCGAATACGTGCTCTTTGCAGCCTGCAGATGTCACCATGCTTCTGGCACCAACATAACATGTCCACAATTCACTAACTATAACCCGTACGTCTTGGGAATGCAGTCACAGGAAGTATGTACAAACTCCTTACAGACAGTCATTTACAGTAATTCTCTGTCACTGGATTCAACCGAACATTTAACCCAGCTTGTTTTTTTCATCTCTGGCACATTCTCCATAATTAACTCAATCTTTATTTCACACCTGTTCCTTTTCAGGCTCTGCCTGTGTTTATTCACAGTCCCTGTTCTGAGTGTGTAAAGACAAATTGCAACCGAATGTGTGATAAGGGCAGCATACAGCGAGAAAAAGAAAGAGAGAGAAAGAGACAGACAGACAGACAGACAAAGTGAGAGAGACAGACAGAAACAGAGAGGTTGTGCGAGAAAGTGAGAGAGAGTGAGAGGCCGAGAGAGAAATGAGGGAGCGCGCTGCTAGGACTGAGAGGAGTTAAGAGCAAACAAAGTTCAAAGCAAATTTATTATCGAAGTACATATATGTTGTCTTACTCAACCCTGAGATGCATTTTCTTGTGGGCATACTCCGTAAATCCAAGCACCATAATAGAATCAATGAAAGACCGCACACAACACGATGGATAACCAATGTGTAAAAGACAACAAACTGCAAATACAAAACAAAAACTAAATAATAATAATAATGAACAATACATATTGAGAATATGAGATGAAGACTACTTGAAAGTGCATTCTTGGGTTGTTGGAACAGTTCATTGATGGGGCAAGTGAGGATGAGTGAAGTTATCCTCACTGGTTCAAGAGCCTGATGGTTAAGGAGCAATAACTATTCTGTAATAACCTGGTGGTGGGGTTGTGACACTCCTGTACTTTCTTCATGATGGCAGCTGCAAGAAGAGAGCATGGCCTGGGTGGTGGGGGTCCCTGATGGTGGATGCTGCTTTCCTGCAACAACACTCCATGTGATGTGCTCAGTGATGGGGAGGGCTTTATCCCTGATGGACTGGGCCCTATCCAATACTTTTTGTAGGATTTTCTGCTCAGGGCATTGGTGTCTCCATACCAGGCTGTGATGCAAGCGGCTAATATACTCTCCACCACACATCTATAGTTTTAGATGTCATGCCAAATCTTTGCAAACTTCTAGGGAAGTAGTGGTGCTGCTGCGCTTTCTTCATGATTACACTTATGTGCTGGACCCGGGGCAGCTCCTCTGAAATGATAACACCAAAGACCCTCTCCTCCTTGGTGGTACGTTGCCTCCCTGGTGCCAGGGTCAGGGACATCCCAGCCGGAAGTTGTGGTGCGAATGACATAGGAAGGGAGAAGGATGGCATTCAAAGAGAGAATATAGGGAGCTAGGTTACTGAAGTATTAAATACACAACACTGAATATGGCTTTCATTCCTTCTAGTAGCAACTAGAGGTTAAAAGATTTTTTTTCCAGATATAAAGCACATCACTGAAACTCTAAAGTGCTAGGTTTTGTAACTCCAGAAAAACACAGGAGCTGGGATGATGGTGTACTTAGATTTCTTTTCCTCTTTTTTAGTGAGTCACTCACAAGTGATGTGCTGCCGTAATGGTGTAAGCCATTCACGTACTTCCATAACCCATAATGAGTTATATAAACAAACAGGGAATGCTTAATCAAATAATTGATTTATAATATTAGTCAAATATTGCTGAAATATTAAATACAGTACATAAAGCAACAGCAATTTCTATTGCACCACTATGCCAACTCACTACCACTGCGTGGCGAGCTATCTGGGCACGATTCTACTGAGGGTATCTGGTTGTGCTCCCTGTTTTCCTACACCATGCAAACAGCACTCACAGCTGGTGTATGTAATCCTTCCCTCATATTTTGGACTGGTATCAGAGCATGATTCAATGTGACAACAAGCGCTGCCTTGAACAGAGCGCAATGAACTCATAGTGGGTATTGGCAGCCAAAGCCACATCACTCCTGTCAGTCTGTGTACTATTAAGCTGCTGTGAAGAAAGCAATGGGACATTCACATGAAGATAATGAACTCCTTGTGGCCTGGTATTCTGCAGGTCCCTTTTTTGCAATATAGGAGACTTTATGATCCACCCAGACATGAGTAATAGGTAATGGTGTCATCATCCAACACGATTCATCCTGCAGACTTGATTTCAAACAGAAATATATGGCAGAAAGTAACTCCCAGCATCAGTGTAGATTTAGGTCAAAGATTCATTACCAAGTAATCTATTAAATATTACTCTTTAAATGTGCACAATAAAGATTTATTACCAGTTGTATTGTGTATGTATGGCACCTTCTGTAGCCCCAGGAATATCCAAAATGTTTTGCAGCCAATGAACTTTGAATTCCCACTGTTACAATGAAGCAAATGCAGGGGCCAAATTGAATGCAGGGAGTTCACAGACAGATAATTTGACTCTAAAACATGAGCTGAAAGATCGATAGGAACTGAAGCGCCCTAGGCAACTTCATTGTACAATTTCATGTTCAATTCTGCCCGGAGTACTTGACTTGACTGTAAGTTTGCCCTACAGTCAGTTCATATTTTATTTAATGTTCTGATGGAAGTTCACTGATCTGGAAAGTTAACTCGATTTTTCTCTACACTGATACTGCCCGATCAGCATTTTCCAGAGTTCTGCTTGTATTTCTCATTTGCAACGTCTTTGGTACTTTACTTTTCACTTGCATTTTATCTGCTCTGTGGCCCATTCTAGCCTGATCTGCGATGAAGTATGTTGAGGAATGTGTTCTGTTTGAGTTAACTTGCTCTGCTCTTTCCTTGCCCTGGACAGCTTACCAGAGGTTTGAGACTTCGTTGGCTCTGCTGTTGAAGTCAGTGTGGAGAATCTATTTGTTTTCCATGGGATATGAACCAGCATTGCTTGAGGTCAGGGAAGATTCCATAGTTCCCTGCTTAGCAGTATATGTGCCAGTGACTATAATATGCTGGTTCAACGCTGGAGTGAGCCAAGGGTCAGGAGAAGCTCACATATGTCTGGCTGAGCTCATTCTTGATTGTGAAACTTTCCCATGAAAGCAGCTTCTCTGCTAATTGTCCTGTAGGAGGAGGTGACCCTGCCGCCTTGTCCATTGATCTGGTCATTTCCTCCTCTTCGTGTCTCTCAGGATATCAAAGTGTTCGACTTCCTGAGCTGTGAATTGCCAAGCGATCATGGGTTAACTAAGGGCCTGACATTATAGATGCAAGTATAATTTGAGGAGTGGACCATACATAGAACATAGAACAGTACAGCACAGGATGGGGCCTTTGGCTTTGTACGGACTTACAGAAACCTACTCCACGATCAGTCTGATCACAAACAAGAGAAAATCTGCAGATGCTGGAAACCCAAGCAACACACACAAAATGCTGGAGGATTTCAACAGACCAGGCAGCATCTATAGAAAAGAGTGCAGTCGACGTTTTGGGCCAAGACCCTTCAGCAGGACTGGAGAAAAAAAGATGAGGAGTCAGAGTGAGAAGATGGGGGGAGCGGAGGAAGAAACACAAGGAGATAGGTGAAACCGGGAGGTGGAGGGAGGGGTGAAGTAAAGAGCTGGGAACTTGATTTCTGTAAGAGACACAGGGCTGGAGAAGAGGGAATCAATAGGAGAGGACCATGGAAGAAAGAAAGAGGAGCACCAGAGGGAGATGATGGGCAGGTAAGGAGATAAGGTGAGCAAGGGAATTTGGAATGGGGAATGGTGAAGGAGGGTGGGAGGGGGCATTACTGAAAATTCGAGATATCGATGTCCATACCATCAGGTTGGAGGCTACTCCTCCAACATTAGTGTGGCCTCATCGTGACAGTAGAGGAGGCCATGGACTGACATGTCAGAATGGGAATGGGAAGTGGAATTAAAATCGGTGGCCACTGGGAGATCCCGCTTTCCTGGCGGACAGAGTGTAGGTGCTCGGCAAACAGCATCCCACCACCAAGTACATCTTTCCACCCCCTCCACTTTCTGCTTTCCATTGAGATCGTTCCCTAAGTGACTTTCTTGTCCATTTGTCCCTCCCCACTGATCTCCCTCCTGGCACTTATCCTTGCAAGTGGAACAAGTGCTACACCTTCCTCTACATCTCCTCCCTGACTATCACTCAGGGCTCCAAACGGTCCTTCCAGGTGAGGCGACACTTCACCTGTGAGTCTGTTGGGGTCATATACTGTGTCTGGTGCTCCCAGTATGGCCTCCTGTGTATCGATGAGACCTGACGTAGATTGGGAGACTGCTTCACCGAGCACCTATGCTCAGTCTGCCAGAAAAGTGGGATCTCCCGGTGGTCACCCATGTTAATTCCACTTCCCATTCCCATTCCGGCATGTCAGTCCATGGCCTCCTCTACTGTCAAGATGAGGCCACACTCAGGTTGGGAGGAGCAACACCTTATATTACATCCGGGCAGCCTCCAGCCTGATGGCATGAACATTGATTTCTCGAACTTCCAGTAATGCCCCATACCCCCTTCACTGCTCCCCATTCCCCCTCTTACCTTATCTCCCAACCTGCCCATTAGTTTCTTTTGGAGCTCCTCCCCTCTTTTCTTTCTTCCATGGCCTTCTGTCCTCTCCTGTCGGGTTCCCCCTTCTCCAGCCCTGCATCTGTTTCATGAATCAACTTGCCAACTCGTTTCTTCACGCTTCTCCTCCCTTCTCAGTTTCACCTAACGCTTGGTGTTTCTTCCTCCCCTCGCCACACCTTCTAACTCTTCATCTTTTTTTCTCCAGTCCTGATGGAAGGTCTCAGCCTGAAATATCGACAATACACTTTTCCACAGATGCTTCCTGTCCTGCTGAGTTCCTCAAGCATTGTGTGTGTGCCACGATCAGACTAAACCTTCCTTCTACACATCCCATAACGCTAGATTTTTCTTACATCCACGTGCCCATTTAAGAATCCCTTAAATGTCCTTATTGTATCAGTGTCTATCACCGCCCTCAGCAGTGTGTTTCCAGCTATCCACCATTCCCCATCTAAAATACCTGTCTCAGGTATATATCTCCCCTAACGTTTCCTCAGCTCACCTTAAACGAACGTCCTCTGGTATTGGCCTGTTCATGAATTCTTTTAATATAGAGTGGCCATTGCACACTGACTAATACACGAACAGAGCAAGCTCCTGGTCCAGCGACCGGGTATCAAATTCAGTGAGTGATCAGGCTCTGGATTACAGACACACACAAACACACACACACACACACACCCCGACAGGAACACACACACACACATACCGACATGAAAACACACACACACACACAAACACACACACACACACACACACAGACACCCCGACATGAACACACACACATACACAGACACACACACAGACACTCACACACTCACACACATGAACAGACACACACACACCCACAGACATGAACACACACACACACACACACACACACACACACACAAACACACTCACAGACGTGAACACACACACACACTGACACACACACACAAACACACACACACACACAGACATGAACACAGACACACACACAGACACACACACACACACACACACACTCACTGACACGAACACACACACACACACACAGACACACACACACACACACACTCACTGACACGAACACACACACACACGTGTCAATCCACAGGATGAATTTACACAGAGGGTGTGTAGTTAGACTCAGTTCAGGACCAGATGCACACGATCGTGCCATTGCCCAGCAGAGCCTCCTCCCTCACACCCTTCCTTTCACCTCCTCTCTCCTGCAGCAGGCCCTCCTCTGCACTTTTCTCCAACACCCCCTTGCCCAACAGCTCTCCCTCAATGCTCACCTTGCATCACCCTCCCTCTGTCAGCCACAACTCAGGTGTAAGCTTAAGATCCGATTTAGTTGTCCCGTGTATATCAAAACACTGAAACATAACAGTGAAGTGCATGGTTGGCACAAAATCGAATCAGAAAGGATTATGCTGCAGGTGTCACCACATTTCAGCGGCAAAATAGCAAGTCCACAACTCACTAATCCCAATTCCAACTAGATGTCTTTGGGAACTGGGAGGAGACGGTAGCTCCCAGAGGAAATCCGTGCGATCATGGGGATTGTATAAACTCCTATCGTAGCGGATACAATAGGGTCTTTTAAGAGCCTCTTAGGTGGGTACATGGAACTTAGAAAAATAGAGGGCAATGCGGTAGGGAAATTCTAGGCAGCTTCTAGAGCGGGTTATATGGTGGGCACAACTTTGTGGGCCATAATGTGCTGTAGATTTCCACGTTCTATGTTCTTTGTCCTTGCAGACAGCGAAGGGAACTAATCCCTGGCTGCTGAATGCCAGCTCCATAAAGCGATTGCACTAACCACTATGTTACCACATCGGCCAGAAATACTTAATACAACTGCTGGAAGTAGTTTATCCTATTCTTCTTTAACCTGTTCAACATCTTTTGCTCCAAATCAGTGGCAGCAGTGTAAGACGCACTTGCTCTGATACAATGTACACAGGAATCATCCTCCCTCCCGCAGCGTTCCCAGAGCACGTGTGCCAGCCCAGGGTGGCTGGAGGTTCCCCAGAGAAGGTTCTGCAGGAGCGGCACTGGGAGCAGAGCGGCATGGGTGGAAGGGGGCAGATCAGGGGCGGTGGGGGGAGATAGAAAGTCATCACACACTGTGGTGGAGCAGAGGTTTGAGACTGTGACATCCGGAGGGTGCGATCTCTTCTTGGGAGAGAGCACCTGCAGTCAGTGGAGGGGGAAGAATTAGGGCGGGAGAGGGAAGGTGGGGGTTGTGAGGGTCCGAGAGAAGGGGACAGTGTGTTGGCAAAGTGGCCTACTGTGAGGGCTGAGTCTAACCTACACTGGTTCCCTGTTGAGAAATATCTACACTTAAAACTATTTCACTCCCTCCATTGTCTCGCTCCTTCCTGCCTCTGTAATCTCCTCCAGGCTTGAAACCTACCTTGATATTTCTGTGGTCCTATGACCCCAAGCTTAGCTCTGCCATCACTGGAGGTCATACTTCAGTTGCTGACACCGTAAACTTTGGGATGCTTCTCTCCCTCCCTCTCCTGCACCTTTGTCCTTTAGAATCCAGAATCCTGAATCAGATTTATTGGTACTGACATATATTGTGAAATTTGTTGTTTCGTGGCAACAGTATAATGCAAGACATAAAAAATATTATAAATTACGCAAACTAACTAACCAAATAAATTAATACTTCAAAGGGGTGTGAGGTAATGTGAGACCATGTGAGGGTGAGAGACCATTCAGAAATCTGATCGCAGAGGGGAAGAGACAGTTCCTAAAATGCAGAGTGTGCATCTTCAAGCTCCTCTACTTCCTCTCTGACGTTGGCAGCAAGAACAGGGCATGTCTCAGATGGTGAGGGTCCTGAACGAAGGATGCCACCTTTTAGAGGCACCATCTCCTGAGGTTGTCCTGGATGGTGGGGAGAGTTGTGTCCTTGTAGGAACTGGCTGAGTCTATAATCTTCTGCAGTCTCTTTCCATCCCCTGCATTGGAGCCTCCATACAGTCAGTCAGAGCCCTCTCCATGTACGTCCTTAGAAGACGTTTCCTGATCGGTATCAATCATCTACATATCTCTATAACTCTTTTCTGCTGGATGTTATTTTAGAATGCTCCTATGAGACAAATAACTGTGTCCAAGTCTCTGTGTAAATACAAGCAGCTGGGATGTTTTCCTGTTCTCTCATTCCTCAGGAAGTACCTAAGTAAAATCAGAATCAGGTTTAATATCACCGGCATATATCGTGAAATTTGTTGTCTTTGTGGCAGCAGTACAATGCAATACAATGCAATACTGAAGCTATTCCTGAAGAAGCTGTTCCTGAATTACTGAGTGTGTGCCCCCAGGCTCCTGTACCTCCTTCCTGATGGCAGCGATGAGGACAAGGCACGTCCTGGGTAATGGGGGCCCTTCATGATGGTTGCTGTCTTTTTGAGGCATTGTTCCTTGAAAATGTTCTGGACACTGCAGAGGCTGGAGCCCATGATGGAGCTGACTATCTTTACAACTCCCTGCAGCTTATCTCGATCCGGCGCAGCAACGCCCCTCCAGTACACTGTTGTTACGGTTACACCGTTGTGGAGTGCAGCTGAGCAGAGTTCACTCTTTAACTCCAGTGACAGACTGCACTTCACAGTGTTTCAATAACATGTAGAGTCATGTATAGGAACAGGTCCTCTAATCTACTGAGTCTGTTTGGACCATCACTAATCCCACATTTATCCCAAATTCCCTTCAACTACCCCGAGACTCCCCTGCACTCATCTACTCACTAGGAGCATTTTACAGTGACCAATTAATTTACTATTGAATTAAAGTGTAAAACTGGTATTTTTCATAGTTTAACTTTTCCTACGTTTGTTTGTGCGTTGATATAATCACCTACGTGTGTAATTGTTCAGTGAATTTCAGTAACTGGAGTATGGTTGATTCTGTATGTCATGCTATTGAACCTGTCTATTCCATAGGCTGCTCCTTAGCACTGGAATATGTTTACCTCTCTAGAGAGCTTGCTTTTAGTATCAGACTACTATGACTTGTCTTTCTTCTTTACTTTGCTCCCTTCCTTTGCTTTCTTTCTCTCTCTTACAATAGAGTTAGTTGGTTACTGTTAGTGAGCTGGTTAACAGTAGTTTGAATTGGTTACTGTTAGTGAGTCGGTTACTGTTGGTGTGTTGGTCAGTGTTGTTACTGTTGGTGAGTTAGTTACTCTCTCTGAGAGTAGAGTGAGATGGTTACTGTTGCTGAGTTGGTCAATGTTGGTTACTGCTGGTGAGTTAGTCACTCTCCCTTAGTGTAGAGTGAAATGGTTACTGTTGGTGTGTGGGTCACTCTCCCTTAGAGTAGAATAAAATGGTTACTGTTGGTGAGCTGGTTACTGTTGAATGAGTTGGTTACTCTCCCTTAGAGTAGAGTGAGTTAGTTAGTTAGTTACTGTTAATGAGTCGGTTCCTGTTGAATAAGTTGGTCACTCTCCATTACAGTAGAGTAGTTGGTTACTGTTGGTTAATTGGATGAGTTGGTCATTCATTGTTCATTACTGCTGGTGAGTTGGTTACTGTTGGATGTGTCAGTCACTCTCCATTACAGTAGAGTTAGTGGTTACTTTTCATGTGTGGGTCACTGCTGGTAACTGCTGGTCAGTTGGTCATTCTCCCTTAGAGTAGAGTGAGTTGGTTACAGTTTGGTGAGTTGGTTACTCTCTCTTACAGGAGAGTGGGTTGGTTACTGTTGGTGAGTTGGTTACAGTTTGGTGAGCTGGTTACTGTTGGAGAGTTGGTTACTCTCTCTTACAGGAGAGTGGGTTGGTTACTGTTGATGAGTTGGTTACTGTTGGAGAGTTGGTTACTGTTGGAGAGTTGGTTACTCTCTCTTACAGGAGAGTGGGTTGGTTACTGTTGGTGAGTTGGTTACTCTCGCTTACAGGAGAGTGGGTTGGTTACTGTTGGAGAGTTGGTTACTGTTGGAGAGTTGGTTACTCTCTCTTACAGGAGAGTGGGTTGGTTACTGTTGGAGAGTTGGTTACTGTTGGAGAGTTGGTTACTCTCTCTTACAGGAGAGTGGGTTGGTTACTGTTGGAGAGTTGGTTACTCTCTCTTACAGGAGAGTGGGTTGGTTACTGTTGGAGAGTTGGTTACTGTTGGCGAGTTGGTTACTCTCCCTTACAGGAGAGTGGGCTGGTTACTGTTGGTGAGTTGGTTCACAGTAGAGTGAGTTGGTTACAGTTTGGTGAGTTGGTTACCGTTGGTGAGTTGCTTACTCTCCCTTACAGGAGAGTGGGTTGGTTACTGTTGGTGAGTTGGTTCACAGCAGAGTGAGTTGGTTACAGTTTGGTGAGTTGGTTACTGTTGGAGAGTTGGTTACTCTCCCTTACAGGAGAGTGGGTTGGTGTGTGTTGGTGAGTTGGTTCACAATAGAGTGAGTTGGTTTCTGCTACTTTACTGGTTACTGCATGAACACCCAATGATGGCTATAATTTCAAGATTTATGCCTCATTCTTGATGTCTGAAGAATCTCTGTCAATATCACCAGATCCAACACCACCAACCTTCTCACATTTTTAATGTGGGAGGAAACCAGAGCATCTCAGAGGTGGGCTGTTGAATCTCATATGTTGACAGGGAGAATGTGTAAACTCCAGACTGACAGCACCAGAAGTCAAGATTGATCCCAATTCTCTGGCACTGTGAGGCATCTGCTCTCCCATCTGCACCTCTGTGCTGTGATAGAGGCATGGAGGGCTCGGCTCTGGAATATCTAAGATTTGGAGAACATGTTAAGAATAAAGAGGAAGAAGATTATTAGATACTTGGGGTAATTGATAAGTTCGTGGCCTAAGGTAGAAGGAGATCAGTTATACTGCCCTCGTTATATGCATATGCAGTTCAGCTCTTTGAGTGAAAATGCAGAAAGTTTGAAGTTAATAACAAATCTCCTTCTACCTTAGGCCACAAACTTATCAATCACCCCTGTTGTGGACCACTTTCTGGAGGTCCAAGACGCCGATATAAAGAAGGGATCCGTATGCTCCATGACCACTGGACTAAGTGTGTACATGTAGGAGGGGACTATGTTGAAATATAAATGTGCTAGGTTTTCTAAAATGGACTCCTTCTACCTTAGGCCATGAACTTATCGATCACCCCTTGTACTATTATCTTCCTTCATTCCTCGAGCTCTGATGTTACTGCACAATATGTGTCGCCATTCACGGTTAGTCATTTACTTTGACAAGCAGTGTCTGCTTTTTATTGTTTTAAGTGAATCAAAGTAATCTGCAGAACTATATTCAAGTACAAGGGAGTTACAAAACAGTAACAAGATTAGGTGGCATCACGAAATCTGAGAATGCAGCTTAAGTGGTTTGCGTGCCTCAGACAGAATCACATAGCAGCAAATATCCTTCACCTACCCAGCCCTTCATGGCATTCATGCCTTTGGACAACTAGCGCGGATGTTTGGTAAAAGTCTGTTAGAATTCTGTGTTAAATAATTTTTTAAAAAACCTTTTCTCAAGATTATGGTTATTAATGTGGATTTCCAAAATGTGCCAATAGAGTCATAGACATAGAGACCATGCAGGGCAAAAAAGGCCTTTCTGCCCATCTAGTCCATGCTGAAACCATTTAAACTGCCTACTCCCAACAACTTGCGCCAGCCCCATAGCCCTCCATACCCCTACTATCAATGTGCCTATCCAAACTTCTCTTAACCCTTATAATTGAGCACTTGTGCTGGCAGCTCAATCCACACTTTCATGACCCTCTTGAGTGAAGAAAGTTACCCTCATGTTCCCCTTAAGCATCTCACCTTTCACCCTTAAACCATGACCTCTGGTTGTAGTTCCAACCAACCTCAGTGGAATAAAGCCTGCTTTCATTGACCCTATCTATACCTCTCATAATTTTGTATACCTCTATCAAATCTCCTCTCAACCTTTTATGTTCTAAAGAATACAGCCTGAACCTATTCAATCTTTCCTTATAACTCAGGTTCTCCAGACCCAGCAACATCCTTGTAAATTTTCTCTGCGCTCTTTCAAGTTTGTTTAGATCTTTCCAGTAGGTAGGTGACCAAAACTACACACAATGCTCCAAATTAATGTTCACTGAAGTCTTACACAGCTTCAACATAACATCCCATCTCCAGTACTCAATACATTGATTTATGAAGGCCGATGTGCTGAAAGTTTCCTTTATTGTCCTATTTACTTGTGCACCATGTTCAATGAATTATGGACCTGTATTCCCAGATCTTTTGTTCTACCACACTCCTACGGTTCACTGTGTAAGACCTACCCTGGTTGTTCCTACCGCAATGCAAAACCTCGCAGTTCTCTGCATTAAATTCCATCTGCCATTCGGCGGGAGGAGAAGATGGCGGCGCGACACAACGCTCACAGCTATCCGATGTAATGATATTGTATTTGTAAGTAGGATGCCATGCACAATTCTGATTTGATGGAGACAGACGTGAGAAGCACGGAGGAATATCTGGAGAAACTTCTGAAACATCCGGTTCGCTGCCGCTGTTTACTGTGCAATCGAGAATCTCCGGAGGGAAGGCCCCAAAGTCCTTGGCTTTGCCTGCTGCTGCCGGCCAGGGCTGGGGTCGAAGCACTCGGCAGAGATGGTGCTTGGTGCTCGGTGTCGGAGGGCTGGTCAGGGGCTCGAAGTTTTCGGACGACTCAGAGTCGGACTGTGGTCAGGCATGGCAGGGAGAGTTTTTTTCCTTCTCCGTCTGCCTGAGATGTGGGACTTTCGAGAGACTTGGAACTTTTTTTTACCGTACCCATGGCCTTTTCTTCATCAAGTTATAGTATTGCTTGCACTGTTGTAACTATATGTTATAATTATGTGGTTTTTGTCAGTTTTTCAGTCTTGGTCTGTCCTGTGTTTCTGTGATATCACACCAGAGGAATATTGTATCATTTCTTAATGCATGCTTTACTAAATGACAATAAAAGAGGATTGCGTGTCCTCATAATCTAATCTAATCTAACCTCGCAGTTCTCTGCATTAAATTCCATCTGCTATTTTGCAGTCCAGTTTTACAGCTGATGCAGATCCCTCTGCAAGCCATGATAGCCTTCCTCACTGTCCTCTACATCCTCAATCATGTTGTCATCTGCAAATTTGCTAATCCAATTAAGCGCATTGACATGCAGTAGATGACAAACAGCAAAGGACCCAGTGCCAGTACTAGTCACAGGCCTCCAGTCAGAGAGGCAACCCTCTACTACCACTCTCTGTCTTCTCCCTCAAAGCCAACGTCTAATCCAATTTACTGCCTCACCCTGAATGCTGAGCGACTGAACCTTCTTGACCAGCCTCCCATGCGAGACCTCCACGAGTGCCTTATTAAAGTCCATGTAGACAACATCCACTGCCTTGCTTTTATGCACTTCCTCAAAAAACTCTGTAAGATTGGTTAGATATGACCTACCACACATGAGGACTATCCTTAATCAGTCCATGTCTATCCAGATACTTACATATCCAGTCCCTTAGAATATCTTCCAATAACTTTCACACAACTGATGTCAGACTCACTGGCCTATAATTTCCTGGTTTATGTTTAGAGCCTTCTTTAAGCAGTAGAATAACATTGGCTTACCTCCAATCCTCCGGTACTTCTCCTGTCACGAAGGATGATTTAAATATCTCTGCTAGGGCCCTGGCAATTTCTGCACTAGCCTCCCTTAGGGCCTGAAGCAACCTGGGGATTCATCCACCTTGATTTGTCTCAGGGTAGCAAAAATCTGCCCCTCTGTAATCTATATAGGGTCCATGAAGTGATGCCACTTTGCCTTACTTCTATGCACACTGTGTCTGTTTCCTGAGTAAATACTGATGCAAAGAATTCATTTGAGATATCCCCCATTTGGTTTGGCTCCACACGGCCGACCATTCTGGTCTTCCAGAGGATCAATACTGTTGAGTTTTTTTTTCCTCAGAGGCAAAATAACTGTATTATTGGAACAGCTGGGCTAGAAGGGCTGGTACAGGCTTGGTGTGTTAAAGGGTCTTCTTCTTTGCCAATGGCCTTCAGGTCCATGAAAGGTTCTGCGGGTAGGCTTTTCACAGAGAAGGTGCTGGATATGTGGAATGATCTGCCAGATGAGGTGCTGGAGGCAGGTTCAGTTACAATAATAAAGCATTTGGACAGATAACCTGTCAGGGAGATTGAGAGAAATAAGAGCCAAAAACAAGCAAATGTGATGATATTAGATAGGCATCTTGAGTGGAATCAATATTATAGGGCTTGTTTCTATGCAGTATGTCTCAATGAATCTCTATAAATCTACAAGCACTAACTTGGCACAAGACTAATTTTAATGGATGGCATGAGAGAAGAACTTGCAAAGGTTAATTGGGAGAGGCTGTTTGCAGATGAAGGAACATCTGGCAAATGTGAGGTATTGAGAAGTGAGATAGGGAGAGTTCAGGGCTACAATCTTCCTGTTATGGTGAAAAGAAAGGCTGGCAGGATTTGGGAATCATAATTGACAAGGGATGTTAAGGGTCTGACCAAGAAAGAGGAGGCATATGTTTGGTATAAGCAGCTGGGATCCAGCAAGTCCTATAAAAAGCATAAGGAATGAAGGAAGGAAGGAAATCAGGAGGGCAGAAAGGGGAGGTGAGATCTTGTTGGCAGAAAATGTAAAGGTATAAACACAAGAGATTCTGCAAATGTTGGAAATCCAGAACAACACACGCAAAATGCTGGAGGAACACAGCATGTCAGGTAAAGATTTTATAAGTACGGTATATTAAGACCAAAATGGTAAATAGGGAAAGGTGGGTTCCCATTTAGTATGGCAGTCTATGTGTGGAGCCATCAGAGATGGATGAGGTCCTCATTAAATACTACTTGTCCAACTTACCATGGGCATGGAACTTTGAGAGTTCAGGAAAGGCAATAGCGACATCCTGAAGCACATCAACATTGCAAAGGAGAAGGTATTAGTGACCGTGAAATACATGAAGATGGACAAATTCCTGGGCCTGATCTGATACATCCCTATTGTGGGAAGCAAGGGAGAGATCGTTGGGGCCCTGGCAGAGATTTTTTGTCCCTTTGTTAGCTACAAGTGAAGTAGCAGATGACTGGATAGTGGCTAATGTTGTGCCTTTAGTTGGAGGGGTTGCAAGAACAAGGCGCAGAGCTACGGGCCAGTACATCAATAATGGAATACTATTGGAAGGGATTCTGAAAGGCTGGGTTTATTTGCATTTGGAAAGGGATGGAGTAATTAGGGACAGTCAGTATGATCTTGCTTATGGAAAATCATGTCTCACAGATCTGACTGTGTTTTTGAACAAACAGAAAAGCAAACCCCCACTGCCGCATTCTGCTTCCTGCTACCAAGCCAAATCTGTATCATATCAGTTAACTCAGTGGTTCTTAACCATTTTCTGCTCTTGGCCCACTTGTGACTTTCATTTACCTTCCATAGTCTCCATTAGTTTCTAAAGTTTATTGGTCAACTGTACTAGTTATTCTAATATTTATGCTTTAACAGGTTATAGGTATTATTATATGTTAAAGATAATATTACAAGTGTATATGAAAAATAGAACTACTTCAAAGTTCTGAATAGAATACTTTATTTGTAATATATATTATGCTCTTTCAACCAGCAACAAAAAAGTTGGGTATTTGGTGAGATCCTTATGAATAATGCAAACTAGTGAGTTTTTCCAATATCTGGTTGCAACTTGGTTATGAGCTTTTGATAGCAGGCGAGGAGCTTGACTAAAATCACATTCAACTAGATAAGTGGTGGGATACTTAATTAAAAACAACTTTGCCTTCTCCCAGAGCTGTGAAAACTTAATTTAAATATCACTAGTATCCAGAAATTTTGCTTGGTGCATTTGAATTTTGCTTGAGCTGTTGTATCACTCTGGTGCTCAATAAGACATTCTTGCAATGTGGTGTCAACATCATTCACGTTCACCCCAAATGGATCCATCACCCAATCTGGAAAATGCATCTCCAGCAGGGCGCTGAACCAAGATTCCATATCAGTGTGCAGTTGTTTCAAATGATCAAGATATACAATCAGATTATCATCTTGCTATTCTATTTTAAAAGTGTCTAATAACGGAAATTACCCAGTAATTCTGCTGAAAAGTTTTCCAAGGAAAGCTGTAATAGCCCCTATGAGGTTGCAGATGTTCCTTGTAAATGTCTGTTACAATAAATTGTTTTTCAAATATATCTGACAGATAAAATTTGTCAGACTCAGCAGTGATAATTTTTTTGCCAAGCTGCTTATCACTTAGAAAAGTTACAATACTATCCTATTCCCATTCAGAAACTCCTGTGGCCCCCAGTTTCCTGTTTTTTACTTGTACTCCCCACAAAATCCAGCATGGTCCCCTGGGGGGCCATATGGCCTATGCTGAGAACCACTGGGTTAGCTCACCTTGGATTCCATGGACTTTAATCATCAGCATCAGTCTACCACATAGAACCTTGTCAAGTGCCTTGCTAAAGTCAATGTAGACAATGTCCAGTGCCCTGCCCTCATCAATCCTTTTGGTCGCCTGTCCAAAGGTGGCACTGGAGGATTGCATTTTGGGCTGGAAACCTGTAATCAGCTCTGTGCTGTAGGGATCAATGCTGACTACTTTATTGCCCATCATACCATTACTGATAAGGAAGAGAATGTAGATTGATAAGTTTTTAGATCACACAAAAAATAATGGTCAGTGAAAGAGGTCTTTTAATGTTACAACGGGATCTGGATCAACATAGGAAACGGTCAAATTTATTGTCACAAGCACAAGTACATAAATGCACAGGTGCAATGAAAAACTTACTTTTAGCAACATCACAGGGACGTGACATCAGATAAGCAGCATCCACGAGAAAAACATAAATATAAATTATACACAGTGTTCATAAGAAAGAAAGTAATTAGAACAATAACATTCATTTTAGTGCAAAGTGATCAAAGTGGTCATGGTGTTGCCAAATTCTAATGATTCGGGTTTTGCCAGTTGCTTCAAGAATCAAGTGGTTGAAGGGAAGTAGCTGTTCCTGAAATTGGTGGTGTGGGACTTCAGACTTTTCTACCTCCTGCCTGATGGGGGCTGTGAGAAGACGACACAGCACAGATGATGAGGATCTTTGATAGATGCTGCTTTCTCAAGGCCATGCCTCCTGCAGATACTACTGATGATGGAGAGGGAGGTGCTTGTGACATTTTGGGAGAGTACACTACTCTCTGTAGCTTCTTGCGTTCCTGTGCATTTGAATTGCAGCATTGGACCACGATGCACCCAGAGAATACTTTCAACAGTACATCTGTAAAAGCTTGTTGGAGTGTTCGGTGACAAGCTGAACCTCCTTAACCTCCTATGAAAGTAAACATTGGAACGGTAAGGGAAGGGAATGGTAAAAGAATGGCAAGTGTTAACTGATGTACTTTAAGCTAGGCCAGGAAACACACAGAGTTTTACTGAGCAGCAAGACAATTGAGTGCATTTGCGTACTTCCCTGAAAGTGGCAACACAGGTAAACAGAGTGGTGATGAAAGCAAAAGATATGCTCGCCCTCATGGCCAAGGCGTTGAGTATAGGATTTGGGACTTCAAGTTGCAGTTGTACAAATCATTCATGAGGCTGTACTTGGGAATATTTTGCGTTGTTCGGGTCACCACACTTTAGAAAGGATGTGATTAAACAAGAAGAACCACATCTGGAGTACAGGTATTGCATGTAGTTCTGGTTGCCCCGCTATAGGAAGGATGTTGAGGTTTTGGGGAGGATGTAGAAGAGGCTTCCCAGCACGCTGCCTGGTTTAGGGGATGCTACCACGAGAGGTAGGACAAACCTGGGCTGTTTTCTCTGGAATGGTGAAGGCTGAGGGAAGATGATAGATGTTCATAAGATTATGAGAGGCATTGATAGAGTAGACAGGGAGTATCTGTTCTCCAGGGTAGAGATGTCTAATACCAGAGGGCATGCATTGAAAGTGAGAGGGGGTAGGTTCAGAGGGGATGTGAGGGGCAAGTTTTCTACTCAGAGGGTGATGGATGCCTGGAATGCATTGTCTGGTATGGTGGTATTTGCCTATACATTGGAGATGTTTAGATAGGCAAATAAATGAATGTGAGGAAGATGGAGGGATATATACATTGTGTTGGTAGGAAGGATTAGTTTTTTTGGTGGTTTTTGATTTATTTTTTAGCTGGTTCGGCACAACATTGTGGGCCAAAGGACCTGCTCCTGTACTGTCTATGTTCTAAAAGATTCACGAGGATGGACTGGAGGGCTTGAGTTAGAAGCAGGGACTGGATAGTCTTGGACTGTTTTCCCTGTAGTGAAGGATGACTTTATTGAGGTTAATAAAATCATAAGGCACATGGATAAGGTAGGTGGCTGCAGTCTTCTTCCCAAGATAGGTGAGCTTGAAAATAGTGGGGATAGGTTTAAAGTGAGAGAGAAAAGATTTAAAAGAGATATGCTTTTTAGACATGGTAGGAATGAGGAACAATCTGCCAATGGAAGAAGTAGAGGCAGTACAACTGCAACGTTTCAGAATCAGGTTTAATATTACCGGCATATGTTGTGAAATGAGTTGTCTTTGCAGGAGCAGTACAATATACAATAATAGAAAAAATATGAATTACAGTAAGTATATATATATTTATATATACATATATATGTAAAATATTTAAATATGTAGTGCAAAAGTAAAAATTTAAAAAATGTAGTGAAATAGTGTTCATGGGTTCAATGCTCATTCAATGTTTAAAAGATATTTTGACAGATGGATGGATAGCAAAGGTTCAGAAGGATATGGACCAAAATGCGGGCAAATAGGACTGGCACGAATATGTACGTTGGCCATTATGGAAGTGATGAGCTGAAGGGCTGATTTCCGTGCTTAATGCATCTAAAATGAAAAGCATTGGTCTTAGAAGTTGGAAGATACAGATTCTAAGCATGAATTAACTTAAAGGCAGCTGTATAACAAAGTATGCGAACATGCCAAAAAAATGCCTTATGTCAGTTCTGGCATTTATGGCTATAAAGTTTGTATTCTTGTTGTTACGCATGTAGAATTCTGACAATTTAGATTGCAATCTGTTGCTAAATTAACTCTTTGAAGTATCTGTAATAAAATCTGGCATTTAGTTTAGTTCAAATCAGAAGCTAGAATGCAGCCCTGACCGTGAAACTTCCATCATGTCTTGGTGTAGCCCATGCACTTGGAATGTTATTAGGCCTATACTTGAATACAGTGCACTGTTCATAAAGCTACCTAAATCCTCCCCACTGTTACTAGTTTAATTAGCCTCTGACTCCCAGAAAGTTAAAATACCCACTTTAGCCCCTGATACCCAAAGATCTCCTAAGGCCCACTGTCCGAATAACTTCCAAATCCCAAAACTGAAATGACTACATCAGATTCCAAGGGTGGAAAAGTAGGTTTATTTGAACAAAAGCTTTCAACGCCCCTGAAGCAAACAGCTGAACCTTTCTGGTCCCTTTGAATAACTCCCAATCAACATGAAGAAAACCATAGTTAAAATGTCTATCCATTTATTTATAACACCACTGTCCAATTACAAAAAAGCACCATAATACAGCATTCAATAAATAGGGCTAGTAACAGAAATTAAAGTTTCTTCATTACACTTGGTAATAATATCAAATACTTCACAATGTAAAAGACCAGCAAAAATGATGCATTAATCACACAAGAGAAAGGCTACAATACACAACAAACAGACCAAAAATAAGGAATATAATAAATAGCCTGGGTTGAACTAAGGTCAAAACAAAATGGGACAAACAAAGGAAAAGCATCAAATGTCATTATAATAAATATTTAATCTACACTATTTATATTTCTGATTTGTATCTCTGTTTATAGCTTATTATGAGAGGAAATGGGTGCATATAAATAAAAGCCAGTTATGCTCTGGGGTGGTGAGCAGGAGGGGATAGTGGCTGTGGATATGTTAGGGAATTTATAATCTAGCAGAGGGGCTTGGATCAAGGCTCCAAACCAAAGAGGGCATTCTCTCCCCAACTGAAGTTGACACATCCCTCAAAGCATCTCCATCATGGAAAAGAATCTAGTTGCCTGGTGTGACTGATACCCCTTTTCATGGACAAGGACAAGCAGGGTGTTGAGAGCAAGAAATCCCACAGGGTATCCTCAGGTGGCTTTCCATTGGATTTGACGTTGCACTTGCAACACTGACAAAATGGGAGGCTTGGCTTTGAAAACAGAGATGCCGTAGAAGAGGCCAAAGAAGTACATTCCAAACGGAGAGATATAATCAGGGTTATTTAGAAGAGTACAGCGCATTTCCTGGATTGGCAACAAAGCTACACATTCTCAAGTGTTAAAGGAGTAACATCCCAATTAAGATAAAAGTTTCCCTTTCCACTGTACTTCCAGTAATGCACACAGAAGATACATGGTGGACCTTAAAATGAAAATCTTCTTTTAAGCGTTTTGTATATTTTTTTTACTAGTCTGAAACAATGGCCACAAGTAAGCTTTCCAAACAAGGATCATTTTGAGGTTTCTCAAATTATGCTTTCAGGAGAAAGGCCCTTGTAATAATGCTCGATCTGCAGGTTAAATAGTTAGTACTTAAGGAAAACAGAGATACTGCTATGATTGGACCAGAGAGTTCAGTTCCCAGGTCCAAAGTAAAAGGACCATTATCGGTGGGACTTTTCACCCCATTCCCAAAGCTGGCCTGTGACTCGATTAGATTGTGGGTGATCAGGGGCCATTTCCCTACCACTGTGGATTCACTGAGGGTGGATGCTAGGAGGGTAACAGATAATTTAAAGTTTTCCTGTTGTACCTATTCAGGACTTTTGAGGTGCTGTAAATCCCTAATAGTTTTTGATGGCTGTCAGGAGACTTCAAATGCGCCACTACTATTCCCCTTGTACGCCAGCACTTACTGGGTTTCCACTCTGCGCCCAGGTCTGGAATCCTGGTGAAAGTGCAGGTTAGCATGGGGCAGGTTGTCCACACAGTGAGACAAGCTGATCCAAGAATCACTGGACCCTCGTGAGGTTCACTCAGAATGCACAAGAAATGCCATGAAAACTTAACAACAATATAAAACTCTTTTGTAGTAATGAACAACATTTACTTCCGAGTAATAACCTTGACGGCGCAGTAGCTTTAGTTATGGTAGTGCTTGGAGACCTGAGCTTCCACAATAGATCGGGCAGGAACACTAAAAGGTGCACCAGTATAATGATTCTTTGAACACCTATCGTGACCTCACTACTTCCAACAAGATGTAGAAAGGACATCTTTGTAATGTCCAAACTATAGGTGGATAGAATAGAGTGTTGCTGTTCACTGACAGGACTCATAACCACAACTCTCCTTAACGGGTCATCGATAGAGTCACACAGCACAGAGCCAAGACCATCAATGGCCGCTGACAATTGAACACCTGTTCAAATCAACCCCATTTTATTCGTCCCGCATTATCATCCACCTCTTATAGATTTTGCACTAGGGGCAACTAACCAACCAAATTGCGTGTTTTTGGGATGTGGGAAGAAATGGGAGCACCCAGAGGAAGGCCCTGTGGTCTCAGGCAGAAGCTCTACTGTGGCTCATGTGGTGATGCCTAACAGCATTAAAAAGCAGAGCTGAGAAATGGTCTCCAACCACATTAGGTATCTGTTTTCCAAGCCTAAGTAGTGCAAAGCAGCAGGTCTATTGGTGGGACACTGTCTAACCATGGTAATGCGTCCTCATTAGTATCAGCCTAAATTGTAGATATGCTGGGAAAAGTGGGTGACGCCAGTTGGCATTTTCTTCATCCCATTTGATTGTGAATCTCCCTCCTTCTCCTCCTCCTGAACCTGACATCTAGAAATTTCAGCTCCTAGAGTTTCATTAGCTTGCCAGTAGAAAACACCCTGGGGATTGCCTCAGATTGACTCTCAACCCCTCTACCCACAACCTTTGCTTCCCTTTTGACTTGTAACTGGTGCAGATCAAGCAAATGTGGTCCAGATTAGTCTGCACTGCGAGGTATTATCGCAGTGTCCCTTTGATGTGAAGCGTCAAGGTAAATTTTACTAATTTGCATCTGGCAGATTATAACTTATTGAACTAGAATCTATCTGATTCTTTTGTAACCAAAAAGCAAAAACCCTGCCAATGATGGAAGTTTGAGGCAAACAAATACTTAGCCAGTCAGAATGGCAGTCAAGAGAGAAGTAGAGTTTGTGATTCAGGTTGACTGTATTCAAATGGAATGGTTCTAATCATCCACCCGTATTGTTAACCCTTTTCCTTTCTCCACGCTCGCTGCCTGACCAGCTAAGCATTTCCAACATAATCTGAGTTTATTGGAATCTCCTGCTGAATCAGAACAGCATTCCCTAACTGACTGCTGGGGCTGAGGAAATGCAGCTTAGCAAAGTTGGTGATCAGATCTCTGTTACGTGGATTCCCATGAAGGGGAGTTGTGAAAAATTTGTCAGATCTGACCAAAAATGCTCAGTGGGATGACAGGATCAGCAACGTCAGTAACAGCTGTGGGAAGGTCTATCCCTCAAACTGTGGGGGGAAGGAGGGTACAATTCATCCCAGTCCAACCATGATTACAATCATGTTTCCTAACATTTAGAGAGTCAGCAAATCCATGGGATCGCGTGGTCATGAGTGTTTTACAGAGCAGTGGGCTTAGGGCGCAGGGATCTGTAGGGTGCATTGCAGAAAGAACACTCACAAAGGCAGTGTTGGAGGGAGCGGTCTTTGATTTGCCTTGAAGACAAGAAATGGTGCAGAAATCTTGAGAGGAAATTTCAGAGAATGAAGGATCAAACATCTCTCTGTTCAGTTTGTTTTTAAATTCTGTAAATAATTTAGTAAGAACAGTGACTGAGAAGCTTTTACAAACCGAACTCATTGACTCATGCTCTTCCTTGTCCTATCTGTCTACCCTTTGCATCCCCAGTCCCACACCAATGGGACTGACTTCAACGCCCTCTGAAGCACTCTGGCAAGTGTTCATTTGTGTCAAAACTGCCATCCCGTGGCAATTCAGAAAGAAAAGTCCTACCCACACCTTCTCAGGGATGAACTAGTAATGCTGGCTACACTGATCACACCCTCACCTATAGAACAAATCGAAATGAAGAGAAAGCCGATTGATTTTTAACTCAACAAAATCAATGATATAAATAACTATGATGCTTTTTTCTACACAGTGGGACAGATAGCTATCTCATCAATGTTTATTGCTTGGGCCTCGAGCAAACAGTCACCAAGCATCTGATCAGCATTGCTCAGTCAAGAGCAAGTTAAATGGACACCACCAGATTCTCTTGCTGACAGCCCAGGCCAGAGATGATCTGTTTCTTTTGCCCGTTCATGGTCAGCTTTCCCTGCCCAGGAGCCAGAGATGGTGGGAAGGAGATGAGCACCGGAGCAAGGTGGACAGATTTAACATGCGGCTTCTGAAAGAGCACCGTTGCTGTGGGGGAGCCCCACATCTTGGCCTCCCAACATGTGATTGGTGTGTGATGCCATGAGCTCCCTACATGTTTGTCCCAAATGCAATGGGCACGTGCAACTAGCGCTCGGCCTGTAGGTTGCCTGGATGTCCACTGATCACCAGCACTTGACCTCCCCCCTTCATGGATATCACCGGAATCTGCCTCAGTTAATTAGTTTAAAAAACCTGAGATGATTTTTTTTTTCCCTCTGTATCGTGATTGAAGCTTGTGTACATTTCACAAACAAGATGGGGAGGGTAGTAAAAGAAAAAGCCTTTTTAATTTTTCTGTTTATTCAAACCTGAGGTATTTGCATCAAGCAGCCAGGATATCTTTAAACTATTTAAAAACATTTAAATCAGCCATAATAATAGATACACCACTATTTACATTATATTAATGTCTGCATCCATTTGCAATTGGTTCATACAGATTATCTCATAGAAGGTACTTTTCCAGCCTTAGTGCTGCAGTCTGCATTTTAATGGGCTCAGTCACACACAAGGAAGGACAAAGTGCAATAAATGACCTTCTCAGGTAGCAGTCCTGCGCAGACCAAGGTACGATGTGGAAACATCAACACAAAATATATAATTAATAAGATAAAAACAGACTTTCTTTTCTTGAGTATTGCTTGAAGTACTTAAATACCGCACTGTACAATGTTAAACTGGGGTGGCCAGTTCCCGCATTTTCTTTTTTACCATTGCCAGAATGTGTTTGGAGAAATAAATTAGCTTTTCTAAAAATGTTCAAGACAAGTTTCAAGTGATGTGTTAACCCACTCTCATTATCATCAGAGACAACAGTTGCCGCACTTCCACCTGCTTTTACAAAAAACAGAGTCTGCGGCTTCAAGCAGTGCCTGATTTCAGGTGACAAATAACCACAGATGCTCCCCTTTCACCATTTCAAAACAGCCATTTCCCGTACCATCACGACACCTCGATGATCTCCATGCTACCGGAGAAGCTGGACTGCTTGCCGATCTTCCCCAGGTCTTCCCTCGACCTGCTCTCCGACATGCCGTCCTCAAACTCCATCTGGCAGCTCCTCCTCTTGAACTGCTTCTCGATGGTGCCTTCCTCGTGCCAGCTGCGCCGGGCGTCCCGCTGCTCGGCTGCCTTCTCCCGCAGCCGCACCGGCCCGTACGGCTCGCAGCCGCCCGGGGCGGAGCCGCAGCCGAAGGGCGGGTACGAGGGGGCAGAGCCACCGAAGAGCCCGGCACCACTTGCCCCTTTGCTTGCGGGAGGCTGATCTGTGCCAAAGTACCACGAGCCGCCGCTGCCAGCAGAGGGATTTGCCGCGGCAGGGGGCTGCCCCAGTTCCGTGTGCTTCCCCCACCGGTTCACCCCATTGCTTCCCAGGGGAAGCGGCTGGGCACTGGGGATGCTTAGCAACAGCGCCTGCTTCAAGTTGCCTTCCGCGCCACTGCCTTTGTGGACCGCGCAAGGGACGAGGGTCCTGGTTAAGTTCAAGCTCAGGGAGTGCACCGGTGAACTGGACGGGTTTGGGAGGCTGCTGTTGTGCTTTGGTCTGCGCCTCTGCCGGGCTTTTGACTCACTGCCAGCGTCGGTCCCCGGGCTCTCCAGGGTTGGGCTGCATGGCTCCTGGCCAGGGCTCCCCGCCCTCACCTCCAGCTTGCAGAGCTTTGGGATGCCATCGGAGCCGTGTGGCACGGCTGCCCCGCAGCGGCCAGGGGCAGGGTTTGGCAGGTAGGAGGACTTGATGTCCAGCGAGAAGGAGCGCTTCAGTCGGTTGGTGTCTTGGAGGCGCTCCATGGAGAGGTGCAGGCCGTTCAGGCTCTGCTGCAGGGCCACGTGCGAGGCATTCTTGCAGTCCCCCCTGCCACTCTCAGCGTTGCCACTGCACTGCTGACTGGCGTCCTTGGGTGCGCCGGGGCCCGCCGCCTCAGAGGTGGAGGATCTGGGACATGTCCTGTCCCAGCTGCCTCTGCAGCCGTCGGACGCCTCCTTGTCAACCTCCTCCTCCAGCCGATCTGCCGGTGGCTTCAGGGGAGCCAGGGAGCGGACTTTCAGAAGCCTCAAGTTCTTCTCATACTCCAATAGCTGCCCCATGAAGTTGAAGTTGGGAGATATGGATGGTCTCCGGTCCTTGATGAACCTGCAACAGGAAACACAAAGATTTTAAGGCCTTTGGCCCATCGAGTCTGCTCTGCCATTCCATCATGGCTGATTTATTATCCCACTCAACACCATTCTTCTGCTTTCTCCCCATAACCTGCCCCATCATTGACATGATCTGTGCTGACCTCAACTCCTCTTCTGTGCTGCTTCCCCAGTTCCTCGATGTTTCAAATATTTATCTTCATCTCAAGACATCCAATGACCTGGCCTCAACTCCGTTTGGGGTTAGAAAATTGCAGAGATTCATTTTCCTCTGAGAAGAGATCTCTATACATCTCAGTTTTGAATGACTGGCCCTTTACTTTGTAACTATGTTCCTTTGGATTGTGGTTCTTTCACTAGTGAAAACATCTCCACATTATCCCTGTCAAACCCCTTACAATCTTACACATTCGATTAAGAAACTTTAGAAGGAACTTTTCTTCTAAACGCCAAGGAATACAGACCCAAACATCTAGCCTCAAGAACATCTTGAAAAATCAGAAAACATATCTGATAAACTCCATCTAATATACACACAGATATACATACCCATATGCACACTGACCCCACCCTTCCATTATGTCACATTGTCTGTTCCATTGCTTCATGAGACACACTTACAATTATGGTTCATCATTAACCAAATCGGTGCATCTCCAACTTAGTTGATAATAATGACAAGACTCTCCTGTGATCACACTGAGAGGCTTGTAGCTGAGCAGCGGTTTAGACAGCACTTGGGGGTGGTTGGAAGTGAGTGAAGTGTTCCATGGGGTTGGGAGGTAGGAAATGAAGCAGGAAGTATTCAATGTGGTAGCGAGGTACGTTTCCAGAACCTACTGCAGCTTGCAGTGATTGTTTTGAATCGTTTACCTGTAAGCATCGTCTGAGGACAGCCCCATGCTCTTCATGATGTAGGCAATGGCAACGGTAGCTGATCGCGAAATCCCAGCCAAGCAGTGAACGAGTACTCGACAGTTGGAGACCTTTGCTTTGTCTAGACAGGAAAAAGACCAGCTTGAAATGAATGTGCATCTTTTCTACAATCCCACCCCACATCACATGGGACCAGGAAAGACTTAATAATGTGTTGAGTCCTAAAGCACCTCATCAGAGTCTGAGCGAAGCCAAAGGACACTATGGCCACACTTCACTGTGTCACTGACTCCCTGGTCATAGGTCAGATAGAAAGGGCACCTGGTTCACTAAATGACCCACTCTTACTTGGAGCAGCAACCAGGCAGAAAGTGCCCATTCAGGTCATGATCTCTTCTCACTGCTGCCTTCAGGATGATGGTACAGGAGCCTCGGGACCTGCACCACCAGGTTCAGGAACAGTTATTGTCCTTCGACTGGAGGGGATAACTTCACTCACCTATCACTGAACTGTTCCCATTCAACTGTACTCACTTTCAAGGACTCATCTAATCTTCTCAATATTTATTGCTTGCTTGCTTGTTTATTTATTTATTTATTTATTTATTATTGTTTCTTTTCTTCCTTTCTTTCTTTTTGTATTTGCAGTTTCCTGTCTTTTTTCTGCACATTGGTGTCGTCTGCCCCAATGGGTGTGGTATTTCATTGATTCTATTGCTTTTCCATATTTACTGTGATTGCTCGCAGGAATAGGAACCTCAGGGTTGTGCATGGTGGCATATATGTCCTTTGATCATAAATTTACTTTGGACACCCTCCCATCGTTCCTTCAATGACACACTTCAGCACTGTGTCAGTATTTCTACCAAATGCATTGCACCATTTCAAAAAGGCATTTTCTCCAACACCTTGTCAGGGACAACTGTGTTAGCATTTCCCACATCCCACTTCTCAGAAAATGAAAAACAAGATACAGTCCTATAAAACGTGTGGCGGAAATGAAGTCTTAGCTTTACCATACCTAGCAACTGTCTATGAGATACTGATTTCAGATACCTACCTATAAAATCGACAGACTCATCCAACCAGGGCAGAAGCTTCTCACAGTAGTTGTCATTGACTGGAATGCGCATGAAGTGACTCTCTGAGATGAAGTCAGGCTTTGGACAAGAGTTGCTGGCGTTGAGAACATATGTGATTCCATTCTGCACCATCAGGTCCTACGATGAGGACAGAAATGCAGGTCAACTTAGAGGTACTAAAACAAATGCTATCTTTCAAAACTGCTGCTGGAACTGTTGAGATGACACCACACACACAAGCCGATGGTTCTATTACCATGAACAGATTACATTCAGAACTTAGCAGGAATTTCAGAGAGGGAGTTGAGCATGTCGCTTGCTGGAACAGATAAGTAGATTATGGGTAGTGACTGTTGCTGTTACATGCCAGTATTTGAAGTCCATCATTCAATGCACTTGAGGACACAAAATACTCTGCAGATGCTGGGGTCAAAGCAACACTCACAACACGCTGGAGGAACTCAGCAGATTGGGCAGCATCCGTGGAAATGATTAGTCCGGCCCTAAACGTTGACTGATCGTTTCCACGGATGCTGCCCGACCTGCTGAGTTCCTCCAGCGTGTTGTGAGTGATGCACTTGAGGAGCTGCTGGTGAACTGTGCTATGACACGTCCCTCTGACTGCACTCCCTTTGTGTTGCAGGATTTTGGGGATCGTAGAGTGAAACTTGAAGATGGAGGCCCATGTCTACAATCCAGAACCTCTGTAAAAGACGCTACCTAAAAAGGTGGCACTATCATTAAGGACCCATGCTATCCAGGGCATGCCCTCTTCTCATTACTGTTAAAGGAGCCTGAAAACACACACTCTATGTTTTTGGAACATCACCTTCCCCTCCACCATTAGATTTCTAAACAGTCCATGAACACTATCTCACTATTACTGTTTTGCACTATTTATTGCAACTTATAGTAATTTTTTATGTCTTTCATTGTACTGTTGTCACAAAACAACAGATTTCATGACATGTCAGTGATAATAAGCCTAATTTTGATTCTGACTATTTCTTAGTTGGAGGGGGGAGTGGCTTTGCTGTCAAGTAAGCTTTGGCTAACAGCTTCATCTTGCAGATGGCACAGAGGGAAAGAGTGAATGCTTGGGCAGCCTGCCAATCAAGTGGCAAGTTCGAAAGGTTCAGCTAGGGAAGGATGGCAGGCTGGCACTTGACGGCTACAATTACTGGGGTCTGAAGGCTTGTTTTAAGGTCTAGATTTTAAACAGGCAATCATGGCAGCACAGTGGAAGCAATTCATGCAATTCCCTGATTACAATTCTCTAAACGTTACAACTAAGAACGAGATCACAGTGAATATATTTTGATGGTGAAAATTACTAGGATGCCAACAGTGAAATCAGCTGTCAGTTCAAAAGCTGGGTCATTTATCTTTGCCACACTGCACGAGAGTAAACCACTGACAGTCAATTCGTCTGCTCACAGAATGACTGGGTTCAAGCAGTTTCCCTTGTTAGAATTTTATCGCACACACCCAGGCTCCTTGCTGGCTGTGTTAATAAAAGCCCTCCACCCAAAATGCCTCCTTCCCTTTTCAGATGCTGACTGGCTTGCTGCCTGTGTCAACATTTCCCATTTTTACCACAGATTTCTGAAAGATAAATACTGCTTTAGGTTGCATAACACCCTCGTCCCTGCAAGGAGGAGTGTTGGAATTGGACAGCAGGTGAGGAAACCATTTTCTCAGGAAAAGAGTGGTGGAGGGTTGGGACTTGCTCCCTGAAAGGGTGAGACAGGCAGCAAGCCATGTCACAGGTAAACATTTGGGGGCATACCTGAAGGGCTATGGAAGATTCAACCAATGGAGAAACGATAGACTATTAATTTTTTATAGTTGTAATTCCATGTTGTCAGGGTCACCAATGTAGGGGTGTCAACAAAAATCAATGTGTGTGTAATTACTTCTAACGTACACTTTATTCCAACAGCAAACAAATGGAAGTGTTGTGTGTGTGTGTATGTATATATATATATATATTTAAAAAAAACCTGCCTCCAAAACTTAATAACGTCCAACGTAACACGCAACATACATGGCAAATTTAACCCTTAACAGTCTGGGTGAATTACATTACGAAACTTCCATGAAGGAATTATTACTTTGATGGCGCTCTCTCCCTCTGTAAGATCACTGCTGCATCCAGCTCAGGAGCAGAGGCACAGAAGCAGGGACAGCACGGTGCATCGACAGCATTTTCATTATCTATTACAGTTTTGGAGGAGGATTAAAATAGATGCTGTGTGTTTTAACTGGTGGTCTGGGGTGGGAGATCATGTAATAAGAGCTCCAGGAATTTGGAGTGGCATAGTTGCCATCCTACACCCTGTTAGTGTGGGTGAAACTTTTTTTAAATTTCAAAAATAAACTTCATTCATAAAACTCTACACAAGAAATGCCAAAAGCCTTGCATGACTCCCTTTACATTCTTAATGTTTTTAGCACTATGTAAAGAGAGCCAATAGAATTTTGCACTTCAGTCAATAATATATTCATAGTGTTACTGGCTCATTGGCATTTGTTTATCCTAAGCACCCTGTTACTCATGTGGCTTCCTTGGCTGATACAATTGTCGAGTGTTTGTGTGGCTTAGCCCCTCAATGTCTAGTGGCAGAAGGACCCCAAATCATGGACTTTGTCTGCAAGGCCTTCATGTTGGCTTCACCAAGCTTCAGTGCATCCCCCTCCCCTCAGCACACATTCCTACAACCTGGAACGTGCCCGTCGGCAGCACTCCCTAATGGAGATCTCGCTGTACTCAAAGACCAACGGTTTCTGAATCAGAATCGGAATCATTATCACTGACTTATAGGATTTGAAATTCAGGTAGAACAAAGTGCATCTTTCACTGAGTTAATGATTTCCCAGCAGCACTTGATGTTTGTACTGGTGTGAACTCCCGGGAACAGCCTGCAGATCACTGTTACAAGCTTCTCCAGATGAACCTTGACAAGGACTCTCGGGGACACAAGGGAGGCCACAGATGCTAAAAATCTGGATCAATACACATCAATTACTGGAGGACTCTGCAGTCAGGGAAAATGGCAGGACTGATGAAAGGTCTCGGCCCAAAAAGCCGACTGGCCACTTCCCTCCTGAACTGCTGAAGGACCCTTGCGTCCTTTTCCACACGCACTACCCACGAAGAGCTGGGCATTGGTCTTGTCCTCACTGCAGTCGCCTCAGGGACAGTGTGAGACGGGAGTGAGACTGATGTGCAGAAGGGCCCTCTCACAACCAGTCAAGCATGGGTTTGGTGCTTGTAGAACAGTTCTAGCGTTGAGGCATTTTGCTAAACAGCTTGGCAGTCTGAAGAGTGCTTGCTCTCCACTTAGTATCAATGTAGCTTTGGTGAAACTGAAATCGTAACCTGCTCTAACCACCGATCATGAAGTTTAAGACAGATTATCTCTCTAGCCTCTGCAAATGATACCGCCCCCTACAATGAGGTGTGAGACCATAATGGTTATTTGAGTCTCACATTGTGCATGCGCAGAAGGAAACAAATGCCATATATGGTTACCTATTCCATGCGACCATGTAAAGTGATGAGCCATTTGCAAGTAGGCAGAAGGAAGTAAATAATTCGGTGGTGCATTAAAGAAAGAACGGACAAAATAATTGACATCCTACCTGAACAGAAAGACAAAGCTTGAAGCAGGGGAGATTAGACATAAATTTATAAGATTATGAGAGGCATAGACAGACAGCTGATACCTTTCTCGCAGAGTTAAAATGTCTAATGCCAGAGGGCGTGCACCTAAGGTGAAAGTTAAAAGGAGATGTGCAGAACACATTTTTCCACATGCAGAGTGGTGGGTGCTGAGACTGTGCTGCCAGGGCCAGTGATGGAACGCAAGTACAATGGACGTGCGTAAGAATCTCTAATGAACGTGCAATGAATGAACAGATCTGGACATTGTGTAGGCAGAAGGGATTAGTTTAGTTGGGTACTTAATTACATTTAATTAGTTCGGTCCCACAATGTAGACCAAAGGTCTATTTCTGTACTGCACTGTTCAATGCTCTGTGTTTAATGCAATGGGATTAGTGTAGGATCCGTGTCAGTAAGTGGTTGATGGTCAACATCTACATGATGGACAGAAAGGCCTGTTTCCATGCTCTACCTCTTTAAGAAGAAGAACATTTGCTCAAGTGGGAGCTACTGTGGATAAAACCCAACTTCTGCAATGAAGCATGTTGTAATATTAAACAGCCAGGTCAGAGTACAGAACTGAGCCAGCTTATATAGGCAGTCGTGAACAGAAGTGTACCTGGATTCTGACCCGATTTCCAACAACAACCTGAACGACAGCAATAAGGTGGGGGGGGGGGAAACGGGAACACACTGAGGACAGTCAGAAAGAGACAGCAGAAGGTCAACTGGCCGAATGGATTCACTTTGTTCGACAAACAACAACCTGTATTTACATTGCACCTTCTGCAGAATCTCTCAAAGCATATTGAAAAAACATTAGTGAAAATTTGAAGAAAGAGTACATTGAGACGACAGGTCAGATTTAAGCAGGGTTTCAGCCCTAAACGTTGACTATTTCTTTCCTCCCACTGATGCTACTCGACCTGCTGAGTTCCTCGAACAAACAGTGTGTTGCTGCAGCGTCTGCCGTCTCTCGTACCTCTTTCAGATCTCCTCAGTGTCTTATTAGCGGAAAGGCATACCAGCTTAGGGAAGTTATGCTAGGGTTCTTCCCCCTTCCTTCTCAGTCCCGAAGAAGTGTCTGAGCCCAAAATGTCGACTGTCTATTGATTTCCACAGATGCAGCCTGGCCTGCCGAGTTCCTCCAGCATTTTGTGTGGGTCGCTCTGAATTTCCAGCATCTGCAGACTTTCTGGTGTTTATTATGCTAGAATTTACAAGCCACCTGCCCAGGAGTCCCATTCATTCCCTCAACATACCTTATTCAGCACGTCTTTCTGTGAGCCCAGGTACAAATGAGGAAGGATTCGTGTGGGACCAATGTTGGCGACTGGTAGGCACGGCTGAGAGATGCTCACTGGTAGGAGAGCGGTGGGCTTCCCCTCACACAGGCCTGGGAAATAGGATGAAAATGCGGAAAATCCCCCTGGAAGAAATAAAGGTAAAAGACCATTAATATCTCAATCCACCTTGCATCTGTCTGCCACTGTAACCTTGCAACAGACAGGCTCAAAGCCTGTTCGCTTTAGCTCATGGCGTGAAAGAGAAAAAGGCTTTCTTTTAATTTAGACTTCTCTGTGATGGAGATTCTGAGCGGCCTGTCATCACCAGGCCTGACTTACTTCAGGCAGGGACTGAAAGGCTCAGGGTGAGCTGTACTGGAAATACTCAGCAGTTCAGGAATTAGCTGTGGAAGGTGAAGCAGAGTCAACATTTTAAGTCAAGGACTCTTGCTGGACAAGCTGCACTAGAAAGGCCCACAGAAGGTTATTCGAACTGAGCATTACCACTCCTGTCCTGCAGAGTGTTTCACAGCACTTCCTGATCTCAATGTACATTTCCAGTATCTGCCGTTCTTTTTCTTAATTCTCAGTTACTGGAAAGGAAGATGCTGAGAAACCTTGCTTTAATCGCACAGGAAGATTGTGGCAGGCAAGCAAGGATGTGGGTTTGTTCTTGCGTTTCAATCCAGGCAACGCGTGCCCAACCACAGGCTTCCTTGGAAGACTGGCATGCACTTCAACCTGACTCACACAAACTACTATCTCCATGGGGAGGGGCTGTTGCCTTAATCTTGCCCATGTGCAGGAAGACAAGACAACAGCCCAAGACTGATCTTAATCTCATAAGATGTCCAACAACATCCCAGCCCTGGTCATATCCCCACAGCTATCAGCAGACAGAGCACTGATCCCAGACCCTCCTTCCCCCCCATTTTCCTGGAGCAACAGTGCCAGCCTGTTCCAAGATGAGCTAAAATCACAGGGACCAAACTGCCATGAGGATATTCTGGCTCTGTATGATTTTGCTAGTTAAAGAAAACAATGCTGGTGTAAAACTTTATTAAAGATTATGATCACCCACTTCCTGTTGTTCGGGCAAGAAGCATTGAAAAAAAAGCATAGTACAGTAGATTCCGGTTAAATGAGACGAATACATTTTGGCACAATTAAGCAGCCGTCCCAATTAGCCAAAATTTCATGGAAATAGTTAAAAAGGTATAAAAAAAAGACCAACTACCATTCAACTGAGTGACAAAGTAAGTATTTAAATGAAATACAGAACAAATTAGACCACTATCAGTACTACTACAGCACTAAAATTCGTGTATTAATTCACAACAGAACGCCAGCATGTTCTTTTGATTGACTGTAAATGAACAAAGTCAGCGCAGACACCAAGTGTAGATAACAGACTGCCTTTGTACAATGCTATCGACGATTACATCCCACAAATCTTTATTTTCATTGAAACATTCACAATGGTTGTCAATACCTTCAAATCCTTTGTAGTGCCTAACTTGTTGAAGTAGCAAAATCACTTTATTTTCACTCCCATATATGTCCCTCTCACTATACCCCTTGCCCATCCTCTGGGCTTCCTCCCCTCCCCCTTTTCCTTCTCCCTAGGCCTCCCATCCCATAATCCTCTCATATCCCTTTTGCCAATCAACTGTCCAGCTCTTGGCTCCATCCCTCCCCCTCCTGTCTTCTCCTATCATTTCAGATCTCCCCCTCCCCCTCTCACTTTCAAATCTCTTACTAGCTCTTCTTTCAGTTAGTCCTGACGAAGGGTCTCGGCCCAAAATGTCGACTGTACCTCTTCCTAGAGATGCTGCCTGGCCTGCTGCGTTCACCAGAAACTTTGATGTGTGTTGCTTATTTTCACTCCCATTTGTTTCTGGCATCTCCAAGTCTGAATGCTTGAAAGCGCGGTGAGCGAAACAGTTCTTAATCATCTCACTGCTTATTTCTCGCCAACTATCAGTGACAAAAATCACTGCTTTTTGAACACAATCACATGCAAGTGATGCTATTTAAAAACTTCTAAACACGGTGTTATATCTAATGTCCAGAGACGTGCATGTGTCTGAAGCCAGCTAGAAACTGTTCATCAAGTCTTCTGCCCCAATTAAATGGCATAGTGTCCCAAATAAACAAAGGGAATCCCAGCTATTTTCTCCATTAGTTTGTGTTCTTTAAGCATTGTCCCAAATAAGCGGCTACCCCGATTAACCGATTGCCCAATTAACTGCAATCCATTGCATAAAGCAAAACTGCACTGGTAACTGGCCGGACCCCTTCGGTATAGGAAGAGGAAACAGTGCGTGGTGAGGAAAATATCGGGGGAAGCCGCAGGCGCCTGCTGTGTTTGCACATGCATGTGTGTCTCGTGTTTATGGATATGTGCACATGGTTCCGTGTGCATGTGTATATACATGGGTTCACGTCTGCGTGTGTGTGCAGGTTGATGAGGTTAAGTAAAACGGGTGGCTGAGCCTATATGAAGACAGCAGAGTAACTCAGTCTTTCCTGCTGCACTCAGTACATTTACACAACCCTAATGACTCATAAGAAGTGCTCAGTGCAGACCACAGAACCCAACCTTACCCTCTCGCTTTGACAGAACTCTTTCACTTTGTTCAGAGTTGGCACTCAGAAGCTGCTTATGTAGTCAAATAAGCTGGTGAAACTAAACAGGCAAATGCAGATGCCTGTACAGTGTACCGACAAACTTTCGTGTTGCTAATTCCCAAAGTCAGAAAGTTGCTGAAACATTACAGCAGCTACATTTGAGGATAAAATACTTGCAAAGGCAGGTTAAGAAAAGCTTGCTTTATATTTCTAAATCACCGCTGAACATCTGAAAAGCAAACCCTTTCTTTCCTATATTTAGGAGTGTGGAGTTTATTTAAAAATCGGTCAGCTGTCAGCTGGACCTGCCCCATGGCCTAATGGAAATGTTGAGCTGATTTTATATTAAAACACAAAGCAGAAAAAAATTATCAGTGCTGGAAACATGACTGTAGCAAGTGCAATAAACAAACTTGCTTCCTCTCAGAGTTTAAAGATAAGTTGTATCTCAGTGTGACTTCTACCACGGACCATGAGTTGGACCTACATAATCCATTGCATTCAACTTTTATCTGCTATGGTAACAGTGCTGATCGCTTATGAACCAAGTGTTCCATTTGCCAGTAAAGGAATGGAGAATTGGATCGCCCCAGGTCCAGTCACGCACTCCGAGAGCTGGAAAAGTGCTTTCAAGTTCACCCACTATCTTGATTTTTTTTTGACTTATCTCCATGTCACCTTGTTAGTAAGTTAAGGTCTACACTAAAACACTTGTGCACACCTGCAAGGGTACTTGCGAAGGGGGCTGTTGGCACGTTGGCAAGTGGTTAAGGCGTTGGACTAGTGATCTGAAATTCATTAGTTCGAGCCTCAGCCGAAGCAGCATGTTGTGTCCTTGAGCAAGGCACTTAACCACACATTGCTCCTGCACGTTCATAGCCCAGCGGCGGCGGATGGCGCAGTATGGACAAGACAAGACACTCTGAGGTAGGTTCTGCAAGCACTGCGTTAAATGGGACCACCTTGCCACAGAGCTGGGCGTGAAAAATCACATGACTCCTCTTTTCTAAGATGATGCCGAAAGTGTTACTTTCAAGCAATGTCACAGGCGCAGACTGTCTGACAGTTACCCCCCGCCTGCTAATCAGACCCCCCCCACCCCTGTCTCCTCTTTCACAGCTCACAGCCCTGATGGGGTGTGAGTTTCAAAAGGCACATGGGCAAGGTAGCTTTGTCCACACTCCGTGCCCAGAGACATGGGACCAGGTTAAGGTGGAAAAGTGTCAATCTATAAACAGGTTGTTTGGAGCACATGTGTAAGCAGTTTGGGGCAGGGGAATTTCTGGCAGGAACCAGTGCTGATTAACCCATAAGACATAGAAGCAGAACAAGACCATTCAGCCCATCTAGTTTGCTGTCATTCGATCACAGCTGATTTAATTTCCCTCTCAACTGCATTCTCCAGCCTTCTCCCCATAACCTTTGACGTCCTTACTAATCAAGAACCTATCAATCTCTGCTGCTTTAAATATACCCAATGACTCGGCCTCCACAACCAACTGTGGGACGGAATGAATTTCACAGGTTCATCACCCTCTGTCTAAAGAAATTCCTCCTCGCTGTTGTCACCAAAAATTTTGACAAGCTTCTATAGATGCACAGAGTAGTTTATCCTGACAGGTTCCATTACAGCTTGGTATGGAAATGCCAGTGCCCGGTAATGGCAAACTCCTACAGAGAATGGTGGATGCAGAAAGTGCATCACAGGCAAAGCCCTCCCCACCACAGAGCACTGCTGCGAAGGAGCAGCGTCCATCATCATTGTGCACTCTTCCTGCTGCTTCCATCAGGCAGGTGCTACAGAAGCCTTAGACCCCACACCACCACGTTCAGGAACAGTTATCACCCCGCATCCAGCAGGCTCCTTAACCGGCACCGATTAACTCCGGTCAACACAACTCTAAACTGATTCTACAACTTTCGAGGAGTCTTCCCAACTCATGTTCTCAGTATTATTGTTTTTATTTATTTATTTATTGGTTGTCAAAGTTCACAGTACATGTTATTATCAAAGTACATATATGTTGCCATATACAACCCCGAGATTCATTTCTCTGCAGACATATTCAGCAAATCTATAGGACAGTAACAAAAACAGGATCAATGAAAGATCAACCAGAGTGCAGAAGATAACAACCTGTGCAAATGCAAATATAAATATTTGCACATTGGTTATTTGACAGTGTTTATGTATAGTTTGTCATAAATTATATAATACTTCATTATTTTCCTGTAAATGTCTGCAAGAAAACGAATTTCTAGGTAGTATATGGTAACATATACACACTTTGATAATAAACTCTACTTTGACTTTGGACTTTGACTTGGTTTCTATTCTGAGGCTGTGCCCTCTGGTTAGACTCTCCCACTATTAGAAACGTTCAACCTTCACAAGAGAAAACGCTGAACAAGTGAATTCACTTTGTATCACCTCTCGCAATAAATCACAAGACAGCAATGATACGAGAGTGCTGGCTAGGGGCTGAAGCTATCGGTTAACAGACATTGTGCATCCAAAATGGGTGTGGAGCATAGTTTCGGAAGCCTTGGTTAGGTCACAAACCCCACTTAAATCAAAGCAGGGTAGATTTCCCAGGCCCCAGTAGGCTCTTCAATGTTGCACTGATACACAGGGAAATTAGCTCTTTCCACCCAGTAGTGAGGGAGGTCTCCAGTGGGAGTCTCTTTATTTGGAAGTCCTACCTTTTACATCGTGAATCGGGGGCAGGAGAGAGAGTGATGCACTGAGCATTATTTAGGTCAGTTTATGGACTCTTCCAGCCACCTGCTGTTTCTGCAGCCAGGGAGAGGAGGTGTGTCCTGTGTGTAGGGAGAATGAGAGGTTGTAGCCTCTGCCTCGGTACCTGAGTGGACTGCTCCTCAAGTTACAGCTGCACTTCTGCCCCATTCTCCTGATTTTCCGGTGCTGGAGGTGATGGAAACGCCTGGTCAGTTTGATCTTGGGCCTGGCCAAGGTGGCCATTCTTAGGTCCAGGAGGCGAGCAGTTGAGGACTCAGCTCAAGCCAAGTGCCCGCCCTGCTTCTGGGGTCACATCTGTTTGCATGTGGCCCTGCAGAAGGAGCACAGGATATCCATGGGCACACTGAAGGGCTTTCAGGGGCCTGTCCATTTTGGACAGGGACAACTCTGCTGTAACTTGAAGCTAATGACTATAAATATTGTGAATAGTGGAATACTGTGGTACTGTAACAAAATGATGGTGTAGTCATTGAAAAAGGGTAAAACTATAAGCCCTTTGGCCCACCCTGTCCGAACTAACCATCAAATATATTATAAGACCTCTACACTACTCCTGAGAGATACTGCAGAGCAGGCATTCAATGGACAGCAAATGAACAGAGAGGAAATGTCACAGCCCACCTCAGAGCTTGGCAAGGCCCGGATCTTGTCGGGAATCTACTTTGGGAATCCCAGTGCTTTTGTTCCTATTATCTTTTCAGCTGACAACAGTAACAACTAAGTACTTTCAAGAGACTAACATTTAAGAGGCACATGAAAAACGGAGAGTTATGGGCTCTGTAGAAGGGAAGGGAGTAGGTTTATACAGACCAGTACAACATTGCGAGCTTAAGGACCAACTATGTTCGATGCATTCTATATATTTATATATCGTATGTTCTACGTTCAGTACTGTTCTACGTTCTCTGTTAATTTTTGGGTACCTGGAACCAACTGGGAAATGCAGGCGCTGCAGAACAGTCTCTTTCAGCTCCAGAGTGTGTCAAAGTGCATTACAAGCTGCAATGACCTTTAGCCAGTCAAAGTACCAATGGTCCTTCTCATGAAGCAGGTTCTTGGGACTGAGGATCAATTGCTTCAGCTTTGGTTCTGTGGGTTTGGTGACAATGATGGGGATCGCCAGCAGGTAACTCACAGGGTGGGCAGATAGGTAGTTTGGAAGGTAAAGCATTCCTTATATGGGAAACCTAATGGCGAAATTTGTCACCAATATCTGCTTCCCTGGAGAACTGGCTCTGCAGCTTCATGAGGTGGGCCACTTTTAGCAGGGTCTCATCGCGGACTTATACTGCAGGATGTTGGAAGGGGATCGTTGTTTCGGAAATATTAAGTGTACAGTTCATCCCCTTGGATGTATCAATCATCAGGTCAGTGTTCACTTGGTGCTCAGCCTCCAAACGTGCATATTCAGACATCTGTTAGTGACAGAGAATGGAATAACCCGGGCATCGGAGGGTAGATAATGCTGTCTGTAGAGATTCCCATTTGTCCTGTCGATCAGATCCAATCCCTTGAAACTGGAGTGAGCTGTGGCATAGCGGCAAGAAGGATTGAGAAGAGCTGAGGCAACAATATGGTCTGACAATAAGATAAAATGGCTCCTGACCTCACAACTACCTCGTTATGACTTTGCAGCTTTTGTCCCCATAGCTGTTACACTTTATTCTGCATTCTGTTATTATTTCACTCTGCACCCTGTAGCGATTTCATCAGTATGGATAGTATGAAAGACTAGCTTTTCACTGTACCTCAATACACGTGACAATAATGAACCAATGCTAATTCCAGCAGTTTGCACTGGGACTTGTTCTGTTGCAGACCCACTGGTTAAGGAACAGTCTGTAACTGGAGCCGCAGAGTGCCATAACAAACATGGAAGCCCTCCATCATTAGTGAAGACTCTTGGCTTCTCTGCTGGAAAGAACAGCATTGGTTGGATGAGAATGATCAAATATTCTAGTAGCTAATTAACCACAAACACAAGGTATCCCTGGATTGGAAACTATGCTACGCCTCAAGGGAAAAATAAACAAAAAGGGAAAAGATATTACAAAGACAAGTCCAACATTAAACTGCCGACCACATGAACAGATAGTGTGCGCAGAAAGCACAGGTCTGACAACTCAGTAACAGCCGTGAAATGACACACGCCATCAAGGCCGTCCGTTGCATGCTCTGCCAAGTGCCAAGAACGAAAGCAAACTCAGCAAAGAAGCAAACAGAATCTCTGCTGACGTCCTAAAACTGGCTGAAGAAACTCCAGCTGCAAATTTACATCCTCAGCTCTCACATCTGGGAGGCGGAGGATACACCTGGTGATTTCCGAGATGTAATCATCCTTGGGAGAGGAAGCAGGTCTGACAGTGATAACTGCAGGAGGACCTCCCTCCTCTGCTACAGAGAAAGACACCACCAGTTGCACCTCGCTTGCCCCCTTGCTGCGGACAGGCGACTGCTACCTGAATCACAGCCTGCATTCATTCTGTCTAGAGATGCAGTGTTCATGGCCTTCATGGTGAACCATGCTAGGAGATTGCAGGGAACACCATGGACCACAAAACCTTTGATTCCTTCATTGGAGAGGGACTGTACTGAACTTCTCAAACTTGGCTGCCTGCAGAAATGCATCTCCATTTTACGTCTGGTGGTCGGAGAACCCAGAAGCAGGTCTGTTATCATGACCAGAGAATCTTGTTTCGGTAACTGTGATTGAGGAAGGAATTTAAGCCAAAATAAATGGGAACTTTTCTTTGACCATTGAAACGAGCTCCTCTACATTCATCCAGGCGTTAAATAAAAAACAAGGGGCCTCAAACACCCTCTTTCACTAATCCTTCAATGATCTAATTTTATTCTCTGCACAATTCCCTCAACTCCCCTGTTTGTCTGTGCACTAGGGACTTCAAACCAAAACATCAACAATTCCTCCCCCCCCCCAACTCTACATGTGCTGCCTGACCCACTCAGCTCCTCCAGAACATTACTTTTTGCTCAAGCCCTAGAGAACTGAAGTTCAGCTCCTCTGCGCAAACTTGGTCACCGATTTATGTAGGAAGCAAAAGGAAGAAACTGACCATTTCCTTCCTGAGAGTCTAAAATAGACATGGGACAGACCCTTCAGCATCAAGAGGTTTGCCAGACAGTTAGATTTATCCCCTTTAATTTATTGGTCTGCTAATAATTACTGCGGTCGTTGGCACATTGCTCAGGGCTTTAACGTGCCCTCACTGGCCCTTACGGGAGACGAAGCAGAAAATTGGTCTGATCTTAACAGCTGTCACCTCAGCAGTCTCTCCGCGCCTGCTCGGAGAAAAAAAGATCTTTTACTTTATGGCAGAGGCTAATTACCAGACTGCACTACGGCTGCCTCACTCTCTGTTAGAAGCCCATTGCCTTGTAGATAAATGAACATCAAAACTTAGCTGGCTTCTCACCTTTCTGACACACTTGATCTCTGGTGAGATTGCAGAGGGCATTTGAGTCTCGGTTGTCCAACTGAAAAGTAATCTTAATGCTTGTACGTGTAAAAAAAAAACAGCCAGATAGCGAGCATAAGCATATGTTTTATGTACAAATTAAATTCCTTTAAGCCTCTCAAAGTCCAAGCCTACATCCCAGTTGTGAGAGGTGGAAACGGGCAAGGCCAGCCAACAGGGCTTTGGTGAAGCTGTACAGGCCAATCCCTTGCACAGTGGATGCAGAAACACATCGATGAACTCCGACCATCGATCTCAGAGGACGATGGAGACGGGAGGCCATCAATGGCCCATGCTCCTCTCGGAGCTAAGGACCCAAGTAAGTTAAGTAAATTTGTTTAAAAATCACAATAAAACAAACAAAGAACATAAGGGTTAACAAGGATGATTTCACCCAGAGGCTGGTTATCGTTTGGAATCCACTGCCTGGGAAGTGCAACAATAAAAGGTATCTTCAATTACCAAAGCATAGGAGTGTACAGGCTCAGTGCTGGCAAATGGGTTAAATATAGATGGTTAGCATCAATAGGTGCGGGCTGAAGGGCCTGTGTCACTGCTATGTGACTCTAAGAAGGAAAATTGAGGGGAGGCTAAACGGATGGGAAAAAACGCAATGAGAACAGTGACTGAGACACAAGAGTTACTATTAACACTGAAGGGGAGTTTGAGGAGCCTCTCTCTGATTCGGCCCACTCCAGCTGCTGCCACAGCAGAGCAGTTACATGCAAATACAAGTGGTACACTGCCCCACTCAGTATAAGTACACCTGGAGCTCCTCTCCGAACCGTCACGCACCAGGCTGGCTAGTCAACGGAGAAAGTGACTGGTAACGTTACTATGTAACAACACCTGTTACAGTTAAAAAGCCAAATCACACACTGTAAAGACCAAAACAGCATTGGGACGGGGAGAGGAGGTGGGTGCAGTCAACAGTACACAGAGGACAACAGCCCGATTCCTACTGGCTGAGGGCTTGAAACATTTATTCAGCTGGTTTGAGAAAGGGGCCCACGTGCACATTCTCATTAAACTTAGCAGTAAGACCCCCTACCCTGAGAATGACTAAGTCTTTCACTCCCCTTAACTTCCACCATACCTAGTGAGTTCAGTGCAGTAAAGAGAATTATCATCCTTGAAGTGATATTCAGAAATGAAATCACTTCTCAAGTTCAGGTTCCAGTGCAACTGCTCTTAATTGTTTATGAAGTTAGACTACAGAGGCTGTCCATCGAGACTCCATTTTCTTTCAAAATAGGTGGAATTCACAGTCATTCAAAGGGAAAGGCAGCCTAGCGCATGGACACAGAAACGTAACACATTCGAACATACTCTCTGAACAGAAACATTACGCATTTAGGATCTACACCCAGGGTAATATTTCAGCTCCATTCCCCTCCTCCTCCACACAGATCCAATCTGCTCTTTTAGCCGCATGACATCACCTGCTTGATTTGACAATTACATCACATCACTAATGATGCAAAGCACAGGTGCAGGCAGGGCAAAGCCCTCACTCTGAAAGCTTTGCAATAAATCATCTGTCTGCTTGGTCAGGGTACACTCTGGCCCTGGAAATCAGCTTGACTCCTTAATTGGAAAGCTCCACAAGTTCCCCACATAATACACAGATGGCTGAACCAACCCGACTGGGACTGCTGCCTATTAAATAATATCCCCGTGTTTGGCTAACCTGGAGAAGTAATCTGATAGGTCACCAATTAAAGGAGCTTAGTGCTTTTTATTTTTGACTAAACATTCACTCTTTTTAGCTGCATCCTTCAGTCGGAGCCGCGTGTTCAGCTTTACACAAAAGTAATTATTCAGCAGCAAATTTTAAACATTAAGTATTAACTCTCATACACACATTCAGATCACAACAAGACCACAGCTACAGAGCCTATTCACGGCTCAGAATTCACACATTATAAAATCAGAATTCACAGTTGGTTGCTGTTAATCCCATATTTAAATGGCAGGTTGTACCAGAACTAAAACATGAATATCGAATGTTGTCAGAACTTTTCACAGTGCGGCTAAGGTGGGGAAAGTGGGCGTATTACAACCAATCCATGACCATGCTAAATTTGTGGCACTTTTAATAAAAAAACCAAAGCCCATGAAGTGCTTTGGGACATGCAGAAATTGTAAAAACATCTTAACGTGCAAAAGCAGACAGTTGGTAGTGTGCTCTGTCCTTATCCCTTCCCCTTCCTAATTCTGCACAGGCCATTACCAGCCTGCTTAGATTTGCAGAAGTTTATATGGAAAAGTATGCAGATGCAAACTTATTTGACCTTGATTCTTATCCAGCCGTACCTGAAACATGATGCCTAAAATCCAGTTGGCTCAACTATCTGAATAAAGGATTGATCCATAATCAGGTGCAAGTATAAATTAAAATGCGATAATTGAAACTTTGCCTGTATGCGTTATATAATTGTTCAATGCCCTTCCAAGTTACAAAGTGACTCCTTAAGAACATGGATGTATGATGTGTTCCTCTTACGCTTGCCTTGAGTTTAATTATTATTAAAGAAAATTTAACAAAAGTGCAGTTAACCAGCAGGATCACTCACTCCTGTTAATAGCCTGTGAAAAATGGGAAGCAAAAAATCTAATTGTAACACCTTGAGAAGTACGTCACCAGTCCCAGTGTGTAAGGAACATAAACTGTGACCAAAGTAATACTAAGATACAACATAAGGCTGCATGGTTTTTTTAGATCATTCACATGGTGAATGCAGCCCAGTAATGGGATTGCAAAGGGGAAATATCCAACAATTAAGGGTCAAAATAATTGGCAGTTTTTTACAATTCAATGATCCAGAACACCACTAGGAAGGGGAAATAAGATTTGGTAATAATAACACACACAAAATGCTGGAGGAACACAACAGGCCTGGCAACATCTAGGAAAAGAGTATAGTCCAAGTTTCAAACCAAAACATCAACTGTACTCTTTACCTAGATGCTGCCTGGCCTGCTGAGTTCCTCCAGCATTTTGTGTGTGTTGCTCCAATCCCCAGCATCTGCAGATTTTTCTCTTGTTTGTGTTTGGTGATAATAAAATGGAATTAGATCTCTTATTGATAAAGACTATTATTATACTGTTGCATAATTTTACAATTCTTGTGCCAACCAAAGTGAACTCAGTCACCCATTTTACTATCGCCTACACAAAATATCTCTGTGAATGAGCTTTAGAAGATTTAAAACTCCTTCAAAAAGTGTGACATGTCATGCCACCAATGATAACCGTGATGAAGCGTTCTGTAGAGGCTTTGTGTGAAATAGTCTGAAGCTGCCCTGGCAAGCTTGCGTCCTGCTCCGAGAGATGTAGCTGGTTCGAAGCTTGCTGACTGCTGTGAGGCAGATGGATGACATCATGCAGCCGAGTCTAATGCTCTCAGGAGAACACTGCGCTTCTTCACCTCTCCAGCTCAATGACTCACACACTTGTTACGCTCCATCACACACAGCTTCCTAGCCTTAGACCGCACACCCCTTCCCACTTCTTCATCAGTCCCTGGGGGTCCGGTAAAACCAGATTACACTCCACTTCTGTAGCGCCCCCCCCGCCCCGCTTGCTCAGTTCTCTGACATCAGGAGAATTTCATTCGGAGTGCGAGTTGGCTCAACAAGATAGCGATCGTTTATGATGGAAATACCGTTCCTAAGGCATGACATCATGCCTTAGAGAACATGACCCGGAGAAGACACGCAACCTCCACTATTCTGTTGACCCACTGCACATGAGACATGTTAAAAGCTCGTGATGAGTATTTTTCTTAAATCATCCTTTGTTAGCAATAAAGTACAAAGAAGTGACGTAAGATCACAGTGCTTTTACACGGCATTACTCATACAGCAATGAGTGTCCCTTCCAGGGAATGTACAGTCATTACATAATTCACAAACTATTCAACCTCTCTCTCTCTTTCTCAGCTGTCACCTCGTACAATGTGGGTACGATCCGGTAATCTGGACCTGGCCAAACGTTTTTTAAAATTTCTCCGTTTGCTCTTCTCTCGCTACGCCTGTCCCACCGTGCGTGTGATCTGTGGCCAGCGTCCCTGCCAACCGCACTTCAAAGTGGTCAGGGTCTCTTTAAACTATGGACCCCGAGGGCCAAGGGGGCCCCGCGACACCAGTCAGCCCCACACAGTCGGTACCGGTCTCCCCGTAATCGCCGGCACAGGGTCGATGCATTAACACATCCCGTTTCCTGCAGAGCTTCTTAAAACTACAGACCACCACCAGGCTATCACCCCAGGGTCCGGGACAACGGACCGCCGAACATGAAAAACAAACGTACACAAGAACCCGAGTTGTAGGGTGCAACTTGAGCTGAAAACTTTTTTTTTGGCTTAAATACCGAAATAAACGCTCAATTCCAAATCCACACCTCGGAGTTCTCTTCCTTCTCGCATCCGCCTGACTCTGATCTTCAGTTTCATTTCTGTGTCGTACATTTTCAACTCCGGGAACTTCTCTGCCAGTTGTTCCGATGCAAATAAAAGCACACCGTGCAGCCAGTGCCGGCCGGCTCCGTTTTGCAGGAGGTCTCCACGGGATGTGTGTGTGTGTGTGTGTATCTCCGCTCTCTGGCTGTGCGCTCTGCGCTGCCCTCCTCACTGTGACAGTCAGACACCCGGATAACACAATACTGGCGAGCACTCGCGGCTGATGCGTGAAATTGAAGTGGGCGTGTACATCTTTGCATTCCTGAATCACAGCGTCAATATTCCGCCACCTTTTCCTCAAACCTGTTTTGGAAAAATGATCTGTATTTCTTTTTTCTCTCTCTCTCCTTGGGGTGGTGGGGAAATACAAGTGGTCGGGAGCAAGAAGGTCCTGTGAGATTGCAGTTAAGGCTTCCTGGTGTGAATTGTTCCCGCTCCCCCTCCCCTTTTTCATTTAAATATATTTAGCAGTGAACTAATCGTCCCATTCCTTGTGGTCATTTGCAGGATTCTTTTCCGACTACTAGATTAGGAGAGAGAATTTTAATTCGGAGCAGAGAAAGGAGATGTTTACTGTGAGGGGCATTGGCCGAGAGGGATGCAAACAACAGAATGGTCCGCAGCGTTTGGCAAAGCGGACGGCGGGCGGGCTGCTGTTAATTGCAGGCCCTTTATTGCCATTGTGTTCGAAGAATGAATGGGACCGTGCAGAGGGGCACCTTAACTCTTGAAGCGCCGCGGTGGTGCAGCGCAACTGGAGAGCGATGACCCATCCCCCGAACCCTGTTTACGGGGGTTTACTATTCCCTAACGCCACTTCAAAGAACTTCCGTCAGTCCCTTTCAGAATGTGGGTGAAATTCTCTTTATAGTCTGGGCGGTCAATTCTTCTTCTTGTGTTGTTTTATGGCGGTTAGCAAACCAGTTTAAGGTGCATTACCGCCACCTGCTAGACTGGAGTGTGGATCGTTGGATAAACAGGAGAAGGGAAAATAATTGCATTCCCTATATATAAACCTGAGTCTTTCAGATACTTCATGATAGGATATTTCTCTTGAATTCCCACTTAAAATGTGTTCTATACCCACATCAGTATTTTTTGTTTATCTTACGCGCTCCTATCATCTTCACTCTTTCTTTTTGATACTTCTTACATTTTATCAATACATGTTCAACTGTTTCTGGTTGATTACAGCATTCACACAACCCAGCTGGATGTTTCCCTATTTTGTGTAATGTGTAATTAAGACTAGTGTATCCAATTCTCAAACGACTGATGATCACTTCTGTCTTTCTATATCCACTTGACAACCTTTTGTATCTGACTTGCCTCTGTATTTTGTACAGTTGTCTCCCTGTTTCACTCTCATCCCAATGCTTCTGCCATGTCTCCTCAATACGTGTTTTAATAACGCTCTTGACTTCTGCTTTGCTAAGAGGGATCTGGACCTCTATTATAGACGATTTGAGCAATTGTTTAGCCATACTATCCACCTTTTCATTACCCTCCACTACACAATGAGCAGGAACCCAAAGAAAGCTTACTTCTACCCCATTTTTGGTCAGTGTATATAACTTGAATAGAATCTCCAATAAAATATCCTGTCTACTTTCTGATTTTCTTGATTTGATTGAGGTTAACAGGTCATCTGAACAGGTTACAGTCTTTTTGATATTATTTTCTTCTATCCAAGATAATGCACTCAATATTGCCATTAATTCTGTTGTATACACTGATAAATGGTTTGATGTTCTTTTCCTGATACTAGTTTTGCACTGAGGAATGTAGACTGCAAGACCTATGTGGCCAGATCTAGAGTCTTTTGATCCATCCACAAATATTACAAGTTCATTTCTAAAATGCGAGTCTATATATTCTTGTACTATCTGTTTGATTCCATAGTTAGACTTCTTTTTTAAAAGTTGTTGCAGGTTTATATCTACTGCATGCATTGTAAAGAGCCATGGAGGAACATCAGATATTGGAACTGTAGGGCTATCTTCCATTTCATGTAGACCATATTTTTGTGCTGCTGCATCCCTGATCCATCTAAAGCTATTATAACTTGACTTACTATGTTCCCAGCAGTCTTTCAATATAGCTTTAGCTGGATGTGAGTAGTCATGTCCCATGATGTTAACCCAGCAATTTAGCATTAGCTTTATTCTTCTAAGTCTTAATGGCATTTCTCCCATTTCGACTTGAAGAGCTGATATAGGTGATGTCTGGGCGGTCAATTCCACCCCACTTCTCTATTTAACAAGGCCGCGGAAGCGGAAAGTAAGGACAAGGTGCACACTTGCAATGTGTGGTCACAAGCTTGTCATCGTCCTTCTGAATCAACCCTACAGGGGTGTCTATTCCCAGCCTGGCCTGATGCATCCGAGTAAAGGTTGAGCAAGTTAGGTCTTTATTCGTTGGAGCGTAGAAGGTTGAGGGGGACTTGATAGAGGTGTTTAAAATTATGAGGGGGTTGACGTGGACAGGCTTTTTCCATCATGAGTGAGGGAAGATTCAAACAAGAGGACATGAATTGAGAGATAAAGGGCAAAAGTTTAGGGGTAACATGAGGGGGAACTTCTTTACTCAGAGAGTGGTAATTGTGTGGAACGAGCTTCCAGCAGAAGTGGTCGAGACAGGTTCGATGTTGTTGTTTAAAGTTAAATTGGACAGCTATATGGACAGGAAAGGAATGGAGGGTTATAGGCTGAGTGCAGGTCGGTGGGACTAGGTGAGAGTAAGAGTTCGGCATGGACTAGAAGGGCCGAGATGGCCTGTTTCCGTGCTGTAATTGTTATATGGTTATAAAGCAGGCGTTTAGAATATTGCTATAAGCAGGGCAGGAGGAAGGAAGACAGAGGGGAAGGAAGGAATTAATTAAACGGATTTATATGCGCTGTCTGCCACCTGGGCAATGTCAAAGCCCTTTGCAAACAGTGAAGTACTTTTGAAGTGCAGACACTTGTAATGCAGGAGAGGGTAATTGGAGTTGCAACAGTTCACTCCTCATTCTCAACCTATCCCGTCATCTGTAATTCCTGTTGATGTGGGACCCTCCCCTGTTCTCCGGCCCAGCACCCTGGAAGTATTTCCTGGAAATATTTACTTGGGCAATCCCATCTTCTCCAGGCGTTTCCATCACTCTTAGCAAACTGGCAACAGAAGTAGAAAGCAGGGAAACACTCTGTGGTCTGAGGTGCGAGGAACACTCTGTACTGTTTGACCAAAGGTTTTCAACCTGAAATGTAAACCCTCTCTGCACAAGTGCAGTCTGATCTGCTCAGTCTTTCCAGCATTCTCATTTTTATGCAACATACATCAAAGTGCAGGCCAGGCAGCATCTCTAGGAAGAGGTACAGTCGACGTTTTGGGCCAAGACCCTTCGTCAGGACTAACTGAAGGAAGAGCTAGTAAGAGATTTGAAAGTGGGAGGGGGAGAGGGAGATCCAAAATGATAGGAGAAGACAGGAGGGGGAGGGATGGAGCCAAGAGCTGGACAGATGATTGGCAAAAGGGATATGAGTGGATCATGGGACAGGAGGCCCAGGGAGAAAGAAAAGGGGGAGGGAAGAAAAAACCCAGTGGATGGGCAAGGGGTATAGTCAGAGGGCAGAGGGAGAAAAAGGAAAGTGAGAGGAAGAGTGTGTGTATATGAATAAATAACTAATGGGGTACGAGGGGGAGGTGAGGCATTAGCAGAAGTTTGAGAAGTCAATGTTCATGCCATCAAGTTGGAGATCTCCCAGTGGCCACCCACCTACGCTCTGTCCGCCAGAGAAAGCAGGATCTCCCAGTAGCCACACATTTTAATTTCACATCCCATTCCCATTCCGATATGTCTCACCTCCAACGGGATCCCACCACTAAGCACATCTTTCCCTCCCCCCCTCTCTGTTTTCCGCAGGGATCGCTCCCTACGCCACTCCCTTGTCCATTCGTTCCCCCCCCAATCCCACCCCACTGATCTCCCTCCTGGCACTTATCCTTGTAAGCGGAACAAGTGCTACACATGCCCTTACACTTCCTCCTTTACCACCATTCAGGGCCCCAAACAGTCCTTCCAGGTGAGGCGACACTACACCTGTGAGTCGGCTGGGGTGATATACTGCATCCGGTGCTCCCGATGTGGCCTTCTATATATTGGCAAGACCTGACGCAGACTGGGAGATCGTTTTGCTGAACAGCTACGCTCTGTCCGCCAGAGAAAGCAGGATCTCCCAGTGGCCACACATTTTAATTCCACATCCCATTCCCATTCTGACATGTCTATCCACGGCCTCCTCTACTGTAAAGATGAAGCCACACTCAGGTTGGAGGAACAACACCTTATATTCCGTCTGGGTAGCCTCCAACCTGATGGCATGAACATTGACTTCTCAAACTTCCGCTAATGCCCCACCTCCCCCTCGTACCCCATCCGTTATTTATTTATATACACACATTCTTTCTCTCTCTCTCCTTTTTCTCCCTCTGTCCCTCTGACTATACCCCTTGCCCATCCTCTGGGTTTCCCCCGCCCCCCTTGTCTTTCTCCCCGGGCCTCCTGTCCCATGATCCTCTCATATCCCTTTTGCCAATCACCTGTCCAGCTCTTGGCTCCATCCCTCCCCCTCCTGTCTTCTCCTATCATTTTGGATCTCCCCCTCCCCCTCCCACTTTCAAATCTCTTACTAGCTCTTCCTTCCGTCAGTCCTGACGAAGGGTCTCGGCCCGAAACGTCGACTGTACCTCTTCCTAGAGATGCTCTTATGGCAGCTATTGGTGAAGTGGGCCATTTGGCACCTCTTACTCACCCCTGTCCATGTCCCAGCTGCATTTATAATGTGAATCAGATTTAATACCACCAGCATATGTTGTGACATTTGTTAACTTTACAGCAGCGGTACAATCAAATAAATAGAGAAAAAACTGAATTGCATTAAGTATATATACGTCTATTAAATAGTTAAGTTAAAATAACAGAAAAAAAAGTAGTGAGCTAGCGTTCACGGGTTCAATGTCCATTTAGGAACTGGATGGCAGAGAGGAAGAAGCTGTTCCTGAATTGCTGAGTGTATGGCTTCAGTCTTTTGTACTGGCTTCCTGACAGTAATAGTGTAACGAGGGCATTTCCTGGGTGATGGAGGTCCTTAATGATGGACAGTGCCTTCCTAAGGCACCGCTCCTTGAAGATGTTTTGCATACCTTGGAGGATAATACCCATGAGAGAGCTGACTAAGTTTTCAAGTTTCTACAACTTATTTCGATCTTGTGCAGTGGCACCGCCCCCCCCATCCCATAACAGACAGTAATGCAGGCAATCAGAATGCTTTCCGCATACATTTGTAAAAGTTTTCGAGTGTTTTAGTTGGCAAACCAAATCTCAAACTCCTAATGAAATATAGCTGTTGTCTTGCCTTCTTTATAGCTGCATCAATATTTTGCATCCAGATTTGGCCCTCAGAGATATTGACACCTGTGAGTTTGGAATTCCTCACTCTCTCCTCTTCTGATCCCCCTGTGAGCATTGGTTTGTGTTCCCTTATCTTAGCCTTCCTAAAGTCCCCAATCAGCTCCGTGGTCTTGCTGATGTTGAGTGCAAGGTGGTTGCTGCAATGCCATTCAACTAACTGGTATATCTCACCCCTGTACGCCCTCTCGTCACCACGATCTGTGATTTTACCAACAATGGTTGGATCATCAGCAAATTTATAGATGGTATTTGAGCTGTGCCAAGTCACGCAGTCATGGGTGTAGAGAGAGTAGAGCAGTGGGCCAAGCACACATCCCTGTGGAGCACCAATGTCAATTGATAGCGAGGTGGAGATGTTATTTCCAATCCACACAGATTGTGGTCTTCTGGGTAGGAAGCTGAGGATTCAGTTGCACAGGGAGATACAGAGGCCTAGGTTCTGTAGTTTTTCAATCAGGACTGTAGGAATGATGGTGTTAAATGCTGAGCCGTAGTCAATAAACAGCACCTTTGACATAGGTATAGGCATTGTTCAGGTGAACCAAGGCTGCATAGAGAGACATTGAGATCATGTCTGCTGTAGAGCTATTGTGGTGAAAGGCAAATTGCAGTGGGTCCAGGTCCTTCCTGAGACAGGTGTTGATTCTAGCCATTGCCAACCTCTCAAAGCATTTCATCACCATAGATGTGAGTTCTACTGGATGATTTAGCCGCACTAATTTTACAATCTTCTCCTACCCTAACCCAATAAATGCCTAATGATGGCAGCTTTGGAAACGTCTGCTGACCCTTTATCCAAAGATGCTTCAAGATTTCTACTCACCTTTGTCTGAAAATGTCTTTCCTGCTTTCATTCTGTTTGTCCTGGACTTATGTACCAGGGGAACAATTTTCCCTGTTTTCCCATTGTTGACAACCTTAAACTCAGCTCATCTCAACCTATTCACACTCTCTGATTGCACTGGCATTGCACCCTGGCAACCTACTCCCCAACCTGCATCTTAAAAGCAGTTTTGTACCAGCACACACTGTGCTGACAGGGCCAGATGTGGTTATTGGATTAGATCATCTCTCAAGCATCAATGTCTCGAAGGAATACATCAATCTGTCCTCATCATTTAACCCATTAAAATCTGTCACAGGAGAATGCAGCAGAGGACCAGCGAATTAGGCCGGGACAAGGCTACGATGGGCCCTGACTCACTGCTAAGCATTTCTGGTTCTTCACATAAATTTGGACTCCAGTGTTACAAGGATCATGGATGTGAAAGGAAAGGTAGAAGAGAAGTCCTTTAAGTCTTGGCCTGGGATGTGACATGTACCAGGAAATAATGAACATGTGGATCTACAGGCCCAGGAGAACGAGGCCAGTGCAGGGATCTGGACTGCCCCTTGTTCTGGGCCCCTGAATGAAAGAGACACCTAAGCCACCAGGTTTTAAAGGGGACTGTGAACCTCACTAAAACCATCTTCGGTGGTGGGGTTGCCTGTGTAAAGCCCACTTGCCGTGAATGCCCTCATCATCACCTAACACCAGATTCCACCCAAAGGCTACCACTGAGCACACAAGTTCATAAGATCAAGGGAAACAGACCCAGATATCCTGTGACACTGACTCTCAGTTGCCCAAATCTGAAGGCCACAAATATTTCAAGTGTACTGGCATGAGATCCCACAATATACATACAATGTGGTTTCAGCTGTTTCCCAAACAGTTGGCTGGTTTTCACTTAGTTCTCAAAATTACAGTCACTGCAAATTTTAGGTAGGTTTTTCCCTGAACACAGGTGCAAGTTCTAGCAGAGAGAATGTCAATCAGAAGGTCCTGTGCACTTTGCTAAAGCTCCTTTCCCAGGTGTTCAGTGACGTGCTGCAGGCTGCATCCCCTTGGTTAAAGGAATACCCAGGTTCCATTGTCACTAGTGCAGGTCACTTTGTCCAGTACCCCGTCTGTCCTTAAGTATCATTAAATTCAATAGTGCAACTGCACTGACTAACAGTTTTAATACTTTTGCTTAGTTTGACTTCCCAAAAAGAAATAAATCAAAGAGATGAGAAGAATTTTATGACTTAAAATAAATGATTGGAAAGGCTAATAGGAATCAAATAATTCTGTCTTTTCAGAAGTACTCGTAAAGTACTCATATTGGAAAGAGGAAAATAAAGTGCCAGAACTGCGGTGAAGGAATAGGATTGTGTGACTAACTGGACAGCTGTTTCAAAGATCTGCCACAGGTAGAGTGGGCTCTACAACTGTAGGAAAATGGATGTTGTGTGACACTCTCTCTCATGATTGGCAAGGCATGTCTATCAACTGCAGTGTAAGTTTTCCAGGCTTTACTTTGATAGAATGTGTGAGCGGAGCTGAAGTTCAATTGATTGCTGACCTGCATGGCCACCTCATGAAGCCTCAAGATAAATGCACATTGAACTTCTGCAGCAGTTCTGGCAGAGTCAGTATTCCATTCCTGTACATCCCGAGCCAGTGTTCCATTCCTGTACATCCCAAAAGATCTTCTCAGGACTTTTCAGCAGGGCTCAATCATAATAATCTATTAGGATCTTGGCAAAGGCCAATAACAAAAAAATTTAGGTTTAACCGGAGCGGCCATTTTGTGACTAGTCCAGTGTTAGAGCGGTTAGACAAAAAGGGGCGAACTCTCTTGTTAAGATTCTGGTAGGTTTCCTTCTTTCTTTGTCAAGAGCACATAGCTACGCAGTGAGAATGGATCCAGGGTCAGTGGTGGGTTCGTCATGTGACATGTGCAAACTCTGGGAGACCTTCGGTGTCTCTGATAACTACGTCATCCAGCCGCAGCTCCTTACAAACCATGTTAGGGAATTGGAGCTGCAACTGAATGACTTTTGGCTTATACGAAGAACAGAGGTAGTCACCCCTGCAGTGATTTGCAAGAGGCAGGTAGCTGGGTGATTGTCCGGAGAATGAAAGGGAATAGGCAGACAGTGGAGAGGACTCCTGTAGCCGTTCCCCTCAATAATAAGTATGCTGCTTTGGAAACTGTTGGCTGGGGGGAGGGGGGGAAAATGACCTACCAGGGGAAAGCTGCAGCGAACAGGCCTCTGGCACTGTCTGACTCTGTGGCTCAGAAGGAAAGTGAGGAAAACAGGAGTGTACTGGTGATAGGGGATTCTATACTTAGAGGAGCAAAGAGGAGATCCTGTGGATGTGAAAAGAGACACCCAGATGGTATATGCCTTCCAAGTGCCATGGGTCAGGGATGTCTCGGATCAGATCCACAGCATTCTAAGGGGCGGGGTGAACAGCCAGAAGCTGTGGCACATATTAGTAACAAAGCCATAGGTAGGAAAAAAGCTGAGATCCTGAAGTGAAAATATAGGGAGACAGATAGAAAGCTGAAAAGTAGGACCTCAAAGGTAGTAATCTCTGGATTGCTGCCTGTGCCATGTGCCAGTGACGGTAAGAATAGGATGATTTGGCAGATGAATGTGTGGCTGAGAAATTGGTTCGGGGGCAGGGTTTCAAATTTCTGGATCATTGGGATCTTTTCTGGGAAAGTTATGACCAGTACAAAAAAGTTTGGGTTAACTTGAACTTGAGGGGACCAATATCCTTGCAGGCAAGTTTGCTAGAACTGTTGGGGAGGGTTTAAACTAATTTGGCAGGGGGATGTGAACCAGAGTGATAGGACAGAGGATGGAGCAGTTGGTATGCAAGTGGATACAGTGTGTAGTGAGACTGTGAGGAAGGATAGACAGCTGATAAGATAAAATTAAAGTCAGTGGTATGCGCTGAAGTGTGTCATCGTAGGTTTAACATTTCAACAGTCTGGAAAAGTGAGGATAAAGCAAAAGGAAAGGTTATGAAAATCTCCAAAATAAATAAAAAGAACGTTTAGAAAGGGATAAGAATTTAACTTCCAGTAACATGGGGCAAAATTGAAAAGGATGGAGGATGTATATTAGAATGCATGCAGTATAGGTCGATGATTTTGTAGCTCAAATAGAGATTGGTAGGTACGATGTTGTAGGCATCTTTGAGTCATGGCTGAAAAACGATCATAGTTGGGAGCTTAATATCCAGGGATGCACATGTATTAAAAGGACAGACAGGTAGGCAGAGGGGATGGGTGGCTCTGCTGGTAAAAAAAATGAAGTCAAATCATTAGAAAGAGGTGACATAGGGTTGGAAGATAGAGAACTCTGGTGGGTAGTGTTAAGAAACTGTAAGGGTAAAAAGACCCTGATGGGAGTTGTATACAGGCCTCTGAATAGTAACCAGGATGTGCAGTATAAATTACAATGGGAGATAGAAAAAGAGTGTAAAAAAGGCAATGTTACGATAGTCATGGTGGATTTCAATATGTAGGTAATTGGCAAAGTCAGATTGGTGCTGGATCCCAAGAGGAGGAAACGTAGAATGTGTTTAAGATGGCTTTCTAGAGAAGTTTGTGATTGAGGTCACTAAGGAAAAAAGGCTTTCTGGGCTGGATGTTGTGTAATGAACCTGATTTGATTAGGGAGATTAAGGTAAAGGAACCCTCAGGAGACAGATCATAATATGATAGAATTCACCCTGCAGTTAGAGAGGGAGAGGCTAAAATCAGACGTATCAGTATTACAGTGGAGTAAAGGGAATTACAAAGGCGTGAGAGAGAAACTGGCTAATGTTGACTGGAAGAGGACACTAGCAGGGATGATGGCAGAACAACAATCGCTGGAGTTTCAGGAAGCAATTCAGAGAGCGCTAGGTAAAGACATCCCAAAGAAGAACTATTCTCAAGGGAGGACAAGGCAACCATGGCTGACATTGCAGCATTAAAGTAGAAGCAAGGGCATATAATATAGCAAAAATTAGTGGGAAGCTAGAGGATTGGAGAGCTTCTTAAAACCAACAGAAGGCACTAAAAAAATGAGAGAAAAGATTAAATATGAAGATAAGCTAGGCAATGATCAATAATAATAAAACTGGACCGTGGGAGGCTAGTGCAGGAATTGCAGCGGCCCTAGCAGAGATATTTAAAACATCCTCAGCCACAGGTGGGGTGCCAGAGGATAGCTAATGTTGTTTGTACAACATTAATATCGTAGTATGTTGGATTAGACGTTGGCTTCGCGGGAGAAGCCAGAGAGTGGTAGTAGATGGTTGCCTCTCTGAATGGAAGCCTGTGACTAGTGGAGTGCCGCAGGGATCAATGCTGGGTCCGCCGTTGTTTTTCATCGATATCAACCATCTGGATGATAAACTGGATCAGCAAGTTTGCAGATAACACCAAGACTGGGGGTGTAGTGGGCGGCAAGGAAAACTATCAAAGGTTGCAGTGGGATCTGCTAAAAAAAATAGACTGAAAACTGGCAGATGGAATTTAACTCAGATAAGTGTGAGGTGCTGCACTTTGGGAGGACAAACGAGGGTAGGACCTACATGGTATAGCACTGTGGGGGTGTGGTAGAACAGAGGATTTGGGAATACAGATCCATAATTCCTTGAAAGTGGCATCACAGGTAGATTTTTGTGGTTCGTCCATTGTCGTCGATGAAGACCTTGACACCATTAGTCACTTTGAGACTGGATGCAGTGTGTCCGAAGATGACTGGTCAGGCCAATTCGGGCACGGAATGTCCTGGCACATGTTGGGCAGACATGTGTAGGCACTGCAGTCATTGCGCTGGTGGCTCTGGACTTGCGCAGCTCGCGCTTATGTTGTGCTTCAGCAATGCGCCTTGCTTCGTAAGCTTGACAGCCCTCGTGGATGAGGCTGCGCCAGGTAGGGCGGTTTTGTGCCAGCATTTCCCAAGAGGTCGTGTCTATGTCAAACGACTTCAGGGAGGCCTTTAGTGTGTCTTTGTAATGTTTCTTCTGCCCTCCATGTGAGCATCTTCCAGCAGAGAGTTCCCCAAAAAGGAGCTGCTTGGGTATGCGCTCGTCCAGCATGCGGATGACATGACCTGCCCACCGGGTCTGTGCTCTCATCAGCAGTGTGTGGACTGATGGCAGACTTGCTCTAGAGAGAACTTCAGTGTCTGGTACTTTGTCTTGCCATCTGATGCCTAATATTCTGCAAAGACAAGTCATATGGAAATGGTTGAGCTGTCTTGCATGCCTTCGATACACAGTCCACGTTTCGCAGGTGTACAGGAGGGTAGTGAGTACCACGGCTCTGTAGACCTTCAGTTTTGTTGCTGGACTGATTCCTTGGCATTCCCATACAGTGGAGCGCAGTCTCCCGGAAGCAGAACTTGCCTTTGCTATTCTGCAGTTAACTTCTGTATCAATAGTCACTGCTTGGGAGAGGGTGCTGCCAAGGTAAGTAAACTGGTCCACTGCCTGTAGTTTCTGTCCTTTGACTGTGATTTTCAGTTCTGTGTACGGTGCATGAGAAGCAGGCTAGTGCATGACTTCGGTCTTTTTGATGTTGATGGTGAGTCCAAAGTTGTCTCAAGCTGTGGAGAATTTGTCCATATTGACTTGCATCTCTGGCTCCGAGCCAGCATACGGGCGCAGTCATCGGCAAAGAGGAAGTCTCTCAGAACAGTCTCCTTCACTTTGGTGATAGCTTAGAGTCTCCTCAGGTTGAAGAGCTTCCCATCCACTCTGTACTTGAGGCTGATTCCAGCATCACTGTCCTGGAAGACATCATTCAGCATGGCAGAAGAACATCTTCTGAACAGTGTGGGTGCGAGCACACAGCCCTGTTTGGCACCGTTGGTGACTGGGAACGCCTCAGAGGATTCTCTGCCGTCCAGCACTCCGGCCATCATGCCATCATGGAACTGGTGTACCGTCTGAATGAATTTGGTGGGGCAGCCGAACTTTGACATGATTGTCCACAGGCCTTGTCGGCAGACAGTGTCAAAGGCTTTCGTGAGGTCAACAAAAGTTGTGTAGAGTTTGCAATTCTGCTCCTGACACTTCTTTTGAAGTTGGCGGGCAGCAAAAATCATGTCAATAGTCCCACGACCTTTGCTAAAACCACACTGGGACTCTGGCAGCAGCCCCAGCTCCAGATGAGTGACCAGACGATTTAGCAGGACTCTTGCAAGGGTTTTTCCTGCGATGGAGAGCAGTAAGATTCCTCGGTGATTGTCGCATACTTGTTGATTGCCCTTCCTCTTGTAGAGATGTACGATGGATGCATCTTTAAGTTCCTGAGGAATGGATCCTTGCTTCCAAAAAGACAGGTAGATAAAGTCATAAGGAGAGCTTTTGGCACATTGGCCTTCATAAATCAATGTACTGAGTACAGGAGCTGGGAAGTTATGCTGAAGTTGTATAAGACATTGGTGAGGCCTAACTTGGAGTATTGTGTGCAATTCTGGGCAGGAAAGATGTAAATAAGGTTGAAAGAGTATAGAGAAAATTTATAAGGATGTTGCCAGGACTAAAGGGCCTGAGTCATAAGGAAAGTACAAACAGGTTATGACCTTATTACTTGGAACATAGAAGACTGAGGGGAGATTTGATACAGGTATACAAAGTTATGAGGGGTATAGATATGGTAAATGCAAGCAGGCTTTTTTGCACTGAGATTGGCTGGGACTACAACTAGAGGACATGAGTTAAGGATGAAAAGTGAAAAGTTTAATGGGAACTATAGAGCAAACTTCTTCACTCAGGTGGTCATGGGAACGTGGAGCAAGCTGCCAGCGCACGTGGTGGATGCAGGCTAGATTTCAACATTTTAGAGAAATTTAGATAAGTACATGGATGGAAGGGATAGCGAGGGCTACGGAGGGGAGCAGGTCGATGGAACTTGGCAGATTAATGTCTTGGCATGGACTAGGTGGGCCAAACAGCCTGCTTCTTTGCTGTAGTCCTCCGTAATTCTATGACTTTAATAATATAAAAGAGGTTATCAAAAGTTTTACCAAGTATTTAAAAGGTTGTGAGTGGTGAGAATGGATATGGCATTGCTGGAAATTGACACTGGAGAGGTAGTAATGGGGGACGAGGAAATGGTGGATGAACTCAATAAATATTTTGCGTTGGTCTTCATTGTGGAAGACACCAGCAGTATACCAGAAATTCAACAGTGTCAGAGGGCTGAAGTGAGTGTATTTGCTATTACAAGGGAGAAGGTGCTTGGGAAACTGAAAGATCTGAAGGTAGATAAGTCACATAGACCAGATGGACCACAGGACATAGCCTCAGAATGGGAAGATGAAGCGGAGGAATTTCTTTTGCCAGAACATGAAGAATCTGTGGAATTCAATGCCACAGATGGCTGTGGAGGTCAAGACAATAGGTATAATTAAAGCAGAAGTTGATAGGCTCTTGATTAGTAAGGGTGTCAAAAGTTATGGGGAGAAGGCAGGAAAATAGAATTGAGAGGGATAATGAATCAGCCAAGATGGAATGGTGGAGCAGACATGATGGGTCCGATGGCCTAACGCTGCCCTATGTCTTTTGTCTTACACAAGCGGTTAAGACTGAACTATAATGCTTAACAATTACAGGGCATTCCACGTTACTCCTCCAATGGCAAACCATAAGCTCAACTCTGACCTCCAGAGAACAGAAGGATTCGAGGTTCAGTCCCTCATTTCCCCTGTGTAATCCAGTCACTCATGTAATGGCGTGAGGACATCAGAATGATTATTTACTTTGACTCAAAGAAGTTGGGGGTCATTCTGGGCTTTCCACTCTTGACTCATGCGGGGAGGAAGTGTGGGGTGTGGCCTATCCAAGACTCAAGTGCGATACACAAGTAGTCAGATAGCCTGCTGATTGTCACCACTGAGAACTCAGACAAGCGACGCACGACGGGTTATCAAACTGAGGTTCATTCTACCCCTGTGAAACTTGCTCTGTCAGTGAGGAATTAATGACACTGTGGGTGTGAAAACTGGAAACACAAACTAAAATAGAGCAAAGGGAAGTGTGTTATTTAAAGTGCTCTTGTTTCATCCAGCACCTGAAGCTGAACAGTAAATCAGGAAATAACAACAGCTAGGTGGTTTTGAATGGTTTTTTAGGAAACACTTGCACTCTTTAAAGAGCCACCTGCCTTTGTTAATGCCCCACCCCTCCTAATAATCCCCCCCCATAACAAATCCACACTCCCCCATTCCACAGAGCCCAAGGGAGCCACTTACAATGTGGCCACCGTTAAACACATTTCCTCCCCAAGGCCCTAACCTTCAAGCATTTCCACTTAAATCACACTTTGCCCCCAGAAGGAGTGTTTCATTTCTACACTTTGTGGCTACCACTGACATCTACAGCAACAGTACCGTGGCCTTCTTTCAGAGCACAGTTCTGAGGACCTTACCTGCAAGCTGGGCCAGCATTCCAACATAGTTTCTCTCCACTTCCTTATAAATTTGTTCCTTGTCAAGATTTTTAAAAGCCTTTCCAAGCGCGCAGCAGCATAAGTGTTCTGGGAATCTAGCCAGTTCCCTGTCCCTATTGCTTTCACTAGTCTGGGTGGGAACCTTCATTGACGACATCTCGGCATTTTTTTTCTTTCCTTGCATTTTTGTGAGAGAACTGGCTGGCCAAATTTAGAATCGTGTCGAAAGGGAAAAAACTCAGTCATCGTCTTGGAAATGTGCGCTTACAATGTGGTGACCTCATGGTTATACAAGAGCCCCACTAATCGCGAGGAGAGAAACATATTTAAATGGGTCACTGTAGTAGCTGCAGGCTGTTTATGGCTGTCCTGACAAAGTTGTTCAAATGAAGCTTTCCCAGCAATATTTAATCAGTGCTTAATTAAAGTGATAAACATGTTTCTGTTTAACATTTGTCTGATGAACTTCCAAAAGTGTACAGCAATCCCGCCTTCCCCTCGTCTTCCTTCTATCAAGGGAGAAGGGTTGCAACTTCCCACAAAGGGCTGAACAAGGAAGAGTTGTTCCAGTGTTAGGGAAAACGCGTGCACAGAAGGTCATGATCTGAACAGAAAACAGGCTGTTCAGCCCATCGAATCAATACTGGCTCCTAGCTCAGCAATAGAACATAGAATCTTGTCAGTCCTGTTTCCCTGCCTCTTCTGTCACAGCCCTTTAAATTATGGGAGATTCTGCAGATGCTGGAAATCGTGAGCTACACACACAAAAAGTTGGAGGCATTCAACACTCCCCCATTCCACGGAAGAATATACGTGGGAAATAACAGTCTTTGTTCAGGCCGAGATCTTTCATTATGTCTAAACCAAACTAAACAAAGCAGGAGATGTACAGAGAGAGGGAGAGAGAGAGAGAGCTGGGTCACTGTACAGAGAGAGAGAGGGACAGAGAGATGGTCAGTGTAAAGACAGAGAGAGAGACCTGGGTCAGTGTAGAGAGAGAGAGAGAGATGGTCAGTTTACAGAGAGAGAGACAGATGGTCAGTGTACAGACAGAGAGAGATGGTCAGTGTACAGAGAGAGAGAGCTGGGTCAGTGTACAGAGAGAGAGAGAGCTGGGTCAGTATACAGAGAGAGAGCTGGGTCAGTGTACAGAGAGAGAGAGAGAGCTGGGTCAGTGTACAGAGAGAGAGAGAGAGAGCTGGGTCAGTGTACAGAGAGAGAGATGGTCAGTGTACAGAGAGAGAAAGTTGGGTCAGTGTACAGAGAGAGAGAGATGGTCAGTGTACAGGACGAGAGAGCTGGGTCAGTGTACAGAGAGAGAGATGGTCAGTGTACATAGAGAAAGAGAGAGATGAGTCAGTGTACAGAGAGAGAGCTGGGTCATTGTAGAGGGAGAGAGCTGGGTCAGTGTACAGAGAGAGAGATGAGAGTGTCAGTGTACAGAGAGAGAGATGGTCAGTGTACAGAGAGAGAGAGCTGGGTCAGTGTACAAAGAGAGAGAGAGTTGGGTCAGTGTACAGAGAGAGAGAACTGGTCAGTGTAGACAGAGAGAGAGATAGTCAGTGTACACAGAGAGAGAAAGATGGTCAGTGTAGAGAGAGAGAGAGCTGGGTCAGTGTACAGAGAGAGAGAGAGAGAGATGGTCAGTGTACAGAGAGAGACAGCTGGGTCATTGTAGAGAGAGAGAGAGCTGGGTCAGTGTACAGAGAGAGAGATGGTCAGTGTACAGAGAGAGAGAGTTGGGTCAGTGTACAGGGAGAGAGATGATCAGTGTACAGAGAGAGAGAACTGGTCAGTGTAGAGAGAGAGAGAGAGAACTGGTCAGTGTAGAGAGAGAGATAGTCAGTGTACTGAGAGAGAGAAAGATGGTCAGTGTACAGAGAGAGAGAGAGAGATGTTCAGTGTACAGAGAGAGAGCTGGGTCATTGTAGAGAGAGAGAGCTGGGCAGTGTACAGAGAGAGAGAGCTGGGTCAGGGTACAGAGAGAGAGAGAGCTGGATCAGTGTACAGAGAGAGAGAGATAGTCAGTGTACAGAGAGAGAGAGCTGGGTCAGTGTACAAAGAGAGGGAGAGTTGGGTTAGAGTACAGAGAGAGAGAAAGATGGTCAGTGTAGAGAGAGAGAGAGCTGGGTCAGTGTACAGAGAGAGAGAGATGGTCAGTGTACAGAGAGAGAGCTGGGTCAGTGTACAGAGAGAGACAGCTGGGTCATTGTAGAGAGACAGAGAGCTGGGTCAGTGTACAGAGAGAGAGATGGTCAGTGTACAGAGAGAGAGAGTTGGGTCAGTGTACAGAGAGAGAGATGATCAGTGTACACAGAGAGAGAACTGGTCAGTGTAGAGAGAGAGAGAGAGAACTGGTCACTGTAGAGAGAGAGAGAAAGTCGGTGTACTGAGAGAGAGAGAAAGATGGTCAGTGTACAGAGAGAGAGAGCGAGATGTTCAGTGTACAGAGAGAGAGCTGGGTCATTGTAGTGAGAGAGAGCTGGGCAGTGTACAGAGAGAGGGAGCTGGTCAGTGTACAGAGAGAGGGAGCTGGGTCAGTGTACAGAGGGAGAGAGAGAGAGAGCTGGGTCAGTGTACAAGGAGAGAGAGAGCTGGGTCAGTGTACAGAGAGAGAGAGAGAGAGAGAGCTGGGTCAGTGTACAGAGAGAAAGCTGGGTCATTGTACAGAGAGAGAGAGAGAGAGCTGGGTCAGTATACAGAGAGAGAGCTGGGTCAGTGTACAGAGAGAGAGAGAGATGGTCAGTGTACAGAGAGAGAGAGAGAGAGCTGGTCAGTGTACAGAGAGAGAGAGCTGGGTCAGTGTACAGAGAGAGAGAACTGGGTCATTGTACAGAGAGAGAGAGAGCTGGGTCAGTGTACAGAGAGAGAGAGAGCTGGTTAGTGTACAGAGAGAGAGAGCTGGGTCAGTGTACAGAGGGAGAGAGAGAGAGCTGGGTCAGTGTACAGAGAGAGAGAGAGAGAGAGAGAGAGCTTGGTCAGTGTACAGAGAGAGACAGCTGGGTCAGTGTAGAGAGTGAGAGAGAGATGGTCAGTGTACAGAGAGAGAGAGCTGGGTCAGTGTAGAGAGTGAGAGAGAGAGCTGGGTCAGTGTACAGAGAGAGAGAGAGCTTGGTCAGTGTACAGACAGAGAGAGCTGGGTCATTGTAGAGAGAGAGAGCTGGGTCAGTGAACAGAGAGAGAGAGAGATGGTCAGTGTACAGAGAGAGAGAGAGGGTCAGTGTACAGAGAGAGAGAGAGAGAGAGAGCTGGGTCAGTGTAGAGAGAGAGAGAGAGATGGTCAGTGTACAGAGAGAGAGAGCTGGGTCAGTGTACAGAGAGAGAGATGGTCAGTGTACAGAGAGAGAGAGCTGGGTCAGTGTAGACAGAGAGAGAGAGAGAGCTGGGTCAGTGTACAGAGAGAGAGAGAGAGAGCTTGGTCAGTGTACAGAGAGAGAGAGAGATGGTCAGTGTACAGAGAGAGAGAGAGAGAGAGAGAAGAGAGAGAGAGAGAGATGGGTCAGTGTACAGAGAGAGAGAGAGAGAGTGGGTCAGTGTACAGAGAGAGAGTGGGTACAGAGAGAGAGAGAGAGAGCTGGGTCAGTGTACAGAGAGAGAGAGAGAGCTGGGTCAGTGTACAGAGAGAGAGAGCTGGGTCAGTGTACAGAGAGAGAGAGAGCTGGGTCAGTGTACAGAGAGAGAGAGCTGGGTCAGTGTACAGAGAGAGAGAGAGAGAGAGCTGGGTCAGTGTACAGAGAGAGAGAGAGAGAGCTGGGTCAGTGTACAGAGAGAGAGAGAGATAGTCAGTGTACAGAGAGAGAGAGAGAGCTGGGTCAGTGTACAGAGAGAGAGAGAGAGAGGTCAGTGTACAGAGAGAGAGAGCTGGGTCAGTGTAGAGAGAGAGAGAGAGAGCTGGGTCAGTGTACAGAGAGAGAGAGAGCTGGGTCAGTGTACAGAGGGAGAGAGAGAGCTGGGTCAGTGTACAGAGAGAGAGAACTGGGTCATTGTACAGAGAGAGAGAGAGCTGGGTCAGTGTACAGAGAGAGAGAGAGCTGGGTCAGTGTACAGAGAGAGAGAGAGCTGGGTCAGTGTACAGAGAGAGAGAGAGAGAGCTGGGTCAGTGTACAGAGAGAGAGAGAGAGCTTGGTCAGTGTACAGAGAGAGACAGCTGGGTCAGTGTAGAGAGTGAGAGAGAGATGGGTCAGTGTACAGACAGAGAGAGCTGGGTCAGTGTAAAAAGAGAGAGAGAGAGAGCTGGGTCAGTGTACAGAGAGAGAGAGAGAGAGAGAGAGAGATGGTCAGTGTACAGAGAGAGAGAGTTGGGTCAGTGTACAGAGAGAGAGAGCTGGGTCAGTGTACAGAGAGAGAGAGAGAGCTTGGTCAGTGTACAGAGAGAGAGCTGGGTCAGTGTAGAGAGAGAGAGCTGGGTCAGTGTACAGAGAGAGAGAGCTGGGTCAGTGTACAGAGAGAGAGAGAGAGTCAGCTGGGTCAGTGTACAGAGAGAGAGAGAGAGAGAGAGAGCTGGGTCAGTGTACAGAGAGAGAGAGAGCTTGGTCAGTGTACAGAGAGAGAGAGCTGGGTCAGTGTACAGAGAGAGAGAACTGGGTCATTGTACAGAGAGAGAGAGAGCTGGGTCAGTGTACAGAGAGAGAGAGAGCTGGTTAGTGTACAGAGAGAGAGAGCTGGGTCAGTGTACAGAGAGAGAGAGAGAGAGAGCTGGGTCAGTGTACAGAGAGAGAGAGAGAGAGCTTGGTCAGTGTACAGAGAGAGACAGCTGGGTCAGTGTAGAGAGAGAGAGAGCTGGTCAGTGTACAGAGAGAGAGAGCTGGGTCAGTGTACAGAGAGAGAGAGCTGGGTCAGTGTAGAGAGAGAGAGAGAGAGCTGGGTCAGTGTACAGAGAGAGAGAGAGAGATGGTCAGTGTACAGAGAGAGACAGTGGGTCAGTGTAGAGAGTGAGAGAGAGATGGTCAGTGTACAGAGAGAGAGAGCTGGGTCAGTGTAGAGAGTGAGAGAGAGAGCTGGGTCAGTGTACAGAGAGAGAGAGAGAGCTTGGTCAGTGTACAGACAGAGAGAGCTGGGTCATTGTAGAGAGAGAGAGCTGGGTCAGTGAACAGAGAGAGAGAGAGAGATGGTCAGTGTACAGAGAGAGAGAGAGACAGAGATGGTCAGTGTACACACAGAGAGAGAGAGAGAGCTGGGTCAGTCAGTGTAGAGAGAGAGAGAGAGAGCTTGGTCAGTGTAGAGAGAGAGAGATGGTCAGTGTACAGAGAGAGAGAGCTGGGTCAGTGTACAGAGATACAGATGGTCAGTGTACAGAGAGAGAGAGCTGGGTCAGTGTATAGAGAGAAAGCTGGGTCATTGTACAGAGAGAGAGAGAGAGCTGGGTCAGTATACAGAGAGAGAGAGCTGGGTCAGTGTACAGAGAGAGAGCTGGTTAGTGTACAGAGAGAGAGAGAGCTGGGTCAGTGTACAGAGAGAGAGAGAGAGAGTTTGGTCAGTGTACAGAGAAAGACAGCTGGGTCAGTGTAGAGAGTGAGAGAGAGATGGTCAGTGTACAGAGAGAGAGAGAGCTGGGTCAGTGTAGAGAGTGAGAGAGACAGCTGGGTCAGTGTACAGAGAGAGAGAGAGAGAGAGAGCTTGGGCAGTGTACAGAGAGAGAGCGTTGGGTCAGTGTACAGAGAGAGAGAGAGAGCTGGGTCAGTGTAGAGAGAGAGACAGCTGGGTCAGTGTAGAGAGTGAGAGAGAGAGTTGGGTCAGTGTACAGAGAGAGAGAGAGCTTGGTCAGTGTACAGAGAGAGAGAGAGCTGGGTCAGTGTATAGAGAGAAAGCTGGGTCATTGTACAGAGAGAGAGAGAGAGAGCTGGGTCAGTATACAGAGAGAGAGCAGGGTCAGTGTACAGAGAGAGAGAGATGGTCAGTGTACAGAGGGAGAGAGAGAGCTTGGTCAGTGTACAGAGAGAGAGAGCTGGGTCAGTGTACAGAGAGAGAGAGAGCTGGTTAGTTTACAGAGAGAGAGAGCTGGGTCAGTGTACAGAGGGAGAGAGAGAGAGCTGGGTCAGTGTACAGAGAGAGAGAGAGAGAGAGAGCTTGGTCAGTGTACAGAGAGAGACAGCTGGGTCAGTGTAGAGAGTGAGAGAGAGATGGTCAGTGTCCAGAGAGAGAGAGCTGGGTCAGTGTACAGAGTGAGAGAGAGAGCTGGGTCAGTGTACAGAGAGAGAGAGAGCTTGGTCAGTGTACAGAGAGAGAGAGAGAGAGAAGAGAGAGAGAGAGAGAGAAGAGAGAGAGAGATGGTCAGTGTACAGAGAGAGAGAGCTGGGTCAGTGTAGAGAGTGAGAGAGAGAGCTGGGTCAGTATACAGAGAGAGAGAGAGATGGTCAGTGTACAGAGAGAGAGAGAGAGAGCTTGGTCAGTGTACAGATAGAGAGAGAGATGGTCAGTGTACAGAGAGAGAGAGAGAGAGAGAAGAGAGAGAGAGATGGTCAGTATACACAGAGAGAGAGAGAGAGAGCTGGGTCAGTCAGTGTACAGAGAGAGAGAGAGAGCTGGGTCAGTGTAGACAGAGAGAGATGGTCAGTGTACAGAGAGAGAGAGCTGGTTCAGTGTACAGAGATACAGATGGTCAGTGTACAGAGAGAGAGAGCTGGGTCAGTGTACAGAGAGAGAGAGAGAGAGCTGGGTCAGTGTACAGAGAGAGAGAGAGATGGTCAGTGTACAGAGAGAGAGAGAGAGCTGGATCAGTGTACAGAGAGAGAGAGAGAGAGAGAGAAGAGAGAGAGAAGAGAGAGAGAGAGATGGTCAGTGTACAGAGAGAGAGAGAGAGATGGTCAGTGTACAGAGAGAGAGAGCTGGGTCAGTGTACAGAGAGAGAGAGAGAGCTGGTTAGTGTACAGAGAGAGAGAGCTGGGTCAGTGTACAGAGAGAGAGAGAGGGGGTGATGGTCAGTGTACAGAGAGAGAGAGCTGGGTCAGTGTACAGAGAGCGAGCTGGTTAGTGTACAGAGAGAGAGAGAGCTGGGTCAGTGTACAGAGAGAGAGAGAGAGTTTGGTCAGTGTACAGAGAGAGACAGCTGGGTCAGTGTAGAGAGTGAGAGAGAGATGGTCAGTGTACAGAGAGAGAGAGCTGGGTCAGTGTAGAGAGTGAGAGAGAGAGCTGGGTCAGTGTACAGAGAGAAAGAGAGAGAGAGAGAGATGGTCAGTGTACAGAGAGAGAGAGAGAGCTTGGTCAGTGTACAGAGAAAGAGCGTTGGGTCAGTGTACAGAGAGCGAGAGAGAGCTGGGTCAGTGTAGAGAGAGAGACAGCTGGGTCAGTGTAGAGAGTGAGAGAGAGAGTTGGGTCAGTGTACAGAGAGAGAGAGCTTGGTCAGTGTACAGAGAGAGAGAGAGAGCTGGGTCAGTGTATAGAGAGAGAGCTGGGTCAGTATACATAGAGAGAGCTGGGTCAGTGTACAGAGAGAGAGAGATGGTCAGTGTACAGAGAGAGAGAGCTGGATCAGTGTACAGAGGGAGAGAGAGCTTGGTCAGTGTAGAGAGAGAGAGAGAGCTGGGTGAGTGTACAGAGAGAGAGAACTGGGTCATTGTACAGAGAGAGGGAGAGCTGGGTCAGTGTACAGAGAGAGAGAGCTGGTTAGTGTACAGAGAGAGAGAGCTGGGTCAGTGTACAGAGGGAGGGAGAGAGAGAGAGAGCTGGGTCAGTGTACAGAGAGAGAGAGAGAGCTTGGTCAGTGTACAGAGAGAGACAGCTGGGTCAGTGTAGAGAGTGAGAGAGAGATGGTCAGTGTACAGAGAGAGAGAGCTGGGTCAGTGTAGAGAGTGAGAGAGAGAGCTGGGTCAGTGTACAGAGAGAGAGAGAGAGAGAGAGAGATGGTCAGTGTACAGAGAGAGAGAGAGAGCTTGGTCAGTGTACAGAGAAAGAGCGTTGGGTCAGTGTACAGAGAGCGAGAGAGAGCTGGGTCAGTGTAGAGAGAGAGACAGCTGGGTCAGTGTAGAGAGTGAGAGAGAGAGTTGGGTCAGTGTACAGAGAGAGAGAGAGCTTGGTCAGTGTACAGAGAGAGAGAGAGAGCTGGGTCAGTGTACAGAGAGAGAGAGAGAGCTGGGTCAGTATACAGAGAGAGAGCTGGGTCAGTGTACAGAGAGAGAGAGAGATGGTCAGTGTACAGAGAGAGAGAGCTGGATCAGTGTACAGAGGGAGAGAGAGAGCTTGGTCAGTGTACAGAGAGAGAGAGAGCTGGGTTAGTGTACAGAGAGAGAGAACTGGGTCATTGTACAGAGAGAGAGAGAGCTGGGTCAGTGTACAGAGAGAGAGAGAGCTGGTTAGTGTACAGAGAGAGAGAGCTGGGTCAGTGTACAGAGGGAGGGAGAGAGAGAGCTGGGTCAGTGTACAGAGAGAGAGAGAGAGCTTGGTCAGTGTACAGAGAGAGACAGCTGGGTCAGTGTAGAGAGTGAGAGCGAGATGGTCAGTGTACAGAGAGAGAGAGCTGGGTCAGTGTAGAGAGTGAGAGAGAGAGCTGGGTCAGTGTACAGAGAGAGAGAGAGCTTGGTCAGTGTACAGACAGAGAGAGCTGGGTCAGTGAACAGAGAGAGAGAGAGATGGTCAGTGTACAGAGAGAGAGAGAGAGAGAGAGAAGAGAGAGACAGAGATGGTCAGTGTACACAGAGAGAGAGAGAGAGAGCTGGGTCAGTCAGTGTAGAGAGAGAGAGAGCTGGGTCAGTGTAGACAGAGAGAGATGGTCAGTGTACAGAGAGAGAGAGCTGGGTCAGTGTACAGAGATACAGATGGTCAGTGTACAGAGAGAGAGAGCTGGGTCAGTGTATAGAGAGAAAGCTGGGTCATTGTACAGAGAGAGAGAGAGAGCTGGGTCAGTATACAGAGAGAGAGCTGGGTCAGTGTACAGAGAGAGAGAGAGATGGTCAGTGTACAGAGAGAGAGAGAGCTGGATCAGTGTACAGAGAGAGAGAGAGAGCTGGTTAGTGTACAGAGAGAGAGAGAGAGGGTCAGTGTACAGAGAGAGCGAACTGGGTCATTGTACAGAGAGAGAGAGAGCTGGGTCAGTGTACAGAGAGAGAGAGAGAGAGCTGGTTAGTGTACAGAGAGAGAGAGAGAGGGAGATGGTCAGTGTACAGAGAGAGAGAGAGCTGGGTCAGTGTACAGAGAGAGAGAGAGTTGGGGCAGTGTACAGAGAGAGAGAGAGAGCTTGGTCAGTGTACAGAGAGAGAAGGCTGGGTCAGTGTAGAGAGTGAGAGAGAGAGCTGGGTCAGTATACAGAGAGAGAGAGAGAGATGGTCAGTGTACAGAGAGAGAGAGAGAGAGCTTGGTCAGTGTACAGAGAGAGAGAGAGAGAGAGCTGGGTCAGTGTACAGAGAGAGAGAGAGAGGGAGATGGTCAGTGTACAGAGAGCGAGAGAGCTGGGTCAGTGTACAGAGAGAGAGAGAGTTGGGGCAGTGTACAGAGAGAGAGAGAGCCTGTTCAGTGTACAGAGAGAGACAGCTGGGTCAGTGTAGAGAGTGCGAGAGAGAGCTGGGTCAGTATACAGAGAGAGAGAGAGAGATGGTCAGTGTACAGAGAGAGAGAGAGAGAGAGCTTGGTCAGTGTACAGAGAGAGAGAGAGAGAGAGCTGGGTCAGTGTACAGAGAGAGAGAGAGAGAGAGCTGGGTCAGTGTAGAGAGAGAGAGATGGTCAGTGTACAGAGAGAGAGCTGGGTCAGTGTACAGAGATACAGATGGTCAGTGTACAGAGAGAGAGCTGGGTCAGTGTACAGAGAGAGAGAGAGATGGTCAGTGTACAGAGAGAGAGAGAGAGCTGGATCAGTGTACAGAGAGAGAAAGCTGGTTAGTGTACAGAGAGAGAGAGCTGGGTCAGTGTACAGAGAGAGCGAACTGGGTCATTGTACAGAGAGAGAGAGAGCTTGGTCAGTGTACAGAGAGAGAGAGAGCTGGTTAGTGTACAGAGAGAGAGAGCTGGGTCAGTGCACAGAGAGAGAGAGAGGGGGAGATGGTCAGTGTACAGAGAGAGAGAGCTGGGTCAGTGTACGGAGAGAGAGCTGGTTAGTATACAGAGTGAGAGAGCTGGGACAGTGTACAGAGAGAGACAGCTGGGACAGTGTAGAGAGTGAGAGAGATGGTCAGTGAACAGAGAGAGAGAGCTGGGTCAGTGTAGAGAGTGAGAGAGAGAGCTGGGTCAGTGTACAGAGAGAAAGAGAGAGAGAGAGATGGTCAGTGTACAGAGAGAGAGAGAGAGAGCGCTTGGTCAGTGTACAGAGAGAGAGAGAGAGAGAAGAGAGAGAGAGAGATGGTCAGTGTACACAGAGAGAGAGAGAGAGAGCTTGGTCAGTGTACAGAGAGAGAGAGAGAGAGAAGAGAGAGAGAGAGATGGTCAGTGTACACAGAGAGAGAGAGAGAGAGCTGGGTCAGTCAGTGTACAGAGAGAGAGAGAGAGAGCTGGGTCAGTGTAGAGAGAGAGATGGTCAGTGTACAGAGAGAGAGCTGGGTCAGTGTACAGAGATACAGATGGTCAGTGTACAGAGAGAGAGAGCTGGGTCAGTGTACAGAGAGAAAGCTGGGTCATTGTACAGAGAGAGAGAGAGAGAGCTGGGTCAGTATACAGAGAGAGAGCTGGGTCAGTGTACAGAGAGAGAGAGAGAGATGGTCAGTGTACAGAGAGAGAGAGAGAGCTGGATCAGTGTACAGAGAGAGAAAGCTGGTTAGTGTACAGAGAGAGAGAGCTGGGTCAGTGTACAGAGAGAGCGAACTGGGTCATTGTACAGAGAGAGAGAGAGCTGGGTCAGTGTACAGAGAGAGAGAGAGCTGGTTAGTGTACAGAGAGAGAGAACTGGGTCATTGTACAGAGAGAGAGAGAGCTGGGTCAGTGTACAGAGAGAGAGAGCTGGTTAGTGTAGAGAGAGAGAGAGCTGGGTCAGTGTACAGAGAGAGAGAGAGAGAGGGAGATGGTCAGTGTACAGAGAGAGAGCTGGGTCAGTGTACAGAGAGAGAGCTGGTTAGTGTACAGAGAGAGAGAGAGCTGGGTCAGTGTACAGAGAGAGAGAGTTTGGTCAGTGTACAGAGAGAGACAGCTGGGTCAGTGTAGAGAGTGAGAGAGAGATGGTCAGTGTACACAGCGAGAGAGAGAGAGAGAGCTGGGTCAGTCAGAGTACAGAGAGAGAGAGAGAGAGCTGGGTCAGTGTAGAGAGAGAGAGATGGTCAGTGCACAGAGAGAGAGAGCTGGGTCAGTGTACAGAGAAAAAGCTGGGTCATTGTACAGAGAGAGAGAGAGAGAGAGCTGGGTCAGTGTATAGAGAGAGAGAGAGATGGTCAGTGTACAGAGAGAGAGAGAGAGAGCTGGATCAGTGTACAGAGGGAGAGAGAGAGCTGGGTCAGTGTACAGAGAGAGAGAGAGATGGTCAGTGTACACAGAGAGAGAGAGAGAGAGAGCTGGGTCAGTCAGTGTACAGAGAGAGAGAGAGAGAGAAGAGAGAGAGAGAGATGGTCAATGTACACAGAGAGAGAGAGAGAGAGAGAGATCTGGGTCAGTCAGTGTACAGAGAGAGAGAGAGAGCTGGGTCAGTGTAGAGAGAGAGAGATGGTCAGTGTACCGAGAGAGAGAGCTGGGTCAGTGTACAGAGATACAGATGGTCAGTGTACAGAGAGAGAGAGCTGGGTCAGTGTACAGAGAGAGAGAGAGAGCTGGTCAGTGTACAGAGAGAGAGAGCTGGGTCAGTGTACAGAGAGAGAGCTGGTTAGTGTACAGAGAGAGAGAGAGCTGGGTCAGTGTACAGAGAGAGAGAGAGAGTTTGGTCAGTGTACAGAGAGAGACAGCTGGGTCAGTGTAGAGAGTGAGAGAGAGATGGTCAGTGTACAGAGAGAGAGAGCTGGGTCAGTGTAGAGAGTGAGAGAGAGAGCTGGGTCAGTGTACAGAGAGAAAGAGAGAGAGAGAGAGAGAGAGATGGTCCGTGTACAGAGAGAGAGAGAGAGCTTGGTCAGTGTACAGAGAGAGAGCGTTGGGTCAGTGTACAGAGAGCGAGAGAGAGCTGGGTCAGTGTAGAGAGAGAGACACCTGGGTCAGTGTAGAGAGTGAGAGAGAGAGTTGGGTCAGTGTACAGAGAGAGAGAGCTTGGTCAGTGTACAGAGAGAGAGAGAGAGCTGGGTCAGTGTACAGAGAGAGAGAGAGAGAGAGAGAGCTGGGTCAGTGTACAGAGAGAGAGCTGGGTCAGTATACAGAGAGAGAGAGAGATGGTCAGTGTACAGAGAGAGAGAGCTGGATCAGTGTACAGAGGGAGAGAGAGCTTGGTCAGTGTAGAGAGAGAGAGAGCTGGGTGAGTGTACAGAGAGAGAGAACTGGGTCATTGTACAGAGAGAGAGAGGGAGAGCTGGGTCAGTGTACAGAGAGAGAGAGCTGGTTAGTGTACAGAGAGAGAGAGCTGGGTCAGTGTACAGAGGGAGGGAGAGAGAGAGAGAGCTGGGTCAGTGTAGAGAGTGAGAGAGAGAGCTGGGTCAGTGTACAGAGAGAAAGAGAGAGAGAGAGATGGTCAGTGTACAGAGAGAGAGAGAGAGAGAGCTTGGTCAGTGTACAGAGAGAGAGAGAGAGAGAGAAGAGAGAGAGAGAGAGAGAGAAGAGAGAGAGAGAGATGGTCAGTGTACACAGAGAGAGAGAGAGAGCTTGGTCAGTGTACAGAGAGAGAGAGAGAGAAGAGAGAGAGAGAGATGGTCAGTGTACACAGAGAGAGAGAGAGAGAGCTGGGTCAGTCAGTGTACAGAGAGAGAGAGAGAGAGCTGGGTCAGTGTAGAGAGAGAGATGGTCAGTGTACAGAGAGAGAGCTGGGTCAGTGTACAGAGATACAGATGGTCAGTGTACAGAGAGAGAGAGCTGGGTCAGTGTACAGAGAGAAAGCTGGGTCATTGTACAGAGAGAGAGAGAGAGAGCTGGGTCAGTATACAGAGAGAGAGCTGGGTCAGCGTACAGAGAGAGAGAGAGAGATGGTCAGTGTACAGAGAGAGAGAGAGAGCTGGATCAGTGTACAGAGAGAGAGAGAGAGCTGGTTAGTGTACAGAGAGAGAGATCTAGGTCAGTGTACAGAGAGAGCGAACTGGGTCATTGTACAGAGAGAGAGAGAGCTGGGTCAGTGTACAGAGAGAGAGAGAGCTGGTTAGTGTACAGAGAGAGAGAACTGGGTCATTGTACAGAGAGAGAGAGAGCTGGGTCAGTGTACAGAGAGAGAGAGCTGGTTAGTGTACAGAGAGAGAGAGCTGGGTCAGTGTACAGAGAGAGAGAGAGAGGGAGATGGTCAGTGTACAGAGAGAGAGCTGGGTCAGTGTACAGAGAGAGAGCTGGTTAGTGTACAGAGAGAGAGAGAGCTGGGTCAGTGTACAGAGAGAGAGAGTTTGGTCAGTGTACAGAGAGAGACAGCTGGGTCAGTGTAGAGAGTGAGAGAGAGATGGTCAGTGTACACAGCGAGAGAGAGAGAGAGAGCTGGGTCAGTCAGTGTACAGAGAGAGAGAGAGAGAGCTGGGTCAGTGTAGAGAGAGAGAGATGGTCAGTGCACAGAGAGAGAGAGCTGGGTCAGTGTACAGAGAAAAAGCTGGGTCATTGTACAGAGAGAGAGAGAGAGAGAGCTGGGTCAGTGTATAGAGAGAGAGAGAGATGGTCAGTGTACAGAGAGAGAGAGAGAGCTGGATCAGTGTACAGAGAGAGAGAGAGAGAGAGAGAGAGAGAGAGATGGTCAGTGTACACAGAGAGAGAGAGAGAGAGAGAGAGAGCTGGGTCAGTCAGTGTACAGAGAGAGAGAGAGAGAGAAGAGAGAGAGAGAGATGGTCAATGTACACAGAGAGAGAGAGAGAGAGAGAGAGAGATCTGGGTCAGTCAGTGTACAGAGAGAGAGAGAGCTTGGTCAGTGTACAGAGAGAGAGAGAGAGCTGGGTCAGTGTACAGAGAGAGAGAGAGAGAGAAGAGAGAGAGAGAGATGGTCAGTGTACACAGAGAGAGAGAGAGAGAGAGAGAGAGAGAGAGCTGGGTCAGTCAGTGTACAGAGAGAGAGAGAGAGAGCTGGGTCAGTGTAGAGAGAGAGATGGACAGTGTACAGAGAGAGAGCTGGGTCAGTGTACAGAGATACAGATGGTCTGTGTACAGAGAGAGAGATCTGGGTCAGTGTACAGAGAGAAAGCTGGGTCATTGTACAGAGAGAGAGAGAGAGTTGGGTCAGTATGCAGAGAGAGAGCTGGGTCAGTGTACAGAGAGAGAGAGAGATGGTCAGTGTACAGAGAGAGAGAGAGCTGGGTCAGTGTACAGAGAGAGAGAGAGCTGGTTAGTGTACAGAGAGAGAGAGCTGGGTCAGTGTACAGAGAGAGAGAGAGGGAGATGGTCAGTGTACAGAGAGAGAGAGCTGGTTAGTGTACAGAGAGAGAGAGAGCTGGGTCAGTGTACAGAGAGAGAGAGAGAGAGAGCTTGGTCAGTGTACAGAGAGAGACAGCTGGGTCAGTGTAGAGAGTGAGAGAGAGATGGTCAGTGTACAGAGAGAGAGAGATGGTCAGTGTACAGAGAGAGAGAGCTGGGTCAGTGTACAGAGAGAGAGTTGGGTCAGTGTACAGAGAAAGAGAGCTGGTCAGTGTACAGAGAGAGAGAGAGAGCTGGTCAGTGTACACAGAGAGAGTGTTGGGTCAGTGTACAGAGAGAGAGAGCTGGTCAGTGTACAGAGAGAGAGAGAGATAGAGAGAGAGAGAGAGAGAGCTGGTCAGTGTACAGAGAGAGAGAGAGCTGGGTCAGTGTACAGAGAGAGAGAGAGCTGGGTCAGTGTACAGAGAGAGAGAGCTGGGTCAGTGTACAGAGAGAGAGAGCTGGTCAATGTACACAGAGAGAGAGAGAGAGAGCTGGTCAATGTACACAGAGAGAGAGAGAGAGAGCTGGGTCAGTGTACAGAGAGAGGGATTGCTGGGTCAGTGTACAGAGAGAGGGATTGCTGGGTCAGTGTACAGAGAGAGCGAACTGGGTCAGTGTACACAGAGAGAGAGCTGGGTCAGTGTACAGAGAGAGAGAGAGCTGGGTCAGTGTACAGAGAGAGAGAGCTGGTCAGTGTACACAGAGAGAGAGAGAGAGAGAGAGCTGGGTCAGTGTACAGAGAGAGCAGATCAGTATACAGAGAGAGAGAGATGTAGGCAAAAGACAGGTAACTATAGGCCAGTTAGTTTAACATCTGTAGTTGGGAAAATGCTTGAAGCTATCATTAAAGAAGAAATAGCGAGGCATATGGAAAGAAATGGACCCATCAGGCAGATGTAGCATGGATTCAGCAAAGGCAGGTCCTGTTTGACAAACTCTGAGGTTCTTTGAGGATATAATGCAGACATCCCACCCTGCAAAAACTCATTTCAGGGAGGTCTCAACTGGACGTCTCAGCCTCATAGCAGCCTGTGTCAATGAATTTGTTAATTTTGCCAGACATCAGATTCACAAGTGTTTAGTGAGACAGCTGACTTCTGAATTCTGTCAATGTACCAAGTTCACAATAGCTGCTGTCTTGGTTAATGAGCAGGCATAGTTTTTTGCTATTTCTGAACCAGGAAACATTTTCTTGAATAGCTTGCCTGTGTGCTTACACACCTGGAATGGCAGGTTATGCTCAACGATGAATGATGTAAAGTACACCTCAGCTCTAGTGACCTTCTCTGTCAGGCTTTGGTTTCCTGCTGAAAAGAACTGTGAAATACTGGAGCAGTCTTCCCTGCGCTTAGCCTCCCTAATATGTTGTGGTCCCTGAAAGAAATAAAAGCATAAGGGGTATCCTTATTACTGGTGTGTGCGGCTTAACATCCATTCGGACAATGTCCGATTGCATATACGTCCGTAGTTTCACACACACAGCCTGCAATAGTCGGGATCGGAACTTACTTTTTTACATCGAAATGGGGTAATTTAAATGAGTGATTTAGAAGTTCTGTATCTTCAAGTTCAAGCTGATCTTCAACTGGCTGATTGTCCACAAACAAAACAACCTCTGTCCGGACCATGGTGTAGCCACAATACATATATCACACACACCACATAAACAATATATTACCATATTATTTAATAAAGTGTAATTCAAAATGCATATAAAGTGCGCAGCACAGGTAAACAGTTTGCTATCCTAATGATGAGACCTTGGTGGGGGCTGGGTATTTATTAAAATTGGTTTTTCTTCTGAAAACGGCTGCGCTTGAATCCAGCCCATCGCGGGCTTCGATGTACCTGGAAGTGGAAGTGTTTCAGGAAAAAACCCTGAAGAATTTGCTTGCTGCGAGTGTATTTTTAAAGATGTCTTAGCGGACAATTTTGGAATTTTGTTCCAATTTAAACCCCGCTCTAATCCCCTTTAAGACACCAACGCGCCCCGCCCGTATAGAACAGCCTCGTGTAGTCAGGTTGTCACCGCCAGCCTTGGGAATTTCTTCGCCAGGCTTTCGTACTTCATCACTAACAGTTGTCCGGATCATTTCAGCGTCATTACAGACGGCAGTAACTGAACTGATTGGACTATGGAAGCAAGACAGAGGTCGACTGTAAAGCCCGCTCACAGAGAAAACTGATCGGTCTACTTAGCACAAAGAGAGATCAAGCAGGATTCATTCATTTTCTTACTTTCTTTTTTCCCTCTCCCTGTCCCTTTCTAAAAAATCGATTTCCGGGATATTGTATATAACTTGCGGGCATCAGGGAGACTCTATCAATATGCGGGAGACTCCTGGAACTCCCGGGAGAGATGGGATGTCTGCTAATGAGCACAGTAGATAGAGGAGAACAGATGGACGTTATTTACTTAATTAACAGGTGTTCGATAAGGTGCTGCATAAAAGACTTATCCATAAGATAAGGATGCATAGAGTTGGGGGTGATATATATATAGAGGATTGGTTAACTATTAGAAAGCAGAGAGTTGGGATACATGGGTGTTACTCTGGTTGGCAATCAGTAGTGAGCAGTGTGCCGCAGGGGCCAGTGCTGTGCCCAGAACTATTCACGATATACATTAATGATCTGGAAGCGAGGACTGAGAGTAGTGTATCTAAATTTGCTGATGACACTAAATTGAGTGGAAAAGCAAATTGTGCAGACAATGCAGGAAGTCTGCAGAGAGATATAGATAGGTTAAAGGAGTGGGCAAGGGTCTGGCAGATGGAGTGCAAAGTTGGTAAATGCAAGGTCATCCACTTTGGAAGGAAAAAGGATCTGGAAGAAGGGACCGACTGCAGTGCATTTAAGTTTGCTGATGACACTATACATTAATGATCTGGAAGCGAGGACTGAGAGTAGTGTATCTAAATTTGCTGATGACACTAAATTGAGTGGAAAAGCAAATTGTGCAGAAGATACGGAAAGTCTGCAGAAAGATGTAGATAAGTGAGTGGGCAAGAGTCTGGCAGATGGAGTTCAATATTGGTCATCCACTTTGGAAGGAAAAATGGAAGATCAGATTATTATTTAAATGGTAAAAGATTGCAGCATGCAGCTGTGCAGAGGGACTTGGGAGTGTCTGTGCATGAATCACAAAAGGTTGGGTTTGCAAATGCAGCAGGCTACCAAGAAGGCAAATGGAATGTTGGTCTTCATTGCTAGAGGGATTGAATATAGGACCAGGGAGGTTATGCTGCAACTATACAGGGTACTGGTGAGGCCACACCTGGAGTACTGCGTGCAGTTCTGGTCTCCTTACTTGAGGAAGGATATACTGGCTTTGGAGGCGGTGCAAATGATTCACCAGGTTGATTCCAGAGATGAGGGGGTCAGACTGTGAGGAGAGATTGAGTTGCCTGGGACTGTACTCGTTGGAATTCAGAAGAATGAGAGATCTTATAGAAACATATAAAATTATGAATGGGATAGGTAAGATAGAGGCAGAAAGTTGTTTTCCACTGGTAAGTGAGACTAGAACTAGGGGATATAGCCTCAAGATTCAGGGAAGTAGATTTAGGATGGAGATGAGGTGGAACTGCTTTTCCCAGAGAACAGTGAATCTGTGGAATTCTCTGCCCAATGAAGCATGGAGGCTACCTCAGTAGAGATATTTAAGACAAAGTTGGATAGATATTTGTATAGTAGGGGAATTAAGGGTTATGGGGAAAAGGCAGGTAGGTGGAGATGAGTCCATAGCCATGATCTTATTGAATGGTGGAGCAGGCTTGACAGGCCAGATGGCCGACTCCTGCTCCTATTTCTTACGTTCTTATGTGAGACAGGGCAGGGTCAGTGTACACAGAGAGAAAGAGAGACAGCTGGGTTAGTGTACAGTGAGAGAGCTGAGGGGGGGGGGGAGAGGACAGGGCGGAAGGGAGGAAGAGAGAGAGAGTGAGTGAGTGATTTGGGTCAGTGGAGAGAGAGAGCTGGGTCACAGTACACAAAGAGAACTGGATCAGTGTACAGAGGGAGAGAGAGAGATAGGTTAGTCATTGAGGCAGATGGCCTTGCTGTTATGATTGTTGCCCTTTTGAAGCAAGTGTGAATCTCCGACTGCAGCAGTGAGTGAGTGATTGAACATATCCTTGAATACTCTCACCAGTGGTTGGCACAGGTTTTCAGTGTCCCTTCAGGTACACCATCAGGGACCAGCACTTTGCAAGGGTTCACCCTCTTAAAAGATTTTTTGACAATGGCCTTTGAGACAGAGATTGCACGGTCACCATATGCTGCAGGGATTCACACAGGTATAGTTTTATTGTCTATTTCAAAGCGTGATTCTCCCTTTCAAAGGGTACTGTCCGTAAGTTTACAATCTAATCTAAAAACATATTCCTGCGTTTGTTTTGCAATGTGTCTCCCTTTGATGTGCACTCCATCTCTGAGTCACACATTTCCCTAGATTCCTACAGGAACGCACTTCAAAATGCTCAGTTAGCTTTAAAGTTAACAACCAGAATGAAAAAGAAATTCCCATATAAAAGCAAGTTCATTCCCTTTGCATGTGTCGTATTTATAGAAAGCAGCTTGTATTTTAACATAAAATGCGTGAGAGTGTCATCTTTTTACCAGTCTCCACGTTTAGACATTGTTTTTAACCCATGCACTGAAAAAAGCCTGCGATGAGTCACTCTAACGTCAGAACTGGCACCAACCCAAGACGCTGACTGTTTCTCCCTTCACCAATGCTACCCGACCAGCTGAGTCTGTTCAGTAGGTCTGACAGCACAAGGGCTCCAGGGGAAGTCCTGGCAGATCAGGCCTTATTCCCAAAAGTGCCTTTGGATTTCACGGAAGTGCACTTTAAGTTTGCCACTTCAACAATTCACGTGAGAGGCCAACGATAACACAACACGCCCCACAAAGTGTTGTCAGCCACATGATTCTGTCTTCTCTTGACTGGCACATTGTGAGGTATCATCGGCTCCATTATTCTATGCTACGCATCACGAGTTGCTTTCCCGCTGATGAAATCAGTGTTCCCTTCCTGGCAAAGTTTGGACTTCAACTGGAATGAAATCACTGGAAGTAAATCAGCCAAACAAAATAGAGGGATTGTTTTCACATGGTGACTCCTGGTTATCTAGTGACTGTGTGTCACATCATTTCCAAGGGCTGGCCTTTGTGGCGACCTCATCAAGGACATGAAAGAAAGCAGTTGAAAATAAACATTTAATGTGAATCAAAATAGGGGTGAGGGAAGTCCTTGTGTCCTGGGCCCAATGCAATCATGAAGAAGGCAAGCCAACAACTACACCTCATTAGGAGTTGGGAGATTTGCTATGCTACCCAAATTTCTACAGGTGCACTGAGGAGAATATTCTGACTGGTTGTATCTCCACTTGGCATGCAAGCTCCAATGTGCAAGATGGAAAGAGGCTGTAGAAGGTTACAGACTCAGCCAATTCCATCATGGGCACGAATCTCCCCACCACTGAGGACACTTTCAAAAGGCAGAGTCTCAAGAAGGTGGCATCCATCATTAAGGACCCTGATCATCAAGGTGTGTCTTCTTCATAAAGGAGCCTGAAAACCTCCACTCAATATTTCAGGAACAGCTTCTTCCCTTCTGCGATCAGATTTCTGAATGGCTAAGAACCAATGAACGCTGCCTCACTATTCCTCTTTTGTGCTATTTAATTTTATTATTGCAGCTTATAGTAATTTTTCATGTATTCCACTGTACTGCTGCAATGAAACAAATTTTAGCACATATATCAGTGATAATAAATCTGATTGTGATTCTGTCATTCGATCTTGAAGGCATGTGTTTGAGTGGAGTTTTGGTGGTATCTAGGGAAACACAGCTCTACGGTGCTGAGGGAGCCTTGCATAGTCGGTACACACTTGCTCCACTGTTCACTGTAGGTGACTCAGAAATGCCGCTGGTAGAGCTGCTACAGTGTCAGAGACCCCGGTTCAATTCCGACCTTGGGTGCCTTGTGTGTGCTTCTCCCTGTGATTTGTATGGGATTGCTCCAGTTTCCTCCTATATCCCAAAGATGTGCAGGTCAATAGGTTAATTGGCCACTGTGTGTTGTCCCCAGCGTAAGTGGAGATTGGTTTATTATTGTCACAAGTAGTGAGATACAAGGGAAAAACTTTTGTTTTGCATGCCATCCATACAGATAATTCTCAACACAAAAGTACTTCGAAGTAGTATGAAGGGAAAAGCAACAAGAGAGTGTAGAATAGAACTTTACAGTTACAGGGAAAGTACAGTGCAGGCAGACAAGATCCAAGGACCATGCCAAGGTAGATTGTAAGGTCAAGAGTGCACCTCGTTGTTCTAGAGGTTTATTCAACGGCCTTATAACAGTGGGATAGAAGCTGTCCTCGAGTCAGATGGTGTATGTCGTGCGTAGATGAAAATAGTATCCATGGACAGTTGATGAGAATGGTGGGGAGAATAAAATTGGCATTAACACAGGACTGGAGTCACAAGAGATTGCAGATTCTGTACTCAGGATGAGCGTAAATAGGTGGTTGACGGTCGCACAGGATCAGTAGGCCGGAGGGCTGACTCTGTAAGGTCATAGACGATTTTAACGCAGTTCTACTTTCCTGCAGGACTCTCATAAACCTTGATTTCCTTAAAAACAGACCGATCTCTGCCTTGAAGTTACTCAGCAACTGAGCCTCCATACTGCTACAGGATCAAGAGTTCCAAAGTGTCACCATCCTCTGGTTGTACAAATGCCTTCTCATTGCTGCCCTGCCAGGCCTGCTCATGTACATCCTCAAGCTGAGCCCTAGTCTAACAAATGCCAACTTGACCTGACCCAAGTCCAAGCTTATTACTCCATTATCTGCCTCCGTGCACTGTGGGCACCGTTGGCAAAGCAGCAGCAGTTTCTCCCTGCACTTCCAAGGCCAAAGAAGTGTGTGTGAGTCAGTTGACTGCTCATATATTGCCCTAGTGTCTAAATGAGTGCTCAAATCTGGAAAGAGTTAATGGGAATGTAGGGAGAACAAATAGGATTCATGTAGGATCAGTGTGGATGGATGATTGAAGATCGGTGTGTAACTGGTCACCTGAAGGGCCTGTTCCTATGTTATATGACTGTATGACTATTTACAAGCACAGGTAAGAGTGAACTAAATATTGGTATTTAACCAGAGTCCAGGGTACAGTCTGCAAAAAATGGCAAATTTCATTCCCTAAAGCACAGGTTGAAACCCTGTTGTGGAACACAGTTCTTTTCCTTTCACCAATGCTGCTCAACCCATTGGGTCCTTCCAGCATCTGCAGTCTCTTGTGTCTCCCTTAAGCCAATCATGTTTTTCCAACGAGTTGTACAATTTTCACTAACTTTTATTTCCAATTTTTTCTCTGACGATATGGACCTACAATTTACATTTTCTGCATTACCAATCCAAAAGATGTTCCTCTAAAATTACAATGGCTCAACTTCAAAGATTGATAGATTGCTACACAAAGTCCATTTGAACATCCTGGTCATCTGATAAAGTTCAAAATCAAAGGTTTTTTTCTCAAAGAAGGACTGTTTAAGAACTGAATACACATTTTTCAAGACCTTGGCTTTCCTATAAACTCCACAACAAGAAGAACATTTAAGAAGAATGCCACCAGCAAACAAAATAAATAACTCCACAGCTTAAGTGTGACCCATGGTTTATTCAGTGTAGAGAGTGACTTCAGACAGGTTAGCTCTGTCTGTAACAAAAAGCGAGGCTCAATCAACCTCACAGTAACAGAACAGTCCACATTTTCTGGTGTAATTTTACCAGGATACAATCTTACAACAAGCAGAAACTTCTGTTGAAGGCAGAATAAGCTCCTTGCAAGCCATGAAGAGATTTAGCTTCTCTTGTCATTCTCAGAACGCTGTGGTCACATTCAATAACTCCTGTCAAAAGCTGAGCTAAGAATACAATTTTTCTCTAATTGTACCTTTGAACTGAGAGAGTTCACCAAAGTGTCACATGGGTTTTTCTTAGTTCTTGGAAGTTTGCAGATGAAGTTCTTGCATATATTTGTATTTTCTTATGTACAGTACCAATAAAAAGAATTCACCCCCTTGGAAGTTTTCATGTTTTATTGTTTTAAAACATTGAATCACAGTGGATTTCATTTGGCTTTTTTGACACTGATCAACAGAAAATATTTCTTCGTGTCAAAGTGAAAACAGATCTCTACAAAGTAACTACAAATATAAAAACACAAAATAATTGTTTGCATAAGTGTTCATCCCCTTTAATATGACTCACCGGATCAACACTGGTGCAGCTAATTGGTTTTAGAAGTCACATAATTAGTTAGATGGAGATTACTAGTGTACAGTCCAGATGTTTCAATTGATTGTAGCAAAAATACACCTGTATTTGGAAGGTCCAGCTGCCAGTGAGTCAGTATCCTGGCAAAAACTACACCATGAAGACAAAATAACACTCCAAGCAACTCCACAAAATGGTTATTGAAAAGCACAAGTCGGGAGATGGATTAAGGAAAATTTCCAAGTCGCTGAATATCCCCTGGAGTACAGTTAAGTCAATCATCAAGAAATGGAAAGAACATGGCACAGCTGTAAATCAGCCTACAGCAGGCTGTCCTCTAAAACTGAGTGACCATGCAAGAGGGGGACTAGTGAAGGAGGTCATCCAGAGACCTATGACGACTCTGTAGGGGCTACAATCTTCAGTGGCTGCGATGGAAGAGACTGCACATACAACAACTGTTGCCTGGGTGCTTCACCAATCGTAGTTTTACAGAGAGTGACAAAAAGAAAGGGACTGGAACTCTGGGGAGCTACTGTCAGCAGCCTATGCTCCAATAGGGGCGATGGGCTTCAGAAGAAGAGGGGAAAGTTTACCCCAGCACTGCCTGAATTTCAGCTAAGATACTTGAAGCAAAGGTGTGCATGGACATTTTAGACACTGGCATTGATCAGTGCATTTACAACCTGTAGCAAGAAAACAAGACAATTGTAAAATTGTAAAATTTTATCCACATTTTGACAGGCTACCTGATTCATTCATCACTATGTAACTTCACTTAACTGTTCATTACCTTATGCTGAAATTCATGCTCATTGTTATCGAGTAACGAAAGAGATAAAGAGTGAATTAGTGCAGCCAAGATATACTTGGATGAACGTCTATTTATTCAGAACCTCTCCAGAAATACATGCCGACACTTCATATAAACTCATCCAAAAACAGCAGTTGGTGAACACATTCTGGCTGAAGAGCAAATACTGGAAATCTGAAATAAAAACAGAAAATGCTAGATATACACACACACACAATGCTGGAGGAACTCAGCAGATCAGTCAATATTCTGGGCCAAGACTCTTCTTCAAGATTGGAAAGGAAGGGGTTAGAGGCCAGAATAAAAATGTTGGGGGGTGGGGGAAGGACGGCAAACTAGCTGGAAGGTGATACATGAAGCCAGGTGGATGGGAAACGTCAAGGGACGGAGAAGAAGGAATCTGATAGGAGAGGAAAGTGGACCATGGGAGAAAGGGAAGAAGGCGAGGCATCAGGGGGAGGTGACAGGCAGGTGAGGAGAAGGCGTAACTGTCTACAGTGGGGAACAGAAGAGGAAGGGAGGGGGAGGGAAAAAATTACCAGAAGGGAGAAATCAGTGTTCATGCCATCAGGTTGGAGGGTACCTAGATGGAATATGAGGTGTTGCTCCTCAACCCGGAGAGTGGCAAAAGAGGAGGTCATGGACTGATTTGTCAGAATGGGAAAGGGGATAGAAATTAAAATGGTTGGCCACCAGGAAATTCCACTTTGGTGGATGGAGTGGAGGCACTCGACAAGGTGGTTACAATAGATGGCCCCAGCAGGTGAGATGTTGCCTCAACTGGAAGGACTGCTTGGGGCCCTGAATGGAGGTGAGGGAGGAGGTGAAAGGACAGGTGCAGCACTTCTGTTGCTTGCAGGAATATGTGCCAGAAGGAAGGTTAGTGGGGGGGTGGGGAGAATTGACAAGGGAATCATCACAGAGCAATCCCTGCGGAAAGCTGGACGGTGGGGTAAGTAAAGATGTTTTGGTGGTAGGATCTCGTTGAAGATGGTGGAAATTGTGGAGAATGCTGCTAGGTATACTCAGCAGGTCGAAGAGCATATGTAGTGACAGAAACAGAATTATCACTTCAGGTTGATGGCTTTCCTCAGAAATAAAACAAAGGTTGGCTCTCCATTTTGGGAATGTCATACACAAAAGCCAAAAATTAAAAGTAGTTGATTAATCAGCCTGAACAACAATTCTGCCCACCTCACAATACTTAACACCCTGAACAGCCCCAGCATCTGAGATGAAGGCATGAGGAATAATTAGACTGGATCCATTTCCCCACTTAGCAATGAGTATTTGGTCAGCAGGCTTTTGTTTCACAAGTTACTTCTATTCACGGATGATAACTGATCTCTAGGATTTTTTTTGTTGCAGATTTCCAATATTTACAGTTTGCTTTTAGTCACTGTTATCAGTTGTAGTTTACAGCACTCAAACAAAGTTCGGAGTTCTGCTTTGGTGACTCAGTTTCCTGTTGACGTGATGATAATTCCAGGTGATACACAACGCTATGCATGTACCTGTGTTCACAATAAGGTAGGTTTAATCATTTCTAATGATAAGGATGTGATAAGGAGCTTTAAGTGCCTTGATTTGGAAATGGACCAGAAAGAACTTTCTGCTGCTTTGTGATCTACCTAAATGCTCTTTTAAGACTCACAAGGTTGTAGTTATCCTATCGGCATTAACATTTCATTATTAATAATCACAGGTTAAATGGTGGTGTTTTCCACTGAACAAGCAGTGTATGGGCTATTGTTTACTTACACAAATGATTGGAAAGTATTAGATCAAAGGTGTATTTCATATTTATTTACATGATTTAAAAACATTACTGTGTTTCCAAGGGCTGGGGACCTCTAGCCTCTGTGTAAATCACATTTTCCACTATCGTGCATCCATACTTGTTTCCATGGAGACAGTGTTCACGAACTGATCACGAGCAATGAGGTTCTTGGTGTAGACTCTCATGAGAGATGGAAATGCATCAATCTGCACCAATAAATTTTGGCATTTTTGTCTTCAGAAAGCTAACACACTGAAGTACAGATAATTTTACTGTTTCCAACAATGGTCATCAGGAAACAGTAACACCTCATGTCACTCCCGTGTAGCACTATGTTATTGGACAAATAATAGTAGACTGGAACTTAGCCAGCCTCTTTCAAGTTTCTTAGGATGTTTCAAAATGAGGTGCTTTTGAAATATAGTGTCCACTGTAATGTGGGAAATTACGGTTAATTCATGATCAGAAAGTTTTTAACATAAGTTACGTGCAAACAATCCAATCACGTTGCTTAGAAATGTTGAGTGAGGGGTTTGTAGTCGCCACGAGACCAGGGATAGTCAGGCTTAAGAATAGCTTCTTTCCCACCATTATCAATTTACTGAACCAATCACTTCTTCCACAACCCCCTCTCTGTGGTCAGCCTCATAATTCTCTGTCTCTCGATTTTCCACTATTGTCTCATTAGATTTCTCATTTCACTACTTCAGATTGACAAAGGGTCTCAGCCCAAAATGTTGACTCTTTATTCATCTCCATAGATGCTGCCTGATATGCTGAGCTCCTCCAGCATTTTGTGGGTGTTATTTCAGATTGCACAATTCTGCTGTTTTGTGCTCATCACTGTATTTGTTAAGGTATTTATTATTACCATGTATACTGTTTACTCTATAAGCTTCTTGTCAACAAGGAATTTCATTGAAACCTCGTGTGTATGACAACAAACTAATCTGAATCTGAATCCCTTACATCTGTTTGGAATAGCAGATTGGGACTCTTTAACATCGCCAGAAGACAGTGTCACACTCTCCCTTATTTTTAAGCAGTCCCTAGAATCGAAGATAACTTGTTTCCACTCCAGTTCTGCGAGTTCTGGGATGCAGGATTCCCAGACTCTACCACAGTGGGAATGGAAGGTGCTTGATATGCAGTGGGTGCATAGTCAGTGGGATGGAGTACTATTTCGTCCATTCACACTGGGCGCCTGTGTGCTCCTACTGCACACACTCACGCTGCTCTACATCATTCCAAATGGTCCTCCTTCACTTTGGGCAGCCATCGGACAGGGATTCGCCTGGGCCCATGGACATGTTGCTTTTCACCCCAAAGAGGATTTTCCTCTGGCCAGCTGGTCACCTCTTCCGCAGAACAGAGCTCAGAATGGTCCATTCTTAATCACTGCTGGGGTGGCCGGTTAAACTTCTGTGCTTAGGTACCCTGAAGAACAGCCTGAGTATTATTTGAACTCAAACACAAATAGAGGAGCAACGTGAGTAATATGCCAAACCTGCTTTCCAAAATTTCTCACTGAGGTTCTGGGCAAAGAGGGTTAACACAAAGGCCAGTGGTTGAACAGCTGGTACCTTTGACTGTTCCTGGTATCCCGGCTCCGTTGTCAGCTACACCGGCCTGAGTATTAGTTGCTTCCTGCCGTGCACTCCTACAGAGGGATGAATGCATCAACAATCCCCTCATCCTGCATCCCTTGCGTCAATACAAGTTGCCTTGTGGAGGCAGGCACAAAAATCTTTAGATGATATCTCAATCTAAAACAATTCATCTCCTCTTTGTGTAGCCGATGACTGGGTTTTAAGAAAGGCCAAATGTTTCTCAGAAGTGAATTAACTCATAGACCATAAATAACTCGAAAAGGAGATTGTAGACTTAACACCCTAAGTTAAAGAATAAAGGAAACCTGTTTCCCTTTTCTGACCACAAATGGGATGGAACGAGCAAATACTTTAAATATTTACAGGATGAACAGAACTTTAAATGACATAAATAATCAGCTGGAGTCCCAGAGAGTCTGGACTTCTGACAATTAAATGTACTAATGTTTTTGAAGAGGAATTCTTACATAAATATAGATTTCCATGCTCAGCATCACTTCAGTTTTGGGTTCTAACATGCATCGCTCTGTAACTCCACGGAGATTTTAAGAGCGATATTCAGATCTATCTACTTTACCACAGTGACCAATTTCTAGTGCAGGCACTGAGTGATGCCAATGACCTGAGGTCACTGGTGGTTGTAAGGATACGAACAACACCCTGGAACATACATACACATATATTCTGAATTTGTTCTCCTCTCCTACCACAAATGCTCTCACTGTTGTTAGTTACAATTCCATAGCACAAGAAGCTATTCTTCACCCACAAGTTACACAGTGGGATTTGGCAACTACACTCTGAAGAGGAGGGGATAGATTAGACATAAATGATCTCGTGTCACTACCCAATATGAACTTAGTTGTAGGATTCAATGGATTGCGATCTTAAGCAAGCAACGTAGCCAAGTTTTCCCCTTCCATGTTAAGTGGCAATTGCAGTGGCAACCGTATTTAGCACTCCCCGCAGACTGCTGATACAACAGTGGGATAGAAAGTCAGATATTTGTGGTCTCTCTGTCTCAGTACCACATTGGGCTGGATAAACTTTAAAAAATACACTTTGGTGTTGGCTCAGGGAAGAATACAATTGCAGTGACACACTCACACGGAAACACCAATTATTCTCAGTGTCTTTTTCCTCCCCAGCTAGAAAGCACATGAGTTTCCTATACCACCAAGACACAGAGTAAGGAATCTCTAAATGTATTCTCTAATGGCTAAATACTCGGGGAAATATTAGATGTCTGCTAGACTTCAGTGATGGGTTTATTTTAATAGCATCTACGAAACACAAAGGAACATGACTTTATTACTTCCTGAAGTATTCCAAAGTTGGCACTATAAGTGGCATCTCTTTGCATGCAGCTCCGATGGGAATCATCAAATATTTCCACTTAGGACCTACTACAGCTGAAATCCACAGTCAGAACACTTCAGTAAGCAACATCAATTTAAGACATTTACTGAAATCTCGGACTGCAGATTCAGGTCGTCAGTGCTGTTCCCCTTTAAGACAAAGGAAGCACAAAAGACAAGCAGGTCTGCAGGTACGATTGCAATGCAGAGGCCTTAGACCTCCACTCCCAATTACTCTGCTGATGAATGTTCAGTCTCTGGAAAATAAAATTGATGAAGAACTCAGAGCAAGATTGCTATACCAGAGGAATATCAGGGACCACTGTATACTTTGCTTTACAGAAACATGGCTTAGTCCCACCATTTTGGAAGGAATGCTACAGCCCGGTGGCTTTAGCATGCTCCATAAAGACAGAAAAGCTCAGTCTTTTAAAGGTAGAGGAGATGGAGTATGTTTTATGATTAACTCATTATGCTGCACAGACATGACAGTTCTGTCTCAGTCCTGCTCAGCTGACCTGGAACATCTAACAATCAAATATTGACCATTTTATTTGCCAAGGGAGTTTTCCGCCATCATCTTGGTAATGGTGTACATTCCACCTCAGGCCTACGTCAACCAGCCACTGGAGAACCTGACAACGTAATCAGCAGGCAAAAAGCTGCCCACCCAGATGCCTTCCCTATCATTGTGGGGGATTTCAAACAGGCCAGCTTGAAGAAGTCTCTGAACAACTGTCACCAATATATCACCTGTGGAACCAGTGGAGCCAACACACCTGCGCACTGTTATGCCACCATTAAGAATGCTTACTGTGCCATCCGACACCCGCACTTTGGAAAGTCCGATCACCTGACTATACTTGTACTCCTGGCATATTGGCAGAGACTAAACACCACAGCAACAATGGTGAGGACGAAGAAGGGAGGTGGAGGAGTGCTTACAGGACAGTGGACTAGACAATATTCAGAGATTCATCTTCAAATCTGAATGAATACGCCACAGTTGACGCTGTGTACCTTTGAGAACATACTGGAGACATCCAAACCAAAAGCCATGGACGAACCAGGAGATTTGTAGTCTGCTGAGGCTAGATCTGTGGCATTCAAGACCGGAGATCCAGAACTACACAAGAAATCCAGGTATGACATAAGGAAGTCTATTTTAAGAGCAAAATGAAACAATTCCAATTGCAGTTAGAGACGGAAATGACGCACACCTTCTCTTCTTACCTGCCCATCACCTCCCTGTGGTACTCCTTCTGCTTCTCTTTCTTCCTCTCTTCTGTCCTCTCCTTTCAGATTCCCCCTTCTCCAGCACTTTAATCCCTTTCACCTTTCAACTTCCCAGCTCTTTACTTCACTCCTTCCCCCTCACCCATTTCACCTATCACCTGCCACCTTGTACTTCTTCCTCCCCTCTCCCCCCTGGGTCTGGTTCCTTCTCCCTGCCTTTCCAGTCCTGATGAAGGGCCTTGCCCCGAAACATTGACTGTACTCTTTTCCATAGATGCTTCCTGACCTGCTGAGTTCCTCCAGCATTTTGTGCGTGTTGCTTTGGATTTCCAGCACCCGCAGATTTTCTCGTGTTTGTCAATCATACCAATACTTGAGAAGGGCTGGGTGAGCTGCCTCAATAACTGTTGCCCAGTTGCACTCCCATCTACTGTGATGAAGTGCTCTGAGAGGTTGGTCATGGCCAGAATCAACTCCTGCCTTAGCAAGGACCTAGACCCGCTGCAGTTTGCCTATCGCTCCAATAGCTCTCTACCTGGCCTTGGACCACCTGGATAATAACAATACCTACATCAGTCTGCTGCTTACTGATTAGAGAAGAGCATTCAATATAATGCAATGGTGGCAAGGAGGCATACCGGGGTGAGATAGACCAGTTGGCTGAGTGTTGTCACAGCAACAACCTTATGCTCAAAGTCAGTATGACCAAGGACTTGATTGCGGACTTCAGCAAGGGGAAGTGGAGGGGCCTCACAGCAGTCCTCAACACGGGATCAGCAATGAGCAGTTTCAAGTTCTTTGGTCTCCACATCTCTGAACATCTACCCTGGGTCCAACACAATGATGCAATTACAAAGAAGGCACGGTACTGGCTATATTTCATTAGGAGCTTGAGGAGCCTTAGTATGTCCCCGAAGACTGTCGCAAATTTCTACAGATGTACCGTGGAGAGAATTCTAACTGGTTGCGTCACCGTTTGGAATGTGGGGGTGGGGGGACACTGCACAGTTCCATTAGAACAGAATTTTGGTGACAGAGTTCAATGGCTACATTGTGCATTTTCTGTTTGCAACCAACAATTTTCTAATATTTCATCTGCACTAACTTATTGAACATATATAATATATACTCTCTCTGTCTCTCACATATATAGACTTATGCATACCTGCACAGAAACTATCAGGAGCTGGAAGGCTGAACAGACTCATTCACTCACTGAGTCAGTGAGGCCAGCTATTGGCCACTCTCCCCGTGCCTGCTTGCTCTCCCATTACAGCGGTTTCCGTGATCTTCTCCCACAAACTTGTTCATATACAACTTACAAAAGCTTTTGATTACAAACAGCTCTCAGGAATGGAACCCTTTCGTAATCCAGGGATTGCCTGCATTGTCCTTCATAACCTTAAGATATCCTAAAACTTCTTTGTAGACAATAAGACTAATTTTCAAAGTTGAGTAACTAATCTTAAAATAGGAACTTCAGCCTCCAGTTTGTGAAGAGTAATGAGATAAATAATTAAACTGTCTGAATTGGTGATGTTGGGAAAGGGTAAATATTAGCCAGATTACTTCTTCTGGTCTTCAAGTGATATTAATGGAATCTGTATTTCCTCATGAGAGGGTAGCTGTAACAACTTCACTGAGAGCTGCAACTCTAGTCTCCTCAGTATAGACGACCCCCATGTTAAAGGTGGTTGCATTCCTAGAAAACAGCATGCATTGCGATCTTCCAGAATGTGAAGCTCCACGTGTCAAGAAACGCAAACTGAAAAAAATCTTTTTTCTATATAATTCCATGACAGCGGATTTTATCCTGTATCTCAAAGCGTTGGGGACTGATTTGAGAATCCTATAAAGGTATATTTCCCTAATCTGAATGACAGTAATGGGGGAGGGTGCCTTTATTATACTGACTTGTCAGACACTGTATCACGGGCTCAAGAGTGGGTCTTGAATCCATGATTCTCAGCCTGAGTGCAACCACTGAGCTGTAAATAACAACATAATCCTAACACTAACACAAGACAACATGGAATTTCACAGTCAGTTTTATGGACAACATTGAAATAGGTCAAATTCCTGTCTAAGTTATCCTTTTTCACAGAATTACAGCAGCCCAAACTTTTCCACAATCACACTCTTGTACAGAATTGCACTACATCATCTCTCCTTCCCAACACTGCTGATTATGTAAACTTACAATATCCTAAAGTGTTTCCAAATAACCCTCACCATAGAGAAATAGTTGAAGTTTAAAGTAAATTTATTATCACAGTACATATATGTTACCATATGCTACCTTGACATTGGCCTTTTTACAAGCATTCACAGGAGAAATTACAATAGAATTTACAAAAATGCACAAAGACTGACAAATAACCAATGTGCAAAAGAAGGTAACTTGTAATAAATATAATACAGAATATGAGTTGCAAAGAGTCCTTGAAAGTGAGTCAGTAGTTTGTAGAATCAGTTTGGAGTTGTGCTGAGTGAAGTTATCTACGTCGGTTCAGGAGCCTGATGGTTATAGTTGGTGTAGTTGATCCTGGTGGTGTAAGTGTTTGCTGATGGATGCTGCTTTCTTGTGCACTGCACCATGTAAATGTACTTTGTCTGTGATGGACTGAGCTGTATCCAGCCACCTTTCCCGTTTCTGGGCATTGATGTTTCCATACCGGGCCGTGAGGCAACCATTTAAGATACTCACCTATAAAAGTTTGTCAAAGTTTTGGTGACATGCCAAATCATACTATTATACTTACATCAAATTATTTCCCAATTGCATTGTGTTGTAATCCAAAGCATCGTTTCTACCCATTTATCTCAACTATAAAGACCTTTGGTATACTGAATCCTTGCCCATTAAGATAGTATTGAGTGGGCGCGGAATTAAATGCCCTGCCCTTCAACCTTTTCATTCATTTTGCAGATCTGTCTTTTAAATCAAAATCTCAATTGCAAAATAAGTTTTAAAATATGGCATGAGGTTATCTGAGTTTTAATTTTCAACTTACTAAATATAGTTGACCAACGAATGCCTCTTCTACCTTGGAGACATAAATGCTCTTCCAATGTCTAGTCAGTTCTTCGTAAAATATAGGTTTTTGTTGAGTGGTTTGGTTGAGATAAATCCTTGAATGAATACAGAACTAAATGCCTGTGGTATGAACCAGTATTTTTATCTGGAGTTCACACAAGTCTCAGTCCAAATATAATCCTGTTCTATGTGTACCAGTTCCTGGCATCATTTCTCCACAGTTATTGGGATTCAGATCTAGCAATAAAACGGGGACAAAAGATTCAAAGTGAAAACTAGTATCTAATCACGGGACTAAATCAAACAGCAGGAGGTTTTGATCTCTGGAATCTGTTTACTGCTGGAACAATAAAGGTTGTCCGTGATGCTAATTACAAGCTGTCCTCATCTGGTATCCAAAAGCTAAACCACAACTGGGATGTCACTTGCAGTTCACCATTAGCAGGCAGCCTGACCCAGACATCAAAGATGTAAAGTCACGAGATAATGTGGCCTTCCGATTTGATTCTGTGCATACTGGCAGCCTAATGCATTATCTCATGCATCAGTCATCTAGCTTGAAAGGACTTCCAACTACATAGGACCTTTCAAGACCTCAAGGGGCCCCACAGCCAATGATGCCTCTACATGAAACACAGCTATGTCCTGTGTACCGTAAGGAATCAGAATCAGAATTGGGCACATTATCACTGACACATGTATGAAATTCATTGTTCTGCAGCAGAAGTACAGTGAAAGACTTAAAAATCACTGTAAGCTACAAATAAATAATGCAAAAGCAGAATAATGAGTTCACGGATTGTTCGGAAATCTGATTGTAGAAGGGAAGAAGACATTGAATGTGATCTGACAGCACCCTGACGTTATTCTTGTTACTGTTGAGTGTGGATAGCAATGAGCAAATAAGGTGCCTGCGTGAGGGTGATGGAGCAGTAAGCATTAGTTAGTAGGACAGACCCAATGAATGTTCTGCCAACCTGCGAGGCCAGGCATGGCCCCAAGGCATAATCTGATCCAACAGACTTCACCTGCCTTATTGCACCACTGAAGTGTCAGCCGAGAATCTAGGAAGGACTTGCAACCTTCTGCTGCAGAGGTGGTTTTTCCACCAACTGACCCCTACTCAGAAAAGAGAAACGGATAAAACAAGATAGTGGAATCCAAAACAAACACAAAATGCTGGAAGAATTCAGCTGCTGAAGCAGCATTAGTGGAACTCGAGACCCACTAATGCTTCTGGTCAGGACTGAAAGTAGTAGATATTTCTACACTTTTATGAAGTGTTGTCCAATGAACAGGACCAAAGGAGAATGCAGAGGTCAACTCAGCCAGCTCCTTCATGGGCACAACCCTCCCCATCATCAAGGACATCTTCAAATGGCAGTTCCTTAAGAAGGCAGTGTCCATCACTAAGGACCATCACCATCTGGGACATGCCATCCCCTCATGACTACAACTAGGGAGGAGGTTCACAACCCTAAAGACCCATACTTAGTGTTTTAGGAACATCTTCTTCTCCTCTGCCAGCAGATTTCTGAATGGTCCATCAACATAGCCTCACCATTCCTCCTTCGCACAATATATTTGTTTTTAAAATTGTAACTTACAGTACCTTTATATGTCTAGCACTGGACTGCTGCCACAAAAGAACAAATTTCATGATATATGTCAGTGACAGCAACCCTGATTCTGAGGGCACAGAGTTATACTGGGTGCACAGTTCAATGATGCATCATGTCCACAGCCATTTCTATCAACACCTATTACTGGAGAACAGGAATTATTTAGGTATGAGTCATGGCAGCAGCTCATGTGGAGAAGGCTGGAGTGTGGGCAGAAATGCTCCTTTGCTAGAACCTTATGAAACTGCCTGCACCTTCTTGCTGAGGATGTATCCCAGAGCCCCACAAACAGCACTAAGGGGTACAGTCCCAGTGCAGGTTCTGCCTTTCAGAATATCTTAACCCACGACCCCACATGCTTCAGGCAAACTTGGAAATATGCCCAGATGTCTCGACTAGAATAGTCGCTTGGCCAACACATTATGGACCATAAGATACAGGAGCTGAACAAGGCCTTTCAGACCATTGAGTGTATTCTGCCGTTCAATCATGGCTGATTTTTTACTCCACTCACCCGCCTTCTCCCTTTAATACTTAACCCCCGCCCCCTTACCAATCAAGAACTTATCAATCCCTGCCTTAATTACACCCAATAATTCGGCCTCCACAGCCCTCTGATGCAACACACCCCACAGATTCTGCTCCATCTGACAGACGGCATTCCTCCTCAACTCAGTTTTAAAGGGACTGCTCTTTATTCTGAGGCTATGCCCTCAGGTCCTGGAGTCTCGTACTCATGGAAACATCCCTCTCCACATCCCCTCTATCCAGGCCTTTCAGTGTCCGGTAGGATTCCATGAGATTCCCCCACCCCCTCCATACCTCATCCTTCTGAATTCCTTTGAGCGCATGCCCAGTAATTTCAAACACTCTTGCAGTATGTTAAACCTTTCATTCCTGGTGTCATTCTCGCGATCTTCTTCTTCATCTTGTTCAGAGCCAATATATCTTCCCTTATATACCGGGTCCCCAAAATTGCTCACAATATTCCACACAGATGATTACCTGGCGAGTGACAGATGACCCTCACTGAGAGCCCGCTGTAGACAAACTGGCTGCCCTATTCCATGCTGGCTGGGCTTCAGAACTACCTCATCGGCTGTGTGGTGCGTCAACATTTCCCAAAGCTGCAAACAGCACTGTATAAATGGCAAGCTCACTTTTTCCTTTAAACTGTTCATTAAAAAGAGAAATGTTTTTAAAAACACAACCTCATCCACACTCCAGGTTGAGTCACGATGTGGCCAAAGCCCTTCACTGTGAACTACACTGTGCTGAGTTATAAGAAAACCACAGCCCAGGGGAAAAAAAAGTATCCTTGGATGGGTAGCTTAAGGCACTGTACCGGACAAATATTTACCTTTCTGTGGCGTGTAGATCAGGACAGAAACAGATTAGTTTCTTCTCAATTCATCAAAAACATTTCATGAAAAGTGGCTTACATTTGCAGCATCTACGGGTTTTTTTTGTTTGTATTTTGATATCTTTGAGAACAGCAGGTGACTCTGAGGGCTCGTGACTGTAAAAAGGAAACACGGCTCAGCAGCAGGGCGTAACCTTAGGGCCTAGTTTTTGTTGCCAATACACTCCAGACCCCTTCCCTTCACTTCCACGTGCTTCTCACATGGTCACCAACTCACTGGGCAGGTCAAGTGAAAGTTTATTCCTGTTATCAAGCCGGCAGTCCTGGGTTCACCCAAAGGTCTCTCACACACACACTCACTTACAACAATTGGCCTGATTCCTGCTGATGGAACCAGAGCCAGCTGGTGACATACACCCTGAAGTTGGACCCACACAATGTAACTCTGTGGAAAGGAAAAGAGAAAAGCCGCAGCTTTTGAGGCTGGAGGATCCTCTGAAATGCTTTCTGACAGTTGAAATGTAATGAATGTAGTAACGCAGGAAGGACTGCAATTAGTTTGCACCCTATAAGGCCCCAAAATAGCAGTGACGTGTTGGTCCACGACCTCCTCTTGTGCCAAGATGAGGCCACCTCAGAGTGGAGGAGCAACACCTTGTATTCTGTCTGGGTAGCCTCCAACCTAATGGCATGAATATCGATTTCTCCTTCCGGTAAAAAAAATCCCCCCTCCCCTTTCTCTAATCCCCTGCCCCGGGTTCCCTCCTCCTTCCCTTTCTCCTTTGATCTATTCCCTTCTCCTATCTGATTCCTTCTTCTTCAGCCCTTGACCTTTCTCACCCACCTGACTTCACCTTCCAGCTAGCCTCATTCCCTCACCCCCAGCTTTTTATTCTGGCATCTTCTCCCTTCTTTCTCAGTCCTGAGGAAGGGCCTCAGCTCGAAACGTCGATTGTTTATTCATTTATATAGATGCCGTCTGACTTGCTGTGTTCATCCAGCATTTTGTGCGTGTTGCTAGTGACTTAAATGACCCAGGCAATTTGTGTTACTGACATGAACTGAGGGGTGATTGTTAGCCGTAACATCAAGGAATGGCTCTTCGGTTCTCTTCAACACCCCACTGGGCATTGTCCTTTAGTTAGATGAGTGCAGTCAGGATATCAGCCCAACACCTCATGTATGAAGGCTGCACGCAGTTTTCTCATGGTACTGAAGTGCAGTATTGATCTAGATTTATGTGTCCACAAGTAAAGAGAGTCAATGCGCACAATTCTGCCCCCACCCCAGGATTGGGGAATCAAGAACCAGATAGCATTGGTTTACTGTGAGAGTAAGGAGACTTAATAGGAACCCGAGGGGCAAATTCTTCACCCAGAGTGTCAGTATATGGAATGAGTTACCAGAGGAAGTAGTTAAGGCAGGTACAATAACAATACTTCAAAGGTCCTTAGACACACACATGGACATGGGCCAAATCCAGGCAAATAGGACTAGCTAAATGTAAATCTTAGTTACCAAGGACCAGATGGGCCAAAGGGCCGGTTTCCAGGCTGTATGACTCTACTCAATGGGTCTTGAACCAGGAGACATCTGAGCTTAAAAAGGGTGATGGGGCATTGGAATTGTAGGGGTACGAAGTTCCAGGCGGTAATTTATCTTTGGCTGCTGGTATTGAGGACAAATGCAAGAGCATCATCAGCTCAGATCTGAGGGTGTGGAGAAAAATACAAGCAGAAAATGATAGTCCTGCAAACTGATAACGGAAGACAAATATCTGAGAGGGTCATGGAGGCGGACGTAGACGTAGGAGAATTAGGCCATTTGGCCCATTGAGTCCAAATGTCCAAATGAGTCCTCCCAGTCCCAATCTCCTGCCTTCTCCCCGTATCCCTTCGTGTCTGGACTAATCATAAATCTATCAACTTCTGCCTTAATAATTCATAAAGACTTGGCCTCCACAGCCACCTCTGGCAATGTATTCCACAGATTCACCACCCTTTGGCGCAAGAAATTCCTGCTCGTCTCCATTCTAAATGGAAGTCCCTCTGTTCTGAGGCTGTGTTTTTTGATCCTAGACTCTCCCACCACAGAAAATATCCTCTCCATATCCACTCAATTAAGATCTTTCACCATTCAATAGGTTTCACTTAGATCGTTCCTCATTCTTCTGAATTCCAGTGAATGCAGGCCCAGAGCCATCAAACACTTTTATATGACAAGCTATTGTTACGTACCCCGTAACTGGGTTGCCAAACCAGCAGAAATGGATCACTCAGTTGGAGTCTGGAGTACTAGAACTAAGAAAGTTTTATTAAAGAAACAAGCAACACAGTAATCGAAAGGATAATAAATGCAACAGTTCAGTGATGATAAACACACATGTGCACAGAATTAAGATAACAGCATCAATCAAGCTCTATCGTTGTCTAGGGGTAAATGACCAATTTCAAAATGACTCAAAGTTCAGTCCAGTTTGGTAGTTCAGTTCGCAGTAATCGTTGCCATGGCGGTGGACAATGTGGGGGAAGAGAGAGATAGAATAGGAACAACTCATCATTCAGAACGGCTTCACTCACAGACCAGCAGGATGGCTCACAGACCAGCGAGATGGCTCACAAACAGCTTTTTGGGCGGGTCCTTGGTGATGTCACCTGAGGTCACCGACTGTGACCCCTCCTCCAGATGCGGTCGATCCTCTGCAGTGAACCCGGCACCCAGGCAAGGGCGGACACACACCGGGTTCCCGCTGATCGTACCTTTCCACCCTTGTCGTTGTCTGGGACTTCTCACCCACTCGTGAGAAGCGCACCGCTTCCAGGGTCTCGTTACCTCGGGTGGCGTGTGTGTCTGTCTTAGCGAACCTGTCCCTTTTTATCCCCCTGCTGGGGTATCGCCTGTCCATCACTTCAAACAGTTCAGGGTTCAAAGGGGGGAGCCGCTCCAGACAGCTCTTCCTCCCACATCCCTTCATTACACATCTCCAGACGCTGCTCCATTGTTCCTTATCTCTCCTTCCCCTGAGGGCAGGTGGCAGACCAACTGCTGATGCCACTGATGCTAGCCCAGGCCAGCAAACATCTTAATTTTATGTGTATTCTCGTAACACTTCCCCCCTTTAAGGATTTTTACCGGGAGGTAAAAATTACAAACATGACTACATTATCTGATACATACACAATATACATCTTTAACAGTTATTTAGCTAATACAGAGAATTTGAAGCTGTCAACACCTTGACAGACAGTCATCACATTTTCTGTTCCTTTTACACGTGTTATTAATAATCCCTTAGACCAGGCTCCAACTCAGCAAACTTCATAGTGGCCAAAAACACTGATGAATTGCGACCAATGTAACCTCTCATTTGGTTTTGTCCCGGACCACAATAACAAGGGTCGTCCCATTCCGACTCAGTTTTCTCTCGCAAGGGCTTAGTAGGAGGGGGACGGGTATTGACCGCAGAGTTATTGCAAAACTTCCTGCAGTACCCCACCATCTCCAAGAGCCTTCTGAGGGCCCTCTTGTCTGTCGGGGTTGGGAGGTCAGCGATAGCCTGCACTGTAGCTTGCATCACTGCCAGCTGCCCCTGTGTCACCACAATTCCCAGGTAAGTGACTCTCGTGTGGCCGAATTCATTTTTTCCAAGGCTCACTATCACGCTGGCTTCAGACAGCCGTGTTAAATTGCCAATACACACCTCTGTGTTCATCAGCCCTTTAGTCACTGAATTACTCAAAAAATATGGGTGTTGTTTACTTGGCCGCCCTATTGTAACCGACATAACCCAACGTCCCAGTTCTTTGCATTTCCTCGGGACAATCAAACACATGGGTGCGAGTCGTTTAATTACTCCTTCGGGGATTAAGGGAGAGACCTTATCAGTAGACCTGGCCAAAACAATAGCCTTCTCCCATCTGACCGATCCCATCCTAATCTTTTCAAAATGGTTTTTTCCTCTTATCAAGGGGCCCCTAGCTTCATTGATTTCCACGCTAACACCGACTAGGTTTGTTAGCATATCAAAAGCCGGTGACCGTCTCAGTTCGCGTCGGTCATGATCAATAACATTCTTCCCCCTGGGCAGCCGGTAAATCTCTTTCATGATTCCACCAACTGTTTCCTCCAGCACTGCAAAATGTCCACCGGGGGGTACCTCGTGGGCCATGTTAAAAACCTCATCCCCATAACTCTTTTGCACCACCCCCCACTCCTCATCTGCGGATGCTGTACTTGATTTCCCTTTCTTCCTTAGCACCTCCTTATCCGCACAATAGCTTGTCAAGGCTGTGTCAGAGAGAGCGGTCTCGGCCAAAACCATCAGCCCCTCGTCTCGCTCCTGCGTCTGCACAAATTCTTTCCTGGCTACTGCTACGTCCGTCCCAGCTCCCTCACTACCTCTTATCTCACTACACCCTGTCTCATACAAGGTTGGCAGAAATGTTTCAGCCAAATTCACCATCGCGGGCGGGGCCTCCATGCTGGCAGGCTGACCCGTCAATCTCACGACTGGGAACACGATTCCTCCGGCGATGTCATTACCGAGCAAGACTTCCACGTCTTTCATCGGTAATTCGGACCTCACCCCGATCGTGACTAGTCCAGAGACCAGGTTGCTCTGTAAATGTATCTGGTGCAAAGGGACTGACTCTGTCCCTTCCCCAACACCTTTGACCTCTACCTCCCCAGTCTGGGTCTCTGAGCTAAACTCTAATACACTCTTCAGTATTAGTGACTGACACGCTCCCGTGTCTCTCCAGATCCGCACTGGAACTGGTTTTAACCTCTTTTTCACTGACACCAGTCCGGCCGAGATAAACCTCTCGCGCCCTTCCTGGACTTTTTCAGACCTGTCCTTCCCTAGCGGTTCGCTTAACAGCTCAATACAGCCATTCAAAATTTCCGCTTTTCCTTTCCCCGTCTCCTTCCTTGGGGCAAAGCACCTGGACGCAAAGTGTCCGACTTTCCCACAATTATAACAGACGACCCCAGGAGACTTCCTACCAGACTGCTCCCGGTCTACCTTATCCTTTTCACTAGTCCCCGGCTTACTTTCTGACTTTTCCGGCGGACTCTCCCCTCCGTCCTGACTGCCCTTCTGGTAGCCTTTACTCGGGGCTAACTTCCCATTTTATGCGTCAACGCATACTCATCCGCTAACTTAGCAGTTGCGGCTAACGTGGCTGCCTCTTTCTCATCGAGGTAGGGTCTCATACCCTCAGGGACACAACCTTTAAACTGCTCAATCAGAATCAGTTGCAGCAGTCTGTCATAATCCCCCTCTACCCCTTTCGAGGCGCACCAACGCTCACAATATGTTTGCATCTCACGAGCAAACTCCAAATACGTGCGGTCCCACCGCTTCCTCGCATTCCGGAACCTCTGCCGGTATGCCTCCGGGACCAACTCATAAATCCTGAGGATGGCCTCCTTCACCACCTCATACTTCTGGGCATCTTCCGCGAATAAAGCGGAGTAAGCTTGTTGGGCTTTCCCTTTCAGTACACTCTGAAGTAAGACAACCCACTTATCCCTCGGCCAGTCCTGACTTATAGCTACTTTTTCGAAGTGGAGAAAGTACCGATCCACATCGGTATCGTCAAATGGGGGAACCAGCCTAACCTCCTGGGTCGCCCGGAACCCTCCACCTTGGTTCGGCACGAGCCCCTGCTCGGCCCTTATCTTTAACTTCTCCAGCTCAAATTCCCTTTCCCTCTGTTTCTCCTCTCTCTCCAACTGCCTGTCCCTCTCTCTCTCTTCTCTCTCCAACTGTCTTTCTCTCTCTTGCCTTTCTAACTCTTTCTCTCTCTCCCGCCTTTCTAACTCTCTCTCTTTCTCCTGCCTTTCTAACTCTCTCTCTTTCTCCCGCCTTTCTAACTCTCTCTCCTGCCTTTCTAACTCTCTCTCTTTCTCCTGCCTTTCTAACTCTCTCTCTTTCTCCCGCCTTTCTAACTCTCTCTCCTGCCTTTCTAACTGCTTCTCTTCGTGTTCTAACTGCCGTACCCGGAACTCGTGCTCGAGTCTCAGTTTTTCAAGCTGTACCTGTACCGCGTCTCCAGCAGGTTTTTCAATAGACACCACCCCCAGCTCACCTTGGGGAAACACACCTTTAGATACATAGTGCTCTACAATAGCTCTGTGTATCTCCTCTCTCCTCATTGTCGACTTCACCTTAGCAAGATTCACCCGTCTGGCCACAGCTATCAATTCCGATTTCCTGGCATCCTCTAATGCCTCCAAGGTCGGCGCCTTTATAAATTCCTCAACCTCCATTTCCGCTGTTTGTCTTTTCTTTCTTTCGGGAATTTTAACCCAATCAATTTACTCCGTCCCAAATTTAGCGTTCAAAATCCCGGACGAGCCCCCACTTATGTTACGTACCCCGTAACTGGGTTGCCAAACCAGCAGAAATGGATCACTCAGTTGGAGTCTGGAGTACTAGAACTAAGAAAGTTTTGTTAAAGAAACAAGCAACACAGTAATCGAAAGGATAATAAATGCAACAGTTCAGTGATGATAAACACACATGTGCACAGAATTAAGATCAATCAAGCTCTATCGTTGTCTAGGGGTAAATGACCAATTTCAAAATGACTCAAAGTTCAGTCCAGTTTGGTAGTTCAGTTCGCAGTAATCGTTGCCATGGCGGTGGACAATGTGGGGGAAGAGAGAGATAGAATAGGAACAACTCATCATTCAGAACGGCTTCACTCACAGACCAGCAGGATGGCTCACAGACCAGCGAGATGGCTCACAAACAGCTTTTTGGGCGGGTCCTTGGTGATGTCACCTGAGGTCACCGACTGTGACCCCTCCTCCAGATGCGGTCGATCCTCTGCAGTGAACCCGGCACCCAGGCAAGGGCGGACACACACCGGGTTCCCGCTGATCGTACCTTTCCACCCTTGTCGTTGTCTGGGACTTCTCACCCACTCGTGAGAAGCGCACCGCTTCCAGGGTCTCGTTACCTCGGGTGGCGTGTGTGTCTGTCTTAGCGAACCTGTCCCTTTTTATCCCCCTGCTGGGGTATCGCCTGTCCATCACTTCAAACAGTTCAGGGTTCAAAGGGGGGAGCCACTCCAGACAGCTCTTCCTCCCACATCCCTTCATTACACATCTCCAGACGCTGCTCCATTGTTCCTTATCTCTCCTTCCCCTGAGGGCAGGTGGCAGACCAACTGCTGATGCCACTGATGCTAGCCCAGGCCAGCAAACATCTTAATTTTATGTGTATTCTCGTAACACTATTCAATCCTGGAATCATTTTCATGAAGCTCCTTCGAACGTTCTCCAGTGTCAGCACATCCTTTCTAAGATAACGGGCCTAAAACTGCTCACAATACTTTAAGTGAGGCCTCACCAGTACTTTACAAAGCCTCAACATTACATCCTTGCTTTCATATTCTAGTCCTCTTGAAATGAATACTAACATTGCATTTGCCTTCCTCACCACAGACTCAACCTGCAAAAAATTCTGAAGTTTAAGAAATTCTGCACAATGACTTACAAGTCTGTTCATATCCCAGAATTTTGAATTTTCTCTCCATTTAGAAAACAGTCTACTTTTTATTTCTTCTACCTCAGTGCATGACTATACACTTCCCGACACTGTATTCTATCTGCCACTTCTTTGCCCATTCTCCTAATCTGTCTAACTCCCTCTGTAGCTTCTCCACTTCCTCAAAACTACCTGCCCCTCCACCTATCGTCGCATCATCAGCAAACTTTGCAACAAAACCATCAATTCCATTATCCAATTCTCACAACACCGAAGAAGTCCCCAGTTAAACACTGGAATTGCCAAGGCGTAGAAGTCTACGGAACAGATGCTGCTGAATCGGATTGATATGGCTGGGTACTTGACAGTTGGCATGCACAGGGTGGACTGTATGGCTTCAGTGCTGAATTACTTCATTAGAAATCACTGTTTGGTGAAGTTCAAAGGAAAAAAAGAGATTGTCAAGCAAAAGTGATGCAAGCTGACAAACTACAATTAATTCCTGTTTGTAAAGATGTTAGCTCCTCACCTTTATATCACCTGGCCTTCCAGATGCTTCGTTTCCTATCAGTTTTGTTACTGTCACACTTCGCCCGACCACAGCTCGAAGGTGCAATCTGCCTCTGTTCACAAGTGCAGCACACCTCAGCATCCCTTTATTTCTCTCCCACAAAGAAGTTTTATTTATATTTTTACACTATTTACATAATTTTCACATTGAAGTATTATACTTCCAGCCCACAATAGATGTAAACCCTTGATGTCTCAGGGAGCCTCCAGTGAGCTAGTGGACACCACATACTCTCTCCAGAAACACCTGGATATGGATATATATCCTTGGAAGAGAGGCAGTCAGTCAGCTCGGAAAGACCATTTGACAGCCCGCTGCCTGGACCTGTGAATGACCACTTTGGTCAGGCCTTGGGGCAGCCTAGCACAGGCATTCTGACAGCTGCCAAGCAGGCCCTAATCAGGCAAATGTGCTTACATAGGCCTTCAGCTCAGGAATAGTATGGAACATGGAATCAGTTTACAGATCTCATCACACACAGACAGGATGCTAAACCAAGGGTGTATAAGGAGCAGGTAAGGAACCCCACAGGAATATTTCAAGAGGGAAATTTTTCCCCCCCAAGCTCCAGGCCAACATCTATTGCTCAAACATCACAACCAAAAAAAATTGTACAGTCAAGACTTTTTATGGTAGTTTCTGCACACAACTTGGCTCCTGTGTTTATTAGATTATAAATATGATTATATTGCAAAGGAACAAAGAGAAGTTATGAATAATGGTACATTAGCACATTCTCCCATGGGATGTTAAGTAATACATATGGCGACAACGCGTGTATCATTTAACATTGCATATTAACACACAAAGACATGAGGAGCCTTGTTTCTAGACAGTACAAATCAAATCTTTTTTTCCACTGCTGTTCTGCCAGCCAACAGAATTCCAGAAAAACATTTTGACGAGATCTGTGTGGATGTCACAGCAGCATTGTTGCCGATTCTCTGGACTGATTTACAGTCACCAACAATTAGCTGCTGTTCATAGCTACCAGCAGCTCAGAGGGAAAACATCTTAGGGGCATTGAAAAATACAGCAGAGTTTTAAGCTTTGAACTTTTACTTGCTGTTTATAAAAATGTTGCAGACAGAAGAGAAGGGTGCTTGATTGCTTTTGTTGTTTAAGATGGATGATTGTGTGAGAAATTCCCCCAAACCAAGAGCTAACATTGCAGGCAGACAACAGCAGCCATATTCCTCAGTAACAACTATGTCCCTTTGACCCTTGGTGGCAGCACACTGTTACATAAGTTTCATGAAGATAAAAGCACTGAGCATTCAGAATTATGTTAACAATTGGAGCTCCACAAAACTCTGTTGGGTTTAAATCCTTGGAGAACTGACAGTTTGAAAGCTCTACTCTGGATGGCTTTATTTAAAGATGAGGACCATGTTAAACACACACATACTACACCAGCTTTGTTCACTAGTTTCCCTAAAGTATATCTGCATCAATGTCCCTCACAATCAGAGTCATGCAGCATGGTCCCTTCAGGCCAACTGATCAAAATACCCATCCAAGCTGGTCCCATTGGCTTGTGTTTGGTACATAAACCACTAGCAAGGCCTCTTCCTCACCTTTTACATGCAATATAACACTTGCTTTGAACATGCAGTCGTACAGAGTACAGAAACAGGAACTGAGTCCATGAAACACCTGTCTACGCCAATCCCATTTTATTCTCCCCTCATCCCCCTTTACCAGTCACTTACACACTAGGGGCAATTTACAATGACCAATTAGCTTATCAACCCAAGTTTCTTTGGGAGGTGGGAGAAAAGCAGAGCATCTGGGGCAAACCCGTGCAGTCACAGGGGAAATTTGCAAAACTCCACACGAACAGCAGTGGTGGTCAGGACTGAACCCACGTTACTGGAGAAGTGAGGCAGCAGCTCTACTGGCTGCACCACTGACCACTGGATCTAACTGTATTCTCAGCAGACCATTGAAGGTTGATATTTCCTCACAGGCAGCGTGTTTCATTGCTGTCTTTAATCCTTGTGTTCTGCTTCACTCCACACTAGACAGCCCCTGAAATTCATGTGTGCATTTTGGCTTGTTTGCCAGGAGAGGGCTACTGAAACACCACTGATGGAACACTGCACTGAGTAAGTCTTGCCCTCACCTACCACCTAATGAGCCTCCGCATCCAACACATCATCCTCTGCAACTTCCACCGTCTCTAAAGGGTTCCTACCACTAGATATGTCTTTGCCTTCACCAACTACCCCCACCCCCACCTGGTTTTCCACAGGGATTGTTCCCTCCGTGATTCCCTTGTCCATGCATCTTTCATTCCTCCAAACTAATCTCTCTCCCTGCAACTGGCCAAATACTACACCTGCCCATACACCTCCTCCCTCACTTCCATTCAGGGCCCCAAACAGTCCTTCCGTGGTGAGGCAACACTTCGCCTGTGAATCTGCTTGGTCATCTATTGTGTCTGATGTTCCCGCTGCAGCTGCCTCTACATAGGTGAGACCCGTCATAAATTGGGGGACTGTGTCGTTGACGACCTCTGCTCCATCAGCCAAAAGCAGAACTTCCCAATTGCCAAACATTTTAATTCCATTTCCCGTTCCTGTTCTGACATGTTGGTCCATGGCCTCCTCTGTGCCAAGATGAGGCCACCATCAGAATGGAGGAGCAATATCATATATTCCATCTGGGTAGCCTCCAACTTGAAGGCATGAATATCAATTTTCCATAAAAATATTTTTCCCTCCCCATCCCCTCTTCTTCTGCTCTCAACTCTGGCCTTTTACCTCTTTTCATCTGCCTATCACTTTCCCCTGGATTCCCTCCTCCTTCCCTTTCTCCTATGGTCCACTCTCCTCTCCTATCAGATTCCTTCTTCCCTTCTTCTCCATTCCTTTACCTCCCCACTCCCCACCCCACTTGGCTTCACCTATCAACTTCTAGGTAGCCTCCTTCCCCTCCCTACACCTTTCGGGCCGAAACATCGACTGTTTATCCATTTCCACACATGCTGCCTGACCTGCCGAATTCCTCTAGCATTTTGTGTGTGTCGTTAAGTCTGCTGACCGCACACTAAGAAAGATCTGATTTAAAGGTTTTCCAATCCTTGCACATGCCTATCGCTGGCTACCTCTAAATTAATGCAACATCCATCCCCAACCCTGCTCCAACCAACCAAATTAATGTTTCACTGACAAGAATGTGTGATTTGAGAAATACAAACTCAATGACAGGAGAATGTAAAAGAACACAGCTCAGCACATCACAGAAACCAGCCTCCTCTCCGCGGACTGTCTACGCAGAGTTTAGATGAACTTGAACTAAACTTAAACTACATTTCTAACTGCCTCAGTAAAGTAGCTGGCATAATCAAAGCCCCCATCCACCCTGGATGTCTCTCTTCTCCTCTCTCTCATTGGGAAGAAGATACCAAGGCCTAAAAGCATGTTCTACCGGGCCCAAGACAGCCTCTATCCTGTTATGCAGCTCTTGAATGGTTTCCTAGGATGATGAGAGGAGCTCCTTATCTCTCAGTCTACCCTGTTATGATATTGCACCTTAATGTCTACCTGCACTGTTTTCTATGTAACTATTACAATTTATTCTGCATTCTGTTTCACCTTGTACTAACTCAGAACTAATCTGTATGAACCATATGCAAAACAGGTGTTTCACTGTATCTCGGTACGTTTGACAATAGAAAACAAATGAATAATAGTAACAAGGGAAGAGACGATGAGGGAAGCCGGTGAGCAGGAAGGTGAGTTTGAGTGAATGGATGTGAAATGTAGTGAAGAATCAGACACAAAGTGGCAGGACTGAGCTGAACATGATTTGTGTCAATTTACTTCTTTCCTTGAAACCATAAGAGACTGCAGATGCTCAAATCTGGAGTAACAAACACATGGGCCCCTTTCCATTTCCACGAGAGGTAAGAATTAATTTACCAATAGAGGTAGGAATTGCTCTATGAAAGCATTAGTGCTTGTGGTGTCAATCACCACACAGCTCCGCAGAGTAGTCATAGATAGATACATCACAGGCACAGGCCCTTTGGCCCATCTAATCTGTGCTGACTATCAATCACCCATTTACACCGATCCTGCATTAATCCTAGTTTGTCAGGGCATGCACTGGCAATGTTAGAACCCAGGTGCAGAGGAAGGACAGAACTCTGATGTAGGGAAAGTGACGAGAGTTTATTCAAGAACATTGGTGGCTCAGCCAAACAATACCGCGAGAAGTTACAACCTCAAAACTAGGACCCTGCATTAGTGCTAATTGAGTATCGGTTTAAGTAACATGGAATCCCTGAGCCTATCAAAATAAACTTAAACAGAAGGCACCAGGAGACCACATTACAAAGAATGAGTCACTCCAGATAAACAAAAGGAACTCTCAATGGTTAATGACTGTTGTTAGACAATAAACCAATTCAGGTGTTCTAAAAGCCAGGGTCAGGATAGAAGCTGTGTCTCTGGCACTGCCAGAAGGTAGTTCTACTTGTTGTGCATGTTGAAAGGAAGATACAAATATGATGTTGACTTGGAGTACGATTCTTTCAGAATAATTCGGATTCTTCTCCTGACAGGTTATGTTTGATAGGGTTAGCTCCCTTTTCCCCCTTACTGCATCACTGGACCATACACTGCTACCTTTGCCAATTAATCTCAGAACTATAGAAGCCGACTTGCAGAATGTCTCTGAGAAGGCGGGCCTGGTCATTCCTCCACAGTGCTCCCTTGAACAGTCCGAAGAGTTCCAATCTCTCTTTTTTTGTTTGTTTTCTCTTTAAATGTTATCCCTGGCTCTCTTAAGACAAGGTAGGAAGGCGTACCTACATCTGGATCAAGAAATGTGAGAGCCCAGCTCCAAAGTCAATCACACCTGAAAAAGCCAAAGAAGATTGGAACTAAAGAGCCCCTTCACAAGTCCTCGTGTTACACTTCCTTGCTTCAAGTTAGACTGCTTCCCCACACCCCCCCTTCACTCCCACACACAGAAAGTGTTTTGTCAGCGCAGATGGAGTATGTCCCCACCACCGACACTGAATATTTATTGAACAGCATGTGGTGGAGCAGACCCCGTTAGCACATGCAGTGCCAATAGATTTCTTTGTGACTCTCTCTCTTCAAAATTGTCTGTACTGCAGCCCGTTGCCAAATTTACCACAGCAGATACTCCAGGCAACGAGTAACGGCAAAGTGGAACTGAAAATCAGGTATGCAAGAGCATGTAGAAGCGATGAGACTTCGCTAACTTTCTGTTCATCTCAAATGATGCAGAGGCTGGGTGCACTGATATACTGTACTACCACTTATAAACTAAGGATGCCCTCGAGCTCCTTACAACTAATGAAATACTTCTCAAGTACATGGGAAATGCAGCAGAGATGGGCAAACAATAGCCCGAACCTTAGCAGCAGCCTCTTGTGATTTGTACATTGACCCAAGAGCCTTGTTTTAACATGGCTTCAAAGGAAAATACATCTAAACTGGTTATGATCAATACAGCTACCATTTTCATTTGCCCTTTGGACTTCTGATTTTAAAGGGTTATTTCCAAATTTTATTGCTTCTTTCTGGTGGCTGAGTCATGACCATCTCATGGGGTTTGAAGGGGTAAAGATGATGTTTCCTATGGCTGTAGTGTCTGGAATTATAGCAGGGTGGGGTGGGTCACATTCTTCAAATAAGGGGGCTGGCCATTCAGGAGACAGATGACGGTTTACTCTTTTCCACAGATGCTGCCTGGTCTGATGAATTCTTCCAGCATTTTGTGTGTGTTGCTCAGGAGAGAGATGAGATCTACGCACAGTGGCCACTTTATTAGGTACACCTAATCCAGTGAGTGGCAGTTCTGTGGGCGAAATTGCCTTGTTAATTAGAGAGGTCAATAGGAAGGTGACAGCAACTCAAATAACCACGTGTTACAACAGTTGTGTGCAGAAGAGCATCTCAAAATGCACAACACATTAAGCCTTAAAGGAGATGGGCTACCACAGCAGTGGACCACAGTGTCCCACTCCTGTACCTAATTAAGTGACCACTGCGTGTAAATCCATTCAGGCAGAGGGTGGCGAATCTGTGGAATTCTCCAGCTTGGAGGTGTTGTGGGGATCATTTTGCAGAATCTATTTAGTACAGAGATCTATTGATTTTCAGATATTAAGAGTATGAAGCAATATGTGGTACTGAGTTAAAGGATATTGGATGACAGAGCAGGTTAGAGGGGCAGAATGGTCTGCTCCTGCTTCTATTTCTTGTAGTCATTCTAGTTCCATAGCTCTGACATTTGCTCCTTAAACATCTCCAATCCTCACCTTCACACTCCTCATTAAATCTCCTTATTTAAGCTGTCAGTTGTCTGCATATACCAAGTCCACAATAATGCATGATTATACTATTTAAAAATCCTGATGGTTGACATTTGCTATACTCTCCTTCAGACTCACTGAACCCTACAGCCCCTAAACTCCCTTCCTATTTATCGGCCTCCGTTTCATATGCTCCCTTTAAAACTCAGCAGGGATACACCTTCTGTGCTCCCTTCAAACTCATTGGCTTTGCTGGATAATTCATTATAATACTGTGTAATAGCCAAAATAATATGAATTGGAAGTACAGTGGATTCTAGTTAATTGGGACCAGCACGTTTTGGTCTAATTAAGCAGCTGCCCCAATTAGCCAAAGTTTCATGGAAATATTTAAAATGGTATAAAAATGTCAAACTACTGTTTAACTGAGTAACAAATGATCTACTTAAATGAAATACAAAACAAATTAGAACACGACCAATACTAATACAGTACTATAAAACTGTGTATTAGTTCCTAATAGCTGTCAGTGGAAGAATTCGCCCAGTGTATGCTGTCATGTTCTTTTGATTGACTGTAAATGAACAAAATCAATGAAGATATCAAGTGCTGATAATGGACTGCCTTCATACAATGCTTTCCGTGATTGCATCCTTCAAATCTTTATTTTTATTGCAACATACATGATGATTCAAAGTTTAAAGTTCAAAATAAATTTATTATCGATATATATGTCATCATATACAGCCCTGAAATAATAATAAATAAATAAGCAATAAAGATTGAAAAATGAGATGAAGAGCCCTTGAAAGGAGTCTATAGATTGTGTGAACAGTTCAGTGACGGGTCGAGTGAAGTTGGGTGAATTTATTCCCATTGGTTCAAGAGCTTGATTACTGAGGGAACCTGGTGGTCTTGAGGCTCCTGCACCTTCTTCCTGATGACAGCAGTGAGAAGAGAACATGGCCTAGGTAGTGGGGGTCCTTAATGATCGATGCTGCTTTCCTGCAACAGCGCTCCGTGTAGATGTGCTCAATGGTGGGGAGGGCTTTTCCCATTATCAACTTGCTCCTGTCCACTACTTTTTGTAGGATTTTGCATGCAAGGGCATTGGTGTTTTCATACCAGGCCGTGATGCAACCAGTCAACAAACTCTCCATTACAGATCTATAGAAGTCTGTCAAAGTTTCAGATGTCATGCTGAATCCTCACGCACGTCTAAGAAAGTAAAGGCGCTGTGGTGCTTGCTTTGTAATTGCATTCACCTACATGCTGGATCCAGGACAGATCTTCTGAAATGATAACACCAAGGAATTTAAAGTCTCTGACCATCTCCGTCTCTGATCCCCTGATGAGGACTGGCTCATGGACCTCTGATTTCTTCCTCCTGAAATCAATAATCAGCTCCTTGGTCTTGCTGACACTGGGTGAGAGGTTGTTGTTGTGGCACCACTCAGCTAGATTTTCAATCTCCCTCCTATACGCTGATATATCACTACAGCCAGACAGTAATGTTATCAGCAAATGTAAATGTGGCATTGGAGCTGTGCTTAGCCTTACAGTCATTAGTATAAAGCGAGCAGAGCAGAGGCCTGAGCACACAACCTTGTGGTGCACCTGTGTTGATGGAGATTGTGGAGGAGATGTTGCTCCTCCACAAATGACTGGGGTCTGCAAGTGAGGATCCAACTGCACAAGTTGCTATTGAGGCCAAGGTCTTGAAGCTTATTGATTAGTTATGAGAGGATGATAGTATTGAATGCCAAGCTGTAGTCAATGAAGAGCATCCTGATGTGTGAACCTTTGCTGTCCAGATGTTTCAACGTTGAGTGAAGAGCCAATGAAATAGCATCAGCTGTGGAGATATTGTGCTTGTAGACAAATAGGAGAGGATCCAAGTCACTTCTCAGGCAGGAGTTTATTTTTCATCACCAATCTCTCAAAGCACGTCATCACAGTGGATGTATGAGCTACCTTCAATTGAATTGTCAACACCTTCAACTTTTTTGTAGTTCTTAACTTGTTGAAGTAATAAAATTGTTTTATTTTCACTACCCAGCTGTTTCTGGCATCTCTGAGCCTGAATACTTGAAACAGCAGTGAACAAAACCGTTCAGGATGGTCTTACTGTTTATTTCTCGTCAACTATCAGTGAGAAAAATCACTGCTTTTTGAGGACAAAGACATACAACTGGTACTATTTAAAAATTATTTGCTCGAAACATGGTGCAGTGTCTAGTCGCTACGAAAGTGACGTGACTCACGCTAGTTAGAAACTGTTTGGCAACTGTCTCCTGGTCCCAATTAAATAGCATAATTTCACAAATAAAGTAAGGGAATCCTGGCGATATGCTTGATTAGGTTTTGCTCTTTAAGAGTTGTCCCAAATAAGTGGCTGCCCCAAATAATGGGTGGTCCACTTAACAAAAATCCACTGTATTTTGGAGTGTTAACTAATAGGAACACCATCTGACAGTCTGTGAAGCCAGTCAGACAGCATCAAAGTCCCTCTCCTGCTGGATTATTGGAGTTTTACTTTAATACCTCTTTAAGCAGCAGAGCACTAAGCTCATCTTCAATATGCAAAGCCTCAAGGATGTGGCGTCCATTACTGAGGACCCTCACCATCGGGGGCATGCCCTCTTCTCATTGCTACCATTGGCAAGGAGGTACAGGAGCCTGAAGGTGCACACTCAGTGTTTAAGGAACAGAGTTTTCCACTCTGCCATCAGATTTCTGAATGGTGAATGAGCCCAGGAACATGACCTTCTTATTCTCCTTTTGTACTATTGATTTGTTATTTTTACAAATTATAGTTATTTTACACCTTTGCACCATACTGATTCTACAAAACAAAAAATGTGGAGTCTCATAAGTCAGTGATAATGAATCTGATTCTGTTTCATGACACTCCTGTGAGTATTCTTGGCAAATTTTAGCTGGCTAAAGGTGTTACATGCAAATAGCTGTTGTTTGTTTGGGGGGCAGGATACCTGGTCTAGGAGCTAAAACGTCAGTGCTGCCAGTTAATCCGAGGAAAGATGGGCCATTGTTTTCCAATGCAGGCTCCCCTTGGGAGGAATATTTTCAATGTTGTGATTCAGATATGTGTCATGCAAAACTTGTGCCCAACTAGAACTGGTTGGAACTGGTCTAGAACCAGCTAAATATAGACAGGGAAAATGATGATGATACATCCTGAGGGGAGATTGACAGAAGATGCATAACTTTTCTCTACACCTGGGGGGAAAAATATAGTCAGAACCTGCTAAGGTTTACATCATTTTCAAGTTAAAGGCTTTGACTTATCTCACAACAGCGTGACCTATGGGATAAAAGACATGCAAAATCATTAGATATTTGATTCTTCTAAGATATTAAAAAGTTGTCATAGGAATGTACTATCAAGGGCTGACATCTTATACAGGAGAAATTAATAACATATTATATGCCCTGGCACACCTGAATAACCTGATTATGATAAGTTCGTAGCTGAGGGCTCTGCATTTTGGATGGTTTTAAACAGACCATCCTGTTATCTATACCATACAGAATATATTATGTGAAATCATGCCTTACAGAAGGCTAACAACCTCCACTGTCTATTATTGGAATGTTATTCCCAATATTATGAATGAAACAGTGTACTGATCCACATTTCCAGGAAAGAAAGATCTCCCTTCGAGCAGTCTGGGCAGAAGTCAGAGTCCCTGCCTTTCCAGATCCAAGATTCGCAGTTCCTCCTCACTGACACTTCACTCCCCCAGGGGTGGATATATACTGGAGAAGGAATCTAAAATGTGGGATCATAGATGTAATACTTTATAAAGGAATAATTCTTGTACCAAGGCCTGCCAAAAGCATAATTGTGGAATAATTGATGGAAGGGGTAAGCATTCCTCCAAGGGAAACAATGATAAACACATAAGGGAGAGAGGAATAGGGGAATATGTAGCAAGAAAAAAAAAGCTGCTGGAGGAACTCAGTGTCTGTGGGTAGGAAATGGACGATCAACATTTGGGTCAAGATCCTTGTACAATATGCGGATGTTAGGTCAAGTGGGATGGGAGTGGGGGTGGGTCTCTCGAATACCAAAGTAGAGTAGTTTCAATGATGCAAATATTGTATAATTCTTCATAACTTCACACAGCTCTGGATGTCTGTTTACATGCCTGTGAAGTTCATTGGGATGTTTAGTTATCCACTTAAGTAAATTCACATTACCATTATATGTTGTTAGATTCCCTGAAATAACACATTTAAGTGGCCATTCTTCTTGCCTGAGTCTGGGCGATGAGAATTGTTATTTACTCAGAAGCAGACAGGATACATCACCATAACTTATTGGATCAGAATAAGGCCATTTGGCCCATCAAGGCTGATACATATTTCCTCTCAGCCCCAATCTCCTGCCTTCTCCCCACATCCCTTCATGTCCTGACCAGTCAAGAATCTATCAACCTCTGCCTTAAGTATACGTATGGCAGTGGCAACAAATTCCATGGATTCACCACTCTCTAGCTAAAGAAATTCCTCCTCTTCTCCATTCTAAAAGGGTGCCCCTCTATTCTGAGGCTGTGTCCTCTGGTCCCATCACATCTTATCTTGATTCAAAGTTCACATTAACTATTTTGTGGCAAGCAGTGCTGTCCAGGCTTCAGGAGGGGAGTAATATGAGCATCTTATCCCAATAGCTCTTTCACGTTCAGTGGCGTTTTGGTGCACGGGGCACAATTTCAAAATGTGCAGGTGGCATAAAATGTGGAAATGCAATAAACAATGGAGAAGATTGGGATGGAGCTCAGGAAGTTAAAGATGCCAGTGGAATGGCAAACACATGGCAGATGAAAGTACAGAGTGATGTATCGGCAGGAAGAATGAGGAAATGCAATACAATTTAAAGTGAGTGCAAGAGCCAAGGGATCTTGGCATTTGTGTGCATTTTGAAGGAAGTGGGAAAAGGTTAGTAAAGCATATGAAAATCTAGCATTTTAAAAAGGAGACAAAGGATCCAAAAGGAGGTCAAGCTGAAATATTATGAAAACATTGTTTAGCTAATGCAAGAGGTCAGCATTCAGTGCAATTCCACGACCATGCAGAAGGATATGAAAGGCATAGAGAGAACGCAGAAAAGATTTGGCATGATGATCCCTCTGAAAAGGATCAGGCTCATTAGACTGAAGCTTTGCTCACAGTGCTGAAGGTTGAGTGGTGCCTCAGAGTATAAAGAGTGTTACGTACCCCGTAACTGGGTTGCCAAACCAGCAGAAATGGATCACTCAGTTGGAGTCTGGATTACTAGAACTAAGAAAGTTTTATTAAAGAAACAGGCAACACAGTACTCTAATCAAAAGGATAATGAATGCATGCAACAGTTCAGCAATGATAAACATACATGTACACAGAATTCAGATAACAGGATCAATCAAGCTCTATCGTTGTCTAGGGGTAAATGACCAGTTTCAAAGTGACGCAAAGTTCAGTTCAATTTAGTTTAGTTCAGTTCAGTTCGTAGTAATCACTGCTGTGGGAGATGGACAGTGGGGGGAAGGAGAGAGAGAGCAAAATGAATGAATATTCAAGGCTTCCACACAGACCTTCGCAGTCAGCTTTCGGGCGAGTCCTTTGTGATGTCATCTGAGGTCACCGACCGTGACCCCTCCGTTTCCAGATACGATCGTTTCCCTGCGGTGAACCTGGCACCCAGGCAAGGGTGGACACACACCAGATTCCTGCCGATCGTGCCTTTCCACCCTGTGCGTCTATGGCTTGATCCCGCGACCAGCCGTCCAAAACTTCCCATCGACTTGTGGGAGATGCACCGCTTCCAGGGTCTCGTTACCTCGGGTGTCGTGTGTGTCTTGCCTTAGCGAACCTGTCCCTTTTTATCCCCCTGCTGGGGTATCGCCTGTCCATCACTTCAAACAGTTCAGGGTTCAAAGGGGGAGCCGATCTTGACAGCTCTCCTTCCTTCGTTAACATCTACAAATGCTGCTCCATTGTTTTCCTTATCTCTCTTTCTCCTGAAGACAGGTGGCAGACCAACTGCTGATCCCACTGGTGCCAGCACAGGACAGCTACATCTTAATCTATGTGTATTCTTGTCACAAGAGAAACAATTGCCATTGGTGAAGGTTTGAGAAGAGAGGAGATAGATTGGAAATGACTAGCAGAGTTTTGGAAGGACTTGAGGAAAAGCTCAGTGAGTGACCAATGCAACACACACAAAATGAAGGGAAGAACTCAGCAAGTCATGGTGGGAACTAACGAAAGGTTTTGGACTGAAATGTTGACTGTTTATTTCCCTCTATAAATACTACCCGAGTTCCTCAAAATTCAAGATCGTTTAAAGTCATTTCTTGTACACAAGTGTAAAGGAGAACAAAATAATTGTTACTCCAGATCCGATGCAGCACAGAAAAACAAAAAGATAAATAACATGATAATAATAAAAACACACACACACACACATATATGATAGCTTATATAAATAGATTGATTGTATGTCCATAAAGTGACACTAGCCTGTACATAAGGTGACTGACAGGAAATAATAAAGCAGTGGTGGAGTTAGTGGGTGGAGGTGTTGATCAGCCTTACCACTTGAGGAAAGTAATTGTGTCTGGTGATCCTGGAGTGGATGCTATGTAACCTCGACCCTGATTGGAGTGCGACAAACAGTCCATGAGCAGGGTGGGTGAGATCATTTACTCCTGGCGTTAGTTTTCACATTGTAAATTTCAAGGCTACCCACTCCTCTGTCACTCTCATCATTATCAGATTTTTGATCCACAGGATGCAGATTAAAACAGCAGCTTGAATTTTTAACTTTATCTCTTTCCTGTGCAGTCCATTCATTTATGTCAGCATGACATGCTCTTTGTAGTTGTACCACTTAACGTTACACTCTTGCAAGTTTCCTCTTTAACTCTACATTGGTCTGGCACAAGTGAGCCCCTGCCACAATGGTAAAACAATTTGTTTGGCCAAGCAGGGTTCTGTTTAGATGTTGCAATTTTGTTCACGCTCACTTTCATTCCTGACTGCAACTCAATTGCATCCCTGTGTGCTGTTTCCATTGATAGCTATTTCAACTATTCTTCTAAATCTGAGTTGCACTTCAATTAGGAGCAGTTTTTGAATGCTTTCTTGTAAGATTCCACAAGCTAAATATCTCTCAGTGCATCAATGAATTGACAATGCACAGACAACTTCTTCAATTTAGCTATGTACACTGAAATGGACTCCCCTTTCTTTTGATTCCGTACCCCCTAAAGCATTCTGCAATCAACAATAGTTTCAGTTCTAACTGTTCCTGCGTTACTTTCACAATATTAGTAAAGCTTATTTTGGTTGGTTTGGCTAGAGCAGTCAAACTTCTAAGCAAACTATATGCTTTTCCGCTCAATGCACTCAGCAAAACTTGTACTTGTTTCTCATTGGATAATTCATTTGATTTAAAATACTACTCAATATGCTCAGTATACATATACCAGTTATCTTTTGTGCAATCAACTGCGTCTATCTTTACAATGTAGCCAGCTATTTCTGCTTTTTTTACTAAAAAGATTGATGATTATTATCACCCGTTTAAGAACCCGTGAATTCATTCCACCTTCTGTCTTTTTTTAAAAATTCCAGTGTCTCCTTTTCTGAAGAAACATGTGCCGCGCTGTTTTGGTTTTACTAGAACATTTCTCGCCTTGCTTTTTTTTTCCAAAAACTTGAACGTTTTGATGCGCTTTTTAAAACTCAATTATCTTGCTGTGCTTTCTTTAAAACTTGAATGCCTCGTTGTGCTTCAACAGGTAGGTAGTTGACTCGAGTTCATTTTAAAACTTCCTTGTCACCACTTTTATGTTTATAGCTCCAAAACATAAAAGCTAATTAAGAGAAAAACACGGAGCTGGAAGATAACTCGTGTATATTTAATTTTGTTTTTACTTTTAGCGAGACACATACGTATTACGTGGTGACATAATACTTTTACATATAATCTGCAACGCACTATGAAACAACAGATGCTTAATCAAATAATATATTTACAATATTACTCAACTACTACTGAAATATTAAATATACAACAGATTTCCTGCCTAGATTTTCATCACGTCTATGGGAATGGGCCTTGTACCCACAAACCTCTGACACAGAAGGCAAGTGTGCTGTCACTCACACTGAATTTCGGAAATGTAAGTCTTCCCAAACATGATGGCAGTCAATTTCTGCCACAAAAATCTTAAGAAATTTACATCTCAGAATGAGCCTATAAAGTCCAAAATGTCTACTGCATATTGTTCAAATTTTGATTAATAAAAACATTTAAATCCCTTACAAAAACTGATGAACTTTGCACTATTGTGCATTTTCCTGCCATGTGCAAACCATGTCAGGTGAATTATTTAAGAGATGGTCATGAAAATACCTGCTCAAATTCAGTAGATAGCACAAGGTCATGTGGTCAAACTACACAAACCTATCAGTCCACTGACCTCATCCATACCCTCCCTTGCCGTGGTGTCTGCTGAAATGCTGGCCAACAGGAACCGAGATGATTTGCACTGTTTGTCTAACTATCTCAGCTCATATCTGCTAATGGAAGACTGAAACCAGGGCTTTTCCACAGTTCGTGGGACAATTGCCTTTTCTTAGCTACTTCTGAACCCGACACCATTAAACTGGTACAAGGCACCCTCTTCCTGTCCCTTATCCTTGTACCACATGGGTGCACTACAGTGCCATGCGTAGAAGTTCATGTGGGACCATGAAGTTGCCTGCCTGCCATTGCCAGAAAATGAATCAGTACAGGGTGCACGTCAAAATGCCTGTTAAACTACACCCCGGAGGCTCTCCGGAGAACAGGGATACAGAGTTGGAAAAAAAATCAAACAAAGAACCGTCATCAACTCAAAGATCTTTTTTCTCCCCCTATCAATGTGTTGACTATATTTTGTTTAAACCCTGAATGGGAATGACATCATCAGAAGGTACTGGCTTGGAAAAGTTATTCAACCTGATAATGTGCAGCAGCAGAATTAACATACAGATGATGTTGAATCACACTTTGATTAATGACTATTTCTACAATTAAGTCACCCCTCTGACACTAATGGTTCAGTCAAGCCAATGCCTTAAATTAAATCACTACATCTTGAAGATCTATACAAAAGCCGGATTGAAAATTCAAAGTCAGTTTATAAAAAAAGTCTGGAAATAAAAGTCCAATTGGGTTATTAACAACCTTTACGGATGGAAACCTGTACTCCCCCTCCCCAACCCCCCAGTCTAGTCTGTTTGTGACTCTGGTCCCATACTAACTGAGTTAACTCTCAACTGCTCCCTGAAGTGGCCTAATGAGTCACTTAACAACAATGAATCTCATGACCTATGTTAGTGATAACAAACCAGATTCTGATTCAGAAGTCCCAAGGGTATATAGCAGTTCACCAATTAAGACTAGCATGTGAAGATTTAAGGGCAGGCAACTTTCGAACCGTGCTTGTGGAGTATAAGGAAATAATACTGTATACCGTGCCTCTAACTGGTGGCTCATAAATCTGCAGCCAAGATCCCACAGAGTCGAGTTCTGTCCTCCTGTCATAAAACCGGTGGAATATGCATGCTTTTGGTTGTGTCAATCAAGAAGGTGCTGTCTTTCACCACCTAATGACAGATAAGTTTGGAAATAGTTATCATGAAGCCACGGAGTTGAAGAAGATGGAAGCAGGTCCTTCAGACCACCTAGTCTGTGCCAGCCTGCTTTGCCTTGTTCCATCCACCTGCATCTGGACCATAGCACTCCACACCCTCTCCTCTATGTTCCTATCCAAATTTCTCTTAAGTGTTCCAATTAAACTGCATCACTTACTTCCGCTGATAGCTTCTTCCACACTTACACTACCCTCTGAGTGAAGAACTTACCCCTGAAATTCCTCTTACATATTTCACCTTTCACCTTAAAATGACCTCTAGCTCTGGTCTCACCCAACCTGAAGGGAAAGAGGCTGCATGTGTTCATCCTATCTATACCCCTCATCCTCCCAGACTGCTGACCTGATCACCCTCTCATCTTGGCCTATGAACAGACAAAGACTCAGCAGGTTCAACGAATAGCTAATAGGCACCAATGCTTCTGTTTTCAGTCCATGTTGAATTATCTTGGCTGCGGTTGTTAAACGGACAGTACAATCAACCTGTGTGCCCTTTAGAGAGTTGGAGAGACCATGGCCAGAGTAATGGCCCCCCTCCCCATCATACCTGAGACAACCCAACAAGGAAGAGCCTGACAGGTGGACTGACGTGGGGGGAGGGGGAGTCAGGTGGTACAGCTGGGAGAGCCGATGCCTCACGGCTCCAGTGCCCCAGGTTTAATCTTGACCTTCAGTACATGTTCTTCCTGCAACCACACAAGTTTCTCTTGATACTCTGGTTTCCTTCAACAAAGGGTGTGGCAGATTAATTGCCTACTGTAAATTATCTCTGGTGTGTACAACCTGGGAGGTGTCGATAAAAACGGTGGAAAACTAAAATGGATTTACAAACGTTTGTAGTAAAGGAATAATGCAAACGGTTGGCATGAACTTGATGGGCCGAAGGTTTGTTTCTGTGCCGTATGACTCTGTGACTGAGGTCAGTCTAGACAGGATACTTGGACAACAGACACCTGGATACACCAGCAGCCTGTCTGTAATTCAACCAGCAGGAAATGCACTCTCCCACACAAGCATGGGACATAAAGTTTAAAAAAAATCAAAGAAAATTTCTCATAAAAATTGTCCTACTGGTGAGCCCTTAAATTAACAGCAAAACTTTCTTATTAGTGCTAAGAGTACTCACAAAAAGCTAGAGACAGGGACCCAAGTTTGGTAATTAAAGGCCATTTATTTAGCTCATCTCTGGGCAGGGCTGTTTGATTAAAGCTTATTTTTTTTATATGAAGTTTGGCCATTTCACAAACTACCTATAAAAGCAGGATTGTTTTTACCCTTCACTGTGGTTACTGCCCACGGATCCACAGCTTGGCCAGAAAAGCAAGCAGTCAGTTGCACGATATGCCTCATTACCTTGCCATAACTTGTGAGTGTCCAGTGGTGTGAAGTTGAATGACTGTGAGTGCTCTTAACGCACAGACGCTACTGGGACCCTGAAGTCAGGCAGGCCCAAAGTTAAAAAGCAAACTTGCCGTGTGTGATCAGTGGGCAGGGAGGGGTAGTCTGTCAGAATATGACAGGACAACTGTCAAGAAATAACGTTCCTCACAGATATGAGGATCAGAGGTTTGTTAATCTTTTGATATACCACAGAAGACCTGAAGAATAGCAATGGGTCAACTGCGTGTTAGACACAATTTCAAGTAACGAAAATAAGTAATATATTGTGCAGTCTGTCTAATTTTAGTCCATTTTTTGGCAATTGGTTTATTATTGTCCCATGTACTGAAATACATTGAATAATATTGTTTTGCAGGCCATCCATACGGATAATTTCAAACCACAAGTCCGTCAGAATCAGAATCAGGTTTAATATCACTAGCTTATGTTGTGAAATGTGTTGTTTTGTGGCAGCAGTACATTGCAATACATGACAATAATGATAAATTACAGTAAAAAATATATACATTAAATAAGTAGAGTGCAGAAAGGGGTGAAAAAATGAGGTAGTGTACATGGGTTCATTGTCCAGTCAAAGATCTGATGGCAGAGGGGAAGAAGCTGTTCCTAAAATGCTGGATATGTGTCTTCAGGCTCCTGTACCTCCTCCCTGATGGTAGCAATGAGAAGAGGGCATATCCTGGGTGATGGGGTCCTTAATGATGAATGCTGCTATTTTGAGGCATCGTTATTTGAAGGCGTCCTCAATGTTCAATGCAGCTGGCTGAGTTTACAACTTTCTGCAGCTTTTTCCAATTGTGTGCAGTTACTCTCCATACCAGGCGGTGATGCAGCCAGTTAGGATGCTCTCCATGGTACACCTAGAAACCTACCAGAGTCTTTGGTAACATACTAATTCTCCTCAAACTCCGAATGAAATATAGCCGCTGTCAAGCATTCTTTGTAATTGCATCAATATGTTGGGCCCAGGGTAGATCCTCAGAGATGTTGACTCCCAGGAACTTGAAACTGCTCACTGTTTCCACTGCTCATCCCTTGAGGAATTGTGTGTGTGTCCTTGACTTCCTCTTCCGGAAGTCCACAATCAATTCCTTGGTCATACTGACAATAAGTGCAAGGTAGTTGTTGGGAAACCACTCAATCCTCGATCAAGGTAGTACAAAGTGAAAGGCACTGACAAAATGTATTCCGGTCACAGAGGAAGTGTAGTACAGGTAGATAATAAAGGTGCTAGAGCCATCACGGGATAGAAACTCTCCTTGAACTTGGCGAGATCTACTTTCATGCTTTTGTCCCTTCTGCTTGATAGGAGGTGGAGAAGAAAGAGTCACTTGGATAGGTGGGGTATTTGAATATGTTGGTTTGCTCATTAACAGCATCAAAGGAGGCTGATTTTCCTGATGAACTGAGCTACAACTGTCCATAGTTTCTTGCAGTCACTGGCGGAATGGTTGCCATACCCTACTTTGAGGTATCCAAGTTAGGGTGCATCTGTAATAATTAGTGAGGATCAATGGGGACGTGCTGAATTTCCTTCTTCTCCTGAGGAGGCAGAGGTGCTGGTATGCTTTCTCGGACAGAGCATCCGTGTGGTTGGGCCAGGACAAGCTATTGGTGAAATGTACACTTAGGATCTTGAAGCTTTCAACCACCTTCACCTCAATACATTGATACCACACCATGACGTGTACTCAACCCCACTTCCTGAAGACAGAGATGAGCTCTTTGTTTCACTGACAGTGTGGGAGAGTTTGTTGTCTTGTCACCAGACTCTCTACTTCCTTCCTGTACTCACCATTGTTTGAGATCAAGGCCTCTATGGTCAAGTCGTCTGTGAACTTGGAGCTAGAATAGAATCCGGACACACAGTCATGAGGGTACAGGGACTAAAGAAAGGGGTCATTGACACAACCTTGCAGGGCACCAGCAATGAGGATAATTGCTGCCTACCCTCACTCATGGCAGTCTATTAGTTAGAAAGTCAAGGATCCCATTGCATGGTGAGGTGCTGGGTACTAGATCTAGGAGTTTGGAGATGAGTTTGTTTGGAATAATGGTGTTAAAGGCAGAGCTAGTCAATTAATTGGAGTCTGACATAGGTGTCTTTGCTATCCACAACCCTTCAGGAAGGGTAAGACGAAGGAGCACACACCAATCCTCATACAGGGATCAGAAGTGGAGAGAGTGAGCAGCTTCAAGTTCCTCAGTGTCAAGATCTCTGAGGATCTAACCTGGTCCCAACATATCGAAGTAGTTATAAAGAAGGCAAGACAGCAGCTATACTTTATTAGGAGTTTAAAGGGATTTGGCATGTCAACAAATACACTCAAAAACTTCTATAGATGTACTGTGGACAGCATTCTGACAGGCTGCATCGCTGTCTGGTATGGAGGGGCTACTGCACAGGACCGAAAGAAGCTGCAGAAGGTTGTAAATCTAGTCAGCTCCATCTTGGGCACTAGCCTACAAAGTATCCAGGATATCTTTAGGGAGCTGTGACTCAGAAAGGCAGCGTCCATTATAAAGGACCTCCAGCACCCAGGGCATGCCCCTTTCTTACAGTTACCATCAGGTAGGAGATACAGAAGCCTGAAGGCACATGGTCAGCGATTCAGGAACAGCTTCTTTCCCTCTGCCATCCGATTCCTAAATGGACATTGAAGCTTTGGACTCTACCTCACCTTTTTCAAATATACAGTATTTCTGTTTTTGCACATTTTAAAAATCTATTCAACATATGTAATTGATTTACTTGTTTATTTATTACATTTTTTTTTCTCTTTTTGCTAGATTATGTATTGCACTGAACAGCTGCTGCTAAGTTAACAAATTTCACATCACATGCCAGTGATAATAAACCTGATTCTGATTCTGATATGCTCTGGAGATGAGCTTAGGGCCAAAGAGAAAGCATCTACTGTGAACCTGATTCAGAAGCAGGTGAATTGCAGAAGCTCAAGATTGCTTGGGAGGCTGGAACTGATGTGTGCCATGACCAGCCTCTCGAAGCATCTTGTAACGGTCGATGTCAGAGCCATTGGTCAGTTGTCATTAAAGCGTGTTACCTTACTTCTCTTAGGTACCGGGATGATAGCGGTCTTCTGAAAGGAAGTGGGAACCTCAGATTGAATCAGGGAGGGGTTAATAATATCTGCAAACACCCCCACCAACTGATCCACACCAGATCTGAGAACAAGGCTGGAACTCTACTTGTTATTTTTCTCCTTCCGACCTCTTCTGTCATGAAAGTGCCTCCTATTGCCAATACAAAACCTGCAATCAACACTGCTAGACAACACAACTGAAATTCTGAAGCCAAGGTCAAAGAGCAATGTCCTACATGTTTGTTTCATGTCGCCAAGGTCAAATCTTCTCTCGAGAATAAGCATGAGAAGGACAAAGTTTCACAAGGAAAAGTTTGCAAAAGGATGAAGCAAAGGATAGGGTTAAATTTGGAGGTGCAATTTACATTGGTAAGGCAGGATTATAAGAATATGACCATGCAATTAACCCTGGAATGGATAAGGGCGCAAAGACGAGACATTTTATTCCTCAACACTCGTAATATTACAGAGAGAAGTGGCTGTTTTCAGACTTGTTAAAAATAGACTTTTTTTCCTTTAAATGCTGTAATGGCTTGTAAGACACTGTGATCCTGAAAGCATATTATTCGTAGGAACTCAACTTCTATGGCTCCAAGAAATCACAACCTGCCAAGTGCCCAGTTCTTTACACGTGTGTGAACCTCTGAGTATTGTACTCCGAGTATAATTGGACTTTACTTTATTTCAGTAATGGAAAATTACAGTGATGATGTCCACAAACAGCACTATTAGTGCCTACCTAGTGCAGGGATATTGGCAGCACACTTTTCCCCTGTGACAATTCCTACATGTGTTCAAATTGAAAGCTTGCAACATGCTGACGCAGAGAGAACATTAAAAAGTAACTTTAGCCCTTAGTACTTAAAAAAAGGAATTCCTCCCCCACTCCACCACAAATTGCGCTCACTTCATAAAACTAATGCAGCAAGTCTCTGTCAAGGCCAGCAGTGTACGAAGGTTGGAAAGCCTCGCTTTGCCAGATACTGTAACTCAGCACAATCATGTGGGAGACTCTGTTATATACTCTAAAATGGCCAAAATCTTGGCTCAGCCTGGGAATGTGAGCCATTTTTCCCCCAAAAAGGTGGGCTTTGCATTTTATTTTGGGACTAAAGTCTGTTTTTGTATTTTCACCCGGAATTTAAGCACAAGGCTGTTGAGATTGTATAAGTTGCAGGCAATTGGGATAGAGGATGTACACAGCAGAATGATTTCAACTGTGTCTTTAAGGTTTAATCCTTCAAAGGTTAACATAGCTTTTCTCCAACCTTTTCTCCTTACGATTGTGTTGTGACTGCGGTCATTAATTTTAGTGCTTCGATGAATTTTCTATTACGCAAAATAATTATCCAAAGCTTTTGAAAGGACCAGTGGGAATCAGCTTGGGCACAGCAACTTTAAACTTATATTTAAGGCCATTTTTTCCACTTATTTCCACCCTCTGACGACTGTACTGAGTTATGCTGGGACAAAGTACACAGAAGAAAGGTTATGTTTCTTGCTTCATTTGGGAAGGCAGGCATAGGTTATTGGCAGCATATTTGCTAATGTGGTGCTTCACCATCAAATTTGATCCTGTTTGTTACTACTACTTGTGTGCATCGTTACTGAAGGAAAAGAAATGGGAATCCCAGTTGGCTTAATGGCCTGTATTAGGATTCAAGGAGCTAACAGGATAGGGTGGGGGCACAGGTAGTCAAAGCAAACCGGAGAGGTGCAAGTCGGTAGAATTGGAAAAGTTTGGAAAAGCGCAGATGTCTCAAAAGATCATTGGCCTTTAAGTGATTGTGCAGCAAAGAGCAGGCGGATCCGAATACTGAGATAATTTTCTTAAAACTGAGGCAATGATGCACCATGTCAACAAGTAAATGGGACTTGGCATGAGTTAGATGACAGGCAGCAGAGTTTTAGATAAGGCATTCCTATTTAGTGTCTGGTTCTTATTAACGTTGGGCTATTTAGTTGTTTTTTATATGAAGATGAGATGATTGCTGCAGTGATAATTAATCTGAGTTCTATGCTATCTAACAAGGGTCTGAAGCACAACCTGGAATGGTTTGGATCCAATTGCTAAGGTTTGGCAGCAGAGGTTCATGGATCAGGGCATCAGGTACAATCATCCAGTTAAGACTACTATACACTCGAAAGCTCATGAAGTAGCACCAATACATCACACAACAGGCAGTGCCTCAGACTGCACGCACCAGCAAGTAAGTGCCCTCACATAAGCGAGCAATAGTATTAGCAAGAAAGCAGCAGAGTAAATCTTCAGAGGCCAATTGCAGATGAGTTGTTTTACTGAAGTCCTATTGCTATCCGAGGGATTTATGTAAGATATCCCACAGCAGGATATCCAAAGGAGAAAGAGTAAATTTGCGTTCATCTGGCTATTTCCAACCCAAACAACTGTTCTTTGTGCAATCCTGCCATACATAAAACGCATTTCCAACTTAACAATCAACACACACAAAATGCTAGAGGAACTCAGCAGGCCAGGCAGCATCTATGGAAAAAAAGATTATCGATCTTTCAGGCCGAAATGTTGACTGTACTCTTTTCCATAGATGCTGCCTGGCTGGCTGAGATCCTCCAGCATTTTGTGTGTGTCACTTGGATTTCCAGCATTTGCAGATTCTCTCGTTTCCAATTAAGCAATAATGACCACGCTTCAAAAATGCATCATCAGCTCCAAAGCCCTTTTGGATATTGGGAAGTTGTAAACTGTATTACATAAATGAAAGCCTTTCCATTGTTTCTTTTATTTACTAATGGATGTAGGTCCAAATAAAGGTGATAGAAGACAAATTCAAAACAATTAGCAAACTTGCTTTCCTCTGGGGGCTCTTACAAGAGTCACAACTTCTCCCTTCTGGCCTAACATAGTGAAACACTGGCTATTTTTAATAAGGTTTCTGAAATTCATCTCCCAATGACGTACATGATTGACAGATGTTAATGGGTACAGAAAGTCGGGTTTGGCCTTCTCAATAACTCCCAGCGTTAGATATCATTTGGTATCCAGTATAATTAGCTGCTTCACCTCTTGCCTTTGCTGAGAGAGTCTGGTCAGAGGAAGACTTGCTAGTGATGGGGAGAAGTAGTGCGTGGCGAGGGAACTAAGATGTAGGAGGTAGGACTTTGATAGAGGAACAAAATATTGGGAGGGGACGAAGAGTTGGAGGGATACAGTAGAGAAAGGATTGTGATCAGGGGAGTAGGACATAATGGAGAGTGAAATGTCACCTGGGGAAAAGGTCATAAAGTGGAACAGGTGTTGTTCAAATGACGTCCCAAAGGACACTGGAATTGCAGATGGGCAGGAACCAAGGCTGAAAGGAGAAAAGTTAAATTGGATGCTCAGTTGGAGATAATCTGATATCAGATACGTTGGCAGAAGCCTAGCTAGAGTCTGGAGCTTCAGCTGATGGTGTTGCAAGCATCAATCTTCCATTTAGGATCAGAATCGGAATCAGATTGATTATCACTCACTTAGGTGATGTGAAATTTGTTACTTTGCAGTGATTGTACAACACAAAGATGTAAAATCACTATAAATTACAAAAATAAATTAATAAGGTAAAAGAAAGGAATAATGAGGTAGTGTTCACGGATGGTTCAGAAATCTGATGGTGGAGGGAAAGAAGTTGTTTCTGCATCGAGTGTGGGTCTTAAGGCTCCTGTACCTCCTTCCCGATAATAGTAATGAGAAGTCATGTCCCCGATGGAGAGGAAACTTAATGATGGCTGTTGCATTCTTGGGGGACTGCCTCAGCTTTGTGCGTGGGGAGGGTTGTGCCCATGATGGATCTGGCTGAGTCTAGAACCCTCTGCAGCTGCAGGCGGTCCAGTGCATTGGATCCATTGCTTGAGGCCCTGTCATCCTGTGCACATGGAGATATGCCATGAATGGTGAAGCAAGGAATGATCAGCTGATTAGACTAACCCTACATCTACTGCTTATCTTCTTTGTGCGAATGACCTCAAAGATCACTATACACCAAATAACAAAGTTAGAGTCATAGCCATTGACCACTACAGCAGAGAAACAGGCCCTTTGGCCCATCTAGTCTGTGCCAGATTATTAATCCACCTAGTCCAATTGACCTGGACCACAACCCTCCATACCCCTCCCATCCATGTACCTATCCAAATTCCTCTTAAATATTGAAATCAACTCTACATCCACCACTTATGCTGGCGGCTCATTGCACACTTTCACCACTCTCTGAGTAAGTTCCTCCTCATGTTCCCCTTAAACATTTTACCTTTCGCCCTTAACACATGACATCTAGTAGTAACTTCATCCAACCTCAGTGGGAAAAGCTGCTTGCATTAACCCTATCTATACCCCTTAGAATCCTATACAGCTCTATCCAATCTCCCCTCAATCTTCTACACTGCAGGGAACAAAGTCCTAATCTATTCAACTTTTCCTTATATCTCAGGAACTTAAGTGCTGGCAACAACCTTGGAAAATTTTCTGCACTCTTTCAATCTTATTTACATTTTTCTTGTAGGTAGGTGATGAAAACTGCACACAGTACTCCAAATTAGGCCTCATAACATGCCAACTCCTGTACTCAATGCATTGATTTATGAAGGCCAATGTGCCAAAAGCTTTCCCTATGGTCCTATCTACCTGTGACACCACTTTCACCTAACACACACCGTTTAAGCCCTACCTGGTTGGTTGACCCACAGTGCAACACCTCACACTTATCTGCATTAAATTCCATCTGCCATTTTTCAGCCCACTTTTCCGGCTGGTTTAGATCCTGTTGCAAGCTTTGATAGTCTCCCTCACAATCCACTACACCCCTAATCTTGGTGTCATCCGCAAATTTGCTGATCCAGTTTACGTTATCATCCAGATCAGTGATATAGATGACAAACAACAACTGACCCAGCACCGATACCTGCGGCACTCCACTAGCCACATACGTCCAGCCAGGGAGGCAACCCTCTACCACCACTGTCTGGCTTCTCCTTCAAAGCCAATGCCAAAACCAGTTTACTAGTTCACCTTCAATGCCAAGTGACTGAACCTTCTTGACCAACCTCCCAGGTGGGAACTTGTCAAAGGGCTTGCTAAAGTCCATGCAGGCAACATCCACTGTCTTACCTTCATCAATTTCCCGGTAACTTCCTTGAAAAGCGCTATAAGATTGGTTAGACACAACTTACCATAAACAAAGCCATATTGACTATCCCTAATCATTCCCTGTCTATCCAAATACTTATATATCCAATCCCTTGGAATACCTTCCAATAACTTTCCCACTACTGACATAAGGTGTATAATTTCCTGGTGTGCTCTTACAGCCTTTCTAATGGAACAACATTATCAATCCTCCAATTCTCCAGCACCTCCCCAGTGGCTAAGAGTTGTTTGAATATCTCTGCCAGGGCCCCTGTGATTTCTGCACCAGCCTCCCACAGGGTCCGAAGGAACACTGTGTCAGGCCCCAAGGATTTGCCCACCCTAATTTGCCTCAAGATGGGAAACAACTGCTCCTCTATAATCTATACAGAGCCCATGACATTGCTGCTGTATTTACTTACATCACAAGATGTGTCCATCTCGAGTTAACAAAGATGCAAAAAATCAATTTAAGTCTTAAATGTTAAGATCTCCCCCATCTCTTTCAGCTTCAGACATAGATTATCACTCTAATCTTCCAGAGGACCCATCTTGCCCTTGCTATCCTTTTGCTCTTAATATATCTGTTTAAGTCCTTAAGATTGTCCTTCACCTTGTCTGCTAGAGCAAACTTGTGCCCTCTTACAGCCCTCCTGATTTCCTTCTGAAGTGTTCTCTTGCATTTCTTGTACTCAAGCACCTCATTTGTTCCTGCCTGCCTATACCTGCTATTTACCTTCTTTTTTTCCATAACCAGGGATTAAATATCTCTTGAAAATCAAGGTTCCACAAACCAATTACCCTTGCCTTTTATTCTGACAGGAACATATAAACTTTGTACTCTTAAAATTTCATTTTTGAAGGCCTCCCATTTGCCAGAAAACAACCCATCCCAATGCACACTTGCCAGATCCTTTCCAGTACTATCAAAATTGGCCTTTCTCCAATTTAGAATCTCATCCCAAGGACCAAACCTATCCTTTTCCATAATTACCTTGAAACTAATGACATTAGGCTCTGGACTAAGGTGGTCGAGAGGAGAAGATGGCAGCGCGACACAGCTCTCTGGTGAAATGATATTGTTTCTCTTAAATAGGGGCCATGGACAATTTTGATTTTATGAAGACAGACGTGAGAAACACAGGAACATCTGGAGAAATTTCTGAAATGCCTGGTTCGCCACTGTTGTTACTGTGCGATCGAGAATCTCGGAGGGTAGGCCCCAAAATCCCCGGTTTTGCCTGCTGCTGGTGACCGAGGCTGAAGTTGAAACATTCGGATAGAGATGGCGCTCGGTACTCTGTGTTGGGGGGCTGATCAGAGCTCAAAGTTTTCGGACGGCTCAGAGTCGGAGTGTGGTCGGGCATAGCAGGGAGAGTTTTCTTCCTTCTCACGTCTGCGTGAGATGTGGGTCTTTAGAGGAACTGAACTTTTTTTTTACTGTGCCATGGACTGTTCTTCATCAAGTTATGGTACTGTTGCACTGTTGTAACTATATTTTATAATTATGTGGTTTTGTTAGTTTTTCAGTCTTGGTCTGTCCTGTGTTGTTGTGATATCACACCCGAGACATATTGTATCATTTCTTAATGCATGCATTACTAAATGACAATAAAAGAGGACTGCGTGTCTTCATAATCTAATCACTAGAGGCGTAGTGTTCCCCTACACAGACTTTTGTGACCTGCCCTGTCTCATTCCCTAATGAGAAAGCTAGTTGGGATTTCTACGCACTGATTAAGAAAACTTTTCTGAACACATTTGACAAACTCTTTCCCATCCAGCCCTTATACAGTTTGGGAGTCCCAGTCAATATGTGTAAAGTTAAAATCACCTACTATAGAACCATAGAACCATAGAAACTACAGCACAGAAACAGGCCCTTTGGCCCTTCTTGGCTGTGCCGAACCATTTTCTGCCTAGTCCCACTGACCTGCACACGGACTATATCCCTCCATACACCTCCCATCCATGTAGCTGTCCAATTTATTCTTAAATGTTACAAAAGAACCCGCATTTACCACCTCGTCTGGCAGCTCATTCCATACTCCCACCACTCTCTGCATGCAGAAGCCCCCCCCCCAATGTTCCCTTTAAACTTTTCCCCCCTCACCCTTAACCTATGTCCTCTGGTTTTTTTCTCCCCTTGCCTCAGTGGAAAAAGCCTGCTTGCATTCACTCTATCTATACCCATCATAATTTTATATACCTCTATCAAATCTCCCCTCATTCTTCTACGCTCCAGGGAATAAAGTCCTAACCTATTCAACCTTTCTCTGTAACTGAGTTTCTCAAGTCCCGGCAACATCCTTGTAAACCTTCTCTGCACTCTTTCAACCTTATTTATATCCTTCCTGTAATTTAGTGACCAAAACTGAACACAGTACTCCAGATTCGGCCTCACCAATGCCTTATACAACCTCATCATAACATTCCAGCTCTTATACTCAATACTTCGATTAATAAAGGCCAATGTACCAAAAGCTCTCTTTACGACCCTATCTACCTGTGACGACACTTTTAGGGAATTTTGTATCTGTATTCCCAGATCCCTCTGTTCCACTGCACTCCTCAGTGCCTTACCATTAACCCTGTATGTTCTACGTTGGTTTGTCCTTCCAACGTGCAATACCTCACACTTGTCAGTATTAAACTCCATCTGCCATTTTTCAGCCCATTTTTCCAAATGGTCCAAGTCCCTCTGCAGGCTCTGAAAACCTTCCTCACGGTCTACTACATCTCTAATCTTTGTATCATCAGCAAACTTGCTGATCCAATTTACCACATTATCAACCAGATCACTGATATAGATGACAAATAACAATGGACCCAGCACTGATCCCTGTGGCACACCACTAGTCACAGGCCTCCACTCAGAGAAGCAATTCTCTACCACCACTCTCTGGCTTCTTCCATCGAGCCAATGTCTAATCCAATTTACCATCTCTCCATGTATACCTAGCGACTGAATTTTCCTAACTAACCTCCCATGTGGGACCTTGTCAAAGGCCTTAATGAAGTCCATGTAGACAATATCCACTGCCTTCCCTTCATCCACTTTCCTGGTAACCTCCTCGAAAAACTCCAACAGATTGGTCAAACAGGACCTACCATGCACAAAGCCATGTTGACTCTCCCTAATAAGCCCCTGTCTATCCAAATGCTTGTAGATTCTGTCTCTTAGTACTCCCTCCAATAACTTACCAACTACTGACGTTAAACTCACCGGCCTATAATTTCCCGGATTACTTTTCGATCCTTTTTTAAACAACGGAACAACATGAGCCACTCTCCAATCCTCCGGCACTTCACCCGTAGACAGCGACATTTTAAATATTTCTGTCAGGGCCCCCGCAATTTCAACACTAGTCTCCTTCAAGGTCCGAGGGAACACTCTGTCAGGTCCCGGGGATTTATCCACTTTAATTTTCCTCAAGACAGCAAGCACCTCCTCCTTTTCAATCTGTACAGTTTCCATGGTCTCACTACTTGATTCCCTCAATTCCATAGATTTCATGCCAGCTTCCTTAGTAAATACAGACGCAAAAAACCTATTTAAGATCTCCCCCATTTCCTTTGGTTCCGACAAAGCCGACCACTCTGATCTTCAAGAGGACCAATTTTATCCCTTACAATCCTTTTGCTTTTAATATACTTGTAAAAGCTCTTTGGATTATCCTTCACTTTGACTGCCAAGGCAACCTCATGTCTTCTTTCAGACCTCCTGATTTCTTTCTTAAGTATTTTCTTGCATTTCTTATACTCCTCAAGCACCTGATTTACCCCCTGTTTCCTATACATTTCATACAACTCCCTCTTCTTCTTTATCAGAGTTGCAATATCCCTTGAGAACCAAGGTTCTTTATTCCTATTCAATTTGCCTTTAGTCCTGACAGGAACATACAAACTCTGCACTCTCAAAATTTCCCCTTTGAAACCTTCCCACCTACCAATCACATCTTTGCCAGAGAACAACCTGTCCCAATCCACGCTTTTTAGATCCTTTCTCATTTCTTCAAATTTGGCCTTCTTCCAGTTCAGACCCTCAACCCTAGGACTAGATGTATCCTTGTCCATGATCAAATTGAAACTAATGGCGTTATGATCACTGGAACGAAAGTGCTCCCCTACACAGACTTCTGTCACTTGCCCTAATTCGTTACCTAACAGGAGATCCAATATTGCATCCCCTCTAGTTGGTCCCTCTATATACTGATTTAGAAAACTTTCCTGAACACATTTTACATACTCTAAACCATCTAGACCCCTAACAGTATGGGAGTCCCAATCAATGTATGGAAAATTAAAATCCCCTACCACCACAACTTTCTGTTTCCTGCAGTTGCCTGCTATCTCTCTGCAGATTTGCTCTTCCAAGTCTCGTTGACTATTGGGTGGTCTGTAATACAATCCCACTAATGTGGCCATACCTTTCCTGTTTCTCAGCTCCACCCATAAGGACTCAGTAGACAAGCCCTCTAATCTGTCCTGACTGAGCACTCCTGTAATATTTCCCCTAACAAGCAATGCTACTCCCCCACCTTTCATTCCTCTGCCTCGATCACATCTGAAACATCGGAACCCTGGAATATTAAGCTGCCAGTCCTGCCCCTCCTGTAGCCAAGTTTCACTAATTGCTACATCATCATAATTCTACGTGTCAATCCACGCCCTCAACTCATCCGCCTTCCCCGCAATACTCCTAGCATTGAAATATATACACCTTAGAAGATTTTTACCACCACTCACAACCTTTCTATCAGCGGATTTGCTTAAACTTTCAACATCATTTATTTTCACCCCAGCCACACTGTCAGCTCTGGCACTCTGGTTCCCATCCCCCTGCAAATCTAGTTTAAAGCCTCCCCAATAGCACTAACAAACCTCCCTGAAAGGATATTGGTCCCCCTGTGGTTCAAGTGTAACCCGTCTCTCTTGTACAGGTCCCACCTGCCCCAGAAGAGGTCCCAATGATCCTGAAATCTGAAACCCTGCCCCCTACACCAGTTCCTCAGCCACTTGTTCCTTCTCCAGAGCATCCTATTCCTACCCTCACTGGCACCTAGCACAGGTAGCAATCCTGAGATTACCACCCTTGAGGTCCTGCTTTTCAACTTCCTACCAAGCTCTCTATACTCACTGTCCAGGACCTCTTCACTCTTCCTTGCTATGTCATTGGTACCAATGTGCACCACGACATCTGGCTGGTCACCCTCCCACTTCAGAATGTCATGCAATCGATCAGAGACATCCTTGACCCTGGCACCTGGGAGGCAACAAACCATCCTGGATTCTCTGTCACAATCACAGAACCTTCTATCTGCACCTCTAACTATCGAGTCCCCTATCACTACCGCTCTCCTCTTTTTCCTCCCTCCCTTCTGCACTGCAGAGCCAGACTCAGTGCCAGAGATCCGGCTACTGCAGCTAGTCCCAGGTAAGTCATCCCCCCCAACAGTATCCAATGCGGTATACTTGTTGTTGAGGTGAATGGCCACAGGGGAACCCTGCTCTGCCTGCCCTTTTCTCTTCCCTCGCCTGACAGTGACCCAATTTCCTGTCCTCTGCTCCTTTGGCGTAACTACCTCCCTGTAGCTACGATCTATAATCTCCTCATTCTCCCGAATGATCCGCAGGTCATCCAGCTCCTGCTCCAGTTCCCTAACGTGGTTTGTTAGGAGCTGCAGCTGGATGCACTTCTTGAAGGTATCGTTGTCAGGGATACCGGAGGGCTCCCTGACTTCCCACATCCTGCAAGAGGAGCATTCCAACATCCTGCCTAGCATTCTCACTGCACTAAACAATCTGAACAAAAACCTTACCGGAACCTACCCTGGCCTCTGCCTGTTCTCGCCGAAGCCTGTTTGAGCCAAAGCCGTCCCACTCTGACTCAGTCCACTCCGACGATGGCCGCTGTATATGGTGGTCTGCTTTTTAAACCTTGGTGCGCTACGTCACGCGCCTGCGCAGTGCAGACCCTTCTCCCCGAGCAGTTTTTAAAAAAAAAACGACTTTTTCGACCCGAGTTCTTCCGCTCACTTCTTCAGCTACTTGCTTCGACCGAAACAAGAACCATTGAAATTTTCCCTTTTTAAACCTTGGCGCGCTACATCACGCGCCTGCGCAGTGCAGACCCTTACTATCACAACCTTATGTTTGCATCTTTGCTGTCTAGGTGTTCCAGGGTTGAGTGAAGAGCCAGTGAGATAGCATTTGCTGTGGACCTGTAGGGAGATGGATCTCTCCACAGATTTGCTCCTCTAAATCGTGCAGACTATAGTATAGTCTATAATGTGGTCATATCTTTCTTATTCTTCAGTTCTACCCATAAGGCCTCACTAGATGAGCTCTCCAGTCTGTCTTGACTGTGCACAGCTGTGATACGGCTGTCTTCCTGACATCACCAATTGTTGGAGTTATCAGAGAGGCCAATTATTATTGTCCAAACATTCCAACATCCCAGTTTTAGAGCTGGTCTCTCTCGTTGTGTGGTCTTGTTTGGTGCGGTGCTTTCGGTCTGCGGTTTAGGTAATACCCATGCATCCAATGAGTTAAGCAGACCGTAGTGGGACAGTGCCTTTAGACTGGGGACCGTGCAGCTTAAGGTGGGCAGTGAGATCCAAGAATCTTTCCCACTGTCGGAACTCGGAAGCAACCCCTGGCACCACACTCTACATCAATCAAGGGTCTTATAACCAGTAACTACTGCTTCCTGTGCTGTATCAAGGCCATGAGGCAAGGCAGAAGAGTCCTCTTTCGACTAGTGTTGGCGCTACAAAGTGAAGTCGATACCCAGGCCAGGTCAGTACTAGAAGGAGAGCAAGCGGCTGCCCAAGCAGTAGAGTCCCCCACTCCACACAGCTCATGAACCCAAAGGAACAGCAGACACCGACACAGGAGTTGCCAGTTACCGTTGAACTAAATGTAGGTCTGCCTTCGGGACACCAGCTCTGGATTTTTCCTCGGCTTTACTCCCAAAGCCTTCCTCATGAGTGGGTATAATCTGCAAGGCAGCGGAGGTTTGAGATCAAAGTTTTCCTTCTGCTAGATGAGCTGCCAACCATGGCTGACAAGTCCCATCTGCCTGAAGTGACTGGTTTTAAGGCACCAGTAACCCATCTTTGCCCCTTCTCCTGTCAGTTGCGCTGGGCTTAGTAGCTAAGCCACACATGAAGGACAACAGCTTGATGATTGTCGGAAGCTATTTGAGGTGGACGCCATTTAGTAGGTAGTGGGAGGTTATTCCCACTAAACCCACACCCACCTCACCCGGCTGAGCTATGACAAACTTATGAAACTACTCCACTATCTGGTTCCCATTCCCCTGCAACCTGAGGTTAAACTACCCCCATGTGCAGCACCAGCATACCTCCCTGCTAGGGTATTTGTCCCCCTCCAGTTCAGGTGCAAACCATCCTTCTGTACAGGTCCAACTTTCTCAGGAAAGATGCTTATTTATTCCCTAGAGAAACCTATATGAGACCCATATAAAGATCATCCGTAAGTGTTGTGCTCAGGGTCAACCGCGTCGCAGTACACTGAAGTCAAGAGTTCCACTCAGGACATTTAATAAGGACTTTTAAAAAATACTCTAGGCAGCAAGTGAATTGCAAATGATGACGGGGGCAAGCTCAAAGGCAAACCTCTGGCTGCACTGTAGCGTGCTGCCTTAGAAGTCCCAAAACAGTACTGATAAAATGCCTCATTGAATGCCTTAAATAACATCGCATTGTGAACACTGAGAGAATGCAGTTAGTCATTCAGTACTAAGTATTTCCCACAAATAGAAAAGAGGTGAGTAAGCAAGCAAAAATAAAATATTAGTAAGCCTTCACTAACGGGAAGGGTGTGCCTTTTTAGGCTCTTTAATGATAGGAAGCACCGAGTTGTGGCACTATGTAGTAGTGACAGTGTATTCTATTCCACTCACCAAACTCAATTCCATTACGACAACGGAACTTTGTCTGAAGGCCGAGAACAATGCCCAGTCACAACTCTGCTGCATGTTTACTACAAATGACTCAGAGTGAATTTCTAAGCAAAATGCTTCTGAGCTGTTGAAGCGCAGATTCACTAACATGCTTCCAGGTGCAGGAAGAAGGAACAACTTGAAATAGAGTGCCTTTTTTTGATTAGGACATTGCAGGGTGCAAAATGATTTCTGAGTGTTGCATAACAGACACAAAACTGTTTCCAAAAGTCGATCAAAGTTCAAAGTAAGTTTTATCATCAAAGTACATGCATGTCACCATACACAACCCCGAGATTCATTTTCTTGTGGGCATACTCAGCAAATCTATAGAATAGTAACTATATCAGGATCAATGAACGATCAACCAGAGTGCAGAAGACAACAAACTGTGCGAATGGAATTATAAATAAATAGCAATAAACAACAAGATCATGAGATAATGAGACAAAGAGTCCTTAAAGTGAGATCATTGATTGTGGGAACATCTCAATGATGGGGCACGTGTGTGTAGTTACCCCCTTTTATTCAAGAGCCTGGTGGTTGAAGGGCAGTAACTGTTCTTGAACTTGGCGGTGTGAGTTCTGAGGCTCTTGTACCTTCTACCTGATGGCAGCAGCGAGAAGAGAGCATGGCCTGGGTGGTGGGAATCTCCGATGATGAATGCTCCTTTTCTACGATAGTGTTTCACGTAGATGTGCTCCATGGTTGGCAGGACTTTACTCATGATGTACTGGACTGAATCCACTACCTTTTGTAGGATTTTTCTTTCAAAGGCATTGTTGTTTCCATACCACCTCCATAGATTTAAATGAAATGCAAGAGATAGAATGCAGGCACAGGAAAAGCTTTCCTACGGAACACTGTGAGCTGCAGAAGACATTTTCAGGATGAGTAGTTGAAATGGAAACAATATCAGCACCAAAGATTGGCTGACTGGTTGAAGGGAATGAGGATGAATGGATTTCAGAGTGGCGGGGGAGTGAATGTCCTTAGCAGCACTGCATTGTGGGAAGGGTAATTGCCTGATCAGACAGCAGGAGTCTCCCCCGTTGGGCAACTGTGCAGCTCCTTCACAGAAAGGAACTGCGGGGGGGAGAAAGGGGGGAAAGGGGGAAGGAGGAAGGGGGAAGGGGAAGGGGAAGGGGGAAGGAGAAAGAAGGGGGAAGGGGAAAGAAGGAGGAAGGGGAGAAGGGGAAAGGAGGAAGGGGAGAAGGGGAAAGGAGGAAGGGGAGAAGGGGAAAGGAGGAAGGGGAGAAGGGGAAAGGAGGAAGGGGAGAAGGGGAAAGGAGGAAGGGGAGAAGGGGAAAGGAGGAAGGGGAGAAGGGGAAAGAAGGGGGGAAGGGGGAAGGAAGACCCTCACATCACCATGGGAAAAACATTAAATTTCCACTTAAGGTGAGTATTGATCTGTCCATAAATATTGCTCTGACTCTGCCGACAATGGAGAATTCCTAAGATAACTGCAATAATTGCAAGTAATGGAATGCTGGACACACCTTATGACAGGAATAGAAAACCTTTTCGAGAAAGTGTGTCCAAACTGGTGATAATCAAAAAAGTTCTCTCGTGTGCCATGGTAATTTTTCATATGCGATCTTGGGCAAGCATGTAATTTGTTTGCCATCCTTGTCTTATAAAAAAGACAATGCCTGACTGCACCTTTTAAGCAACTAAAAAGTGCTTAAATTCGTCATAGAAGTGATGTGGCAACACGTACCCCACGTTGATGGGAAAGGTCCACAGTTGTGAGAAGTACTCCACCTCTGCCTGCAATCGTCATAGAAAGGTACAGCACAGAAATGGGTTCTTACTGCTGATATCTGCACTCAATCCATTTGCCCAAGTCTCTGCCCAATCACCCTTTCAACACTGAAATCGTATCTGCCTCCATTATCTCCTCAGCTAGGTCATTTGGGAAGATTGGGATGTGGAGGGGTGTGCAAGACTGGGGCAGTGGTGGGGAACCTGTTTGGGAGATGACCTTGGAGCTGATGAGGAGGCTGCTAATTGGGGAGAGAGGAGGATAACTGTCATTGGAGTTAGTTGAGGAAAAGAATGCTGGTGGCCATATCAGTCAAGGAGATGGTGGGGACTGGAAGGAACCATTAGCAGTCTAGGTCTGAGGACATCAACCCTTAAGGTTGGTTTGGAGTGCAGCTGATCATTAAAGAAAGGCAATGATGAAAATGGATAGCTAGGATCCCCTAGCACCAGCCCAGTTAGGTATAAGACACTCACCGATTGTAGGTTTTGTCTGGTCTGCATGATTCTGCATCAGATATTCAAACAAGCCTTACATTTTATTTCTTTGTCATATACATGATGTGCTTAGACAAAGATCCACACAGATGCCACTAGAGCTCGAATCAAACACCACTGAGTTCTCAATAAAATTGATTTGTGTTGCATTACAGGGAATACAAAGAATTTTTAGTTACTACATTTGGCAGGGTGTTATTATTCGGTGCTGGATTTTATTCTGATTGTCTAATATTATTGATATTGTTCATACTTGCAAGTCTGCTCCATCTCTTTCACCTGTACATCTTGTTTCTGTCTGTTGTTACTGACCTACTCCAGATCCTGCCAGTACCACAGACAGATTACAAATCCTCCCTTTTGTTTTCAGATGGACTCACCTGCTACAGACAGACCTCCCCCCCTCCCCCATCACTGCAGCCTCTCCTATATAAGACTTTCATATCTTCAGCTCTTGCCTTTAGCACTCTCCTAATTCTGACCTTTCCATCGATGATGACCTGGCTGTCTGCTGCTTTGACCTTAAATCTCCAGAATTTTCACCTTAGAGCTCTCCACTCCCTAACTCATTCCACTTCAAAAACTGTTTAAAATGTCTCACTATAATCACACCTCATTCCCAGACCTGAGAGTTCTTTTGGCAACATTTCTGCCTGATAAAACTCCTGCTGAGTACCTTGGAGTGATTCGGTACATTTACAGACATCATTTAAAAGGCAGTTTCTGCTGAACTGAAAGCCTGTGATATAATAAGCAGATTTATTTGCCTTCAAGCTCCGCAGCTGATTCATGACAATGAGACCCTGCTTTCATAATGTGCTCCATGGTTGAATCATTATTCTTCGGATTTGACTTCTCCTTTGGGATTTGGACATCATTTTGCCTCATACCGGAACAAAGCCCCAAGCAGCAATCCAAAATAATTACGGTTTCATGGTTCTCTGCACAATGGAAATGTGAGGACACCTTGGATGGGATAATGCAATTGGAGCTCCACTGGAAAAAGTAATCACTCAGCATTGTGCCTAAATTACAGAGTCCTACAAATAACTGCTATAGATTAGAAAGGATCTTTTCTCCACTCCCTACACTCACCTTCAGCAAAGCAAAAATGCTTCTTTTAGGTCACATAAAAGGACCATTTTCATAGAAGGACAAAGAATATCAGATTTCAGGAATAGGAGAAGGAATGGCACTCTAGCCTTCTCTGCCATTCACCAATCCTCCTGATAAATCTCTCCATTCAAAATAAAATAAATCCATTCAGAACTCTGGAGCTTAGAAAATAATTTAGATCTGCGTCTAAATAAAATTGAGAAAACACTGAACAAGTTAGCGTTAACCTGGTGGATGCTGGGGCTAGAAACGTCTCTCACTGAAGAAGCAGGTTGAGTACCCTTTAATCAAAATGCCTGTGGCCGGAAGTGTTTCGGATTTGGGATTGTTTTTGTATTTTGGAAGATATAATGAGATAACTTGGGATCGCCATCATTTCTGACTGAATTTATGTGCTACCGGTAACCAGCCTTTGTCTAATACTTATTCATCACACATCTGAATTTAACAGTAAAAATTATAACATACTATTAATATAATGAACATATAATGTGTGCAGGGTAACAAAAACAGCACAGCAGCATCGGGAGAATCCCTGAATCAGCTGTTGAATAACAACAAACAACGTCAGGCTTTCAGTCTCCACCTACAATGCCGTGTTTTGAAAAAAAGGTTACAGTACACTGCACTTGTATTTTACTTTTTTTTAAGTTTAATGTTAGGTATAAAAAACAAATCAGCATTGTACACCGATTCTTGTGTTAAATTTTCACCTGTGAAAAGCTTGGCAAACACATCAATGAATTTCTCTGTTGCTCTGTGATCAGCAAATACTTTATCACCACGAATCTTTAAAAATTTAATGTTGTGTCTTTTCTTAAATCAACTACCTGCTGAATATTCACAATTACCTTCAATTTGCAGTTCTTCGTGATAGATTTTTGCTTGTTGCATGATCAGCATACCGTCAAGCAGCTTATGTCCACTCTGATGCTGATGAATCCACTCTTTCAATAAACAAACAAAATCTTCGTTTTTTGGTTTATGCAGTGTTTTTCCATTTTTCATTAATTTCAGTTCATTATATATGTGAAGTCACTTCTCTTAACTGTCTGTAGTGTGCAGAGACTTCTGTATCGCCTGGAAATCTTCACAGCACCTTGTAGAATTTTCCATTTGTGACATCATGCCAGCGCTCAAAACATATCTTGGATTTTGGAGGTTTTTGTGTTTTGGAATTTCAGTTAAGGGGTACTGAACCTGTACTAGTGTTGAGATTCTGAGCTCAGGTAAATATAAAAGGGCACTGGGATCGATCTCAAGTTAGCTCTGGGGGTGAACAAATCTCTGAGCTAGGTCCCTACCCCCAGTGATCTCTTCTGCAGACTGCCTCCTTCGGCATGTTAGCAAAGGCATCACAACAGTCAAAGCATCTTGACAAATCCTGCCATCCAGTTTATAAATAATTTTAGAGGTAACTGCCAGAAAAAGGATTTACTTGCACTCTTACCATGAATAAATCACCTTTAAAATGCCCATTTCCCAGTTGAACTCAGCACTTCTGAGCATCATTTGCTCTCTCACATTGCCTGGGCATGACAACATAACAACAGCAGCAACGAGTGCAGCTCCTTTTACGTATTCAATGACAGAATTGGATCAGAAAGTTTCAGCCCACGACCTTCATAATTAGCTTCAATAATGATAGGCAGCAATCTAATCTGAAAGTGGTTAATGGTGTACGATTAGATGCAATTCTAACGATAGGTTTAAGTTCACTTACAAATCTATAGAAGCTTAACTGAGGGAAAAAATCATTGTCAGCAGTCATCTGAACCGAGCGTGAGGTCTGATTGATCTAAGTGCTGAGCCGATTTGTAAAGGTCAGGTACGTGCAGAGACACGGCAGCGGAGTCCAGGCCTGGACTGTATCGATGGGACAGGGCTCGGGTTTTAGACTGAGGAATGACCTGATGCTTGGACAATTTAAACGCTGGGCTGGCTGGATTGAAAAGGCTGGGTGTTGGGCCAGTTCTGCTCGCTGCTCTACTCTTTGCTGCACTAAGGCTGAGGCTGCGGGCCTGCTCCGGCTGCTCCAGGCTTCGGGCCTGTGAGCTCCACGATGTTTTGCTGCACTGTGTGATGAACTGAGGCTGAGGGCCTGCTCCAGGCTTCGTAACTATGGCCTCACATTCATTCTGAATGTTGTTGTTTGATTTTATTACTTGCACGATTTGTGTTTGTGTTTTGTCTCTCTCTCTGCATTGGGTGTTTGGTGGTCCTTTTTAAAATGGCTTCTTTTGGGTTTCTTGTTTTGTGGCTGCCTGTAAGGAGATGAATCTCAAGACTGTATTTAGTATACATGCTTCAATAAGAACTGTACTTTGAACTTTGTACAACGGCCAAGATTTCTGTGAATTAGACCTGAACTGGCTTATTACAGTCACTTGTACTCAGAGTGAAAAGCTTGTCTTGCAGACTCTTCATGCAGTTTAGATTATTACACAAAACATCAGGTGAAGCAAGGTAAAACAACAGCAATGCCGCATAAGGTGTAACAGCTGTAGAGAAGGTGCAGTGCAGGTAAACAATACTGAGAGATCATAACGAGGTAGATTGAGAGGTCAAGGAGTATTCACAAGGACTCGTTGTCCACCTTTGACCACTGAAAGCTCTCAGGCACACTCCTCAGTCATGGGTGTATGGCACAGAACTCTGCAGTGTTACTGTGTTACTGTGTTCCTGCTCAGCTTATCCATGCATCACCATCTCCCACAACCCAATCTCCCTCATCACCATGGCAACTGCAGACAGCTGGTTAAGTGGAAATGCCCTTTGAGGTGTACGCATAACGCATCAGACCCAGGGGCCGACAGGCACGTAGAGCAACACCAAACAGATCTTGATGAAGGGTCTCGACCTGAAACGTCAACTGTCCAGTTCCATCTATAGATGCTGCCTGACTCTCTGAGTTCCTCCATCTCCTTTGTATGTTACACAAGATTTTCAGCATTAGCAGTCTCTGTCTTCAGTATACAAAGTGTGTTTGACATCACTTGTACAAAGTTGGCCAGGCAAGCAGCATACATGGTGATGGTTGAAAAAGGGAGCATCAACCTCAGTGACAGCGTAGCCATCTTCCTCCAGGACGTCATTGCTATCTGCAAGTAAGAGTTCCTTTTAACCCAAACTTCACTGAAGTAGATGCTGCCTGTAGTCAGTGTTACTGACTACCCTCACTGCTGCTCAGACCCTTTGTTACTGCTGTTACCAAGCTCCCTTATCAACTACCCAGTCACCTTTCCATTATCTGCAAGATCATTCCCCGACCACACACCCCCCCCCACCCACCACACTGAATATCTGTTCAACCCCCAAATACCTGCTGGATTAGCAAGAATAGACACTGTTCTCAAACAATGTCAATTGCTCGTCATTGTTCAAAGCATCCAAGTTTTCTCACGGTTATCTAAGGTCCAGAAAAAGGGTCTCAGCTCGAAACGTCGAATGTCTATTCATTTCCATGGATGCCGCCTGACCTGCTGAGGTCCTTCAGCATGTTGTGTGCCTTGCTTTGGACTTTCAACACCTGCAGACTCTGTCATGTTTTTTTCAACTTCATTCATTTTTTAAATCTGCCGACTAACTTATTGAAGTATACTCAAATAATCCACAACATAAGAACATAAGAAATAGGAGCAGGAGTCGGCCATCTGGCCCGTTGAGCCTGCTCCACCATTCAATAAGATCATGGCTGATCTGGTCATGGACTCATCTCCACCTACTTGCCTTTTCCCCACAACCCATAATTCCCCGACTATGTTTATCCAACCTGGTTTTAAAATATATTTATTGAGGTAAATTGGACATGGAGTCAAATTTAGCTGAAAATTAGCAACAGTATCAGGAAGACACACACTAATTGACTGTCATGTAAGAATGTATGCTGATGTAAATAGCCTCTGAACTTTCTATTGCTATAATCTGCCATTATATTCCCTGCTCTACCGTTGGTTCACGAGGGACGACATCTGGTCATGCGCTATGACGTTCATGAATTAGCGCAGTAACTGTCCATTTGCTATAAAAACCTGAATCTAGTATACTTTAATCACAAACAAGAGAAAATCTGCAGATGCTGGAAATCCGACCAACACACACAAAATGCTGGATGAACTGCTGAGTTCCACCAGCCTCTAGTTCATTTTATTGCCAGTTTACAGCAACTCTGTGGGATAAAAATGTTACAACCTACAAGTTCAGGTAAAAAGGCAATGCTTAGAGTTACCCTTCTCTTGCACAAAATGAAAACTCTGTGTGTGTGTGTGTGTGTGTGTGTGTGTGTGTGTGTGTGTGTATATAAAAGTAAATGCAAAAACAACCCCAGCAAGCGTTAACAAGCTCTTTCAATCAATAGCTCAGCCTGCTCCCGACAGCCACAGCCGGTGTCAATAATGGGTTCCTATCGCCCAGCACTGCGGTAACCTTGGAGCAGAAAAGAGAAGATGACTTCATCGCTGATGAGGATCATCTGTCACTAATGAGATGCAGACTGGGATACAACATCCATTCCACAAAGACCAAATGGTCCTTTAAAAAGCATTTTTAATAAGGCACAATATGTTTTCACAGAAAGAACAAGTCATAGATTGTGAACACATAATACACATGTACAAATACATGAAGCCTCATGAACACGCTCACACAGGAAAAACACATTACACACACACACACACACACACACACACACACACACACACACAGATAAATACGCATACACAAAATAGCAACCTGCACACACAAAACATGAAAAAACATGCACAAAATAACACCACATGCATGCACAAGTCCTGTTTGTGGACTTTCTTATTAAACCAAGGTAGAATTTATTTCCTATTGCTCTAAAACCCTGTGTCTGTCAGGAGAGCTGGCTTTTAAGCTGCTCTGTAGCAATTCTATTCAGAGTGATGAATGAAGCTCCTTCTACAACAGCTCCCTCAAATGTGCAAATAAATGCCCAAAAACCCACATCGCCTATTGTACAAAAACGGAGACTAAACACAGAGATTTTGGCCCTAATCCCTATGACATCAGCCTGCTTCCATAATAGGCTAATGCACTGTAATCAGGAGGCTGGAATGCCAGGCACACATCTACCTGCTGTTACCCACATTGTTCTGCTGGGTGCCACTGTGTGCACAACAAACAATCCCTGACCCTCTGTTTCCACCACCCGTTAGGCATGACATCACCCTCATAAGGCTGGGTGTTTGTGCAGCGTCCTTTCAGCAAGCACGGGCTGTTAGGATTTGGCCCTGCAGCTGTGCTCCTCAACAAGAAGCACACATTGTTCTTGACCACACTGTGTCATCATCAGCAGTCTGTGCCACTGACATTTCATCATCATCTCAGGCTTCAAGGGAACCAAGGCACTTTTCCCTACGTCTCCCAGTCAATGCTATAAGGTGGGATTAACCCTTTAGTGAACTTTCAAGGCATTATGCATTTTGATTCAGGAGTTTTTTTGATGAGGTGACAAGGGTGATTAAGGTGGAGCTGCGGACCTTAATTGGGTGTTTGACAAGGTCCCTCATGACAGGCTCGTCCAGAAGATTAAGATGCATGGGATCCATGGTGAATTGGCCGTTTGGGTTCAGAACTGGCTTGCCCATAGAATGAGGGTAGTGGTCAAAGGGACTTATTCTAGCTGGAGGTCTGTGATCAGGGATTTGTACTGGTACCTCTGCTGTTTGTGATGTATATAAGTGACCAGGATGAAAATGTAAGATGGGTGGGTTAGTAAGTTTGTGGCTGATAAGAAGATTGGTGGTGCTGTGGATAGCATAGAAGACAGGCAAAGAATACAGTGGGATATAAATCAGGGCAAAGAGATGGCAGACGGAACTTAACCTGGCGAAATGTGAAGTGTTGCTGCATCTTGGCAGGTAAAATGCAAAGAGACAGTACACTGTTAAAGGCAAGATCCTTAACAGTGTTGATGAGCAGAGGGATCTTGTGGTCCAAGTCCATAGCTCCCTGAAAGTGGCTCCACAGGTTGATAGGGTGGTTCAGAAAGCATACAGCATGACTGCTTCTAGTAGTCAAGGCACTGAGTTCAAAAGTCAGGAAGTTATGTTCCAACTTTATAAAATTCTATTTAACCATATAACCATATAACAATTACAGCACGGGAACAGGCCATCTCGGCCCTTCTAGTCCATGCCGAACTCTTACTCTCACCTAGCCTCACCGACCTGCACTCAGCCCATAACCCTCCATTCCTTTCCTTTCCATATAGCTGTCCAATTTAACTTTAAACGACAACATCGATCCTGCCTTAACCACTTCTGCTGGAAGCTCGTTCCACACAGCTACCACTCTCTGAGTAAAGAAGTTCCCCTTCATGTTACCCCTAAACTTTTGCCCTTTAACTCTCGACTCATGTCCTCTTGTTTGAATCTCAGCCACTCACAATGGAAAAAGCCTATCCACGTCAACTCTATCTATCATAATTTTAAATACCTCTATCAAGTCCCCCCTCAACCTTCTATGCTCCAAAGAATAAAGACCCAAATTGTTCAACCTTTCTTTGTAACTTAGGAGATGAAACCCAGGCCACATTCTAGTAAATCTCCTCTGTACTCTCTCAATTTTATTGACATCTTTCCCATAATTCAGTGACCAGAACTGTACACAATAATTTAAGCTGCAACTGGAGAATTGCATACGTCTTATCATCCCAGTATAGGAAGGACGTCGAGGCGCTGGACAGAATGCATAAGAGGTTTGCCAGGATGCTGCCTGGATTAGAGAGAGAGAGCATGTGCTTTCACGAGAAGTTGGACAAAGCTGGGCTGTTTTCCCTGGAGCAGCACAGGCTGAGCAGAGATCTGACAGTTTTAGAAGATTATGAGAGAGGTAGGTAGCCAAAGTCTTTTTCCAAGAGTTCAAAAGTCTAATACCAGATGGCATGCATTTAAGGTGAGAGGTGGTCATTTCAAAGGAGATATGGGGCGGCAAATTCTTTAAAAAAAAAACAGAGAGTAGTGGGTGCCTGGAATGTGCTGGCTGGGATGGTGGTAGAGGCAGATCCATTAGGGGCTTTTAAGTGATGTTTAGATAGGCACACGATTGTCAGGAAAATGGAAGGATATGGACATTGTGTAGGCATTAGAGATTATGATTAATTTAATTGGTTCAGCACAACATTGTGGGCCGAAGAGCCTGTTCCTATTGTATGTGCTATATTCCAGTTCTCCAGGCTCACAAGCACAAATGCTTTGCATAACGTGCATGTCTTTCCCTGTGTGTAACCTTCAACGGAGTGTGATGGTAAACTGCTTGAGCACAGAAGGAATTACTCCTGATTTCAGGTCCTTCGAGGGAGCAGATTCCTTTTGGGTACTAGTGATAAATCAACACTTATTTCATTGACCATTATATCGAATTAAGCTAAACGTTGAAAGCTGAGGGAAGTCTGGCCTGGGAAACAAAAGCTGAGTTGGGTTCGAGTGTACCTCTTTCTGAGTTGCCAATTTCTTGGGGTGGGGCTGTTGCTGCAAGGCTACCATGCTTTGCTCATCCCCAGTTTCCCTTGAATCGCTGCAGTTTTTTTTAGTGAATAGGAACAGGCAGAGTGTGAATTAATGTGGAGTGGACAGCATTGGGCCTGAGGTGTGGTACGACCCCGATGGTTCAGCATAGTGCTGATCAGAAAGGCAACAGCTAATGTCGACCCTTACCAATATTTATCAATACACCATGGAAAGTGTTCTGTCTAGATGCACATTGCCTTTGTGTGGCAGTTGCTGTATCCATGACCACAAGACACCGCAGTAAAATTAAGAGCTTGAACTGTTTCTGAGATTTAGGGAAGTCTCCCACAGCAACTTACACCAAGTGCGGCATGGGAAATGAGCATTTATGATTTGGTACATAGACATTTGCAGCTGCCAGCTGTGTCACTGATCTATAGCACAGTGCCACATTAGTGTACTAGTTAGCATAACACTATCACAGCACCAGAGACCCCAGTTGTTCAATTCCTCCGCTGACTGTGAGCAGCCTGTATGTTCTCTCTGTGACCACATTCTTCCATGTTCCAAAGTAGGTTAATTTTCACAGGGATGTAATTGGACAGTGCTCATTGGGACAAGAGGGCCTGTTACTGTGTTGTATCTCAAAATTTAAAAAGTTACACGCTCCCACCCAACAACTGTATACTTAGCTCCACGTTGTCTTGACAGGGTGCTCCAGTTTCCTCCCAGATCCCAAAGATGTACTGGGAGGTTAACTGGCCACTCTAAATGAACAAAGGAAACTTAAAGCACACGGTATTGGGGGTAAGGTATTGGTGTGGGTGGAGAATTGGTTAGCAGACAGGAAGCAAAGAGTGGGAATAAACGGGACCTTTTCAGAATGGCAGGCGGTGACTAGTGGGGTACCGCAAGGCTCAGTGCTGGGACCCCAGTTCTTTACAATATATATTAATGACTTGGATGAGGGAATGCAGCATCTCCAAGTTTGCGGATGACACGAAGCTGGGTGGCAGTGTTAGCTGTGAGGAGGATACTAAGAGGATGCAGGGTGACTTGGATAAGTTGGGTGAGTGGGCAAATTCATGGCAGATGCAATTTAATGTGGATAAATGTGAAGTTATCCACTTTGGTGGCAAAAACAGGAAAACAGATTATTATCTGAATGGTGGCCGATTAGGAAAAGGGGAGGTGCAACGAGACCTGGGTGTCATTATACACCAGTCATTGAAAGTGGGCATGCAGGTACAGCAGGCAGTGAAAAAGGCGAATGGTATGCTGGCATTTATAGCGAGAAGATTCGAGTACAGGAGCAGGGAGGTACTACTGCAGTTGTACAAGGCCTTGGTGAGACCACACCTGGAGTATTGTGTGCAGTTTTGGTCCCCTAATCTGAGGAAAGACATCCTTGCCATAGAGGGAGTACAAAGAAGGTTCACCAGATTGATTCCTGGGATGGCAGGACTTTCATATGAAGAAAGACTGGATGAACTGGGCTTGTACTTGTTGGAATTTAGGAGGGGGGATCTGATTGAAACGTATAAAATCCTAAAGGGATTGGACAGGCTAGATGCAGGAAGATTGTTCCCGATGTTGGGGAAGTCCAGAACAAGGGGCCACAGTTTGAGGATAGAGGGGAAGCCTTTTAGGACCGAGATTAGGAAAAACTTCTTCACACAGAGAGTGGTGAATCTGTGGAATTCTCTGCCACAGGAAACAGTTGAGGCCAGTTCATTGGCTATATTTAAGAGGGAGTTAGATATGGCCCTTGTGGCTACAGGGGTCAGGGGGTATGGAGGGAAGGCTGGGGTGGGGTTCTGAGTTGGATGATCAGCCATGATCATAATAAATGGCGGTGCAGGCTCGAAGGGCCGAATGGCCTACTCCTGCACCTATTTTCTATGTTTCTATGAAAGTTAATGAAAGAAGCAAAGTGCAGTTGATGGGCGTGAGTGGAGACATGAAGTTGCAGGGAAATACAGAGAGTGATGCGATTACTGGCATAGATCCGATGGGCCAAGTGATCTCTTTCAGTGCTGTAATAAGTAAGTAGGTGTGTCTTAGTAAGTATTAACTAGAAAAGTCATTCCATTCCTCTATGGAGACACAAGAGACTGAAAAATCTGGAAAACTGGTTCGACACACACAAAATGCTGGAGGAAATCAGCAGGTCAAGCAGTCCTCATGAAGGGTTTTGGCCCGAAACATCGACCGTTTATTTCCCTCCACTGATGCTGCCTGACCTGCTGAGTTCCTCCAGCATTTTATTTCTCCACGTTCTATTTCTATTTCTCTATGTTATACGTGTATTGTAAAGAACAGTCCCTTCCAGCAAAGTAAAAGCCTGCTGAAATGAAACCAAACCCAATCCTCGTCCTCAGACTAAACCTTTGATTCATTCCCTAACCTTAGCCAAAAATTATTCTATCAGGGAGGAAAAATATAAGACCATGGCTACATGCTTACCAACACCATTAGAATGTGTGGCCGGTAGTCCTCAGAAGCGGATGCTAAAAAGGCTTGGACATAAATTTCCACTAATCAATTATTCTTGTCCATCACTTGCTGATTTGTCAAGGTATCTAAAAGTAGAGCATTTCAGAAAGCAGGAATATAAACACACTACCAGCATAGAAAGTGCCATTTACATCCCAGAAGGTGCAAGGTATCTATTGGAGCGGGATAAGAACAAATGGCATGTGTCATGAAAATCTATTTTATAATGGAGTCATCACCTTCTAGTGCACTGTCAGCACATAACACTGATGCTCTCTGCTCTCCTCTCGCAGCCTGTAATTATGTTAATCTCCTTGAATTCAGGGAAAGATTATTCTATCTTCCACACAGAGTGTGTGAAGAGCCAGCTCCAAGTCCTCACCCTCTGACTCTCAACGACATCTGCAGGAAAGTGACAGCTAGTCCGCGCCCCACCCTCTGCCCCCCCATCTTTGAGCTCATAGTCCACTTGCTACAAGGAACCTTTGATTTGATAAACCTGAAACAGGGATGGACTGAGAGGCGTAGAATCGCCAGTGCCAATGATAGAGTACGTCTTACAGGGGGAGCCATTTTCTTATGTGTATCTGGCTTCCATTGAATGTTTAAACATTGTAAATTGCGTTCCTCTGCCATAGATATAAATGCAAATTAAAGCTTCTGTAGTATATTTAATGATCTCTAGGTGTCCCATAGTATTTTGTAGTTTAGTCACTGTTGTAACTGAGTAAGAGCAGCAGTTTTTTTGTATTCGGAATTTCCACAAACAGCAATAGAGTAATGATAGGGTAATCTGTTCCAGTCATGTTAATTGAGGGATAAAGATTGGCCAGATCATCAGGGAGAGCTCCTTTGCGTGTCAAGATAATGCCAAGGATCTTTTTACCAACATCCAAAAGGCATGCAGTGCTGGAGTTGAGCACACAAACATCAAAGGTCCCTAGTTGCGAGCATGATGCAGGTGCTACAGGCTGTAACTCTCCTTGGTCTGTGGCAGGTTATTTTACAAAGCACCCTTCTCCCAGTTTTAATGATCTGCTTCACGGAATGTTAAACTGCAGCCATACATAGGAATGATTTAAATTCATTCATAGAGTTTGAGCCTCAACTCTGTGGTTCAGAGGCCAGTTAATAACCAGCCATGCTGCTGGTGAGGGGAACTCTGCTGATTTGACCTTTGCAGGTTTTGTTTTTGATACTAGGTCGACAACAGGCAACACTGAAGACCTGTCTTAATTTAAGTCTAACAATCTTGGTGCCTGGCAAATAAAAATCCTCTCACACCTATTTGTCAGAGAAGGTCAGTAGTCTCTCCGGTTCGGCGGGGGGGGGGGGAATGCCTCACTTCGTGTTTGAGGTCTCCAAAGTGAGCTCTGAGTTATTTCGATTCTCTGCTGGAAGGAAAAGATGCCACTTGCAACACCTGTGGTCACACATTTAGGCAACTGGCAGATTTGTCCTTCAGAATGGAGTATTATGTGTTGAAGTGCCAATGGCTGGTAGACTTTGATATCAAACATCTGCCTGCCAGTTGGGATTGTAGGGTTGTACAGCACAGCACTGAGTCATCCAACCCGCCACATTCATGCCAATATTTTTTTACATATATTACAATTCCACTTGCCCGCATTAGGACTTGGATTCTTCTATACCTTACCAATTTAAGTGTCTTGCGAAATGCTTCTGAATCTATATCATATTCCATCAGTTTGGTGACAGGTTCCTGATACCAACCATTCTTTATATGTAGAAGTTTCCCTTTAGATCCCCTTTAAAACTCCTTTCTCTCACACACCCCTCTTGTCTTTGGTACCCCTACCATGGGGAAAAATTATTCTGACTACCTACACCTCTCATAATTTTATACAATTCTCATCAGCCTCCTTCACTGCAGGAAAAACACTCTCTACATGGAGCACTGTTGCAGGAAACCAGCATCCATCATCGGGGCCCCCTCCGCCCAGGAAGAAGGTACCGGAGTGTCAGGACCCACACCACCAGGTTCAGGGAGTTATTACCCCTCTATCATCAGACTCTTGAACTTGAGGGGATAACTTCACTGTCCCATCACTAAACTGTTCCACAACCTATGGACTGATTTTCAAGGGCTCTGCATCTCACATTCTCAATACTTATTGCTCATTTATTATTATTTTTTTCTCTTTCGTATCTGCACAGTATGTTGTGCTTTGCTTGTCTGTTCTTTTGGGAGTGGTCGTCTGTTGATTCTATTGTTTTTCTTGTAGTTACTGCAAGGAAACGAATCTCAGGGTTGAGTATGGTGACATATATGTACTTTGATAATAAATTTACTTTGTACTGTGTTTTGTAAACAAACCCAGCCTAGCCGACCCATCCTCCAGTCCAGGTGGGATTATGTTTGGTAAGGGCCCGTAACAGTGAATCTCTTCTGCCATCTCTCCAGCACCATTCCATTGTACTATAATGAGGCACAACTGCACACAATGCTCCAAGCAACACACACAAAATGCTGGAGGAACTCAGCAGGTCAGGCAGCAAAAATGGAAATAAACAAACAATCGACGTTTCAGGCTGAGACCCTTCAATAGGACTCTGCAATGCTCCAAGTCTGGTCTAAACAGCCTTTTGGAAAATTACAATGTAACATCTCAACTTTTATATTCTATGCTCTGGTTTACACAGGCAAATATACAAGTCTTCTTCACCAGCTTATTGAACCATGTTGCTACTTTTGGGGAACTATGGACTTGGAGCCTCAATTCATTTTCAGGGCTGATGAATGGATTCATTGTCCAGGTGCCCTGACGCTGAAATGGTCAGGATAACTGTTGTAGTGGTAACCAATCAGAACACAGCATGGTCATCTGCACAGAAAGATGTCCCAGACTAGAGGATTATCTACATAGACCTTGGTGAAAACTCTTTATCAACCATCCAGATGCCAAGTCAGTGAGCATTACTCAATATCTATGACCACAACTTAGGTTTACATGTCATCGTCTTGAGTAGGATCGCCTCCCAGCACCTCCCCAACATGTTCTCACAGTGAAACTGCAATCTCTCAACACACTGTTCACCTTGAGTTCCTTCCCTGCAAGAAGATACAAAGAAGGCTTCAGCAGTTGACAGTAAAGAACTACAATAGCAGCAACCTACAAGGTCTAGAATACAAGAGCAGGGAGGTGATGCTGAGACTTTATAAGGCACTGGTGAGGCTTCACTTTGAGTAGTGTGAACTGTTTTGGGCCTCTCATCTTAGAAAAGATGTGCTGGCATTGGAGAGAGTCCAGAGGATGTGCACAAGGATGATTCCAGGAATGAAAGGGCTATCATACGAGGAACGTTTGGTGGCTCCGGGTCTGTACTTGCTGGAATTCAGAAGGATAAGGGGGGGATCTCATTAAAACCTTTCGAATGTTAAAAGGCCTAGACAGAGTAGATGTGGAAAGGATGTTTCCCATGGTGGGAGAGTCTAGGACAAGAGGGCACAGCCTCAGAATAGAAGGGCGCCCTTTCAAAACAGAGATGCGGAGAAATTTCTTTAGCCAAAGGGTGATGAATTTGTGGAATTTGTTGCCACATGCAGCTGTGGAGGACAGGTCATTCGGTGTATTTAAGGCAGAGATTGCTAGTTTCTTGACTGGACATGGCATCAAAGGTTACAAGGAGAACTGGGGTTGAGGAGGAGAGAACAAAAAAAGGATCAGCCATGATTGAATGGCGGAGCAAACTCAATGGCCGGATGGTCTAATTCTGCTCCTAAGTCTTATGGTCTTACAGGTCCTTACCAAACGTAATCCCACCTTGAGCCTTATTGGCAGAAGCCACCCTGAGTGCTGAGCAACAATATGAGCAAAGAAGAAACAGAATGTTGTTGAAACCCCACATGGTATACATCATTCTGAGGTGAGATTCAGTTGAAATTTCCCTCTTGGATTTCAGAAAGCTGATTTTCAACTTGAATGCAGGGAAATATCCAGCCAGTTTAAGGTGGTGGTGGTGAGACATAGTGAGGCCTCACCGGCAGCAAACAATCTACTATCTACCCTAATAATCACACTTTACTGGACAATGATCACTGGAATCAATAGCCTGTAACTTCCCTTTCAGAGTTGTGCTTTTGAACTGCCCGTATGACCTGGCATTTTTGCAGTGAGAACTGGAATCTTTAAGGTGCAGTTCGCCCTGTGGCGTGGTGGCCCAGATTCGAGTGCGAGGAACAAGCTCATGTTTGGCCAATTTAAGTGTCGGACAACACTGGAAAGCTGAGGTACAGGCCGAATTCAGGTGGTAGGGCCCGGGCCCAGGCCCAAGAACAAGGAATGAACTGACGTTTAGCCATTGCAGAAATGGACTTGGGACCAAAGTTGAAGCAGCAGGGCCCAGGTCCAACAGCAAACATCGGGCTGATGCTCGGCCAACTTAAGTGCCGGGCCAGATTGCAAAGGTCAGAGTGCTGGGGCCAGGCTGGTGTTCAGCACTCTGCTCCACGAGGATAACTCACCTCTGCAATGAACCCAGGCTGTGGCCTGCAAGTAATGGGCTCCTGCACTGGCTTCGTGGCTGTGGACTCACCTTCTTGAACTTTAGTTCTGAGTGTTATTTGTTTACTTTTTACTGCTTGTATGTTTTGTTCCCCCACCTCCACCCCCACACTGAGTGTTGACAGTCTTTCTTTCAATGAGTTCTATTGGGTTTCTTTGTTTGTGGCTGCGTATAAAGAGATGAATCTCGTGGTTGTAATTTTGATAATAAATATGCTTTAAACTTTGAAATACCTTGCATATTATTTGATCCCAGGTGTCGTATATATTTATCTTAAGTATGTTAACATCGTCATGTAGTGGTGTGAGGGGAGGGGGTGGGAGAAATCTGCACCCATACTGAAACAACATCGAACTCAGTTGTTTCAAGGTTATGATGTTCAGATCAGGTAAAATAGAATACTGAATTCCAAGCTTAGTGCAAAATAAATCTAACAGAATCCGCTCACAATCTGTCTTTATAATCTTTCATCTAATTCACTACACACAAGCGCATCTCAAACACCCATCCCCGCTGCTGCATTCCCAAACCCGCAACAGAAACAACCAAACAAACTCTACAACTTGAGTATATCCCAATGTAGTAATGAAAAGGCAAATTCACTAACTTGAAACCATTAAAGGCAGCTAGATAATGATTGGATTATCCTTTATTAGCACAGTTGGCTGAGGAATTAATATTGGCTGGGACTACAGGGTGAAATACATACAGTATCTTGAGATTTTTCAAACTCACTTGATAGAGATCTCAAAGCCTTTAGATGTGCCAACGTACTTCTGAATCTGAGAGTGCTATCGCATTTAGTTCAGAGTTGTCCGATCGTAATTGGTGATTAACCACTCAGATAGGTTACGTCATCACTTTGACCCCGGGCATTGATTTTAGTGAACAGCTTTTTACATGAAATCTGACAACAAAGACGAGTGCGCATCATGGGCATATTTATTCAGCAAGCATTATTGACCATTCAATAAACAAAGTTTGTTCTATCATCAAAAAGTACTCAATATAATTTGCTTCTCAGCTCAGCAACTAATGGTGACTAGTACAAGGACAGGTTAAAGTTTAGTTGCAAACATTGTGTGAATAAAGAGTGATGACACAGTGAGATATAACATTAAGTTCTCATGCAGAAATGTCATGTTCTACTTCTGGATTTCCACATGAAAATGTTGAGAGGCACCACAGATTTCATCATCAGCATTAGCAGCGAGGCTTCCATTGGTGCAGGCAGAGTCAGCATAGGATGGAATGGGGGCTTGTGTTTGTAGGCAATAGGCCACTAATTTCAATCAGGCCCAGCATATCTGGCCAGGTGTGCCTGAACACAGCACAATGCGCATTATATGTCGTCACGTCTCCGAAGCTTTTGACCATGTAAGAACATATTTATTTCAGGTTCAAATTTAATTATCATTCAACCATACATGAATATAGCCAAATGAAACAGTTCTCCACCCAGCCCAAAGTGCAAAACATAGTTCCACCATTATTATTTGGGGAGGTGAAAAAACGCTGGAGGGACGCAACAGCTCAGTCAGCCTCTACGAAAGAGAATAAACAGTTGGCGATTCAGGCAGAGACCCTTCATCAGAAATCCTAATGAAGGGTCTCGGCCTAAAATGCCAACTGTTTATTTCCCTCCATTGCTTCTGCCCGACCTGCTCAGCTCCTCCAATATCTCGTGTGTTGCTTGAGATTTCCAGCATCTGCAGAATCTCTTGTGTCTCTGACATCAATGCTATTAAAGACATTATAAGAAAACCTCATGTTTCATTATCTAACCAAGAGAATCAGCCTTTTGTAGAGACGCAAATCAAATATCCAACTCATCCTGCACAAAGTGATTCCTCAGCGGTACTGATGCTCGATTTCTACCTAATGAACCCAGTAAATCAAAGGGGGGAAAAGACAGAAGTTAATCTCCAAACTTTCAATGGGATGATCACATAAAATATTCAGTGAATAAATGACACAGTTAGAAATTACACTGAATGTTAACACCTATGCAGATTACAGTCAACTCTGCAATAAATCCGCACAAACAGTACAGCAACCCCTCACAAACACAAATGCAGCACCAGAATGAACACTGAATTGGTCAATGAGATTGACCCAAATGAAATACATCCAAACCATTTCTATTCATTCTTCCTGGAGGTTTCTCTGTGCACTAAAACCATATTCCAATCACTCCCACTGTCACTAAAACTACATCCCATTCACTCCCAAAGTGAACTAAAACATCACATTCACTCCCATTTCACTAAAACCACATCCCATTCACTCCCATTGTCACTAAAACCACATCCCATTCACTCCCAGTATGAACTAAAACCTCATCGCATTCACTCCCACTAAAACCACATCCCATTCACTCCCATTGTCACTAAAACCACATCCCATTCACTCCCAGTATGAACTAAAACCTCATCCCATTCACTCCCACTAAAACCACATCCCATTCACTCCCACTGTGAACTAAAACCACATCCCATTCACTCCCATTGTCACTAAAACCACATCCCATTCACTCCCATTGTCACTAAAACCACATCCCATTCACTCCCACTAAAACCACATCCCATTCACTCCCACTGTGAACTAAAACCACATCCCATTCACTCCTATTGTCACTAAAACCACATCCCTTTCACTCCCACTGTGAACTAAAACCACATCCCATTCACTCCCACTGTCACTAAAACTACATCCCATTCACTCCCAGTGTGAACTAAAACCACATCCCATTCACTCCCACTGTCACTAAAACCACATCCCTTTCACTCCCACTGTGAACTAAAACCACATCCCATTCACACCCATTGTGACAAGAATACACATAGATTAAGATGTAGCTGGCCTGGGCTGGCACCAGTGGAATCAGCAGTTGGTCTGCCACCTGTCTTCAGGAGAAAGAGAGATAAGGAAAACAATGGAGCAGCATTCGGAGATGTTAATGAAGGAAGGAGAGCTGTCAAGATCGGCTCCCCCTTTGAACCCTGAACTGTTTGAAGTGATGGACAGGCGATACCCCAGCAGGGGGATAAAAAGGGACAGGTTCGCTAAGGCAGGACACACACGACACCCGAGGTAACAAGACCCTGGAAGCGGTGCGTCTCTCACAAGTCGGTGGGAAGTATCGGGCCATAGACGCACAGGGTGGAAAGGCATGATCGACGGGAACCTGGTGTGTGTCCACCCTTGCCTGGGTGCCAGGTTCACCGCAGGGAAACGATCGCATCTGGAAACGGAGGGGTCACAGTCGGTGACCTCCGATGACATCACAAAGGACTCGCCCGAAAGCTGACTGCGAAGGTCTGTGTGGAAGCCTTGAATATTCATTTGTTTTGCTCTCTCTCTCCTTCCCCCCACTGTCCATCGCCACGGCAGCGATTACTGCGAACTGAACTGAACTAAATTGAACTGAACTTTGCGTCACTTTGAAACTGGTCATTTACCCCTAGACAACGATAGAGCTTGATTGATCCTGTTATCTTAATTCTGTGTACATGTATGTTTATCATTGCTGAACTGTTGCATTCATTATCCTTTTGATTAGAGTACTGTGTTGCTTGTTTCTTTAATAAAACTTTCTTAGTTCTAGTAATCCAGACTCCAACTGAGTGATCCATTTCTGCTGGTTTGGCAACCCAGTTATGGGGTACGTAACACCATTGTCACTAAAACCACATCCCATTCACACCCACTGTCAGTAAAACCACATCCCATTCACTCCCAGTGTCACTAAAACCACACCTCATTCAGTCCCACTGTAAACTAACACCACATCCCATTCATTCCCACTGTCACTAAAAATCCACATCCCATTCACTCCCAGTCACTAAAACCACATCCCATTCATTCCTAACGTGCACTAGATGACTTGTCAGTTATTGTAATTAGATCAAAGACAATTCACTTCATTGCTGGGAGTTCAGTGGATAAACCTACTCAAGGCCATACTGATTTGCAGGCACACTTGAGGCCGTAACTGTTTTGTGAACCACACTGTAGAGGACTAAATTGCATTGTTGTACACTGAGATCATAACTTTCATCTGTACTGTACATAATATTGATCTGATTCCATGTTGGAATTCACTATTCCAGGTAATACTTTATCTCAGCCCCAAACACATGCTCAATGATGCTGACTTGTGACCACCAACTATGTTGGTTGCTGCTTAGTTTTGTGACATAGCCTCTTGTCATCACTACCATCGGGAAGAGGTACAGGAGCCTGAAGACCCCACACTTTATGTTTTAGAAACAACTACTTCCACTCTGGCATTAGATTCCTGAATGCGCCCTTGTTGGTCGTCATTCAATCTATTTATTTATTTATTTATTGTAATTAGAGCACTTTTTATGTCCTACATTATATTGCTGCTGCAAAAAAATCATATTTCACATGTGTCATTAATGGTAAACCTGACTTTGAGTCTGGTTACAGTGAAGCAGGTGCCATGCAAATATTTTTCTGATGCTGGTTCTACTGTACAAACCAATCATGGGTGCACTAGTTGACATTTACCTTGCAATACAGCATGTCTTATAACACCGCAAGACAAATTTACCAGAATGTTGCCGGGAGTGGAGGATTTGAGCTATAAGGAAAGATTGAATAGGTTAGAATTTATTTCCTGGAATGTAGAAGACTGATCAAAGATTTGATAGAGATATACAAAATTATAAGGGGTATAGATAGGGTAAATGCCAGCAGGCTTTTTTCCCCATGAGGTTGGGTTAGACTACATCTAGAGGTCCTGGGTTAAGGGTGAAAGATAAAATGTTTAAGGGGAACATGAGGGGAAACTATTTCATTCAGAAGGTCACGAAAGTATGGAATGAGTTGCCAGCTCAAGTGATTTCAATGTTTAAGAGAAGTTTAAACATGGATGGGTAGGGTGTGGTGGGTTAGGGTCCGGGTGCAGGTTGATGGGAATAGGCAGTTTTAATGTTTTGGCACACACTAGATGGGCCAAAGGGCCTGTTTCTTTGCTATAGTTTTCCATGACTCTATGACTGCATCCAGGTCTTCAGACATGACTCCTGCCATTGGCCCATTTATTATCGCGGCCTTCTGCGCCTGCAACTAGACTGCCCCCCTGTGGTCACAGGACAGTTCCTCTCCATTCCGTCACCTCCATCCGCCTCCGACTGGGCAGACTGAAAACTGTGAAAGATGCACTTTCCTGTATGTGCTACATCTCAGGTTAGAATCAACTGCAGAATGCCCACCTCCTCCGACAGCCAACAAGCAGTACAATCTACCTGCGTCACAATAAACAGGCACTTGCTAACTTTGCATCACGGTCCCAGTTTTCGGGTGCTAATTATTTTCGTTACACAACAGAGTGCTTCCCATTTGACCTACTACAGGTAACTATCCAAGATCAACGACTGAATAGAAAATCTTCATCCATCTTGTCCACCTCATGTTACCCCTGTATACCAGAGACACAACCAAAAGTGATCTTGTCTGCTCTAATCACTCTCTTCAGGGTTTTTTTTTGTTGTTTATCTTTAAACTGGGTTGTTGAATGAATGACTAAATGGGCTGGAGCACAAAAATTTGCAAACAGCTATTTTTATCAAATGTTTATAGGAAGTTAGATCCAAGTAAAACATTCCTTGACGACATATGTATTTATCAAAATTCAACTGTGCTTTACACAGTAGCAATTGAAAATGGAAAACTCAATAACAAAGGGTTTGAATTGAAACTGATAAGATTCATTTGAATTTCAAGTGTTCACAGATTGCCCCCCATCCCCCCATACAGATATGATCTCTTCTATTGCCCACTTTGGGTATAACTGAAACTAAAGCGTAAGAAAAATAAAGTGAACCAAGATCTGATGTTATCCTCCACCAAATTGCACAAATGGGCTAAATTGGATAACCCCTAAATATGGGTCTGCATTGCAATGAGCCTTTAACTCCTGCCCATTGATGGCAATGGGAGTCTCCAGCTGCTCAGCAGAATGATTTCTGTGTGTTGCCAATGTTAACCATTCAGTCCTTAAGCCAGACATTACAACATTGCCTGCTTCAGCAGGGGCCAGCACTGTGAGGTGCCAGCACTGAGGTTAGCCTACTCTGCCTAACAATAGTCTGCAGATCTTAAAGGGGAGAGGGACTGTGGATGGACTTGCATCGACAACAGAATCTGGCATGGGATATAGAGGGGTTTCCAGAGAACTTGATGGAGCAGTGGAGATCAGGGAATTAGGGAGTCTGAAATCCAGAGGGAGTCAGAAAACAATTCAGAAATGCTCAGTCGGCAATGAGATTAGTTATTCAAATCATCAATGCCACAAATCAAGGCCAGAGGATCTGATTGCAGTACTATTAATCACAAGACTAGTCAAAGGTAGTAATTTAATATTCACATCTTCACAGCTGTATCACTGGTGTTGGGCTCTGTGCGATTCACCAGAAACCTATCAATAAACTGCAGCAATCAGGAGCAGACCCAACATTAAAATGCAGCGTCACACTTTCGACGCCAATCTGTAATGGCTCCAGGAATCCAAATTACTGTAGCTGTTGCTCTTATTGGGCACTACAGATTCTTTCACCCCACTTTCAGCAGTTTACACCCCTTCCTTCCCATCTCTCGTTCCTCCTTTAAGGTTCCTTAAATTCCATCTTGGCCGCCGAATCTTTAGTTTGCCCATCCACCGCTCAACCCACACTTTCTGTAATGCTCATCGGAATGTTTTCATACGTTAAAGGTGCAGTGGAAATATGAGGTGCTGTGATTCCTTTCACTGCTAATGCAGATTTCTGAGCAATGGTTTCTCCACTCAAATCTTCCACTGCCCAAAGCAGCAGCCTGACACTGCAATGACTGGAAACGATCTATTCTGCATATGCCTCATACCAAAGGGCCACAGGGAAAATAGATAATTAAAGGATTACTTGCAGCTCCAGCTTTAATATTCTTTGTTAGTAATTCAGCGATGTTGTTTTCTATCTTTCCTTATCTTCTGGCAATTGTTTAATATATTGTCATGACTTGGTGTTGAGGACAATTTATTCACGTTCCAGTGACCTTGACTACACCACACTGCATAGATGTAAATGCAATGACAGCCGAATTAGCAAGTGAGGAATTTTCCATATCACAGAGCGCCGTTTTCTCCCCCCTTTTCTTCACTTGAATGTGCCAGCCAGAAGGTTTGCTAACAGTATCAGCTGCTCGCCTGCGGCCTCTTGTCAACTAGCCAAGATCACCCAGCAGTGACGTTCGTTCCAAATGGACATTGCCAAGCCTTTCTGTGCCCTTTGGGTTGCTGGGGATGGGGCAGCTGGGAAATAATGTCAATTAGACGTTAATGCCTCCTGGATTTAAGTGCATGTTTAGAAGCCTGCACTGTGTGCTTTTCTAAATGCGATATTCCAAAAATATTATATCAAAGTACAGATGTTTATTTTAAATCTGTCTGTTGTATTATCAGAGTAGCAATTAAAATAGATTGTTCCTCCCAACAACTCCACTGGAAAATATCACAAAGCATCTTCCCTGTTGCTTTATAATTGTAGAGCAAACCTCCCAGAATTCGAATAAATGCTTATCTTATTCAAATATAAATGTCAGAATGTAATGCCCACAATTTCTTCTACTGTATTTAGAATCTATTTTTATCCAGAAACACAGGCCTAGTACAATACTCCAAAGTGCCTTTTACATTCTCTTTGTGGGAAAAAAAATTACTCACAGTGCATTAATGCAAAATTGTATTCCTAATTACAGATTTGGATAATCATCCTAAATGCACAATTGAATGCTTGGCCAAATGAATTTTATTTTTCCAACAGAATAGACAGTCACCCCTACTAGCATTGAACAGGAAATTCAGTATGACTTGGATTTCTCCCAGAATGCGTAGTATTATTACAGGTGAAGGAAATGAAACACGAAATTTGAATGGTAGAGACCACCTCTGTATGTGTTAATGTAATAACAAAGCAAAAATAATAAGGTGTTACTTTGCACACCAACACTAAAGGAATTGGACTTAGTCTTATCATCACATGTAAAGTACACGTACGAGCGCCTCTTGCATACTGTTCATACAGATCAATTCAGATAAAGAGGATCAAGATTAGCTTTATTTACCACGAGTGCATCAAAATGCGTTGTTTGCAGCAACAACCAAAACAGTCAGAATACGAGCTGGGGGCATCCTGCAAATGCAGCGAAGCTTCCAACACCAACAACAGCACACGCACAACGTACTAACCCGTACGTCTTTGGAATGTGCAAGGAAACTGGCGCACCCAGAGGAAACGCATGAGGTTACGGACAGAATGTATAAACTTCTTACTTCAATGGTGGTGGAGCTGCACCTGGGGTACCGGCGCTCACATAACGTTACGCGAACTGCTGTGTTACCTTGCTGCCCATTACACGGAGGTTGTCCAAAGTAAATCAATAACAGGATCTCTAATAAAGTATAACAGCTAAGGAGAAAGTGCAGTGCAGATAGACAATAATGTGCAAGGTCATAATGAGGTAGACTTTGATTATGCTGCCTGCTTTATTGATGCAGAGTCCATGGAGAGGTGTTGTTAGTTTCAGAATATTAAAGGGGCTCAAGAAACATCTGCAGAACTGCTGAAACTCAGTTTAACTTTACAGTTTGTTTTTTTTTCCAATTGAACTATACCAACATTGCATCAGTCTGAATAGCCCCATTAGGGGGTGATTTCTACCGCACTGAGTGAGGCCTTGGCCGCGCTGGAGAAAGCCGAAACACAATAAGGGAATATGCTCCACAAAAGGCCCTGTGTCAGATACAGGCTGCACTGTGCCACGCTGCACAAATCAGTGGCACACTGGAGGCATCCCTGTCACACTGGATGCCCCTGGTGTACACTGGAGGGATCTGTGTCCCACAGGACAGATCTGTGTCACACTGGAGGAACCCGTGCCACTGCTGGGAGATTAATTTCACACCATGAAGGGATGTGTAGCGTCATGGAGATTGGTACCACACCAGAGAGACCTGTAAAACTGGGAAATCTGTGCCATAGTGGATGCAAGTGCTGTACCAGGCAGGAGATACCTATATCAGAGCAGTCAGTTCTATATCATCCTGGGGAAATCCATACACAGCAGAGGGAATTGTATGCAATGAGAAAAACTGTACTATTCAGAGGAAACTTACGTCACATGGGGGAGAATTACATCACATCAGGGAGATCCCAGAGTACACAAAGGAGATCCCTACCATTTGCTCATGTAGATATTTTTCAGGAGAATGATATCCATATATTCACTTCCTGTGCTTGTAGAGATAAAAGTGGCTCCCATCCCCAACATAGAAGTCTACAGCACATTACAGGCCCTTTGGCCCACAGTGCTGTGCCGACCATGTAACCTACTCTAGAAACTGCCTAGAATTTCCCTACCACATAGCCCTCTACTTTTCTAAGCTCCATGTACCTATCTAAATGTCTCTTAAAAGACCCTATTATATCCACCTCTCCCACCTTCACTGGCAGTGCATTCCACACATCCACCACTCTTTGTGTGAAAAAGTTGCCTCTGACATTGTCCCTTGTACCTACTTCCAAGCACCTTAAGACTATGCCCCCTTGTGTTAGCCATTTCAGCCCTGGGAAAATCAGAGCTATACATCTTTGAGGTCTATGATGTGATACTGGCAGAGGTGGGGCACTAATGTGAATGCACACATGCCAACATGCAGCCTCATAAAGAAGTACCTTGTGTAAGTGCCTTAATTAGTTAAAAGAACCAACGTCTACAGGCACGTCTCTGTACACATAACAAGACTGCATGCATGTTACAACTTCAGTAAAAACTTCCTGTGCAGGGAACCAGTGACAGAAATGTTCAACCTCCAAAGACCATTTCTACAATCCATAAACATTTAGTGATCGTTTAAAAGTGGAAGGATATTGGCTGTGTAGGAGGGAAAGGTTAGATTGATCGTGGAAGTAGGTTTATGCAGGTTGGTACGACATCATGGGCCAGTACTGTTCAATGTTCCATGACACAAGTTGCAAGAAGCAAACAACAGTGGGTTCTGATTAACTGGGGCGCATCTGGACCAGTACATTTTGGCCCAATTAAGTGGCTGCCCCAATTACCCAAAGTTTCATGGAATTAGTTAAAAATGGAAAAAAACAACTATCCTTTAACCGAGTAACAAATTATGTATTCAAATGAAATACAGAACAAATTAAACACAATCAATACCACAACAGTACTATAAAACTGTGTATTAGTTCCAATAGTCATCGACAGAGAGATTAATCCGTCATAGTGTAGATAATGGACTGCCTTCATGCAACGCTTTTAATGATTGCATCCTCAAAATCCTCAATTTCATTGTAATATTCAAGATGGTTGTCGATACCTTCAAATTCTTCGTAGTTCCTATCTTGTTGGAGTAGTGAAATTGTTCCGTTTTCACTCCTGGCCATTTCTGGCATCTCAGAGCTTGAATGCTTGAAATCACAGTGAGCGAAATGGTTCAGAATTGTCTTACTGCTGATTTCTCACCAACTATCAGTGACAGAAATCACTGCTTTTTGAACACAAGCATATGCAACTTGATGTTATTTAAAAACCACTCACTCCAAACACAGTGTAGTATCTAACGACAAGTGTCTGACACTTGTTAGAAACTGTTCGGCAAGTTTCCTGCCCCAAATAAGTGGTCTCCTCAATTAACCGATGGCCCAATTAACTGGAATCCACTGCAATTATAACTTTTGGAAGAGACAATATTAACACCTAATGGCAAACTTCTAAAATCCAAACCTGGCAAAATTTTGTGTTTTGTCTACAACCAAATTTCAGATTTGTACTCGGGATGAATCTGAGACCAGGTCAAGGATTGTGAATAAAGCCTATACCTGGTATGTCTCCCTCCTACCTGAACTGCAGTGCTGTTAATGCAGTTGTTTAGTTCCTGATACTACAGAGCAGAACAAGTTCTCTGAAAATGTGACGGTGAGTCACTCCTGTCACAATAAATTTTTGCAGGGGAGCACAGAATAGCCCGATGCCCCACCATTGCCCTTTTAACACGATCACAGAGTCATGATCTATCTCCACGCAATGCAAGTCCTGTTTCCCTCCATAAGAAGATCCACTTGCAATTCAGTGACTAAAGAGATCACCCCAGATCCAACAGAATTCGGGCTGCGAGATGCCCAGCAGACAATGCGCTCGAGGAACGCAACGGGTTGAGCGTCACCTGTGGGAGCAGGGTTTTGACCGAAAATGTCAACAATGCCTTTTCAGATGCGGGCTGAATCTCTGAGTTCTTCCAGTAGTTGTTTATTGCTCCAGATTCCGGTACCTGCAGTCGTTTGCGTCTCTGCGAGACAGCCAAGCCGTTATCAGGTAACTCAAAACTGACACTTGATTCTCTGTGTCCTGCAAAGATGATTATATAGCAAAAGACTGACTATCACATCTGTGTTCTGCAACCCAGTTCCAAGTGTAAAGTAACAACTCATCTCCAACATCACAAAAATGCCACAGATACAAAAACATGAGGCATTGTTAACACTACCACAATCAAAATTAGCGTGAGAAGATTTCCTTAAAATAAGCAACAAGTATATCAGAATACAAGATTCTGGCGTCAGTTTTTCTGCCACTAGAACACCTTACAGTTGCTAAAAGGTACGAAGGTAAACTAGCCAAGAATATAAAGGAGGATAGTAAAAGCTTCTTTAGGTATGTGAAAAGGAAAAAAAATAGTTAAGACCAAAATTGGGCCCTTGAAGACAGAAGTGGGTGAATTTATTATGGGGAACAAGGAAATGGCAGACGAGTTGAACAGGTACTTTGGATCTGTCTTCACTAGGGAAGACACAAACAATCTCCCAGATGTAATAGTGGCCAAAGGAGCTAGGGTAATGGATGAATTGAAGGAAATTTATATTAGGCAGGAAATGGTGTTGGATAGGCTGTTGGGTCTGAAGGCTGATAAGTCCCCAGGACCTGATGGTCTGCATCTCAGGGTACGTAAGGAGGTGGCTTTAGAAATCGTGGACGCATTGGTAATCATTTTCCAATGTTCTATAGATTCAGGATCAGTTCCTGTGGATTGGAGGGTGGCTAATGTTGTCCCTCTCTTCAAGAAGGGAGGAAGAGAGAAAACAGGGAATTATAGACCGGTTAGCCTGACGTCGGTGGTGGGAAAGATGCTGGAGTCAATTATAAAAGATGAAATTACGACACATCTGTATAGTAGTATCAGGATCGGTCCGAGTCAGCATGGATTTACGAAGGGGAAATCATGCTTGACTAATCTTCTGGAATTTTTTGAGGATGTAACTATGAAAATGGACAAGGGACAGCCACTGGATGCAGTGTACCTGGACTTCCAGAAAGCCTTTGATAAAGTCCCACATAGGAGATTAGTGGGCAAAATTAGGGCACATAGTATTGGGGGCAGAGTACTGACATGGATTGAAAATTGGCTGGCTGATAGAAAACAAAGAGTAGCGATTAACAGGTCCCTTTCGGAATGGCAGGCGGTGACCAGTGGGGTACCGCAGGGTTCAGTGCTGGGACCACAGCTGTTTACAATATATATTAATGATTTAGATGAGGGAATTAAAAGTAACATTAGCAAATTTGCCGATGACACAAAGCTGGGTGGCAGTGTGAAATGTGAGGAGGATGTTATGAGAATGCAGGGTGACTTGGACAGGCTGGGTGAGTGGGCAGATGCATGGCAGATGCAGTTTAATGTGGATAAATGTGAGGTTATCCACTTTGGTGGTAAGAACGGGAAGGCAGATTATTATCTAAATGGAGTCAAGTTAGGAAAAGGGGAAGCACAGCGAGATCTAGGTGTTCTTGTACATCAGTCACTGAAAGTAAGCATGCAAGTACAGCAGGAAGTGAAGATAGCTAATGGCATGCTGGCCTTCATAACAAGGGGAATTGAGTATAAGAACAAAGAGGTCCTTCTGCAGCTGTACAGGGCCCTGGTGAGACCACACCTGGAGTACTGTGTGCAGTTTTGGTCTCCAAATTTGAGGAAGGACATTCTTGCTATTGAGGGAGTGCAGTGTAGGTTCAAAAGGTTAATTCCTGGGATGGTGGGACTGCCATATGTCGAAAGATTGGAGTGACTGGGCTTGTATACTCTGGAATTTAGAAGGCTGAGAGGGGATCTTATTGAAACATATAAGATTATTAAGGGATTGGACACGATGGAGGCAGGAAGCATGTTCCCACTGATGGGTGAGTCCAGAACCAGAGGTCACAGTTTAAGAATAAGGGGCAGGCCATTTAGAACGAGTTGAGGAAAAACGTTTTCACCCAGAGAGTGGTGGATATATGGAATGCTCTGCCCCAGAAGGCGGTAGAGGCCAAGTCTCTGGATGCTTTCAAGAAAGAGATGGATAGAGCTCTTAAAGATAGCGGAATCAAAGGTTATGGGGATTAGGCAGGAACTGGATACTGATTGTGGATGGTCAGCCATGATCACAGTGAATGGCGGTGCTGGCTCGAAGGGCCGAATGGCCTATTCCTGCACCTATTGTCTATTGTCTAAAATGCAGCACTTTGTAGTCATTTAAACATATATAGAGCAAACCAGCACTGAACAGGAACAGAAACTGCTGGAAGAACTCAGCCAGTTGTTAGCACCCGTGGAAAGAAAAAGCAGTCAATGCTTTGAGTCAGGGCCACTTCTTTGGAAAATTGGGGGGGGGGGGAAGAGTGGAAGGGGTTACAGATTTGAAAACACAGTGAAGTGAAGCAATGGTCATGTACCAAATTAAGCTGAGCCAAGAGACTGCTCGAACTGTGCAAGGAGCTGTGCTCGAGGAGCTTGCACAAACTGCAGACAGACCCAGAGACCTCCAGCAGCCCAGCTCAAGAAGTGGAAAACTTACTCTTCTGGGAAGAATGCTCAATTTCACAACTTCGGGTGAGCTTAACCCCTCATTGTTCCCCCTTTTTTTTTAACCAATGTCCCTATCTCACCTTGTTTCTGTAAAATGACTCCCAAATAATCAATACTCATGCTCCTTATCACCTGATCTGATTTAACTAATCTTCATTTCGTCCCTGGTCTTACACCTCATTCCTCCACTCAGGTCTGCTTTGATAACTGTAACCCCTCCAGTTTCCCACCAATTCTGAGGAAAGGCGCCTGACCCAAAATATCAACTGCTTTCTCTTGTCCCACAGGCAGAAAAGCTGGCACGTAAACTGGGATGTTACGCTGAAGTTGTACAAGACGTTGGTGAGGCCTGTGTGCAGTTTTGGTCACCTACCTACAGGAAAGATGTAAATAAGTTTGAAAGAATACAGAGAAAATTTACAAGGATGTTGCTGGGACTGGAGGACCTGAATTATAAGGAAAGGTTGAATAGGTTAGGATCTTAGGATGTAGAAGATTGAGCAGAGATTTGATAGAGGTATACAAAATTATGAGGGGTATAGAGAGGGTAAATGCAAGCAATCTTTTTCCATTGAGGTTGGGTAGGAACAGAGGTCATGGGTTAAGAGCCAAAAGGTGAAAAGTTTGAGGGGAACATGAGTGGAAACTTCTTCACTCAGAGGGTCGTAAGAATGTGGAATGAGCTGCCAGTGCAAGTGGTTCAGGCAAACTCAATTTCCACACTTAAGAGAAGCTTGGATAGGAACATGGATAGGAGGGGTACGGAGAGCTCTGGTCTGAGTATAGGTCAATGGGAGTTTAAGTGGTTTGGCGTGGATGAGATGAGCAAAAGGACTAGTTTCCGTGCTGTATTTTTCTATGACTCTTCGATGGCTCAAACTTTAACTTCTGCTATTTCGTTGCTTATTTTAAGCACATCTTCATCCACTAAGTTTGGATAATTGAAAAGACATCCCTGTTGACATACAATGTGACTGGTCATTTATAAAATATGTTTCCATGATTAGATCTACATGGAATAAGAATGTGTCATGGAACTACACAGCACAAAGATATAGATGGGATATTCCATACCACCTAGTATCCTGCCGCACAATATAATAGAACCTAGAGGTGAAGATTTAAGAGACTGCCCAGGTGGGCTTCTCACCTTGAACTACAAGGCAGCCATGTTATACAGGTTTCCCCCGCCATCCGAAGGTAGAGCGTTCCTATGAAACATTCATAAGCCGGAATGTCGTAAAGCGAAGAAGCAATTACCATTTATTTATATGGGAAAAATTTGTGAGCGTTCGCAGACCCGAAAATAACCTACCAAATCATGCCAAATAATACATAAAACCTAAAATAACAGTAACATATAGTAAAAGCAGGAATGATATGATGAATACACAGCCTATATAAAGTAGAAATACTCTTCCACAATAATTGCCTGCACTGTTCTCCATAGTGAAAATCTCACGCAAGCACTGTTGGCAGAAACACGGCGCAAGCGCTCTCCAGTAACCTTTAAACTATGAAGCTGCCAAATCATACCAAATAACACGTAAAAATACACAGCCGATATAAAGTAGAAATAGTGTATGTATGGTGTAGTATCACTTATGGGAATCAGGAAGACAGCGAGCACACTGATGATGGTGTGTTAGGCTGAGTCGTCGGAGGTTGCAGTGGTGCAGTGGCCCCCACCCTCCGGGCCGCCAACCGATACCGGTCCACGAAGCACGCAGGGGTACAGCGGTGCCCGGGACTCATCCAGCACATCTTTAAGAAAAAGCCAAAATAAACAAGCTCATTAATTAGGTGCCGCCGGGCATGTAAATGTCGGCCCAGATCAGAGGCAACAAAATTGGTAATCGTCTCTGATCTGGGCCGACAATTACGTGCCAGGTGGCACCTAATTAGCTAGCTTGTTTATTTCGGCTTTTTTTCTTAAAGATGTGCTGGGTGCATCCCGGCTACCGCTGCATTCTCCGCGATCGGTATCTGTCCGCCGCCCGGTGTTTGGGGTAGTGGGACACTGGGGTGTCATCTCGTCATCTGTTTCCATGAGGGTAGGCAGGTTGTTATCCTTTCCTCTTGCAATTGCATCAGCTTTTCATCTACCAGTTCTTGGTCATGGGATGCCAAAACCTCTTCAACATCATCTTCGTCAGCTTCCACAAGCCAAACTTACTTTGTCCTTACTTCATTCACCACGATTGAAACGCTTAATTATGTCTAATTTTACGCTAAGTGTAATACCCTTACGAGCTCTTTAAGGCTTTTCCAATACTTTAGGACTCATATTGCAAATGGCTGCTCACAGGCACGTGCTTAAGCAATGCCGGTGAGAATGCAGTTCCGAATCCGGGGAAGAGCAGCTGCTCAGGGTTCGCACTGTTTTTTCTCACATGCTACTTTTTCCGCGTGCTGCCTTTTCTCATAACAGTGAAAACACCTTCTGTTAGCGAAAACAGGGAACTAATGTAGATCTTTCGTAACAGTGAGGTTTCATAAAGCAAACGTTCGAAAAGCAGGGGACACCTGTAACCAAGTTACTTGTATCACACCGGTGAGCGCGGTCAATCAATGGAGGATTGTCGGGGAATACAGAACTAAACGCATCCGTTAAAAGTTGAGAGAAGAATTTTGAAGGGTCTCCTTCCTCGACATCCTCGGGGAGACCAATTATACGTAAATTCTGTCTTCTAGATCGGTTTTCAAGATCAATAATCTGGGATTTAAAATGTTCCGGTTGTTCAGTCGTCGAAGATAGTTTCTGCTCCAAATGCTCGATTTTCAAATCTCTCTTCTGAGATTCAGTGTCCAATTCAGTAATTTTACTTTGATGTTGCTTCACAATCAAGCGATTTCAGAGAGTCTGTGATTGACTTTGTCTTCTTTAAAACTTTGACGTTGTTGTTCAAATTTTTCAGTTAAACTTTGACGTTGTTCTTCAAATTTTTCATGTAAATGATTCAACAGAATATCATAAGATAGTTCCGTTTGCTTAGGTTCACCTTTTTTTTCCCCCGTTCCCGTCGGAATCCTTCCCATTTTTAGGTTCACACCCTTTAGATCTTGTACTTATTTCTTTGCTCATTTCTTCAGATTTCACAGTCACAGGTCAAGGAAAATAAGTAGTATAGAATAAATCTTCTAGTGTAGGTAAAAATAAATTAAGTAAGGGAGATCATAAGTTTAAAAAAAGTAACGGTAATGGAGCGAAGCCAAAGACAACCTCACTCCATGAGCGCCTCCTGGAGAATTGACCTTGCATCTACAGTTGGGTCCTCCTTGGACAATCTTGGAAAATACTTCTACAAGAAAAGATAGATGAAATCTTCTGCTTTCTCACCAAAAAAGACCACTAAGACCATCAAAAAGACAACTGAAAAATGGAGCCATTAGATACTCGTTAATTAAAGCATGAAGGGCAAATAGCCAAGTGATGAGGACTAAATTAAGAGGCATGAATTGGGCTGAACTAATTACCCCTGTTCCATTCGGGAGACTTGAACCATGCTGGAGAGGTACAGGCTGTGCTGGACAGTTCTGTGAAACACTGGACAAAATCAAACTACATTGGACATCCTTGGGCTATATTATGCTGAGCTAAACCTGTACCAGACTAGGCAGATCTGTATCACAGCAGAGAGACCTGTTCCACACTGGGAACTGATTATTTTGATTCCAATGTTCTGAACCAGTTTTCTGTGTCGCAATCAAAGCCAATTCCTGGCCGTGCTTTTACTCAGCTTCAGGCGAACAAGTTGGCACGCGCCATGACTGACGGACTTCATCAGACTTGCCCTGCTGTTATCCTCATCCCAATGAGCTGATTTAATCACACGACCTATTCACTAGAAATTATGATATTACACACAAGCACCCCACTTTAAAAACAAGGAACCTTCAAACCCTATGATTACAATTAATTGGAACCTGCCTTTGCAAGCCTGCAATCAATGCTTTCTGTGCCAGGCATTAATCGACAGCAATGCAAACCTTGAATAATTAGCCGCAGAAGATTGATCTGTGCTTCCTCAGTGTCTGTGCCTCAGGATGTGAAGCTCGGTTTGGAAAGACTAATGGAGGCTTTATTTGAAGGCAACACAGCTTAATGTGCCCCACTACTATTAACGTTCTGCTCAGAGAAGACCTTATTTTTCAGATGTCTGCTTTAATTTCTTTCCCCACTTACCAGAAGTACCACGGAAACTCTTCTGAAAGGACAGTCCTTGTCTGTGAAACACGTATAGCTGGACATCTGACCGTGCAATCAAAGAGCTGACCTGAAACATTAACTGGGATTCTTTCTCCATGATGCTGCCTGACATGATGACTGATGCATTTTCTTTATCACTTCAGATTCCCAAATCTGCAGTCCCCCCACCCCCATTTTCAACCTCTGCTCCTTACTTAACATCTTAATTACTTCCCAAGCAGGGATCAGGATTAGAATTAGAATCATGTTTAATATCACTGGCATATGTCGTAAAATTTGTTGTTTTGCGGCAGCAGTACATTGCAATGTGTAATAATAAAAACTATAAATTACAATATATATACACACACACATTAAAAAAGTTCAATTAAATGAACAGTTTAAAAAGAGAAAAAAAAAGTAGTGAGGTAGTGTTCATGGGTTCAATGCCCATTCGGAAATCTGATGGCAGAGGGGAAGAGGCAATTTGTGGATTGTTGAAAATGTGCCTTCATTCTCCTGTTCCTCCTCCCTGATGGCAGTAATGTGAAGAGGGCATGTCCTGGGTGATAGGGGTCCTTAATAATGGATGCCACCTTTTTGAAGCATTGCTCCTTGATGACGTTCTAGCTGCGAGGGAGACTAGTACCCATGATGCAGCTGACAGAGTTCATAACTTTCTGCAACTTATTTTGATCCTGTGCAGTGCCCCCACCCCATACCAGACGGTGATGCAGCCAGTTAGGATGCTCTCCACAGTTCATCTGCAGAAATTTACGAGTGTCTTTGGTGACAGACCAAACCTCCTTGAACGCCTCACGGAATATAGCCACTGCTGTGCCTTCTTTGTAACTGCATCGATGCGTTAGGCCCAGGAAAGATCATCAGAGATGCTGACATCCAAGAACTTGAAGTTGATCACCCTTTCCACTGATGATCCCTTGATGTGTGCCCTGGTCTTACCCTTTCTGAAGTCCACAATCAATTCTTTGGTCTTACTGATGTTGAGTGCAAGGTCGTGCTGCAACACCACCCAAACAGCTGATCTATCTTGCCAACGTACATCTTCTCTTCACCATCCGAAATTCTGCCAACAATTGTTGTGTGGTCAGCAAATTTGTAGATGGCATTTGAGCTGAGCCTACCCACACAGCCATGGGTGTAGAGAGAGTAAAGCAGTGGGATATGCACACCTCTGAGGGATGCCGGTGTTGACCATCAGCAAGGTAGAGATGCTATTTCCAATCCACACAGACTGTGACCTTCTGATGAGAAAGCTGAGGATCCAGTGGCAGAGGGAGGTAATGGGTCCAGGTTTTGGAGCTTTTTGATTAGAGCTGTAGGAATGATCGTGTTAGATGCTGAGCTGTAGTCAATAAATAGTAGCCTGTCAAAAGTATTAGTAGTGTCCAGGTAACCAAAGGCCGTGTGAAGAGCTAAGGAGATCGCATTCACTCTAGACCTATGTAGCACTAGGCAAATTGTACAGGGTTCAGGTCCTTGCTTACGTAGGAGTTGATTCTAGCCATAACCAACCTCTCAAATCACTTCATCACCTTAGATGCAAATGCTACTGGATGATAGTTGTTAAGGAAGCTCACCTACTCTTCTTGGTTATTGCTATGATTGCTGCTCTTTTGAAGTTGGTGGGAACGTCCAACTGTAGCAATGAGAGATAGAAAATGTCTTTGAACACAGCCAACAGTTGGTTGGCACCGGATTTCAGAGCCTTACCAGGTACACCCTCCTGAAAGACGTTCTGACATCAGCCTCCGAGACAGGACCATAGGGTCACCGTATGTTGCAGGGATCCCCATAGCTGTCATTTTATTTTCCCTTTCAAAGCGAGCAGAAAAGGTGTTGAGCTCATCTGGGGGTGAAGCATCACTGTCATTCATAATGTTAGGTTTCGCTTTGTAGGAAGTAATGGCTTACAAACCCCGACAAAGTTGATGTGCATCCGATTCCACCCCTAACCACAATTGGAATTGTTCTGTTACTCCATTTAGCTTTTTCCTAACGTACATGAGGCAGACAAGTCCAGCCCCCACTCCACCTCAAAACACCTCATTAAATAGGGACACAAGATGAAACTTAGAATTCAATTACTTTTATTTTGTATCAGCTGGTCACAGGATAAATTCACCCAGTCAGTCAACAGTATTTAACAAGCAAACTTTGAAATAAATCAAGTTCTATTTGTCTGTGGTTTCTTGCACTGTTACAAGGCCTGATATAAGCTTGATGAACAGTATCTTCTCTCTTCTCTGGGCAATTTGCAGCCTTCTGGACTCAATATTGCATTCACCGACTTAAGGGAACTTGCTCTTTCTGTCTGTACCAGAACTGGCCACTTCTGCCACTCTACGATCTTAGTTTCGTCTTCCCCTGTTTCTAGAGCCTGACCTTCTGGATACGTCCCATATCCCTGATATCAGCAACATGAAAGACAGATAAAGAAGCAAATACAGCCTCTGACTATCCCACGAACCCATCTGAGCCAATCACAGATCTGTCACAGATATTCCCTTTGTCCTAGACACTCCTCCACTACCTTAACATTATCATTTTTATTTCTCTTTCCCAGTTCCGACAAAGGATCTCTGCAAGAATCTGTGTTTCTCCCTCCACAGACGCTGCCTGATTCTGTGTATTTGCAGCATTTTCTGTTTGTATTTGATTTCTAGTATCTTCTACTGTTTAGAATGTCAAGTTCAATTGCTACTGAACACTCGCATTACCTTCCCAGAACAAACTCAATAATCAAACACGATTGTTTAAAGAAACCATAGATAAATTTGGACACTCTGCATAAGTTCCTGAACAGGGAAGCTGTAACGTTTCAAGATAATTGAGGAAAGGAAAGGCATTTAACAGTAGTGAGTGGGCCATACCTGACAATAGTGAAACATGATGAAAATAGCTCTCCAACTTGCCCAGGAGTACCGAGGTGAAGCTGTCAGCTGTCAACTTGCTGAGGTCTCGTGTGCCCTGGTCATAAAGCACCACTTCCTGCGTTCCCTCCACGTCAATCTGGAAAAGGAGACACAATTAGAAGAGTGTTAGTGTGGAGCACCAAAGGGGGACACAGTAGAACAGTCTTTGTGTAAGCAGCACAGCGTTTTCCAACTGCCTGTCAAAAAAGGGATCGGAGAGATGGTATGTGAAAGGAAGGAAGAAATTAACAAAAATTCATATCACTTCTATGTAAGTACCTCCTCATTATAGGGTTCATGTCGATACACTTTCCAGCACACACCCAATGAGTTAATGGAGTATAATTTACAAGGGAAAATTTCGATTACTAGAAATGACTCACTCCCTTAGCTTTAGTAGAACCCCCCCCCCCGGCTGTTCAAACATCAACATTAGGCTCAGATGGTGCCATAGACTTTTTCTGTTACCGTTCACTGCTAATAAAAAAAAATCACAGATATTTAACCAGCAGGGGCACTTATTGACACCTGAATGACTTGTCCAATTTTAGTAACTTGGAAAATATTTCATCCAACATGCTGCACACAAGGAGGGAAGTTCTGGATTAGTTGTGGAACAGTGGTTATTAATGCAGAACACCTTGCTCCTCCAGCACCTTCACTCTTTTGATATGGTCCTTAAATGAAGCCATATATGCTCTGTCAGGAGAAAGAAAATGATCTTAAAACATGCAACAGACATAAAAGTTGCTGGTGAACTCAGCAGGCCAGGCAGCATCTCTAGGAAGAGGTACAGTCGACATTTCAGGCCGGGACCCTTCGTCAGGACTAACTGAAGGAAGAGCTAGTAAGAGGTTTGAAAGTGGGAGGGGGAGGGGGAGATCCAAAATGATAGGAGAAGACAGGAGGGGGAGGGATGGAGCCAAGAGCTGGACAGGTGATAGGCAAAAGGGGATACGAGAGGATCATGGGACAGGAGGCCCAGGGAGTAGGAAAAGGGGGAGGGGGGGAAAAACCCAGAGGATGGGCAAGGGGTATAGTCAGAGGGACAGAGGGAGAAAAAGGAGAGTGAGAGAAAGAATGTGTGTATATAAATAATGGATGGGGTATGAGAGGGAGGTGGGGCATTAGTGGAAGTTAGAGAAGTCAATGTTCATGCCATCAGGTTGGAGGCTACCCAGACGGTATATAAGGTGTTGTTCCTCCAACCTGAGTATGGCTTCATCTTTACAGTAAAGGAGGCCGTGGATAGACATGTCAGAATGGGAATGGGATGTGGAATTAAAATGTGTAACATGTCAGAATGGGAATGGGATGTGGAATTAAAATGTGTAATGGGATGTGGAATTAAAACATATTGTTTTTGGCCAAGATTTAGCAGAATGATTCCAAAGAGATTATCTGGTCACAATCACAGTGTTGTTTGTGGGTTAAATTGGCTCTGTTTCCTGTGAAGCTGATTATAGTGACAACACTGTGACCAGTTACAGTGGAGGTAATGGCATAATTTCCTATTTCCACACTTCCTTAAATCATAGAAAGATGTCCATCAGTTCAACGCCAGTGCACAGAGCAATCCCTTTTCCGCAGTAATTTTCTACATAACTTCTTCCTGTGTTCTCCATGTTTCTACCATCCAATTACACAGCAGTACCAAAAATAAACACCAACTACTGGAGGAACTCAGCAGGCCGAGTAGTATCTGTATGGGGAGAGGAACTAACAGCATTTTGGGTCAAAACCTTGCATTGGGGCTCACAGTGGAGAGGGGAGATGAGCGGTATAAAGGAGAAGGGGAGGGATACGACCGGCTGGTATTTGATAGGTGGTTCAAGGAAGGGTGAAGGATGATAGGCAGATAGAACCAGGTGGGGGAGGAGAGGGTAGAACTGGGTAGGTGATTGGTGGAAGCAGACAAGGAAATAAAAGGCAAATAGAACCAGGTGAGTGGAGAAGAGAGTGAAGGAGGAGAAAGAAGCTGGAGCGTGATAAGCAGGGTCATGAAGTGAGGAAGATGACATTTGGGGAGAGAAGAAAGGCTGGTGGATCCACGTGGGAGAGGGGGATGTACTAGTAGGTGGATGGCTCCAGGAGAGGGACAGGGTGAAAATGGCTAAGGACAACACCTCATATTCCACCAGAGAAGTCCATAATCCAATGGTACGAACACTGTACTCCAGTTTCAAGTAACCCTTACCTCCTGTATTCCCCTCTTTCCAGAAGCTCATCACCCATTTTCATCTTCTTCACCCTCACCTCTTAAAACCAACCATCTCCCCTCTTAGAACTAAAACGTGGTCTCGACCCAGAACATCAGCAATTTCTCTCTCCACCCCCTCCCCTCCGACAACTGCTCGAACCCCCGAGCTCCTCCAACAGTTTGCTCTTTGCTCCAAATTCCAGTCAGTATCATGTGTCTGCACAATGGGACAATTTCCAGTGGTCACTCAATCGACGAACCCCCACGTCTTTGGAAGATGGAGCATCCAGAGGAAGTCCGGGGAGAACATGCAAACTCCACTCAGACAGCAGTGGTGATCAATGACGACCTTGTGTCACTGAAGCGAAGAAGTATTGCGCCTGTTAATGAAGACTGGTGACCATATCAGTGTCTAAATAATTAAAACTGATTTTATGTATGTTATTTAGGTGTAACTATCCTACACTCATTATATTCTAGAGAAATTACCCTGGTTTCTTATCAATAGTTGTAGTAGCTTTTGTTTCCTTTGCTCTTTAAACAGACTGTTTTCTGATTTTAATAGCCATTTCATATAACCTACCCATCTCCAACTCATTATTTATTGAGAGCACCATATCAGTAATGTCTTTCCATGACAAAACTGACTACACATCAAATGTATTTCATTAGTTATGAAAAGCTACAAGATGACGAACGCTCATTTCCCTCCATAGTTGCTGCCTGATCCATTGAGTTCCTGTAGCAGTTTGTGCACGGTAGCTGGCTGCGCAGCACAGCACAGCAGTTGGGAAAGTCATCTCCGCACAGCACAGACACGCCGGTTCAATCCTGACTTTGGACGCTGTATGTGTGGAGTTTGCACATTCTCCCTGTGACCGCGTAGGTTTCCTCTAGGTATTACCGTTTCCTCTCATGTCCCAAGGATGACTGAGTTAGCAGTTTAATTGGCCACTGCACATAGCTCCCAGCGTAGAGAGCAGCAGCATAACCTGGGTGGAGTTGATGAGGGCGTGAGATTTTAAAAATGGGATTAATGCAGGATCAGTGTAAATGAGTAACTGGTAACTGATGCAGATCTTTTAAATTTTGCCTTTCTAGACAGCGGTGCAGCTAGTGGAGCCTCTGTCTCACATCCTCAGTGACCCATCCATCCTGACCTCCGGTGTTGTATGTGTGGACCTTGCACATTCTCCGGTTTCCTCTTATATCCCAAAGATGTTCAGAATGGTACACTGCCACCAGAGGGTAGGTTCGAGGTAGAATCTGAGGGTGAGTGGATGGGAATGTAGTGAGAAGACGACAGGATTGTTAGTTGATTAACATTGTACACATGGTGGGCTGAAAATCTGTCTTTCATGCTGTATGACTCTCTATGATCCGTTTTTTTGAATAAAGGATTCAGTCCTGAAGAGCGAGTGACAGGCTCCATCTTTGCATCCATTTCATGCTGTCAGCATACCTACCACAGAGAAAGTGGGGAGTGGGACACCACAGGAGGGTGTATCATCTCTTTTGAGGGCACTTACTTCTATCAAACCTGTGGCACTGTGATAATGTTATAGAACAGGAATCTGCTTTTCCTTTCAGTTAGGGTCTGTGAAGAGCAGCAGACAGAGAGGAAAATATGTTCGACAAATGAAATATTTCCTTTCGAAATGGTACAGCAATATTCTAACTCATACCACCTACCAGGAACAAAGTGAGGCTCCACGTGCTGCTCGGTGCGAAGTTCCAATGCTACAAGGCAAAATGTAGTTCCTTGTGGAAATGAACGACGCACAGCATTTCTGCTTTACAAACCATTTGCTAGATTGCACGGAATTTCTCGTCCAAGCAAAACACTTTGAATACCAAACCCTGATCCAGATGCCAAATGGTCCCAATTACTAGCTGTTGACTGTGTCTGACATTTTGCACTCCTGAATCAAGGTTTTTTTTTAATTCTTCCATCCCAGAGTATAAAAAGAAGGAAGGAAGGGAGAATGTAATTACATACAGCCTTTTATGATCTCAGAACTTCCTAAAGGGCTTTACAGTCAATTAAATTTATTTTGAAGCATAAATCACTATTGCAGTGTAGGAATAGTAACGTGACCCTGTGGTGTGATGAGGGACAGATAATGTGTTACAGTGACAGAAGACCAACGGCATATGCCGGATATCAGAAATAAAATTCAAAATGCTTGAAATACTCAGCAAGTCAAACTGGGTGCCATATTGGCCCTGGCACTCCCTCACGGAATTGCTGCCCAAATGGAGTCATGGGCTTGAGAAGAATGCATACAGACACTTATACACATGACAATAAACGTTGTTTTCACAACTCATTCTGGCAGCCGTGGATCATAACTTGAGTTAACTAAGAATCAGAATCAAGTTTAATATTACTGGCACATGTCATGAAATTTGTTAACCTTGCAGTAGCAGTACAGTAATTATAGAGGGAAAAACTGTGAATCAAAGTGTATATATTAAATAGTTAAATTACATAAGTAGTGCAAAAAATAAGAGAAATAAACATAGAAAACCTACAGCACAATACAGGCCCTTCGGCCCACAAAGCTGTGCCGAACATGTCCTAACAGAAGTAGTGAGGTTCGTGGGTTCAATGTCCATTCAGAAACCGGATGACAGAGGGGAAGAAGCTGTTCCTGAATCATTGAGTGTCTGCCTTCGGGCTTCTGTACATTCTTTCTGATGGTAGCTATGTCCCCGGTGATAGGGGCCTTAATGATGAACACCACCTTTTTGAGGCACCGCTCCTTGAAGATGTCCTGGTACTATGGAGCCCATGGGCTAGTGCCTATGATGGAACTGATTAATTTTACAACTCTCTGGAGCTTACTCTGATCCTATCCAGTAGCAACGCCCCCCCCCAACCCCCACCATACCAGACGGTGATGCAGCCAGTTGGAAAGCTCTCCATGGTACATCCGCAGAAATTTGCGAGTGTTTTTGACGACATACCAAATCACCTTAAACTCCTAATGAAATACAGCTGTTATCTTGCCTTCTTTATAGTTGCATTGAAATAGACAATAGGCAATAGTTGCAGGAGTAGGCCATTCAGCCCTTCAAGCCAGCACCGCCATTCACTGTGATCATGGCTGATCATCCATAATCAGTACCCTTTTCCTGCCTTCTCCCCATATCCCTTGACTCCGCTATCTTTAAGAGCTCTATCTAACTTTTTCTTGAAAGAATCCAGAGAATTGGCCTCCACTGCCTTCTGAGGCAGAGAATTCCACAGAACCACAACCCTCTGTGTGAAAAAGTTTTTCCTCAACTCCGTTCTAAATGGTCTACCCATTTGGGCTGGGTTAGGTCCTCAGGGATATTGACACCCAGGAACTTGAAATTGTTCACTCTCTCCACTTCTGATCCCTCTCTGAGGACTGGTAAGTGTTCTCTCACCTTACCCTCTCGGAAGTCAACAATCAGTTCTTTGGTCTTACTGATGTTGAGTACAAGGTTATTGCTGTGACTCCACTCAACTAGCTGGGATATCTTGCTCCTGTAGACCATCTTGTCACCATCTGAGATACTGCCAACAATGGTTATATCATCAGCAAATTTATGGATGACAATTGAGCCATGCCTAGCCACACAGTCGTGGGTATAGAGAAGGTAAAGCAGTGGGCGAAGCACAGGTTCCTGAGATGCACCTGTGTTGATTGTCAACAAGGTGGAGATGTTATTTCCAATCTGCACAGATTGCAGTCTTCCGGTTAGGAAGTCGAGGATTCAGTTGCAGTGGGAGGTACAGAGGCCCAGGTTCTGGAGTTTTTTTTTGAATCAGAACTGCAGGAATGATTGTGCTAAACAATGAGTTATAAAATAAACAGCATCCAGATTTACATAAATCTGGAACAAACTAAGTGTCAATAACAATGTTTGTGGTACCAGGAGATTGTTGTAAAAGCCCAGGAGGTTTACAGATATGCTTCAGGAAAGAGTTCTGCCATCCCCGTCCAGTCTGACCTGTATGTGACTCCACATAGTCCTGTGCCAGAATTTTAACTCCCTTCTGAAGTGAATGAGCAGAATGTACAGCTCAAGGTCAACAAAAGCATGGATAATAAACGCTGGGCTTGGCCATACTCCGAGAATGAATGAAAGGAAAGAAACTGAACTTGGTGATGGGATTCCAAAACCCACGTGTCACCAGGATGTCAATGAAAGTTCTGCAGTAAGAGAGACAGCAGGATGGATGATATGTAGTAAACACCAGTGAAGTACCATATGTACTAGAGATCAGATGTGGCATGACTAAACAGGAGTACAGTTTTGGAGGGGCCATATAGCTAATTCCTCTTCCTAAGTTATAGAATCAGTGTCATAAACCACAGAAACCAGTTCTTGGTCCCAACCTGTCCGTACTGACTGAAATTCCCATCCAAGCTAGTCCTATTTGCCTACATCCTTCTAAATCTTCCAATCCATGTATCTGTCCAGGTTCCTTTAAAATATTTTTAATGCATCTGTCTCATTCGCTTCCTCTGGCACCTCATTCCATATACTGAGCACCCTCTGGGTGAAAAAGTTGCCTTTCAGATTCAAATAAAATGTCTCCCCTTTTACCTTACGCCTATGCCCTGCCCTCAAGTTCTTGGTTCTCCAACACTGGGAAAAAAGTCTGTACATTTCCTTTACCCATGTCACTTATGATTTTATACACCTCTAAAAGATCACCCCTCATTCTCTTAAACTTCAACCTTACTCAACCTCTCTCCATAACTCAGTCACCCATGGACTGGCAACATCAGTGGGGCAGGAACAAGCAGAAACAATGGGTCTACCTGGACAGACAGGTTTATGGATCTTGGGTAGGAGGTAGAAATGGGAGGTGCGGGGTGTGGGAACTATGAGGTTGGTGGCAGTGGATAGGAGATCCCCAGAGTTAATAGGGTCAGTGACGGTGTGGGAGACAATGGCCTGGTACTCCTTAGTGGGGTCCTGTTTGAGGGGTAAGTAAGAGGAGGTGTCTGAGAGTTGTTGCCGGGCCTCAGCAAGGTAGAGGTCAGTCCGCCAGACTACTACAGCACCCCCTTTATCTGTGGATTCGACGGTGAGGTTAAGATTGGTGTGGAGGGAGTGGAGAGAAGGCGTTTGGAAGGATTGAGGTTCGAATTGGAGAGAGGAGTAGTAAAGTCAAGATGGTTGATGTCTCGTCAACAGTTGGCAATGAAAAGGTCCAGAGCAAGCAGAAGACCAGGGTGGAGTGTCCAGGAGAGGAGGAGGTTTGACGAAGGGAGAAGGGGTCATCAGTGTGAGCCTCCCTTCCTCCACTATCAATGCTGCCCTCAACTGCATCTTTTCCATTGCCCTGACGTCTTCCCTCACCCCATCCTCCTGCCACCCTGGCAGGGATAGGGTTCCTCTTGTCCTCAACTAGCACCCCACCAGCCTTTGCATCCAGCACATAATTCTCTGTAATCTCCATGATCTCCAATGGGATCCCACCACCAAGCACATCCTTCCCTCCCCAAACATTTCCCCCGCCCCCCACTTTCTGCTTTCCACAGGGATCACTCCCTCCACGACTCCCTTGTCCATTTGTCAGTCCCCACTGATCTTTCTCCAGGCACTTATCCTTGCAAGCAGAACATGTGCTGCACCTGCCCCTACACCTCCTCCCTCACTATCATTCAGGGCCCAAACAGTCCTTCAGGTGAGGCAACACTTCATCTGCAAGTCTGTTGGGGGTCATCTACTGTAGCCAGTGCTCCTAGAGTGGCCTCCTGTATATCGGTGAGACCCAACGTAGGCTGGGAGACCACTTTGCTAAGCACCGATGCTCCATCCGCCAGAAAAACTGGGATCTCTCAGCGGCCACCCATTTTAATTCCATTTCCCATTCCAACATGTCAGTCCATGGCCTCCTCTACTATCACAATGAGGGCTATCCTCAGGTTGGAGGAGCAACAGATTATAATCAGTCTGGGTAGTCTCCAACCTGATGGCATGAACATCAATCTCTCAAACTTCCAGAAATGCCCCCCCCCCACCCCAGTCCTTGACCATTCCCCTCTCTTACCTTATCCCCTTACCTGCCCATCACTTCCCCCTACTGCTCCTCTACTCTTCCTTTCTTTCATGGCCTTTTGTCCTCTATCAGATTCCCCATTCTCCAGGCCTGTATCTCATTCACCAATCAACTTCCCAGCTCTTAACTTCACCCGTCCCCCTCCTCGTTTCATCTATCGCCTTGTGTTTCTTCCTCCCCTCCTCCCATCTTCTTATTCTGATTCATCTCTTTTTCCTCCAGTTTTGATGAAGGGTCTTGGCCCAAAACATTACTCATTTCCATAGATGCTGCCTGGCCTGCTGAGTTCCTCCAGCGTCGTGTTTGTGTGTTGCTTGGATTTCCAGCATCTGCGGATTTCCTCTTGCCCATGTTCAGGCACTGGTTGAAATTGCTGTTTGCAAAGGGGAGCAAGGAGGGGTATGAAAACAAGAAGGAGAGATTTTACAACTGAGGCACCGCTGGAGAATCAAAACAGATCACAGAGTTCAGAGGTGGTGGAAGAACGGAAATGCATGTGCGGGGGCACGGGTAGCAGGGAGGATTAGATCGCAAACAAGAGAAAATCTGCAGACACTGGAAATCCGAGCAACACACACAAAAGATTGTAGGAACTCAGCAGGCTAGGCAGCATCTATGGAAAACCTCAAGTTTGTAAGGACAGTCATCCCTTTCTGACCTGGGCCAACCAATACAAACTCCAAGCCCCCGATCCACCACACAACCTCCACCCCTCCCTCTGTAAATCAAGTTCTCCAATGTGGCCGCAATAGCTGATTGCTGTCATTAAGGTGATGCATTAATCAGTTAACATAAAGGTTTCTTCACTTTTTTTTAAACTTTGATTTTTGATGCTGACATCCTGCGTTAAGCCATTACAGATAGCAAATAGATTAGGAGGATATTTCTTGATTCTCATTTCCACTGAACAGACTTGTTTATGAAAGAGATGACCTGACTTATTTTCTCCCATCCTACCATCCCACACAAAGATCTCATCAATCACCTTCTGCCAAGTGGCTAACTGGTGCCACTGAGAATAGCTGTCCATTAGACCATAAGACAAAGGAGCAGAAGTCGGCTATTCAGCCCATCGAGTCTGCTCCGTCATTTTATCATGAACTGAGCCATTCTCCCCCTTAGTCCCACTCCCCGACCTTCTCACCATAACCTTTGATGCCTTGGCTACTCAAATACCTATCAATCTCTGCCTTAAATACACCCAATGACTTGGCCTCCACTGCGGCCCGTGGCAACAAATTCCATAGGTTCACTACCCTCTGATTAAAAAAATTTCTTTGCATTTCTGTTCTGAAAGGGCACCCTTCAATCCTCAAGTCATGTCCTCTCGTACTAGACTCCCCAATCATGGGAAACAACTTTGCCACATCCACTCTGTCCATGCCTTTCAACATTCGAAATGTTTCTATGAGGTCTCCCCTCATTCTTCTAAACTCCAAGGAATACAGTCCAAGAGCGGACAAACGTTCCTCATACGTTAACCCTCTCATTCCCGGAATCATTCTAGTGAATCTTCTCTGTATCCTCTCCAACGTCAGCATATCCTTTCTTAAATAAGGAGACCAAAACTGCCCACAGTACTCCAAGTGAGGTCTCACCAGCGCCTTATAGAGCCTCAACATCACATCCCTGCTCCTATACTCTATTCCTCTAGAAATGAATGCCAACATTGCATTCGCCTTTTTCACTACCGATTCAACCTGGAGGTTAACCTTAAGGGTATCCTGCACGAGGACTCCCAAGTCCCGTCGCATCTCAGAACTTTGAATTCTTTCCCCATTTAAATAATAGTCTGCCCATTTATTTCTTCTGCCAAAGTGCATAACCACACACTTTCCAACATTGTATTTCATTTGCCACTTCTTTGCCCAATCTTCCAATCTATCCAAATCTCTCTGCAGACCCTCCATTTCCTCAGCACAACCGACCCCTCCACCTATCTTCGTATTGTCAGCAAACTTAGCCACAAAGCCATCTATTCCATAATCCAAATCGTTGATGTACAATGTAAAAAGAAGCGGCCTCCACACGGACCCCCGTGGAACACCACTGGTAACCGGCAGCCAACCAGAAAAGGATCCCTTTATTCCCACTCTCTGTTTCCTACCTATCAGCCAATGCTCTATCCACGTATGTAACCTTCCCGTAATTCCATGGGCTCTTATCTTGTTAAGTAGCCTCATGTGTGGTACCTTGCCAAAGGCCTTCTGAAAATCCAAATATACATCATCCACTGCATCTCCCTTGTCTAGCCTACTGGTAATCTCCTCAAAAAATTGAAATAGGTTTGTCAGGCAGGATTTTCCTTTAAGGAATTCATGCTGAGTTCTGCCTATCTTGTCATATGCCTCCAGGTACTCTGTAAACTCATCCTTGACAATCAACTCCAACAACTTCCCAACCACCAATGTCAAGCTAACAGGCCTATAATTTCCTTTTTGCTTCCTTGCCCCCTTCTTAAATAGCGGAGTGACATTTGCAATCTTCCAGTCCTCCGGAACCATGCCAGAATCTATCAACTTTTGAAAGATCATCGCTAATGCCTCCACAATCTCCCACAGCTACTTCTTTCAGAACATGCGGGTGCATTCCATCTGGTCTGGGAGATTTATCTACCTTTAAACTATTCAGCTTCCCTTCTCTGTCGTAATTGTGACTGCGCACACTTCTCTTCCCTGCCATCCTTGAGTGTCCGGTATACTGCTGATGTCTTCCTCAGTGAAGACTGATGCAAAATACTCATTCAGTTCCTCTGCCATCTCCTTATCTCCCATTACAATTTCTCCAGCATCATTTTCTATCAGTCCTATATCTACTCTCACCTGTCTTTTACTCTTTATATACTTGAAAAAGCTTTTAGTATCCTCTTTGATATTATTTGCTAGCTTCCTTTCATAGTTAATCTTTTCCCTCTTAATGACCTTCTTAGTTTCCTTTTGTCAGGTTTTAAAAACTTCCCAATCCTCTGTCTTCCCACTAATTTTTGCTTCCTTGTATGCCCTCTCCTTTGCTTTAACTTTGGCTTTGACTTCCCTTGTCAACCACGGTTGCATCCTTTTTCCATTCGAAAATTTCTTCTTTTTTGGAATATACCTGTCTTGCACCTTCCTCACTTCTCGCATAAACTCCAGCCACTGCTGCTCTGCCGTCTTTCCCACCAGTGTCCCTTTCCAGTCAACTTTGGCCAGTTCCTCTCTCATGCCACTGTAATTTCCTTTACTCCACTGAAATACCAACACATCAGATTTCGGCTTCTCTTTTTCAAATTTCACAGTGAACTCAATCATGTTATGATCACTGCCTCCTAAGGGTTCCTTCACCTCAATCTCTCTAATCACCTCCAGTTCATTACACAATACCCAATCCAGTACAGCCAATCCCCTAGTGGGCTCATCAACAAGCTGTTCTAAAAAGCCATCTCGCAGACATTCTACAAATTCTCTCTCTTGAGATCCAGTGCCGACTTGATTTTCCCAATCCACTCGCATGTTAAAATCCCCCACAATTATCATAACACTGCCCTTCTGACAAGCCTTTTCTATTTCCCGTTGTAATTTGTAGTCCACATCACTGCAGCTGTTTGGAGGCCTATAAATAACTGCCATCAGGGTCCTTTTACCCATGATTTCTTAGCTCAACCCATAAAGATTCTGCACCTTCCGATCCTATATCACCTCTTTCTAATGATTTAATATCATTTCTTACCAATAAAGCCACGCCCTCCCCCCCCCCACCTACCTTCCTATCCTTCTGATACACCGTGTATCCTTGGACGTTCAGCTCCCAGAGACACACACCCTTTAGCCACCTCTCAGTGATGGCCACAATATCATACCTGTCAATCTGCAGCTGTACGACAAGATCATCCACCTTATTCCTTATGCTGCGTGCATTTAAGTATAACACCTTAAGACCAGTATTTGGTACTGTTCGCTTTGATTTCACTGCAACTTTATTGCACTGCAACTCATCCCAATGGCTACAAATTTGCCCCATCAACTGCCTGTCTTTCCTGACGTCTTTACTGCTCACTATCTTAGATTTATTTCTGTTTTCCCCTTCCTGCGCTCTGTCATTCCGGTTCCCATCCCCCTGCCAAATTAGTTTAAACCCTCCTTAACAGCTCTATTAAACTTTCCCGCCAGGATACTGGTCCCCTTCGGGTTCAGGTGCAACCTGTCCTTTTTGAACAGGTCATACTTCCCCCAGAAGAGATCCCAATCTCTCATGTCCTCATGAACAGAAGTGGTTCAGCTGACAACAAAGCCAATAAGATGCATTGTTTGTGCAGGTTTTTCCAGGCTGGCAGCTTAGAATACACTGGGCAACAAAGACTTTGCTTCCTGAACACTTTTGGGTGTATCTTATGGGTTGCTATTCATGAAAAATCAGCATGAAATTTTCCTATCACGCACCATGTTCTTGAAGTTGCCTGGATTTATTTCAATTTGAGTCAGAATAACTGATGCCATAATTAAGGAAGACATTTTGTTGGTCCACAAATCAAACAGGTCATCAATGACAGGCAATTTGAAGAACTTCTAGAGGGACTGGACAAAATCACATGGGAAGCATTCAAGGATGTAGTTGTAAGTTTTCTTGGCAACTACAGAGCACCAAACTACATACAGCTGGTTGACAACACGTTTCAAGCATTTAAAACCATGAAGTGTAACATGTCACTAAAGATTCATTTTCTGCACTCCCATTTAAGACTTCTTCCCTGCAAATCAGTGACGAGCATGGTGAAAGGTTTCACCAGGACATTGCGGTCATGGAGAAACAGTATCAGGGCAAGTGGAATCCATTGATGCTGGCTGATTATTGTCGGACACTTAAGCAAGAAGCCTCAGACAAGTGCAAATGAAAATCATCAACAAAACTTTTTTGAAGCTTAGTTGAACTATTGCAAACATCAGCACTGTCATTCAATTAAAGGTATTGTATTCAATAAAAGTTAATTTCTTGTTTCTCCAAATTGCAATGTGATACAAATATGCTGAAATTATATTTGTGTTCAGCTTCAAGCAGTCTATCATAAACTAAAAAAATTGAGGAAGCAGCACTCTTGGAAAAGGAATTTTATCCAGTGATATTTTTTCTTTTAAATGCTCCAGTGAAAGGAAAATGAAATGGCAATCATCTTGTGCAATTCCAATCTCCCCACCCAAATACAAATCTGCAGATTCAACCCAGTATCAAAGGTTTCACATGACATCCTGTTACCCATGGTCCTGGTGAGGACTGGCACAAAAGTATGTACTGCCAGTTATCAGCAAAACTATGCTGACATTCTATGCCAATGGAACAGCAGTCCACTTGGGTGGGGGGGGGGCAGTGGTTCAGCTTAGTATCCCTGAAGTCTCACTGTGCCAGCGACCCAGGTTCAATCCTAACCTTTAGCACTTTCTGTCCTGCGTTATCAAGTTCCCCTTGCAACTGCATGCATCTTCCCCAAGCTGCTCCAATTTCTTCTCACGTCCCAGTCACGTTGGCAAGCGGCCAGTGCAAACTGCCTATGGCACAGGGAATTGACGGCAATGTGAAGAGAGTAAATGGGATTAATGTAGTAGTGATCCTAATCATGCTGACATGCATATGGTGGGCTTATGGACCTATTTCTATGCCATAGAATTCGGTGTTTCTTTGGGAACTATTGAGCAAACCTAAACTGATAATAAATGCTCAAGATATTCAACAAGTCAGATAATATCTATGGAGAAAATACTTTTTTTTTCTAATTTCAAAACATTAAACTAATTCAAATGAAGACACAGGAGTCCGAAATGTGAATTGAACTTCAGGTTGACTTTAAGCAACGTGTGCATGTTTCACATGGTGACGTGATGACGTATGCAAATAATGTATTTTTACATAAAGCCCATAATTATTTTAATAAACAAGAATGCTTAATCAAACTATATAGGCACACACACAATTACTCAAATATTATTGAAATATTACATGCACAACACTCCTCCCTGCTTAGCTGTAAACTCCAACTCAACAGAGAATGCATCTCAACCATTTACACAGTATATTGTAGAATAATACTACAACGTACAGACATTCTCAGCATAGCAAATTTTAAATTGTCCCATTCAGGATTAAAGCTTTAAATTGTGTGGAGGATTTCTTACTCTTGTGCGATTATGTCTTTACTGACAAGGGAGAGGTCACTCTGCTCGGCAGGTGAGACTTGTGGGTGTGAAACAACCTCAGGTTCTGAAGCCTCCTCCGTGGAGGTTGTACAAGTTGACTCTGAGACTGCAGGAAATGGTTCTGATAGTAGTGGCCACATTTCCTCCTCTTCTAGCTGGTGCATTTCAATCTTGGGATGGTGCATTGAGCTCACTGGAGTGTTTTCTTAATCCTTCTTTTGCTCCCTTTACGATCTGATCTCTCCTCTTGGTTTCCTCATCCACAATATCATCTGACAAATCCCGCGCTTTCAGATTTCCATTGACTCCTTATCTACACATGTATAAAGATACAAAGTAAAAGTTTTGCCACCCAGACAGATGATTTTTCCTTTAAAAAAATGGATCCTTCTTTCAAATTTCCAACACCTGCAGTGTTTTGCTTTACAACTTCTAAACTGACAAACACTGGTCTAGGTATTACATCCAATGTTACTTTGATGCTTAAAAGAAGTCCCATTGCTAGGAGGAGATAGTAACCAATAATTGTCACCACACGTTAATGTTTATTTGGACCGTGCATGTCAACCAAATCAGAAGCCAAACTGAAGTCTTCATCTCTTAATAAATTTGTACTGTCATCACAGACGATGTGCTATGAAGCCCAACGTGAACTTGGTAACCAAAAATGAGACTTAATGGTTGGATGCTCACAATCTGTTCATTGTATAATGAAAACAGAAAATGTTGTAAACACTAAACAAGTCAGGCAGCAATTGTGAAAACACAGTTAAGTTTTCAGGCCTAGAGCCCCTTGATCATAACTGGAGCACACAAATTAGTTTTATGTAGCAGGGATTGTATTGATTAGCGTGGACAAAAGAAATATCTTTAGTAGAGGCAAGGTGAGCTAACCTGGTATTTAATATTGGATTAAACCTCTTGACAGTGCAATGTGTTGCAATTGGTAAAGCTGTGGTCCTGCCCAGCAGGTCAGCCTACACATATAAAGATATAAAAGTGAGGCAAATTGTTGATAGAAGAAACTGTAGTTGCTGGAATCTAAATGTTAACAATTCCTTTCCCAATGGGAACAAAAGGTGGTAGGTGGTGGGGAAAAAGAGAGGGGCTTGGTGAGGAGTCGAGAGGGGGTGGGGCTAGAGAGAGGAATAGGGCGGGGGGGAGAGAGAGGGTCAGGGGAGAGGGAGGGAGAGAGAGAGGGGTGGGGTTGAGAGAGAGAGAGGGGTGAGAGAGGGGGATGAGAGAGGGGGGCGAGAGAGGGGGAAGGGGGGTGAGAGAGGGGGCAAGGGGGGGCGAGAGAGAGAGATGGGCTTGAGACAGAGAGGGGTGGGCTTCAGAGAGAGAGAGAGAGAGAGAGAGAGTGGGGAGGGCTTGAGAGAGAGAGAGGGGTGGGCTTGAGAGAGAGAGGGGGGAGAGAGAGAGGTGAGGGGAGAGAGAATTGTTTAAAGATGCAGAGATAAATATTGAGTCGGGCAGGGCATGTTGCTGCTCCTTAAGCTTGCATTGTGCCTCACTTAAACACTGCAGTAAGCCACAGACAGAGAGGTCAGAGGGGGGGAAGAGGGATAGGAAATTAAATTGGCCAAGAACATCTAATCGCACCGATTATAACTCACTAACAAAACATTCCAGAAGAGGAGGAGTTAATGCCTCAACCAGAGAGGTAACAACACCTCAAGATGTTCGGGAGCAAGGACGGATAACCATGAAAGTGAAAAGATTGCAGTGCAGAACTAACGACAGTAGTGCTGGCCAGTCCGATGGGACCAGGTTGCTTTGCAGGCAAGGATGACTCATTTCCACAGAGGGAGGAAGGCCCCACCTCCGCTCCTGAAATTTGGTACCCATCAAAGGAGTCAGAATTCATGGGCTCAGCTCTCCTGTCGACTGCAACCCAATACATGGCTTTGGGTCAGCGGTCTGTACAAATAAAATGATTGAACAATTGACTTCCTCCTCGTTAAAAGCAGCAGTCCCAGCACAATGCCATCCTCTGTCCTGATCCAGGGCTCCAATTTCCTTGTTGGAATGGGCAGCGCTCCAAAATGTCAGTGTCAAACATGTTGAATGTTTCATATATCCTTGTGTGTTGTGCATTTCTATAATAGCCACTGATTAATCCACATCTGCATACGTCTTTACACAAGTATCAATATACAACATGCAACCTTGTGTCACGCACATTTAGTTACTTAGCGTAAACTGCACAAGTTTGTATAAGAAGTTGTTACATCAGCAATGCTGTGATTTCCCAGGTGAGTAGCAAGGTTGTTGGGGCACGGCTGCGTGTGTGGCCTGACGGAAGACATTCCTCATTGCAGCAGGCAATGACATCATTGCCCATTCAGCCACCCCCATGAAAGTCAGGAACAGCACAAGCTCTACAACTGGGTTGGGGCACCCACTGGCGGGTGCTGCTACAGTATTCAGGCAATCAGAGGGGGACTGCCCGTCCACATAACAATGTCTCGGAAACAAACCTCAGGGATCCCCAGCCCCAGCTCTTGTTTTTATTCCATTTTCTTTATACTTCACTCTGCACGCAAGTTTGAGCTGCTTATTTTTTTCTTTTGTCTGCCATTTTAAAAATTCCCTGTCTCTGATTCAAAGGTTCATTAATGCTCATTAACCCCCCCTCGCTCCCTCTCTTCTAATGGAATTCTAGAAGCATCAGGCACTAGGGTTTCTGCAGGGACGGGAGGTACCGCAGATGCTGGAAATCTAGAGCAATGCACACAAAATGCCAAAGGAGTTCAGCAGACTGGGCAGCATCTATGGTGGGGAATAAGCAGTCGACGTTTTGGGCCAAGACCCTTCCTCTGGCCTGGGGATTTTGTCCCAGAACTCCTAGGCAGCGAGAAGGTGGGGTGGGTGGAGTAAACCAGGTGGTAAATATGGACTGCTCATCTTGACCTCTTTGCATTGGCTTTCTCTGCAACAGTGTTCCAATGAGCCCACTGTTAGCGATGCCGCCTGATCTGCTAAGTATTTCCAGCTTTTAAAGCAACGGTCACAAACAAGAGAAAACCTGCAGGTGCTGGAAATCTGAGCAACACATACAAAACGCAAACACAAGGAAATCTGCAGATGCTGGAAATTCAAGCAACACACAAAGAAGTTGCTGGTGAACGCAGCAGGCCAGGCAGCATCTATAGGAGGAGGTACAGTTGACGTTTCTGGCCGAGATCCTTCGTCAGGACTAACTGAAGGAAGAACTAGCAAGAGATTTGAAAGTGGGAGGGGGAGGGGGAGATCTGAAATGATAGGGGAAGACAGGACGGGGAGGGATGGAGCCAAGAGCTGGACAGGTGATTGGCAAAAGGGATATGAGAGGATCATGGGACAGGAGGCCCAGGGAGAAAGAAAAGGGGGAGGGGGGAAAAAGCCCAGCAGAACACACACAAAATGCTGGAGGAACTCAGCAGGCCAGGCAGCGTCTATGGAAACAAGTATTGTCAACGTTTTGGCCTGAAACGTCAACTGTACTTGCCCCCCCCCCCACCCCCAACCCATAGACACTGCCTGGCCTGCTGAGTTCCTCCAGCATTTTGTGTTTAAAGCAACTGTCTTGCATTTCAAATTTCCAGCATTGAAATTTTCCTCTCCATTGCCCATAATCAACCCCTTTTGTTAAAAACTCCTCCAGACAGATCAGCTCTGATTAACAGGCATCCATCACTTTTTCCTAGACAGCAAATGTATTCCTTGGTCTGTACCTGATCACCACCATTCTTCTCAGCCTCTCCGCACCTCGTCTTCTCTGAAACCTGAAATACACTTGTTTGCTCACTGACACAAGGAAGTCTGCAGAACACTGGAAATCCACGCACAAAAGGCTGGAGGAACTCAGCAGGTCAGGCAGCATCTATGGAATTGAATAAACAGTCCTGAAGAAAGGTCCCAGCCTGAAACATTGACTATTTATTAATGTCCGTAGATGCTGCCTGACCTGCTGAGTTCCTCCAGCATTTGTGTGTTGTTTTTCAATTATCCAATTTTGATGAAAGGTCAAAATTGATTCTGTTTCTTTCTCTACAGATGCTGCCTGATCTGTTGAGCATTTTCAATTTTTTGTTTTCATTCCAGATTTCCAGTAGCTATAATCTTTTATAGTTCTTTTTTCAGTAATTGGTTTATTGTTGTGTGTACCTAGGCATAGTGATAATATTTGTTCTGCATGCCAGCCATACAGATACTGTAATTACAAATGGAAAAGCAAAAATAGAATACACAGAATCAGAATTATTATCACTGACATACATCATGAAATTTCATCTTTTGTGGCAGCAGCCCAATGCAGTACATAAAAATTACTATAGGGTCCAATAAGAAATATAAAAATAAATAAATAATGTGCCCTCCCCCCACCCCCAAAAGAAGAGAAAAATACTGAGGTGGTGTTCACAGACCTTTATAGTGTTACAGTTACAGAGAAAATGCACAGCAGGTAGGCAATAAATTGCAAGAGCCATGTGAGGTCAGAAGTTCACCTTTATCACTCCTTTTTCTGCTGCTATTTTTGGGCAACTTTGAATCAGGGCAAGCTACAGAACTGGATATGGACTCTTGTTTTTGGTTTTGTATTTTCGTTTGTTTTTTTTGTTGCCATTTGCACGAATTGTTTTGTGCGCATGGAGCGGGGATTGATATTTTTTTCTTTGAAAAGGTGCTATGGCTTTCTTTGTTTCATGGCTGTCTGTGGGGAAGACAAATCTCAGGTTGCGTACTGCATACATACCTTGAATCTTTTGAATCCTTTGAAGTCATCCATTTAAGAGTGCATCTATAAACACTGGTGAGAGGCCGGGGCCATGTGAATTTCCTTAGCCTTCTCAGGAAGTACTGGTGCTGGGGTGCTTTCTTGGCCATGTCGTCGACACCTCAGTTCAACAGGTTTGCCAATAACTAATGAAGTCACACATTTCAGAAAGGCACAGATTCAATCCCCAGTCTACGCCACAGTAGCTGAATTATCAGTGTTAACAGATACCCATGGATTAGAATCAGTTTCGATTGCCACATTGGCACACCATCCAGAGTTTAAATTGGGTATGTGTCTGGATGTCAGGATTCGATTTGATTTCTCTTGGAAGAAGTGAGTCTCTGGAATTCCATGCCACAGAGAGTTGTGCAGACTGGATTATTAGGAATAATTAAAAAGAGGAAGAAGAAATATTTTGAAAGATTAGGGCACTAAAGGCTTTGTGGAACCAAAACACAAGAAGAGATCAGCCATGATCATCAGTGTTGGTTTGAGGAGCTGAGTGTCCTGTTTCTCTTCTAGTGTTCTTGCCCTGTGGTCTGATGGAACTCTAGGCTTGGACGCGGAGTCAGGTCACTTGGTTAATATCAGAATGCTATCCATAACACAGAGTCAATTTCCAAGACGAGAGAATACAAGGCAAAGTAGTTGGTTGTAATTATTTATTGCATATAGACATCCCTGGCACTGTTGACACGTGCTGTCTACTCTTTAATTGCCTTCGTACTGGGGAGTCAGTGAGGAGTCAACCACATTGTTAGGTCTGGATTCACAACCGGCCTGAGCAGGTAAAGGATGGTAAATTTACTTCATTTAAGGATATTAAATGAACAGACATTTTACAACAATCCAATGGTTTCATGGTTAGTTACTGAAACTAGCTTTCTCTTTGATGAAACAGATCTATTTGACTATTTAAATCTAAATTCCCCAAATGACACAGTGCAATTAAAATTCACGTCCAGAATTCCAGCTATTTCTGTGCCCCTACCACACTAGTGGGAAAATAAATAATTTATACATAATTTAGCACATAGGCCCATTGTGGCTTAAAAATTAGCTTCCTAAAGTAAAAAGAGAGTGCAGAAAATACTCAACTGGTCAGGCAAGCACTGTGAAGAGGGAACATTGCAGTTTAACGAACATTTAGTAGACCTGGTCAGTTCTGACACAAACCGGAAAGGTTGGTTATCTGAATTTGTTGGCTTTGTTTCACGTCAATGACCTCTCTGCAGAAATCACGAAGAGTTAGAATTAGTAAAGGGAGATAAACGTATCTCAAGTTGCAGAGAATGGGGACAGCAGAGAGAACAAAAGGATTATCTGTGGTTGGGTGGGGATCAAGAGAAAAATGGATGATATAAATCATTGCAGCTGAGAGGTGCTGGTTAAGGCTTAGTAATAGCAGAACCTGGAGCAATTTCAATTCATTTAGCTGTTTTGCTTACTTAGCCCTTACTTCGTGTCACTTTTATACAACCTGACTAGTTAGTTACATTTCGAACCTTCTTTTTACACTCCTCCTAATCTTGTAACTTCTAGCTTCTGAGTCCTCAGTGTTCAAAACTCTGTGCATCTCTACATTCCATCAGTAGATTACAGCCTCAAAACTGAGAAAGTCCCTCCTCCCGCATTATCACATTCCTACAATTTATAGCCTTGTCAGCACCATAACACTTTTGGCTTTTCTATCTCATCCTCAATGGAATCCTCCGTATTGACTTTTAACTCTTTACCAAGATTTCTCAATTGAAAAGAAAATGCAGCCAGCTTGAAGCAGTTTGCAAGGTGTTAATATTTAAACAGCCTTTTACGGTACAAGCAAAACAGAAATTAGAACTGCATATCATTGATGTGGAATGGCATTTACAAAATTTACTTAGATATAAGCTTTAGTCTCCTGAAGTTAATAGTTTCACTGGCTTAATGAGATCTGCTAAATTTTGCCTTAATGCATTTCATCCACTGCTGCTGGATGGGAGTAAGAGACATAACAGGGGAAGTGGGACGATACAGTAGTATTCCGTTTTCTTCAATTATAATTTTAAATTTACAGTAAGATAGTGGTTGAGGGGGAGATAGAGCATCATTAAAAGAAAACTGTCTAAAAAATACATTTTGCCTTTGTGAGGTTTTACAGAAAAATGAACCTGGACTTTCAAAGGAATGTTTCTAATACAGATATTACCATTTTTGCTGCAGATACAACGAATATTTTTAAAAATCCTATTTTCAGACAAGAGCAGCTACAAACAGCAAAAATAATCCCAAGTCTTGAATACATTAATTCTTCCATCACTTTAACACTTTCATGACTGACGTTAGTAGGAACAAAAAGCAGGAGAGAAGCAAGAGGTGCTTCGGACTCACAAACATCCATTTTACATTAATCCACAAAGTCAAAAGCACCTCAAGGTCATTGTGTTCAAAGTTAAAACTGCGGCGTTTGGAACTTGATAACCTTTGCTCAGTCAATGCATTCAGTGCACGTCTGAGGGATCTCCGGAGTTGCTGCCCTGACATTATAACCAAGAATGGCACAGGAAGCAGTCTTCAAAGCACTGACCTGATCTCACTTTGGAATCAAGTTAACAAAATGGGAGCTGACAGCACTGCAGGAGAGTACACAAATCAATCAAAGCACTCTCAACTTACTGCAGCACAGCACTATTTAAAAGTTGATGACCGCAGCTCTGGAAGGAAACAGGACAGAGTCTTGGCTCTGTTAATGCAATATGATTTGTAATCTCCAGGTAATGGTGGCATGGTTGAAGTGGTGGGAGGAGGGTGGGGAGAGACAATAAAATCATCTGATTGCGCTGTGGAGCTGCCAGGAGCGATCTTTTTTCCCCTGATAATCACAGTATCTGATGGGCACTCTGAAGTAATTGCTTAACCTTTGCCTCAAATAATGGCCAACCCCAGTGGGCCAAAGTGGCCCCAGGTTTTGCTTTGTTCCAGTGTGCAGTGAGCCAGCCTCAAACACAGCAGTGAAGTGGACGTAATTCTGCTCCCTGCTACCCCACCTCCAACAATGATTCTTGATCCCTTTTCTAATTCCCATCCTCTCTGAAGCTTCAACACTTACAGTCACACAGGCTCCATAGCGCACCAAGTCTGTGCCGACCATCAAGCACCCCACCTACACTAACCCCATTTTACCTTAAACACAAGAGATACCACAGATGCCAGAAATCTATAGGAACACACGCGAAATACTGCAGGAACTCAGCATCTATGGAAAAGAGTAAAGAGTTGTCTTTTGAGGCCAAGACCTTTTGTTGCTTGACTTGCTGAGTTCCTCCAGCATTTTGTCTATGTTAATCCCATTTTCTTCTCCCCAATTTCAATCAACACCTCCCAGATTCCACGACTCACATATACAGAAAAGGCAGTTTACAATGACCAATAAACCTGCCAACCTTCTGCCTTCGCCCACTCTCCCCTTTTGTTTTATAAGCCCCTTGATATCTCCTCTGAATATTCCATTACTCTCCTTTGATATCTCTTTCTCGCTCTGCCTCCTCCTCCCCCCACCCCCCACCCCCAAGGCTGGTGTTTTCTCTCACCGCCAGGAAAACCAAGAGGCATTCAGAAAGGCATGTTAAATGCTGCTGCACATGCCCCAGGGTCTGGAAGCACACCAGGCACCAGGTTTACCATCCTACAGGAACATGCTGCATCCGTCGTTTGAAAGCACGCAATAGGATTTTAGAAGTTAGGATCAGGATTCTCTGAGTTGTAACTATATCTATCTATCTATATCTATATATCTATCTATATATATATCTATATATGTATATATATATATAAAAAGTCCTTCATTTACCATCAAAAAACACTTGTGATCATGGTGAAACTTTTGCCTGTTCAGGTGAAAGACAGAAGTCCGTTTAGTGTCATAACCAAATTCATTGCTTAAGGACACCAACAAAACAGAGTACCTCATTATTTACCTTATTGGTATTTGAGGAGCTCGCCTCTTATGAATTGGTTGTCACGTTTGCCTGCATAACAGCAGCCACACTCAAAGTAATGGAGTGCCTTTGCCAAGGAGGTGAATGTTAATGTATTTCAAAGGACAGAAGGAATTATCCAAAAATAAATCATTTGAACAAGGAAGTACAGTGGTATGCAAAAGTTTGGGCACCCCGGTCACCCCGGGCACCCCGGTCACCCCGGTCTGTTACTGTGAATAGCTAAGCGAGTAAAAGATGACTTGATTTCCAAAAGGCATTAAGTTAAAGATGACACATTTCTTTAATATTTTAAGCAAGATTACTTTTTTTATTTCCATCTTTTACAGTTTCAAAGTAACAAAAAAGGGAAAGGGCTCAAAGCAAAAGTTTGGGTACCCTGCATGGTCAGTATTTAGTAATATCCCCTTTGGCAAGTACCACAGCTTGTAAACACTTTCTGTAGCTAGCTAAGAGTCTTTCAATTCTTGTTTGGGGGATTTTCACCTATTTTTCCTTGCAAAAGGCTTCTAGTTCTGTGAGATTCTTGGGCTGTCTCGCATGCACTGCTCTTTTGAGGTCTATCCACAGATTTTCCATGATGTTTAGGTCGGGGACTGTGAAAGCCATGGCAAAACCTTCAGCTTGCGCCTCTTGAGGTAGTCCACTGTGGATTTTGAAGTGTGTTTAGGATCATTATCCTGTTGTAGAAGCCATCCTCTTTTCATCTTCAGCTTTTTTCTCCAAAGACGGTGTGATGTTTGCTTCCAGAATTTGCAGGTATTTAATTGAATTCATTCTTCCCTCTACCAGTGAAATGTTCCCCATGCCACTGGCTGCAACACAAGCCCAAAGCATGATCGATCCACCCCCGTGCTTAACAGTTGGAGAGGTGTTCTTTTCATGAAATTCTGCACCCTTTTTTCTCCAGACATACAGTACCTTTGCTCATTGTGGCCAAGAAGTTCTATTTTAACTTTATCAGTCCACAGGATTTGTTTCCAAAATGCATCAGGCTTGTTTAGATGTTCCTTTGCAAACTTCTGACGCTGAATTTTGTGGTGAGGATGCAGGGAAGGTTTTCTTCTGATGACTCTTCCATGAAGGTCATATTTGTGCGGGTGTCGCTGTACAGTAGAACAGTGCACCACCACTCCACAGTCTGCTAAATCTTCCTGAAGGTCTTTTGCAGTCAAACGGGGGTTTTGATTTGCCTTTCTAGCAATTCTACGAGCAGTTCTCTCGGAAAGTTTTCTTGGCCTTCCAGATCTCAATTTGACCTCCACCATTCCTGTTAACTGCCATTTCTTAATTACATTACGAATTGAGGAAACGGCTACCTGAAAACGCTTTGCTATCTTCTTATAGCCTTCTCCTGCTTTGTGGGCATCATTTATTTTAATTTTCAGAGTCATAGGCAGCTGCTTAGAGGAGCCCATGGCTGCTAATTGTTGGGACAAGGTTTGAGGAGTCAGGGTATTTATAAAGCTTTGAAATTTGCATCACCTGGCCTTTCCTAACAATGACTGTGAACAAGCCACAGCTCTAACAAGCTAATTAAGATCTATGACCTTGGTAAAAGTTATCTGAGAGCTCAAATCTCTTGGAGTGCCTAAACTTTTGCATAGTGCTCCTTTCTTTTTTTTCACTCTAAAATTGTAGAAAACAAAAATAGTACACTAATCTTGCTTAAAATGTTGAAAAGAATGTTTCATCTTTAACTTTATGACTTTTGGAGATCAGTTCATCTCCTACTCAACTACTCACAGTAACAGCAATTTTGATCAGGGTGCCCAAACGTTTGCACACCATTGTACAGGAATGCTGATTAAACTATTAAAAAAAAGATTCTTTCTCTCAGCGAACTATTTTTGCTGCGTTTTTTTAATGTTGAAATGGAGCAGCAATATCCACACAGGGACATCACCCAAATAAGCAATGGGATAAAAGAGCAGAATTTGATTCTTTTAGTAATAATAGACAAAGGATTAACACTGGGCAGAGCAGTAAATAACTTCCCAATTGCAGCTATAGGAAATTTCACTCTTCCAGAAAAGTAGAGGACCTCAGTTTAGAAGTCACATTCTGACAGAGCAGAACTCCCGCAAAACTTCACTGAGGCACCAGATTCTGTGTTCTGGTCCATGACCTGCTGCTCAGAGGAGACAGTGCCACCAGTGAACCTAAACTATACTAGAAGATGGAGATACAAGAGACTGCAGATGTTGAGATCTGCAGCAACAATCTGCTGGAGGAACGCAGTGGATCGAGCAGCATTTGTAGCAGGAATTCTCAGGATCTTAGTGCCAAAGCCGAAGAATTTCACATCCAACCTGGGCCATGTCCACCAATAAAAAAAAACTTTTAAGTATACTGAGGTTCTCACCTCCATATTCATCTAAGGGTTTCTGAGCCTGCAAACTGTGGTAAACAGCCAATGGCCTTCCAATTGAAACAGATGATCATGCCTGAGCGCTGCACACTGGCGCCCTACAAGGTCTAAGAGTACATACTCCACAATGTAATAGGACTGACTGCAATTTTTGCCGTTGCATGTTTTTCACCATCTCTATTATGAAACAAAGCATTTCAGTCTTTTAAGAAATAATGCTCCTTCCAGAATGAGGTTAACCTGTTGCAGTTTGGAAGTCAGATGTCAGAGATCTGAGCCCATACTCTGTGATGCAGGGAGGGGTGGGGGGTGGAGGGGGTGGGCTCCATTTCTGGTCTCCTTCAACATTAAACTAAAACACCTACACAAAAAAATGGTGCAATGCTGAAACCTTTGAAAAGTACGAGCAAAGAGGTACAGATGAATGATTTTGACATTCTCAGTATTCACGTAATACAAGGAATGTAAACACAAGGCAAGTTTAGACTTATCAAAGTGTTTTCTAATAATCTGCATCCAGAAGTAGGCATTAGTCACTTTACTCACAGAGACCTATTCATTGCATTACACTTACTCATGACTGGGAAATCCTTAATTACAGAGTGACAACAATTTAATTAAAAACTTATCCCCCACTGAGCATTAACTTTTGGATATCCAACTTGGGAAGAAAATAATTGTGTTGACAGTTCTAGTATGAGGTATTAGTGGGTGGTTGAATGTTGTCCTCAGTACCCATACACCAAAGAGAAGAATAGATCCATTCTGTGAGAACTACTGGAAGGTGAACCCATTGGGGCAGGTTTGGGCTAGGCTCTGGTGGCTGTTCCCACTCTTCCTCTACAGCAACTTGAAATCCGGGATCGATGCATGAAAATGACAGACAGCTGCCAATGCTTGCAGAGTTCACACAACACACGCATTGTGTTGTCAGGGCCATCATAGACTGGGGAGGAGGTGGTAGAGTGGAGAAATGGGTGACAGTGGGGGAAAAAAACTGTATGCAAAACTCAAATTGCTGTTATTTGGAGTTATAGATTCATGAAAACAGACCCAACTGGTCCATGCTAACCAAGATCCACGTTTAAGTTGGTCGCATTTTCTCCCCTCTGAATTCCTTGAAACCATGCAACTGTCAAGGTCCATCTTAATGTTGTTAATATACCTGCCCCAAAGACTTCGACTGGTAGGTCATTTCATACACTGGGTGAAAATGTTGCCCCAAACATTTCTATTAAACCTCTCCCTGCTCACCTTACTCCTATGCCCCTCACAGTTTCATAGAACTCTGATTCACTGAGCTGGTGGAAGAGTGTTTCAGATAAAGGCATGGGAACTTCAGTAAGAAATACAATGGAAAGAAGAGGAAGGGCAAATCAAATGAAGAGCACTGACACTCTCTGTGATGTTTCTCATTTTGTAGTGCTACACTGATTCACTCGTCTTGGCTCAGCTCAGTGCTTATGGATATCCAATTTCAAAGTTTTAGGAATCCTGTGACATTATCGGGGATTGCAAAGCTCAGAGATGGTGAAATTCACCACAGACATAGGCGGAGGTGCAGTCATGATGGCAGTAAATTGCAACTCCTTTGCACTCATATACAAAAATAGCTAATTTTTCTACCTTTGATGTCTTTCCTTTTCCGGGTGGATGGGGTTCTGTTGAAGATCCTGACCTGGAGTTGCACTCAGACTCCAGTTCCTTGCAGTGGCGGGACCCACTCCCCGGGACTCATGGCCGGCCGCTTTTCGATATCCCAAGTATGTGGCCTAGAAGATGAACACGCCTTCAGGGTTCCGAGGTTTTGCTGCCCTGTGGAAGGGATGATTCTAAGCAGATGCCACAAACGAAGCACCACGGGAGAGAATGGAATTTCAGGAACAGTGGATCAGCTGTCAAGAGGCTGTGTACTCAGTGAGTTGTGCTCTTTCTCTCTCCTTCACAAGTGATCCCTGAATCACAGAACTCGGGAGGAAAAAAGTGGTATGATTGACGTTAAACACCGTAAATCAGCGAGTTGCTTTGTTATGACTTCCCTCTCACTGTGAAAGGGGATACCTCTTTTTTCCCTTCATATCAATGAGAGACAGAGAGAGACATGTCGAATTGTTGGATGAACGATTCATAAAGATCATGTTTTTATCAGGGGCCTTGCTATTGCAGGCTTGGAGGGTGGAGGGTGCTGATGCTTTCTGGCAAATGTGAGTGGGGGTGGGGGAGGATCGTTGCTTTGCTGCTGCTTGTGTGTGGGAGGGGGAATGGGGGGCTTTGGGGTTCTAACGTTTTAACTGTCACTCATTCTTTGGGGCACTCTTCTATTTTTGTGGATGGCTGCAAAGAAAAAGAATTTCAGGATGTATTTCAGGGCTATGGGTAACCCTAGGTAACTTCTAAGGTAAGGACATGTTCAGCACAGCTTTGTGGGCCAAAGGGCCTGTATTGTGCTGCAGGTTTTCTATGTTTCTATGCATATTGCATACATTTCTCTGCTATTGAATGGAAGTATTGAGAAGAAGTGGTCCCTGGTGAAGATAGTAGCAACCCTGAGGTGAAAGCTCAGGTGGAGTGGATTTAGTGGGTGGGACCTACTGTCGATCATTACTGCTTTCACACAGTTTAATTATGGTTCTGTGAGACCAGTTTGCACAATACAGCCTGGGGCTGCTTCAATTCTGGCAGCAGAGTTAGAGAGAGTGAGCCAACCTTGGATGCGTGTGTATTCAAGTCAGCTAAACTGACAGTATAAGGAGAAAATGCTAATCTGCAGTGGGGCAGGTTTTGTAGTGAAATCTGGTATTAAACTGAAGCTTCTTTATCAATTCTATGGACTAAATCAAATAAAATTAGACAAAACAAAACCACTGCAGGACAAACCCAGTGGGTCAGGCATCATCTGTAGAGGGAAGTGAATAGTCAATGCTATGGGTCAAGACTCTTTCTTGCCAGTATCTTACGTGTAACCATCAACCTATAGCATTGACATAAACTATACTGGACACCAAATCTTTTTCAGAAGTGTTTCTTCCTCAGAATTTTTTTTGTTTACGCTAGGCTGATTGAAGCTGAACACAAACATAGTTTCAGACTACCTTTATCATGTAGGAATTTGGAGAAACAAGAAATTAACTTATTGAATCTAATGTGTTTAATTGTATAAGGATGCTGACGTGCTGCAATAGTTTAACTAAGCTACAAATGTTTTGTTGATGATTTTCATTTGTACTCAATGTCTGAGGCTTTTTCGTTTAAGTGTCCAACAATAATCAGCCAGCACTGATGGATTCCAGTTACCCTGATTCCGTTTCTCCATGACTGCAATGTCCCGGTGAAACCTTTCACCATGCTTGTCACTGACTGTGCCAAGATTTGCAGGGAAGAAGTGCAGAATGCAGAAAATGAATCTTTAGTGACATATTGCACTTCATGGTTTTGTATGCTTGAAGCATGCTGTCAACCAGCTGCATGTAGGTTGGTGGTCTGTAGATGCCAAGAAATTTTTCAACAACATCCTTGAATGCCTTCCATGTGATTTTCTTCAGTTCCACTAGAAGTTCTTCAAATTGTCTGTAATTTGTGACCTGTTTGATTTGTGGGCCAACAAAAATGTCTTCCTTACTCATGGCATCAGTTATTCTGACTTCAATTATGGATTGAAATAATTTTTTTTTAGGCAGCCGTTAGTCTCACGAGACCATGGATTTGCACCTTGGAAAGTTTCCAGGGTGCAGGCCTGGGCAAGGTTGTATGGAAGACCGGCAGTTGCCCATGCTGCAAGTCTCCCCTCTCCACGCCACCGATGTTATCCAAGGGAAGGGCACTAGGACCCATACAGCTTGGCACCTGTGTCGTCGCAGAGCAATGTGTGGTTAAGTGCCTTGCTCAAGGACACACACACTGCCTCTGCCAAGGCTCAAACTAGCAACCTTCAAGTCACTAGACGAACGCCTTAACCACTTGGCCACACGCCAACACAAATAACAAATATAGGCAATATTGAAAAAATGGTGTACGGTAGGGAAATCTCATGGTGATTTTGATGATCAGCAGCCCAAAATCCATTAGATACACCCAAAGTGTTCAGGAAGCAAAATCCTTATTGTCCTGTGTTATCTGACTACTGTCAGATAGTAGTGGTAACCTGCTGTGTTTCTAAAACGGCTGCAACGCTTCCAACAACAGTTTCATTACTTGTAAGATGCTTCCGGATCTCCTGAAGTATGCTGCGTGAAGAGCAAGTTCTTCTGTTTCTTTTCTTTGAAGGTGCAAGAGCTTGTCACGGAGTGAGAACGTTCAGATTCCACAGTGTCAATGCCAGGAGCAGGGTATGTTGCTTCCTAGAACCAACTAATATCAGCAAAGCCTATTTTGGCCTCTGGTCAGTTTAGTAGAAAGGTCAAAATGAACTAAACAGCAGAGTAGAGGGTGCGGCCTGCCCTGCTTCCGAGCCAAAGTGCACTCAATGGTGAGACCAACCCCGCTGTTTGCCTGAGAATCTCCACAAGCTGTTGGCACATTCAGTCATACACGGATGCCCTTTTAAAATGAACTATAGATGGACACAGACCAACAGACTGCCAGTAAGCTACAGGTGGACACAAATTGCAGAGGGAAGTGAATTCAGCAGAGACTATCACACAAAACAGCCTCCCTCCACTGGCTCTCTCTACACTTCCTGCTGCATTAGAAAAACAGCCAATATAATCAAGACCACCACCTTACCTCTCACACCCCACCACCTTGCTAATCCTCTCTTCCTTCCTCTGCCAACAGGCTGAAGTCACAAAAGCTTAAGAAAATGTACCATAAAGCTCAAAGACAGTTTCTATGCCACTGTACTGGGACTTGTGAACAGACCTCTTACACAATAAAGACAAAGCCTTGGTCTACCTCGCCATGGCCCTTGCACCCTAGTTGTCTACCTGCACTGCACTTTCACTGGAACTCTACATTCTGTATTCTGTTTATTTTCCTTTGGTCCTATTGTAATGTACACGTCTGGAATTATCTCACTGGACGGCATGCAAACAAAGATTTTCACAGCATCGCAGTACATGACAATAATAAACCAATTCCCAATGTTGGCTGAGCACTGAGTCGTCAGCATACTGCTCCTAAAGTGCACCTGGCACCATAATGAAATACCAACTAGACTTCCACGTGAAGTTTGCCCATAAAAATAGTGTCAGCCCTCCACTGTGGAAAACCAGCAGCGGTAAAAAGAAACCTGGAAGAACTCAGTTGGTAGAGCAGCATGTGAAGGACAAAATAATTGTCAGTCAAAACCCCTGCATCAGGAGACCTTCCACCCAAAATATCAACAATCCTTTTCCATCCACAGATTGTTTATTGCTCGAGATTCCTCTAGTGTCTCCATGTAGGAAAACCACCCAGCTTTTATTTCATCTGAACGCTACAGAAACAAGACTTGGGCAATTTTTATGACGAGTAGCAGTGTCCTTCTGAAAACTCATCCCGTCAGCAAGGCCAATGAGTGCTGCAGAATATTTGGCAGGGGCAGGCATCACAGACAAGGCCGATACAGGTCTAACCCCAATTCCACAGACTACAGAAGGTCACCAGAAGCACAACTGAGAGAGCAGACTTAGACCAACTTAATCCTGAGTGTTGAATCCATGACCCAAATGACTGGTGCTTCTGTTGGGAAGATGAAATTCAACACAGCAATGGAACCTGGTTCCTTTTGATCTAAACAAGTCAATAGCATTACAAACAATTGCCCTCACTAACTCAGCAGAGGTAAATTTTCACTCTCTGCTCCAAGCTTTTATTTTTCAGCATTCTCGGTATGTTACTTGAGGGAGAGTTACCATGCCTACATGATTGTTAATTATCTGGGTGAGATCATGCTAATATTCTCCTTGGAGCAACTTAATTTGACTCTGCTCTGTTTGACACCAAAGGATTAGACAGCTTGGTTGATCTGATACTACAAAGAAAATAGGCACTTCCTCTTAGACCCTGGGAGGTAGTTAATAACCTCTGAGATAATCAGTGTCCTGGACACCAACAAAGGAATTCATTGTATAAGAGAGTGCTTGTCCCGGACACAAATACAATAAGTAGCACAGAAAATAGGGCAATTGCAATGGTGCTGATCAGTCACGTGATTAGAACTTTCAGGATCACTCTATGACAATGGTGAATTGTTACTGTCCAAATGAAAGACTGGGAATTAACAATGGTATGGAAAGCGTGGTTCTTCATGCCCAGATTGGGCAAAGTTCCCTCCAGAGCTGTCATAATGGCTTAGGATAACCAGGCTGTCAACAACCCCTACCCCCCACCCCACCACACACACACACACAAACCTGATCTGAATAAGAAAGAGTGCTACACATGTCGACAAAGCCTAGGAACAGCAGGAACCCGGATGTCTAATATCTCATGGCTGCACAGAAAACTGTGCTGGCAAAGGCCAAGTTGAAAGGTGGGTACAATTGGACGTGACCTCTCTCCTGCAGAGCCCACAACATTAACCATACCAATTTTCAGATGACCACATGGGAGAGGCACTGTCAAGTTAGATCACTGTCAAATCCCAGTGATTCAGTCATAGGATCTGCCATTTTGCCCAATAAGCCAGATCTGTCATCGTTTCAGCCACAGTAAGTATACTTAAGAAAAAATCTTCAAGTATTGTTCTTCCTCCAATTACTTTCATAGCCTCATTCCCCAACAAGTAAGGACTGTCCCTGGGTAATGAACAGGTTCCATTTTCATAAACGTCCATAAGGCAGAAAATACACACAAAAAAAATCACTCCATACAGTAACTGCAACTCCACAGTATTGTAATGAAAAGCAGTAAAGTACCGATAAGAAAGAAGCATCACTAAAAGTGAGAGGGGGGGGAGAGAGAGAGAGTGAGAGAGCGAGAAAAAACTAGTTCTGTCATTCATAGGAACAAACTCATAAATGCACACCGATACTTTGAGTTTAATATTACAGCAGCTGAATTGTATGCACAAGTGTCCATAACTTGGCCACTTGTGACCTGGGAACAGCCTGTATATTCTTCTTAAACACTCCAGCTCATAGCAAAACAACAGCTTTCTGGGTCAGAGATAGTGTGACAGAGAAAATGCATGGCTTAAGAACACAAGCCTTAGAAACTGGTCATACAGGCTCTGAAATCTCGTTCATTACTCAGCAACATCATGACTGAATTTCCTCCTCGAATCCAGTTTTTCCACCCAATGCCTCATCACACTGATGAAACTCCTTTCAAAAGTTCTACTTAATTCAGAAACAAAGGTTCTGAACTTAAAGAGGGGTAACTTTGAAGGTATGAGACATGAATTAGCTAAGATAGACTGGCAAATGACACTTCAAGGATTGACGGTGGATATGCAATGGCAGGCATTTAAAGGTTGCATGGATGAACTACAACAATTGTTCATCCCAGTTTGGCAAAAGAATAAATCAAGGAAGGTAGTGCACCCGTGGCTGACAAGAGAAATTAGGGATAGTATCAATTCCAAAGAAGTAGCATACAAATTAGCCAGAGAAAGTGGCTCACCTGAGGACTGGGAGAAATTCAGAGTTCAGCAGAGGAGGACAAAGGGCTTAATTAGGAAGGGGAAAAAAGATTATGAGAGAAAACTGGCAGAGAACATAAAAACGGACTGTAAAAGCTTTTATAGATATGTAAAAAGGAAAAGACTGATAAAGACAAATGTAGGTCCCCTGCAAACAGAAACAGGTGAATTGATTATGGGGAGCAAGGATATGGCAGACCAATTGAATAATTACTTTGGTTCTGTCTTCACTAAGGAGGACATAAATAATCTTCCAGAAATAGTAAGGGACAGAGGGTCCAGTGAGATGGAGGAACTGAGCGAAATACATGTTAGTAGGGAAGTGGTGTTAGGTAAATTGAAGGGATTGAAGGCAGATAAATCCCCAGGGCCAGATGGTCTGCATCCCAGAGTGCTTAAGGAAGTGGCCCAAGAAATAATGGATGCATTAGTGATAATTTTTCAAAACTCGTTAGATTCTGGACTAGTTCCTGAGGATTGGAGGGTGGCTAATGTAACCCCACTTTTTAAAAAAGGAGGGAGAGAGAAACCGGGGAATTATAGGCCGGTTAGCCTAACGTCGGTGGTGGGGAAACTGCTGGAGTCAGTTATCAAGGATGTGATAACAGCACATTTGGAAAGCGGTGAAATGATCGGACAAAGTCAGCATGGATTTGTGAAAGGAAAATCATGTCTGACGAATCTCATAGAATTTTTTGAGGATGTAACTAGTAGAGTGGATAGGGGAGAACCAGTGGATGTGGTATATTTGGATTTTCAAAAGGCTTTTGACAAGGTCCCACACAGGAGATTAGTGTGCAAACTTAAAGCACATGGTATTGGGGGTAAGGTATTGGTGTGGGTGGAGAATTGGTTAGCAGACAGGAAGCAAAGAGTGGGAATAAACGGGACCTTTTCAGAATGGCAGGCGGTGACTAGTGGGGTACCGCAAGGCTCAGTGCTGGGACCCCAGTTGTTTACAATATATATTAATGACTTGGATGAGGGAATTAAATGCAGCATCTCCAAGTTTGCGGATGACACGAAGCTGGGTGGCAGTGTTAGCAGTGAGGAGGATGCTAAGAGGATGCAGGGTGACTTGGATAGGTTGGGTGAGTGGGCAAACTCATGGCAGATGCAATTTAATGTGGATAAATGTGAAGTTATCCACTTTGGTGGCAAAAATAGGAAAACAGATTATTATCTGAATGGTGGCCGATTAGGAAAAGGGGAGGTGCAACGAGACCTGGGTGTCATTATACACCAGTCATTGAAAGTGGGCATGCAGGTACAGCAGGCGGTGAAAAAGGCGAACGGTATGCTGGCATTTATAGCGAGAGGATTCGAGTACAGGAGCAGGGAGGTACTACTGCAGTTGTACAAGGCCTTGGTGAGACCACACCTGGAGTATTGTGTGCAGTTTTGGTCCCCTAATCTGAGGAAAGACATCCTTGCCATAGAGGGAGTACAAAGAAGGTTCACCAGATTGATTCCTGGGATGGCAGGTCTTTCATATGAAGAAAGACTGGATGAACTGGGCTTGTACTCGTTGGAATTTAGAAGATTGAGGGGGGATCTGATTGAAACGTATAAGATCCTAAAGGGATTGGACAGGCTAGATGCGGGAAGATTGTTCCCGATGTTGGGGAGGTCTAGAACGAGGGGTCACAGTTTGAGGATAGAGGGGAAGCCTTTTAGGACCGAGGTTAGGAAAAACTTCTTCACACAGAGAGTGGTGAATCTGTGGAATTCTCTGCCACAGCAAACTGTTGAGGCCAGTTCATTAGCTATGTTTAAAAGGAAGTTAGATATGGCCCTTGTGGCTACAGGGGTCACGGGGTATGGAGGGAAGGCTGGGTTCTGAGTTGGATGATCAGCCATGATCATAATAAATGGCGGTGCAGGCTCGAAGGGCCGAATGGCCTACTCCTGCACCTATTTTCTATGTTTCTATGTTTCTATAACTGTAGAATCTTCCAAGATGGAAGAAAGACTGAGCTTACAATGCTTTCCAATCCATTTAGTCCCACGCTCCCACGTGTGAATGAGTAAGATCTATCGGCAGCACTTTAAAAAAATATCTTGGCTCTCACTCGTACTTCTTGATTAGCAAAGGTCACTTTTAACTCTTCCTTAAAATGAACAGATAATTAGGCTGACTGGAAAATAGACACCCAAAGTCAATATTAGCATTCCAATACTTTTCATTATGCTCTGAAAACTGTGGTTCCTCTTTAATGGATGAGATAGCACACAGCATAAAGAATCGAGGAAGGAAGATGTGAGAAAAAGTGCTCCTTAAAAGCCAAATAAGAGAAACTTCCACAAACAGCAAACGGAGCCTTCAGTTCTCAAGTTACTAAGTTCGTTCAACTTGTCTCCTTGAAGAACCTCTTAAAATATAGCATCCTGACCAAGTTTTATTCACCATTTCTGATGCCATTTCCTTTGGCTCAGTATCAATGATGTGCTCTGATTGTGGTCTTCAACACGAAAGCTTCTTTTGAGGCTTCTGAACCCTCAGTACGGTGCAAGGAATTCGCTTTAATTTTGCAAAATGAGCACACGGAAAAAAAACTGAATTAGCTCGTCCTTACAAACCTGGCCAATTGTCATTTTCACTGTTTCAAAAACAGGAGACACCCACTCTAAATGATTAAGTTGTTTCACGGGCAACAGTTCAAAAATCCCCCATTTTATATTTTGCCTAGGAATAAAAAGCAACCTCCCCCTTCGCACCCAACTGCCACTCTCTCCATGAATTGCATCTTTTGAATGGGTTCCATTGTCTGAATCATTCCTTCATGCCTTCTCCACATTTATAGTCGCCCACCTGGGACCAAATGTGCTGAAACTGAGTCAGCTCTGCACCCTGCACCCCTACTTCACTCAGGAGTCCCACAGAGAGGCATACAGAGGAATTGATCCCAGATTTTAGAGGTGCTCTTAACCCCCTGCCCCCCAAAAAAACAATGAGACTGAGTAGAGGAAGGAGAGAGCCTTGTGATGTCAGGTCATGACCTTTCCTCTCAATGTCAGCAGAACAAAAGAGCTGATTATTGACTTCAGGAAGTAGGGTGAAGAACATGCCCCTCTCTGTACCAACGATGCTGAGGCTGAGATGGTTGACAGCTTCAGGCTCCTAGGTGTAAACATCAACAACAACTTGTGCTGGTCCACTTGTAGACACCATTGTCAAGAAAGCACACCATCATCTGTACTTTGTCAGAGGGTTAAGAAAATGCAGCATGTCCCCAATGACCCTCTCCAAATTTTATGGGTGTACCAGAGAAATCATTGCACCCCGATATAGTATGGCTTCTTATATTGAATTGATTTTATTTCTTACATCCGTCACATAAATGAGGAGTAAAAATCCTCCTCATCTCTGTCTATAGCAGCTGCACTGCCCAGGACAGCAAGAATTTGTGGAAAGCTGTGAAAGAGGCAACTGGTTTCCCCTCCATGGGACTCCGTCTATACTTCAGGCTGCATCAACAAAGCAGCCAGCATAATCAAAGTTCATTACCCACCCTGGTCATTCTCCCTTCTTCCCCACTTCCATCAGGTAGTTGATAAAAAGCCTGAAAACATGCAACACCAGGCTCAAAACGAGCTTCGATCCCACTGTTGTAAGACTTTTGAATGGACCTCTCGTATGTTATAGATGAAACTCATAATCTACCTAATCATGGCCTTGTACTTTATTGTCTACCTACACTATAATTTCTCAGTCACTGTAACACTATATTGCTTTTTCCTTGTTCTATCCCAATGCATTTACGTTTGGAATGATCTTAATTTTACAAAAAGTAGTGGATATGGCCCAGGCCATGATGGTTAAGGCCCGTCCCAGCATTGCAGTCTCTTTTGATTTGACTTTTTGATCCACAGTCTTTATCAAGAATGCCCATCTTTGAGGGCAATGGGACCTTCAGTTTAATGTCACCCCTGAAAGGCAGTACATTTAATTGAGCAGCACTGTGCTCCAATTCCAAGAATGGACTTCTAACCTACAATCTTGTGATCCAACCAAGGCACAAATAGCAGCTTGAGGTAAGGTCCCGCTGTAATGCTAATTGGTCAAATTGATTTGGCTTCAGTGACTGAAGGTGTAGTCTAGCATACAGCACACTTGCGGTCAAGCTTGTCTCACAGTTTGAGGCAACTATATGCATGCAAGGTGATTAAGTTCTAACACCATAAGATGCTTGATAATGACTCAGCTGCAGAAAGAAATTGAACTAGGAAAGAAAGCAGGAAGCCTTTGCCCAACTGTCAGAATTCCCCCAGAGGGGTTTTCCACATTGAAAACCTCACCGCTCGAAGCTCTGCTCAGGCAGTTCACTCTTCTGGATGTCCTACTTTTTGATTCAATGCCCATTTTATTCCTTCCTTCCACCCGATTTACTTGGATTTAAGACCAAGAGATCCAATTAAAATCTTTTACCTCAGCAGAGAAACTGCACCAATCATAGTCGTAGAAAGGAATTGCGCAGTGACTGGTTTTATTGGCTCCTAATGCAGTAAACCTACGTAAAAAGGATCTTCATCTTATCAGGCTTTGATTACGGGGATTTAAAAGCTTAACACTATCTCCGCACTGTGCGCGTATCTCCATGTAAAGTTACTGTGTACAAGCACATATACAAACCAACTCTCCCAACAAATATGATCCACTATGTAACAGATAAACTTTAAACTTATAGAGCATAGAATCTGCATTTCAGCCCACAATGTCTTTACCAAACACAATGCCAAATTAAAGTGAATTTCTTCTGCCTGTACATGATCTATATCCCTCTGTTTTCATGCATCTTTGTAAAAGCCTCTTAAACAACATTATTGTATCTGCTTCAAGCAGCATGCTTCGCAGTGTGTTCCAGGCATCAATCACTCAAAACAGTCCCACCCATTATCCTTAAAATTCTCCCCCCTCACCTTAGTCATGTTCTCTTGTATTTGACAATCCAAACCTGGGAGAAAGATTCTGACTTTCTACCTTATGCATGCCTCCCTTAACTTTATAAACCTCTATTAAGTCTCCCCTCAGCCTCTAACTCTCCAGAGAATACAATCCAAATCTTGCAGACATAAGACTGTAAGATATAAGAGCAGAATTACGCCATCTGTGTGGTGCGTGGCCAAGTGGTTGGGGTATTAGACTAGCGATCTGAAGGTCATGGGTTCGAGCCTCGGCCAAGGCAGCGCGTGTATCCTTGAGTAAGGCACTTAACCACACAACGCTCCAGTCTACCCAGCTGAGAATGGGTACCGGCAAAAATGCTGGGGGTTAACCTCGCGATAGACTGGCATCCTATCTTGCGGGGGGGAGGGGGGAACGACAGTCTCCTACTCTCAGACGCTTCATGCCACGGAAACCGACACAAGCACCAGCCTGATGGGCCACAAGGCTCGTGACAGACTTAAAAAAAAATAAATTATGTCACTTGGCCCATTGAGTCCACCATTTCATGAAAGCTGATCTATTTTCCCTCTCAGACCCAATCTCCTGCCTTCTCCCTATATTCTTTCATGCCCCTGACTAATCTATCAACTTCTGCCTTAAATATACATAATGACATGGTCACCACAGCCACCTGTGGCAACAAATTCCACAGACTCACCACTCTCTGGCTGAAGAAATTCCTCATCTCCATTCTAAACGGACACACCTCTATTCTGAAGCTGTGTCCTCTGGTCTTAGACTCCCCCACGATAAAAAAACATCCTTTCCACATCCACTCCTAATGAGGCCTTTCAATATCTGATAGATTTCAATGAGGTCACACCTCATTCTTCTGAATTCCAGTGAGTACAGGCCCAGAGCCATCAAACGTTGTTCATATGACAAGCCTTTCAATCCCAAAATCATTTTCATGAACCCTCTCCAATGTCAGCACATCCTTTCTTAGATAAGGGACCCAAAACTGCTCACAATACTCCAAGTGAGGACTCCCCAGTGCCTTACAAAGCCTCAACATTACATCGTTATAGCTAATACCCTCTAATCCAGGCAGCATCCTGGTTAATTTTTTCTGCACATTTTTACAAAGCCTCCATATCACTTCTGTAATGGGGTAACTAACATTACATAAAATACTCCAAAAGCAGCCTCACCAAAGTCTTACACGGCTGCAACATGATTCTCTGACTCTTGTATTCTAGGCTCTGAGGAACAAAGGCGAGCATGCCATTCTTTTGCATTACCCTCTTGCTTTAAGCCTTTGATTGATGGAGTTAACATAAAAAATGTGAGGAGTTGGACATTCACTCCTTCAAGCCTGTTCCGCCACTCAATGGGTTCATAGCTGATCATTCAATTCAATGCCCTATTCCAGTTTTCTCTCCACGTGACTTCATCCTTTAGCTCTGCCCTCCTGCCTGCCACCTTTAACTGTTAGGTTGCTGAATTCTTATCAACTGGGTCCATTAATTTAGTTCAACATCAGAGAGGAACCATAGTGTGAATGTGATGGGGTAAATTTTTTCCTCAACTTACTTTGCGTTGCCATTTGTGGATGGGTGAAATTACTCATCTCCAGAGTCACAAGGTTGGAAACACCTTCAACCTACCATTGCCAGACATACTGTCAGTTATCCAGACATAAGCTTTTGAATCCACCCCTTAGGTACCCAAACCGTCACCTTTTTAAGACCATCTTTAAAATTCGTCACTTTGATCTAGTCTTAAGTTATACTTTGTAACAACTCCTGATTTTGCTCAGTGCCATTTCTGACTGATCTTGGCGCATCTCAGGGCTTTTCCCCACATCAAAGGCACTACAGAAATGAAAGTGGTTGATATCACTGATTTTTATTTAACCAAAACAAAAATGTTTTTTGTTAATCCTTTACTTTTGAAGTCACCTTTATCATCCTCACATCCAACAAGGATACTCAAGATCAAAATGGGAAGCAGAGCGTGAACTCAAGAGATATCTTAGCTATGAATTAACAATGACAAACACTGGCCGTAGACCTCGTCCGAGTCACAGGATCTGTCGGCGAGGTTGATGCTCCAGTACAGTACTGGGAGAGTACATCAATGTCAAAAGTAATAACTTCTGGATAAAATGGAAGGTAGTCACTGTTATATCAGAACAGCACAGGCAAGTTGTGCAGAGTAAGGAAAGCTACTACAGCTGCAAGTGTTGTGGTGATGACCACTGGCCAGGGCTCTGAGGAGCAGACACAGGCGTTTACCTCAAATAGTACCCTGCAGAAGAGAAAGGAAAATAAGCTCTTGATATGCTGTGGGTGCCTGTATTCATCTCATGAAGGAGGCATATGCAGGCCTGAGCAGAACCGATCAGCACAGTGACATGAATCAACCTTACACCAGCAAATGGTTGAAAATCTGCTTTAGGTACTGACTGGGACTAAAATGGACTCCGCAGAACAGAGTGCACGTTGGAAGCCCAGCGAAGCAGTTCAGCAAGAAACACAATTCAACTCCCTAAAGAAACAGGGGTTAAGCATCTGAAATAATGAATGGTATTAAAGTATGGGGATGTAAAACTGTCCAAAACGTTTTGTTTTAATTTAAAATAACACAATACTTATTTGAGCACTAAGACTTGTACACCAGTAATAGAGCTTTTTCCACTTTGCTAGTGTAATATCGTTTCATCCTAACAGTGTGATCTGGAAAACTTTGGGATAATCTATAACCCCAGGGAGGGTGGAAATTCCCCATACCTCCTAGTAATGTCAGGATTAGCACGAAGGCCTCAATAGTTTGGCTGTCTTTTATTAAGACAACATTGATAGATTACATAGTTAGAGGCAAAGAATAGCTGTAGCTCCCTCATCACTGTAGTCCAGCTGGTATGTGTTCTGGCCAATATTGCATTACGCCATATGGACCAGCAGAGGCCAAAGCCTGGGTTCCCTGGGCTTGTGCTAGCTGATTTTCAGACGCAAAATGAGTGATGGCTGTTGGCAATGCTGCCGAATTGGGCAGGAGGGAGAAAAATAAATTGATACGGTTGCTCCTCAGTGAAGCAGGGCTGAAGAATCTCTGGAAAATTCATAAACAAGATTAAGTGCTGAAAATTCAGGATCCAAATTAAAAGCACTATCACATACTTTTGCTGATGCAAGTGGGGAGAAGGGGGAATGTCGATGTTTCTGCTGCTGCTTGTGCATGGGGTGGGGGGGCTTTGGGGTTCTGATGATTCTGTCATTCATTCTTTGGGATTTTTCTGTTTCATAGATGTCCACGGAGAGTAAGAATTTTGGGTTGTATACTGTATAACACTCTCTGATATTAAATTGAACTTGGTGGGAAATGAATGCAGAGTTTTGCTTCAAGGCAGTGATGGACGAGGGTGTGGCACCTGTACTCCTTGACTGGAATACAGCAAATGAAAAGCAGATGCTCACATAATTACAGGATTGAAAAACAATCAATAAAGTGCAGTCGCTGCAAATCTGAAATAAAAACAGAAAATTACAGGAAAAATTCAGCCTATCAGGTGGCATCCGTGAAAAAGAGCAACAATGTTTCCGATCAAGACTGTTTCTTTTACCACAGATGCTGCTAAGCTTGCTGAGTGCTTCCGCCATTTTCAGTTCTTACTGGTGATTGCAGTTCAGGAGATGTCACGTTTAAATTTTATTCCCCACTCCCCTAGTAGATGTTAACTACCAAGGTAAGAAATGGAATGTGTAACTGTCCTGTGAGTTCCAGCAATCCTCCAGGGTCAACCCGGGCTCTGGGAAAATAATCTTCAGGACACTAGATTATAAACTTGCAGAAAAACATCATCAGGACTCTAAAACAAATGATGGTGTAATTTTAATTGTTTCCTTTGAACACTTCAGTTTGTTATTAAAAACTGGAGGACTGGTTGAGCGACAGTCAAGACCATCCAGTCATCTAACAAGCAGCTTTCTCTGCTTTCACATTGGCTCATGCCATAGGATCTCACAACTCTGAAAGCAGGCCTTTCAGCCCGTTGCGTCAGTGCTGATCAACAAGCACCTACTTGCACCAATACCAGAGGGCAGCAGGTGAAGAGGGTAGACCAATGGTTGAAGTACAAGAATGGAAAGTTTTGGAGGGGGGGGGCACACAGGTCATGTGATGCACCTACTCTGATGATCAGATGCCGGGAAGATGATATTTTTCTTGGGTTCTGCAGGCATGCTTACATGATGGCATTAAGAACGAAGGAGTAGGCTACCCTCAAGCCTGCTGTATCACAATGATATTTTGACCGATCATCTACCTCACACACAAAATGCCTGCCCCATGCCAAATCCATTCAATCATCTATGTCTATAAACCAAATGATCTTAGTTTTCAGCAAACCAATGAGCGGGTGGCCACATCCACATCCTGGGATATAGTAGTAGGCAATCTGGAAATTAAAGTTGTGGGTCTTTATCATTTTCCCTGCCTCTGGTTAATTCTATAGCTAACAGAAATCTTAAAAGTAAAATTTCTTAGTTTGTAGGCAGCAATAATCATCCAACCAAAAAGTGGAGGTTATTAACATTCCAGATAGATCAAAACATAGTTGGAGGATTAGGAGGATTGGGTGTCCAACAGGTGGTGCCTGAGCACAGGCTACTTGGGTGGAGGTGGTTGCATTAAAAGCCTCAGGGACATCTGACCCGGGCAATCAACTCAATGGTAAGCTAAGAGCTCACGCAGGCTACCAAATAATATTCATAGAACATGGAACAACATAGCACTTTGGCCCAAAATGTGCTGAAGTAATTAAGCAATGACACCTAATCCCTTCTACCTCACACGGCCTTATGCGCCTTTCAAAGAACCTTTTAAGTGGCTCTAAATATACTTTCTTCCAATATTCCATGCACTCACCATCTCCGTGTTAAAAAAAAACTTGCCCTGCATATCTCCCCTGAACTTCCTTCAACATGTATCGAACCTGGGAAAAGATACCAGATATTTACTCTGCCTCTCACAATTCTAGGCTTTCCCCTCAGCCTCCACCACTCCAAGGAAAACAACTAGCTCTTGTCCAACCTCTCCTTATAGCTGATTCATACCCTCTAATCCCGGCAGCACCTTCTGCACCCTCTCCAAAGACTCCCCATCCTTCATAAAAATGGGCATCTTGAATTGAATGCAATACTCCAAGTATGGCCTAGCTCAGTAGTTTTTTTTTAAACTGCAACATGCATAGTAACTTGATGACTATAGAACTCAGTGCTTTGACTAATAAAGACAAGGCATGCCTTAATCCTTCCTTACCAGCCTATCAGTCTGTGCTGCCGCTTTCTCGAACCTATGGACTTGGACCCCAAGATTCCTCTGCACATTAACACTGTTAAGAGTTCTACCATGAACTGTGTACTTTCACTTTATAATTTGATCTCACAAAGTGTTATACCTTACACTTGCCTAGACTAAACTCCCCCTACCATTTCTCTGCTCTGATATGGCTGTTTTGTTGAGCTCATTTCCCCCCCGCCCACCCCTGACTTTGAACGCCCAACGATCAAATGTCGTTCTTTCTATGTTTACATACCATCAGTGGCCGACTATAATCAAGCGCTGGAGAAGCTGTATGATGCCATCTCCGAACAAGAAGCAGTCCATCCCAATGCATCTCAAATCAGTCAGGGACTCCAACCAGGCTTGTTTGAAGAAAGCCCTGCCCAATTACCAACAGCATATAACCTGTAGCATCAGAGTCCCAACACACTAGACCACTGGTGTAGTAAGATGAGGAAAGCCTAACGTTCCATGCCCAGACCGTATATTGGAAAATCGGATCACTTAAACGTCCTTCTCCTACTTGCATACAGGCACTGGCTAAAATCAAGGCTCCAGAGATTAGGGCAACAAAGAGATGGTCGCGGGAGGCAGATCAGCAGCTATGGGATTGCTTTGAGTCAGTGAACTGGGCCATGGTCAAACACTCATCTGTGGATCTGAATGAAGCCACCATGGTTGTCACAGACTTCATTAAAACAGTTGTGGACAAGCGTGCACCCCCCAAAAAAAACATTCAGAGTCCTCCCCATTCCGAAGCCTTGGATGAACCACGAGATCCACAATCCTCTGAGGACCAGGTGAGAAACATTCAAGCCTGGTGACCAAGAAAGTTACAGGAGGTCCAGGTATGGTCTCCAGAAAGCCATCTCAAGGGGTAAGGTAGCAACCCCAGATTAAACTTGAATCAACGAAGGATCCACAGTTGTGGGAGAGCTTGAATATTGTGTCCTCTTATAATGTTAAATCAGTCAACATAGGCAAATGCAGGGCTTCACTTCCAGATGAGCTCAGTGCCTTCACTTCTCGCATTGACTATAAAAATATGGAGAACCATCATGAACTCCCACAGTCCCCAATGTCCCTCAGTCTCTGAGGCTGATGTGAAAGCAGCTTCAGGAAGGTGAAACCACGAAAAACATTCAGCCCAGAAGGAGTACCTGGCCAAGCACTAAAGGCCTGTGCTGATCAATTGGTTGAAGTGTTCACTAAGATCTTCAAACTTTTGCTTCAGCAGTCGCAGGTACCCACCTGCTTCAAGCAGGCTTCGATTATACCGGTGCTTAAGAAGAACGTGGTGACCTGTCTCAATGACTATTGTCCATTATCACTTACGTCCACAGTGATGAAGTGTTTTGAGAGTTGGTGATGAAACACGTCAGCTTCTGCCCGAGAAGCAACTTGGATCCACTCCAATTTGCCTACAGTAGATGCCACTCCATTAGCACTTACTCAACCCTGGAACATCTGGTCAGCAAAGATACATACATCAGGATGCTCTTCATTGGCTACAGCTCAGCATTCAATACCGTAATCCCCTCAAAACTAATCAATAAGCTTCAAGATCTTGGTCTCAATACCTCCTTGTACAACTGGATCCTCAATTTCCTCCTTTGCAGACCCCATTCACTTCAGATTAGCAACAACATCTCTTCCACAATCTCCATAAGCACAGAGGCACCAAAAGGCTGTGTGCTTAGCTATCTGCTCTACTCACTTTACACTTATGACTGTGTGGCCAAGCACAACTCCAATGCCATTTTCAAGTTAAACCACCACTGTTGTAGGCTGAATCAAAGCTGCTGATGAATCAGCATATAGGAGGGAGACTGAAAATTTGGCTGAGTGGCGCCGCAACAAGAACCTCTCACTCAACATCAGCAAGACCAGGGAGGCGACCTTTGACTCCAGGAGGAGGAAACCAGAGGTCCATAAGCCAGTCCTCATTGGAAGATCAGAGGTGGAGAGGATCAGCAACTTTAAATTTCTGAGAGTTATCATTTCTGAAGATCTGTCCTGGGCCCAGCAATTACGAAGAAAGAATGACAGTGCCTTTACCTTCTTAGGAGTTTGCAAAGATTTGGCATGACATCTGAAACTTCGACAAACTTCTATAGATGTGTAGTGGAGAGTATATTGATCTAGGAGCTTTAGGACTCACATCACCAGGTTCAGGAACAGTTATTACCCCTCAGCCATCAGGCTCTCGAACCAAAGGAGATAACTTCACTCAACTTCAATTGCCCCATCTGTGAAATGTTTCCACAACCTATGGACTCACTTTCAAGGACTCATCGCTGTTCTCAAATGTTTATTACTTATTTATTTAATTATTATTATTATTTATTTCTTTTTGTATTTGCACAGTTTCTTGTATTTTGCACACTGGTTCAATGCAAAAGTTGGCGCAGTCATTCATTTATTCTGTTATGGTCATTATTCTATGCATTTATTGCATATGCCCTTATGAAAATAAATCTCAGGGGTGTACATGCCTTTGATAATAAATTTACTTCTAACTTTGAATATATCTGTAACTGATCTGTATCCTTTGGCAACCTTCTACACTACACCAATTTTTCTGTCCTCTGCAAAATTACTAACTCACCCATCTACATTTTTGTCTAAATCCCACACACAGGCGATGTATTTTGTTTGACTAAATTAATAAAATCAACACAGACACCTCACACAGATAATGGACTTCCTTCATAAAATTGATTTTTGCATCCTCCAAATCATCCTTTTCATTGCAAAATTCAAGATCATTTGAATACCTTCAAATCTTCATAGGTCCTAACTTGTTGAATTAGTGAAATCATTTCATTTTAACCCCCAGCCGTTTCAGGCATCTCCAAGCCTGAACACTTGAAACACCAGTGAGCAAAACAGTTCTGAATTGTCTTACTGTTTGTCACTCACCAAAAATCAGTGACAAAAATAACTGTTTTTTGAACATAAAGACACTCAACTGCTGCTATTTAAAAACCGCTCTATGCACAGTGTAGTGTCTAACGGCCATGTGTGCGTACACACTGGACGCTAGTTAGAAACTGTTCGGCACAATCTCCTGTCCCAGTTAAGCGGCACGGTGTCCCAAATAAATGAAGGGAATCCTGGCTCTTTTCTTGATTAGTTGCTGTTCTTTAGGATTTGAGGCAAATAAGGATGTTTTAAATTTCTCTGTTTGGGCCCCTGCAATTTCTGTACTAACCTCCAACAGCCCCTGGGAATTTATGCATCCTAATTTGCCTCAAGGCAGCAAGCACTTCCTCCTCTGCAATTGTATAGGGTTCATGGACTTGCTGCTAACAGCCTCAGTTCTATAGATTATGTGTCCATCTCCCAAGTACAGATGCAAAAAGTCCAGTATATGCACTACATATGCCCCAAATAGAGTTGAATGCAGTGGAGGTTATCCTTCCAGCTGAGGGCTGTGCATTCCAAACTTCTCATGCGAGTAGCTACGATAGGCAACAGCTTCATACCAGATCCATGCAGTAATTGCAGCCTGTTAAGGCTGTGCATCGACAAATGAAAACACAGCGCATTGTAACACTGTGTTTCTGCCCGTTACTCTCACTGCCGAAGATGATTTCCTATCAGGTTCAAAGAGAAGTATTCTGGGATCCACCCAAGTCAGCTATAAACATTGCTTTGTCATTTATGCTTTAGGATCCAAGTCATTTTTGTTTTCTTTCATACGCCAGGAGCCGTAACATAGCAAGAACAGGTTTTGCAATACATCACTCCACAAGAATGTTCAAGCAAAGACTGTGGATCGCTCCCTTGTCCTCTGGAGCATGGACTAGTGTCAAACTATGAACTGCAGCTTCGAGAGACACAGAAACTTTCTCTTCTGCTGCATCTGATGTGTGTCTGTGCACTCCTATTATTGAAAAACTTACAAGAAACCTCATGGCACATACCTCTCTGAAACAAGCTAATTAGCATTTCCATAGAGCCTTTCCCAACATCAGGAAGTCCCTTGATTTATGTGTCATAATGAAATAGGCCATTTAGTCTACCGAGTCCGTAACGGACTCTCAGGGAATTCATAAACACAAGAAATTCTGCAGGTGCTGGAAATCCAAAGCAACCCACACAAAATGCTGGAGGAACTCAGCAGGTCAGGCAGCATCTATGGAACTAAATGAATAGTCGGTGTTTCAGGTAGAGACCATTCTTCAGGACTAAGGAAGGAGGAAGCTGTCAGAATAAAAAAAGGTGGGGGGGAGGGGACGGAGGACTACCTAGAAGGCGATAGGGGAGGTTAGGTAGGTGAGAAAATTCAAGGGCTGGAGAACAAGGAATCTGATAGAAGAGGAGAGTGGACCATAGGAGAAAGGAAAAGAGGAGTGAATTCCCATTCTCCCACTTATTTGTCTATTAACTATATCACATATGAATAAATACCTCCCCCACCCCCCATTCACTTACCACTCCACCATGCAAAGGCAATTTACAGTTGTAAATTAACACAATACCAGTTTAGCTTTAGATAGACAGATAGATACTTTACTCAACCCAGAGGAAATTAGAGTGTCATAGTAGCGATACAAGTGCATGGATATACAGGTATTAGAAGAGAAGTAAGAACAAATAAAAAATAAGATATCTCAAACAGTCTAACAGGAGGGGGCGATCACTTCCCTAGCTATAGGTTGACTTATTATAGAGCCTAATGGCCGAGGGTCAGAATGACCTCATAGAGCACTCTTTGGAACAGCACATTTGTCTTAGTCCCTTACTAAAACTGCTCCGCTGTTCAGCCAAGGTGGCATGCAGAGGGTGAGAACCATGTAGAATTTGGGAGGAAAGCAGAGTCCCCGAGCAATATCCACACAGTCCCAAGGGGAACATGCAAACTCCACACAGACAGGGCAGAGCACAAGGTCTGGAATGAACCCAGGTCAGCGGAGCTGCTCTGCCCTGCTGTTCTAAAAAGCTTTGCAGCCAACGAAACAGGTCTGAAGAGCCGCTGACATTTCAATATGGGGAAACGTGACCTTTGTACACGACAGTATCCAACAAATAGCAATAAATGAATATTCAGACAGTTCATTATAAAAGGTGTCAGTCTTGGAATGACATTGGTCAGGAAATCAGGGAGGACAATTTGCTCGACTTCTAATTGCAAGTAATTTATGGATACTTTAACCTGAAAAAGAGTACATAAACATCCCATTGAAAGGACAGCACTACAGCTGGTATGGCACCCTCCCAGTACTGCACTGGGCTGTCAGCGTGGATTACAAATGGGATTTGAACCGACAGTCACTGGATTCACATGAGAAAAAGCACTGCGCTATTGCTGACAGCTCAAGTATGATGCTATCATGGACATATAATGCCTCTGATTCATCACTGAAGCATGGCTCATGAAAAGCACTGCGGCCATTGGTCCACCTAACCACGTGATAACACAGACCATGTACATCCCACAACAACACACATAAGCACTATAAATTTTAAGTGCCCTGCCTTTAGGTGCTATTTTAAGAATATCTTATTACACATCTTACTTTCTATTTAAGATGAGCTAACTCTCCTTTGTGCACCATATACAGTCCCGAATTCCTTGGTCTGTCAGTTGGACAGCTTCCAGGAGGTTTCATCACATAGTCCAACTCTGCCAATATTTATTGCTTGGACAGATAATCCTTCAAATTGCCCAAAATCAACAAATCTACATTACAATCACAATGAAAAGGAAAGTGCCCATAATTTTCTTTAACAGTCCAGCAACTTTCTCTCTTTCTTCCCCCAGGTTGCTCTGGGCATTGCCTGAAAGACTGATCTTTCATTCTTGTGCAACACAATGATTGGCAACCCTTCAAAGTCTTACTTTTATAGCCTCTGCAATTCTCAGCACCATTCTCCCTCCCCCACCCACCCCCCAGAATTCACTCACCTCCCTGACCACTGCAGACATTATTGCCTCTTTAGTGACTGGGAAGTGTCTGGAAACAAGCCACAAGCATCCTTGTGATCGCGAGCAGCTCAGTACCCAAAATGTTTCTCATGTCTTTTTTTTCTTTTCTGTCTCTCACTCACATCACTGATGTAGAAAATGCTGCAAAACAGTCCTAGATGGAACTATTGCTGGTGTAAAGAAAGCAGCATATTTGAAATCCCCAAATTACTCCTTCTATATAACCATCTGCAAAAATCCTGATGGTTGTTTTTCAGTGGAGAAGGACAGTAAAACTGATAATCATCTTTATTCTTTCTTTCTTTCTCAATCTTTTTATTAATTTCAAAACATAGAAACAAAACATAGCAATAATACAAATAGTAGGAGATCTTTATTCTAAAAGCCAAGACTGTATTCCATGAAATTAATGTAGGAGACTAAGAGGAGACCTTGCAGAGGTATACAAAATTATGAGGGGTATAGACAGGGTGAATGCATGCAGTAATTTTCACCAGGGAAAGGGAACCAAAAACAGGTTAAAGGTGAGAAGGGAAAGATTTAATAAGGGACCAAAGGGGCAACTTCTTAACACAGAAGGTGGTCAGTATAGAACATGCTGCCAGGTCGAAGCAGGTACAAGAAGGACATTTGGATAAGTATATGCATAGAAAAGGTTAGCTAAGATGGTGCTTCGTCAGCTTAGATACTGAAGGATCTGTTTCCTTACTATATGATTTTATAAATCTATCTTTTTCACTCTGGTGCGCAGCTACAACCTGGGATATGGAGAGCGGCTGGGGCTAGAGTTCGCCACAAGGGTTGGTGTATGCCAGAACACAGAACACACAATCTGTGTGAATCTGTGACCAAAGCCAATGTCGTTAGAGTTTGGATACTTTCCACTCTTTCATTCACTGGAAAATTTATCATATTACAGTGTGACAATATTGAAGAAGTGAAATAAAACTACAGTTGCAAGAAAAAGTTTGTGAACCCTTGGTAATTACCTGTTTTCTACATTATTTACTCATAAAATGTGGCCTGATCTTCATCCAAGTCACAATAATAGACAAACACAATCTGCCTAAATTAATAACACACAACCAATTGCACTTTTCATGTCTTTATTGAACCTATTGTTTAATTATTCACAGTCCAGGCTGGAAAAAGTATGTGAACCCTTCTATTTAATAACCTCCTTTAAAAGCAATAACCTCCACCAAACGTTTCCTGTAGCTGCTGATCAGACTTCCACAACAGCGAGGAGTAATTTTAGATCATTCCTCTATACAAAACTGTTTCAGTTCATCATTATTTCTGGATACGTTGCATGAACAGCCCTCTTCAGGTCATGCCACAGCATCTCAATATGGTTAAGATCTGGACTCTAACTTGGCCATTCCAAAACATGAATTTTCTTTTTTTTTAAAAAACTACTCTGTTGTTGATTTACTCTTGTGTTTTGGATCACTGTCTTGTTGCATTATCCAACTTCTATTAAGCTTCAGGTAACGGACCACTGCCCTGACATTCTTCTGTAAAATGTCTTGATACAATTTTGAATTCATTGCTTCCTCAATGATTGCAAGCCGTCCAGGCCCTGAGGCAGCAAAGAAGCCCCAAACCATGATGCTCCTTCTACCATGCTTCACAGCTGGGATGAGATTTTGGTGTTGGTGTGCAGTGCCCTTTTCCCACCAAACACAGCAATGTGCATTTCTGCTAAAAAGTTCAACTTTTGTCTCATCTGTGCCCAGAACATTGTCCCAGAAGTGTTGTGAAACATCCAGGTGGTCTTTCGCAAACTTGAGACATGCAGCATTTTTTTTTTGGAGAGCAATGGTTTCCTCCATGGTGTCCTTCCATGAACACCCTTCTTGTTCAGTATTTTTCCATATAGAGGACACATGAACAGAGACTTTAGCAAGCAAGATTTCTGTAGGTCTTTTGCTGTTACCCTTGAGTTCTTTTTCGCCTCCTTCAAAATTCATTGATTGAAACACCTTACTCCAAATAGAACCATAGAACATTACAGCACAGAACCAGGCCTTTTGGCCCTTCTTGGCTGTGCCGAACCATTTTTCTGCCTAGTCCCACTGACCTGCACCTGGACCTATAGCTTTTGTGGAAGGCATTACCCCAAAGGTTCACATACTTTTTTGAACCTAGACTGTGATTGTTTAAATGGTGTACTTAGTATTGACGAGAAGTACAATCGTTTGTATGTTATTAGTTTAGGCAGATTATGTTCGTGTATTCTTGTGACCGAGATGAAGTTCAGACCAAATTTTATGAGTAATTAATGCAGAAAATTAGGTAATTGCAAAAGGTTCACAAACTTTTTCTTGCAACTGTATGTTTGGGCATTAATAGGAGTAAATCCAAAATCTTTTAGTTTAACAATCAAAGTCCCAAAAAGCCAGATTAACAAGTTTTAATACATTCACTTTTCACTGATGATTTGACACCCATATTAGAGTCTTAAATAAGATTATAACACAATCAAAGGTGTATAAGATGATGAGAGGCATTGATCGTGTGGCTAGCCAGAGGTTCCCCCCCCCCCCCAGGGCAGAAATGGTTAACACGAGGAGGCATCGTTTTAAGGTGCTTGGAAATAGGTACAAAGGGATGTCAGGGTTAAGGTTTTTTTTAAGATTATGAGGACACGCAGTCCTCTTTTATTGTCATTTAGTAATGCATGCAATGATACAATGTTCCTCCAATGTGATATCACAGAAACACAAGACAGACTAAGACTGAAAAACTGACAAAAACCACATAATTATAACATAGTTAAAACCGTGCAAGCAATACCGTAATTTAATAGAAGAACAGACCATGGGCACGGTAAAAAAAGTCTCAAAGTCTCTTGAAAGTCCCAACACTTCACACAGACGGTAGAAGGAAGAAAACTCTCCCTGCCATGAGCTTCCAGCGCCGCAAACTTGCCGATGCAGCATCCTGGAAGCATCCGACCACAGTCCGACTCTCAGTCCCTCTGAAAACTTCGAGCCTCCGACCAGCCCTCCGACACAGAGCACCATCTCTGCCGAGCGCTTCGACCCCAGCCCCGGCCGCCAGCAACAGGCAAAGCCGAGGATTTGGGGCCTTCCCCTCCGGAGATTCTCGATCGCACGGTAGCAGCGGCAGCGAAGCGGGCATTTCAGAAGTTTCTCCAGATGTTCCTCCGTGCTTCTCACGTCCGTCTTCATCAAATCAGGATTGTGCACGGCCCCTATTTAACAAATACGATATCATTTCACCGGAGAGGCCGCGCGTGCTGCATCGCGCCGCCATTTTCTCCTCCCTCCAGATCCACTATTTTCCACATAGAGAGTGGTGGGTGTGTGGAATGCGCTGCTGGTGGCAGTGGTGGAAGCAGATACAGTAGGATCTTTTAAGAGCCTCTTAGGTACATGAAGCTTAGAAAAATAGAGGCTATGCAGTAGGGAAATTCTAGGCATTCTCTAGAGTAGGTTACATGGTCAGTACAACATTGTAATGTGCCTGTAATGTGCTGTAAAATTTCTATGTTTCTACAACTACACTTCTATCTCAAAATGAACTGCAGCTTAAAACTTACAGAAGATAAACATTCAGCCCCGAGGTCAAAGACATGCAAAGCAGCTGCTCCCACCTTCTCACACGTGGTTCCCTGCCTAAGCTCCTGCCCTCTTGGTACACATTTTTAAATGTAATGTAAGGTTTTGCCTCCACCACCATTTCAACGAGAAAGCTCCAGCCGCTCCCAAACAAACTTGCAGTAAAAACCTTTTATCCATCGTCTCATCCTTCATTAGAAGTTGGTAGGAGACTGAAGAGATAAGCAAGAGGTGGAAACCTTCATCACATTTACATAGTATTTGGACGTCTACATGAAGAGCAGTGATCTGCAGGCCTATGGACCCAGTGCTGGAATATGGAATAATAAAGGTCTGGGCCTTTCTGTTAATCAGATTTCCAGAATTTGGGGTTACTTTGGTAACACACTGTAAGGTTTCACTGCTAATGTAATGGCCTCCCTGTAATGTTCCACTGCTGTGGTAATAGTTTCTCTGTAGCAGCAATGTTTGGGTTATGACTAGAGATAACAGGGCATGCTAGCCAATGAGCTGGATGTTGTTCTTTCTTGTGTGTCTGGGAGCCGGGAATTCACGGTCTTTTGGAGACCGTTGGTAGACCTCGGTTGGTGTGGGCTTGGGAGCAAGGGTCCGAAGGTCAGTGACGATCGGAGGAGGTCGAGGGTCCTCATTAGTGAGCTCCAACGTCGTGCATTACACTGTTTTATGAGAATGGGCCCTTCTTTTTGTTTCTTTACTAACCTTATAGTCAAATTAAGAATTATAAAGCTCAGTGGTTTAATTGCATGTTGTGTACTGTATGTTATATCATGGTACTGATTTGTAACAGAAAACACATCATGCAGCCTCCACCCAAACAAGATTTCTTAAGTTTGTCCGGGCTAGAGGTGGGGGGGGGGGGGGAAGCTATCATCCCCTATATTAAGCCGCTAGCTGAAGCAAGAGTTACACTTTATCATTCACACAAAATACTCCGCAGATGCTGGGGTCAAAGCAACACTCACAACACGCTGGAGGAACTCGGCAGGTCAGGCAGCATCCGTGGAAATGATCAGTCAACGTTTCGGACCGGAACCCTTCGTCAGGACTGAAGGGGGGGGGGTGCAGGGACCCTATAAAGAAGGTGGAGGGAGGGTGGGAAGGAGAAGGCTGGTAGTTGCCAGGTGAAAAACCAGTAAGAGGAAAGATAAAGGGGTGGGGGAGGGGAAGCAGGGAGGTGATAGGCAGGAAAGGTGAAGAAGGAATAGGGGGAAGCAAAATGGGTAGTGGAAAGAGGCGGAACCATGGGGGAGGTGATAGGCAGCTGGGGGAGGGGGCAGAGTGAAACTGGGATGGGGGAAGGGAGGGGGAGGGAATTACCAGAAGTTGGAGAATTCAATGTTCATACCAAGGGGCTGGACACTACCCAGACGGTATGTGAGGTGTTGCTCCTCCAACCCGAGTTTGGACTCATCATGGCAGTAGGGAAGGTCATGTATGGACATATCCAAATGGAAATGTGAAGCAGAGTTGAACTGGGTGGCAACCGGGAGATCCTGTCTGTTGTGGCGGATGGAGCGGAGATGCTTAACGAAGCATCCCCCAATCTGCGTCGGGTTTCACCGATGTACAGGAGGCCCAACCGGGAGCACCGGATGCAATAGATGACTCCAGCGGACTCACAAGTGAAGTGTTGCCTAACCTGGAAGGACTGTTTGGGGCCCTGAATGGTGGCAAGAGAGGTAGTGTAGGGACAGGTGTAGCACTTACACTTACAGGAATAAGTGCCGAGTGGGAAATCTGTGGGGAGGGACATGTGGACCAGGGAGTTGCAGAGGGAATGATCCCTGCGGAAAGCGGAGGGGGTAGAGAGGGAAAGACATGCTTAGTGGTGGGGTCCTGTTGAAGGTGACGGAAGTTGCGGAGGATAATGTGCTGGATCCGGAGGCTGGTGGGGTGGTAGGTGAGGACAAGGGGAACTCTGTCCCTGTTGTGGTGACAGGAGGATGGGGTGAGGGCCGATGTGCGGGAAATGGAGGAGGTGCGGGTGAGGGCATCATTGATGATGGCAGAAGGGAAACCACGAGCCTTAAAGAAAGAGGACATTTGAGATGTCCTGGAATGGAACGCCTCATCCTGGGAGCAGATGTGGCGGAGACGGAGGAACTGGGAATAGGGAATGGCATTTTTGCATGTGGCGGGGTGGGAAGAGGTATAGTTGAGGTAGTTATGAGAGTCAGTGGGCTTATAAAAGATGTCAGTGGACAGTCTGTCTCCAGAGATGGAGACCAAGAGATCGAGAAAGGGGGGAGAAGTGTCTGAGATGGACCAAGTGAATTTGAGGGCTGGGCTGAAGTTTGAAGTAAAGTCGATGAAATTGATGAGCTCAGCATGGGTGCAGGAAACAGCACCAATGTAGTCATCAATGTAGCGAAGGAAAAGTTGGGGAGCAGTACCAGTATAAGTTTGGAGTATAGACTGTTCCACGTAACCAACAAAGAGGCAGGCATAGCTGGGGCCCATGCGAGTGCCCATACCTACACCCTTGGTCTAAAGAAAGTGGGAAGAGCCAAAAGAGAAGTTATTAAGTGTGAGTACCAGTTCCGCCAACTGGACAAGGGTAGTGGTGGTGGGGAACTGGTGAGGTCTATTGTCCAGAAAGTAGCGGAGGGCTTTGAGGCCGTCTTGATGGGGAATGGAAGTGTATAAGGATTGGACATCCATAGTGAAAATGAAGCGGTCAGGACCAGGGAACTGGAAGTTATTGAAGAGATGGAGGGCATGGGATGTATCCTGGATATAGGTGGGGAGGGACTGAACTATGGGTGACAAGATGGAGTCCAGGTAGGCAGATACAAGTTGGGTGGGGCAGGAACAGGGAGAAACTATGGGCCTACCGGGACAGTCAGGCTTGTGGATGTTGGGGAGGAGGTAACACCGAGCAGTGCGGGGTGTGGGAGTTTTGTGGTTGAGAATGGAAGGTCTCCGTAGTTGATAAGAGTGGTGATGGTACGGGAGACAATGGTTTGATGTTTTTTGGTGGGGTCCTGTTCCAGGGGTAAGTAAGAGGAGGTGTCAGAGGGCTGCCGTTTGGCCTCAGTGAGGTAGAGGTCCTTCCGCCAGCCAGACTACTACGGCACCACCTTTGTCTGCGAGTTTATCACTTTATCATTCTTCTTTAGGTCTGTTGATTTTACTTCCAACAGCCAGACTCAATAAAAGAAACATTGTCCAGAGGCTGGTTGGAATCTATAATGTACAGCTTGATGATGGTGGAGGTAGAACCTCCCATAGTACTTGGGTATCTAGATGAGCCTCTGAACTGCCAAGACATAGACCAAGTACAGGGAAATAGGATTAGCATAGATAAGTATTTGATGATCAGCAGGGATGTGGTGGACCGAAGAGCCTAAATCCGTGCTGTTATGACATAATAACTTCCAGGTGGGTTGAATGGCCTCTTGCTGTGTTTTAATTTTTCAATGATTTCAATGGTGCGTGGCCAAGTGGTTAAGGCATCGGTCTAGTGATCTGAAGGTTGCTAGTTCAAGCCTCAGCTGAGGCAGCCTGTTGTGTCCTTGAACAAGGCACTTAACCACACATTGCTCTGCGACGACACCGGTGCCAAGCTGTATCGGCCCTAGTGCCCTTCCCTTGGACAACATCGGTGGCATGGAGAGGGGAGACTTGCAGCATGGGCAACTGCTGGTCTTCCATACAACCTTGCCCAGGCCTCAGTCAACATCGAAAATCGATGGACAGTTGAAGGAGAAGAAGATTCTGTAAGAATTTCTAAGGGGTACTTACATTTGCTAAGCCACAACCTTTCCATCTCCAATTACGCACTATAAGCAGGAAACACCCATGTGATACACCCCTTTCTACATCAAAGGTATGATATTGAGCCCTCTACTCTCTGCCAAACTGTTAGCACTTCAAAGTTCGGCTGGGTAATCCTGATGAGCATCAGGAGCTGTGGAAACTACTGGGAGCACTGTGTGTGGAGAGGTGGAGACTGTAAAAGACTTTCCCCCTCCCAAACTGCTTCTTGAAACAAATTCATGAACCACGGGAAGTACCATAGAACAATACAGTTCTTTCAACCCACAATGCTGTGCCAACCTTTTAACCTACTCCAAGATCAATATAACCATTCCTCCTATACTGCATATAACCTTCCACTTTTCTTTCATCCATGTGCCTTTCTTAGTGTCTCTTAAATGTCCCTAATGTATCAGCTGCTAAAACCACTCATGACAGTGTTTTCCCAGCACCTACCATTCTCTGTGTAAAAAACCTACCCTGACATCTCTCCTAAACTTTCCTCCCTCACCTTAAACGGATGTCCTCTAGTATTGGCCATTGCTGCCCTGAAAAAAAAGGCACTGGCTGCCCACTCCATCTATGCCTCTCATAATCTTATACAGCTCTATCAAGTAGTCTCGCAAGCTCCTTCACTCCAAAAAGAGAAGTCTTAGCTTACTCAAACTTTCCCCTAGGGAAAACCAATTAAATCTGCCCAGGCACAAGTATATAACCATCATGGCTTCCATGTGCTCATAGCATTTCCATCACCACAGCCTGGCATCATCCTGGAGAGGCAAGACAAAAAAAATGCTACAAAATTCACAAGGCTTCTTGCAGACATCTTCCACATCCTCTCTCCATGCACCATGCAAAGAACCCTCACCCCATGTAAGGAACCTTTGAGAAAAAGACAATGTGGGGCGTTGACTTTGAGAGGTAGCATTGAGCTCTGTGGCAGAGCTCTAACAAAACCCGACTGTTGGAAAAGCCACAACATGAACAGAAGGCAGCAAGATCCAACCAAGTGTGTCACCACTGTGACAGTGTCTACTTGTTTGTCATTTGCAAGAATAAGGAGGACTTGGCTATCTGGCCTCTCGAGTCTACACCACCAGTCAGAGATATACGGCATCGAAACAGGTCCTTCGGCTAACTTGTCTATGTCAACTAAGTTGTCTATTTGCACGAGTCTTACTCATCCACATTTGGTCCATATCAAAACTAACATGTACTCAGCTAAAAGTCTTTTAAACATTGTAATTACACCTATTGTCTACAATTAAGAACATTGTTGTTCTTCTACATCAGCTCCACTTTTCCTCAATCTCATGTTCCATTAATATATAGATACCTATTGATCATTGATCTGTGTTGTGGAAGAACTTTCACAATCCTCCTCTCATTGAGTGAAGTTTCTCCACATCTCAGTCTTAAACTGCCTGAAACTGTGACCCCACTGACTCTAGACTCTTCTCCCAAGGGAAGTATCCTCTCTACACCCAGCTTATCAAGCCTTGTAAGAATGATGGCAAATTTCAAATTACAACTCATTCTATTGAGCTCTAGCGAATCTCTGTCAAAAGCTAGATAGTAAAAGAACCATAGTGGAAACTATTTCACACTGTGAGAGTCCCCTCCTACTCCCACTGTATTTGTGCAAATCTAACATGTCCATTTCAACAAATTCCTGGAGATTTAAATCATAAAACCTGCAATCTGCCCTATACCCTCTACCCCCAATGTATTTTATAATTAAAGAATTAAAATGTTAAAATATGGCTGACAAGGGAAGTCAAGGACAGTATAAAAATAAAAGAGAAGTATAACTTAGCAAAGATGAGCGGGAAGTCAGAGGATTGTGAAACTTTCAAAGAGCAACAGAGGATACTAAAAAGGCAATGCGGGGAGAAAAGATGAGATACTAAGGCAAGCTAGCCAAAAATATAAAGGAGGATAGTAAAAGCTTCTTTAGGTATTTGAAGAGGAAAAAATTAGTTAAGACCAAAGTTGGGCCCTTGAAGACAGAAACGGGTATGGGGAACAAGGAAATGGCAAATGAGTTGAACAGGTACTTTGGATCTGTCTTCACTAGGGAAGACACAAACAATCTCCCAGATGTAATAGCAGCTGGAGGACCTAGGGTTAAGAAGGAGCTGAAGGAGATTCACATTAGGCAGAAAATGGTATTGGATAGACTGATGGGACTGAAGGCTGATAAATCCACAGGGCCTGATCGTCTGCGCCCCAGGGTACGTAAGGAGGTGGCTCTAGAAATCGTGGACGCATTGGTAATTATTTTCCAATGTTCTATAGATTCAGGATCAGTTCCTCAGGACTGGAGGGTAGCTAATATTTTCCCACTTTTTAAAGAAAGAGGGAGAGAGAAAACAGGGAATTACAGACCAGGTAGCCTGACATCAGTGGTGGAGAAGATGCTGGAGTCAATTATAAAGGATGAAATAGCTGCACATTTGGATAGCAGTAACAAGATCCGTCTGAGTCAGCATGGATTTACGAAGGGGAAATGCTTGACTAACCTTCTGGAATTTTTTGAGGATATAACTATGAAAATGGACAAGGGAGAGCCAGTGGATGTAGTGTACCAGGACTTTCAGAAAGCCTTTGATAAGGTCCCACATAGGAGATTAGTGGGTAAAATTAGAGCACAAGGTATTGGGGGTAGGGTACTGACATGGATAGAAAATTGGTTGGCAGACAGGAAACAACGAGGAGGGATTAACGAGTCCCTTTCAGAATGGCAGGCAGTGACTAGTGGGGTACTGCAAGGCTCGGTGCTGGGACCGCAGCTATTTACAATATACATTAATGATTTAGATGAAAAGTAACATTAGCAAATTTGCAAATGACACAAAACTGGGTGGCAGTGTGATATGTGAGGAGGATGTTGAGATAATGCAGGATGACTTGGACAGGTTGGGTGAGTGGGCAGATGCATGGCAGATGCAGTTTAATGTGGATAAATGTGAGGTTAAGAATGTTTGGTGGCAAGAACAGGAAGGCACATTACTATCTGAATGGTGTCAAATTAGGAAAAGGGGAAGTACAACGAGATCTAGGTGTCCTTGTTCATCAGTCACTGAAAGCAAGCATGCAAGTACAGCAGGCAGTGAAGAAAGCTAATGGCATTTTGGCCTTCATAACAAGGGGAGTTGAGTATCGGAGCAAAGAGGTCCTTCTGCAGTTGTACAGGGCCCTGGTGAGACCACATCTGGAGTATTGTGTACAGTTTTGGTCTCCAAATTTGAGGAAGGATATTCTTGCTATTGAGGGAGTGCAGCGCAGGTTCACGAGGTTAATTCCCGGGATGGCGGGACTGTCATATGTTGAAAGATTGGAGCGACTGTGCTTGTATACACTGGAATTTAGAAGGATGAGAGGGGATCCGATTGAAACATAAGATTATTAAGGGATTGGACACGCTAGAGGCAGGAAACATGTTTCCGATATTGAGGGAGTCCAGAACGAGAGGCCACAGTTTAAGAATGAGGGGTAGGCCATTTAGAGCGGAGTTGAGGAAAAACTTTTTCACCCAGAGAGTTGTGGATCTGTGGAATGCTCTGCCTCAGAAGGCAGTGCAGGCCAATTCTCTGGATGCTTTCAAGAAAGAGTTAGATAGAGCTCTTAATGATAGCGGAGTCAAGGGATATGGGAAGAAGGCAGGAACGGGGTACTGATTGTGGATGATCAGCCATGATCACAGTGAATGGTGGTGCTGGCTCAAAGGGTCGAATGGCCTACTCCTGCACCTATTGTCTATTGTTAATCAAAATCATGCAAACAGAAGTGTTTTTTCTTAAAATACCCTGTAACATTATCTCCTAGGCTGCCTTTAGGATTTAGGAGGTGAATTTTTAATCCCAAGGAATTTGGAATAGTCTTGAAGGACTGGCACTTCTACTCTGGGGGCTTCAAGGCTGGAATCTCTGCAGGACTTCCTCTGCAATCAGTGACCCAAATGCTATGAGTCTATTACTGTACTGGTGTCAAGAAATGTGCTTGCACCCGTGTTGTGACAGCAGTATCAGCTGTGTATCTTTTAAAGAGCGTTCACGTCACATTTTGCTTGAACACTGGAATCCCATTCTGAACTATGCAGCATTTAAAGTCTCCATAATTCAGAGTGTATGCACATGTCATAACTGACACTGCCCTCTAATTGACCATGAAACCTACTATATCATTTGCTCTGACCAGACTGCCATATCCCAGACTCTGAACACAGGCCTCTTTTTCAGCCTGCTGCTTTATAACAGCTTGTCCAATGGCAATAACATCACTCTCTTGTTTTACAACCCTTTGCACTCCTTATGAGATAGTAAGATAAGTGAGGGTCAAATGACCAAAGTTCAAAGTAAATTTATTAGCAAAGTACATGCTGTATATTTTATCATATACAACATAAAGAATCAATTTCTTGCAATTGTTTACACGAAAAATAAAGAAATACAATAGAATCCACTAAAAACCATATAGAAACAAAGAGTGACAACCAAAATGCAAAAGACAAACCGCGTAAAAAAAATACTGAGAACATGAGTTTTAAAGAGTCCTTGAAAATGGGTCAGGAGATGGTAGAATCAATTCAGAGTTGTGAGTGAAGTTATCAATGCCAGTTCACGAGCCTGATGGTTGTAGGATAACTGTTTCTCAACCTGGTGGTGAGGAGCCCAAGGCTTCTGTCCAATGGTAATCGTACAAATAGAGCATGGCCTGGACGCTGGGGGTCTTTGATAATGGATGCTGCATTTTTGTGGCAATGCTCCATGTAAATGTTCTCAGTGATGGAGAGAGCTTTGCCCATGATTGACTGGACTGTATCCACCATTTTCTGTCATCTTTTCTGTTTCTGAGCATTGGTGTTTCTATACCAGGTCATGATGCAACCAATGTGCTTCTACAGCAATTTTGTCAGAGATTTTGGTGATGTGCCAAATCTATGCAAACCTCTAAGAAAGCAGAAGTGCTGTCATGCCTTCCTTGTGATGGTACTTACATGCCAGTCTCAGGACAGGTCTTCTGGTAATGATAACCCTCAGGAATTTGAAGTTACTTACCCCCCTCCACCTCTGATCCCCTAATGAGCACTGGATCAAGGACCCACTAATTCTTCCTCCTGTACTCAATAGTCAACTCTTTGGTTTTGCTGACGTTGAGTGAGGTTGTCATTGTGAGACCAATCAACTAGATTTTCAATCTATCCCCTATAATCCAATTCTTCACCACCTTTGATTCAGGTAACAATAGTATCGTCAGCAAACTTAAACATGGCATTGGATCTGTACTTAACATCACAATCATAGGTATAAAGTGATTAAAGAGGCGGATAAACATGCAACCTTTTGGTGCACCTGTGCTGATGGTGAGTGTGGAGGAGATGTTGCTACCAATCTGAATTGACTGAGATCTGCAAGTGGGGAAATGAAGGATTCAGTTGCACAGGGAGCAATCGAGACCCAGGACTTAGAGCTTAATGATAAGTTTTGAGGGGGTGACAGTATTGGATGTTGAGCTGTAGGCAATGAAGGATATCCTGATGAATGCATCTTCATTGTCCAGATGTTCCAGAGCCAAGAGAAGACCCAATGAAATAGCATCTGCTGTTGACCTGCTGTGACGGAAGGTGAAATGGAGCCGATCTGTGTCACTTCTCGGGCATCATGACCAACCAAAGCAGGGCGCGTAGAGGTTAAAAATCAGAGGCAACTGGCCAGATGGACAACGCAGGTACAACATAATCACAAAAAACTACTTTACCAGCCTCTATTTTAAATTGCACATAAACATTTAACTAAAATGCAGTCATGCAGTGATTATAGATGAACCAATACAGTTCAGACTACTGGGGCATGGTGAGGGAACGTGTACATGGTGAATACTGAATTCATGCTTTGAGTTCAATTGAATGGCCTCCCTAAGATATCCTTTGCCATACTAACTCCCAATCATCATCCCCACTGCTGTTTCACTTTTCCCTGTACTAATCATTACTCCTCTTCGTGACTAATTTCCTTTTCTCTCCCCTAATCCGGCGGAATCATTTCTTAATTCCTTCCACACCTTTTCCCAATTTCTTATCCTTTCCCCCACACTCATCCCAATTTCAGTTCCCTCCCATACTCTATAGTTCCCCTTCCTTCTCCCTCCCCTCAATACTTCCATCATCTCTGATGTCCCCAAAATTCCCTTCTCCAATTCTTCCATTTTCCTGCTCCCCTCGCCTCCAGGTCCATCTTGTTCTCTTCTCCCTGCAACTTCTAATCCCTGCCCACTCCAATCAGCAGGCATGTAGGCAATGAAATCAAGTTTCCTCCAAAGCTACAACCATCTAATAATTCTCCATTCTTCCAATTCTGAATCTCTACTGCATCCTGAGTAACAAATGGCTTGAAGTACTTAGATGCTCAACTAAACTCCAGCATTCATTGCCTACATCTCCATTCCATGAGCTCCTCCCCCACCCCTTCTCTTCCCTCAAGACCATTAATACCTATCCATTTGACCAAGCTTTGGTCATCTGCTTACACATCTTCTTGCTTGGCACAGGGTTGGGATTTTCACTGACTTTGGGTAGTTTACTAATTTGAAGGTGTTTTATGACAACACAGAAGCAGTTCCATCAGCCCACCAAGTCTACATCAAACATGAAGCATTTACAGTAAATTCCATTCCATCCTCCCCACATTCTTATCGATTTCTCCAGTATCAACCACCCAACACAGCGGCATACACTTATGGTGGCAAATCAGCCTACTGATCAACATGCCTTTGAAGTCCGAGAGAAAACTAGACCATCCAGAGAAATCCCACGCAATCACAGGGAGAACATGCAAACTTCACACAGAGGGCACCAGGGATCAGAATCGAACCTGTGTCCCTGGAGCCATGAAGCAGCCGTGCCACTCTGCTGTCCAAAGAGTGAAGAGAAACAAATGAGATACTTCTTGCTGGTGGTCATCACACGCATGAAGATGCTCTTCACGAAAGAGAAGTAGACAATTGCAGACAGGAAAGAAAACTACTTTCGTCATCCATTGGAATATACTGATCTTATTCAAAAACTAAAACTTTATTACAAGAGTTGCCTGCTTTGAACACATTCTGTGAGGTGTTATTTATTCTTTATAACATAACGATCTCTTGATGTTGGCTCCCAAAAGACCATAAAAATTAGACCACTATGTAACTTTATTGGCATTGGTTTATTATGGTCATGTATGCCACGATACAGTGAAAAATTTGCCTTGCATATTGTTCATACAGATCAAATCACTATACAGTACATGGAACTAAAATAAGGTAAAAGAATAAAATGCAGAATAAGATGTAAAAACTACCAAAAAAAGCGCAGAGCAGGTAAATGATGAAGTGCAAGATCATGAGATAGAGGCCAAGAATCCATCTTTCCATGTAAGAGATCTGTTCAAGCAACTGATAACAGTGGGACAGAAGCTGTCCTCGAGCCTGGTGGTACATGTTTTCAGCTGTTACACGTTCTGCCCAATGGGAGAGAGAAGAACAGAGATTGTCCAGGGTGAGTGGGGTCACTGGTTATGCTGGCTGCCTTACGAAGTCAGGATCGAGCCTGGGTCCTTGGTGTGAAGTAGCGTCACTAACTGCTGTGTCTCCATGCTGTTTTACATAACTTAGCAGTCAATATATTCATTATGCTCACACACACAGCAGTCCCATTGATTCCAGGAACACATCATAAAAGGCTCAGTCCTCCTGCAGCAGATTTTAAGTGGGAGAGTATTACACAGTGGCCTTCCCACACAAGATCCTCAAGGTGGTGGGACAAGCTGCAATGACCAATGGTGAGAATGCACCTTAATGGCGTCCCTGCCAGGTGCCGGCTTCTGAACACCAAATTGATCCTGGGAATCTTGGTCTACATTTCCTCAGAACGTTGTAGAACGTGCACATTACCTAGAGCTTGACCAACAGGGAGATCATGTCAAGAGTCTGACAAGCAATACTTCCCAAATCTCCAGAGCACTTAGATTCAACTAGCAGACAAGAGAGACTGCAGGTGCTGGAACACAGAGCAAGCCAGGAAAAGCTGGAGAAATGCAGGTGGTCGGGGAGCACCTATGGAGGCAAATGGACAGTCAACATAAACTGTCCATTTCTTTGCATTGATACTGAATGACAAACAAAGCTCTTCCAGCTTTTCCCAGTGCTGCTCCAATAGGAGATCCACTCCAGAAAAGACACATAGCACTGAGAGAAAAGGAAGTGAATAGGCTACTACAGATTTTGCATCTCCCTGTCCATCAGACTGGGAAAACGTTACACGTATAATTTGGTAGAGGAGACTCACATCCTACATTTCGTGAGCTGAATTCCCTAAAGAGCTACAAAATAACTGAGCACTTGTCTCTCTGGCTGCTGTTCCAGGCAGGGCTCCCTGTCCTCTCTGCATGGCACACAGTAGCTGTCTCCATTGCTTCATGTGATCTCCATCCTGACTGTCTAGCTTTCCTAACAAAAGTGAATGGCTCCAGCAGAGAGATCACCTTCAGCAAACAGGGAGTTCTTCCTACCCAGAGAGGTCTGTGCAGGCTTAACATGGTCTCCATTGAAGCTCGCATCTGCAGCCCTCTTCGTTCCACTGAGTTCCTTTTTCATTTCATCACAATGAACCCAAGCAGCAAGTTCAAACACACACACAAAGGAAAAAGACTCAAGATGCACATGAATGATCATCTCTGCAGGCAAGATTTATTTATTTATTTATTTAACGACACAACACTGCCCCAGAAAACCCTTGATTAACTATAACCTAATCACAGGACAACTTACATTGACCAATTATGATGATGATAATAATGATGACGTCGACTCAGACCTGAGAGGCCAGCGCCGGGCATTTTCATGACTAATTGACCAATTAACTTACGTAGTACATGCTTGGACTGCGGGAGGAAAACAGAGCACCGGAGAAAACCAACACATTCCACGGGGAGGACTTACAGGCCACACCGGAACTGAACTCTGAACTCCGACATCCCAAGCTGTGCAGGCGCTGCACTAACCCATATATCTGTGTACAAACAGATCGGCATCTTGGTGGGTATTTATGTGTCTTTATGCATGTTGCCTGCACGTGACCCATCCACTTTCACACACCAATGTACTATTTTGTACAGATTTCCCTGCACATTGGAACCGTTGGCCCTTATGGATTCCAAGATACATACAACAGGGAAATGGCCCTTCAGCCCATTCAGTCCATGCTGAACATTAATCACTCATTTATACCAGTTCTATACAGATAACATTTCATCCTCCTCGCAGTCCTAGTAACTCATGAGAAGTGATTCCACCACTAACCCACACATTAGGAGTGCTTTTACCATGCCTAACTCTGAAACCCACAAGTCTTTGTGATGTGGCCACACAGCCACAGGGACAATATGCAAGCTCCGTACCAAGAGCACCCAAGGGCAAGATCAAACCTGAGCTTTTGGGTGCTGCCAGGCCGGTTGCGTTGCTGTTACTTTCCCTTTTCTCATTACAAAGTCAAAGCAGGCAGCTGCTGTACTCAAAACCACTTTGGAGAAATTAAACAGAAAAAGCTGGAAACACTCAGCAGGTCCTGCAGTATTTGCGGACAAGAAACAGCCAACACTTCAGGTCAAAGCAACACACAAAATGCTGGACATGCTCAGCACGTCAAGCAGCATCTATGCAAAAGAGTACAGTTAACGTTTTCAGCCAAGACCCTCCTTCAGGTCAAAGACTACTCATCTCCCACTATCTTTTTTCAAATAACTCTGTGCCCTTGCAGGAGAGGGTTCGAGCTGCAGAACCCTAATACTTACCGAACACAGCAAGTACTTGTTGATGTGAGTTTCTTTTTGGAAGGATGTTTTCATCTCAGTTTAGTTTACATCACTAACCTGACTTCGGTTTCAGGGGAGCAACAGTCAGAAAGTACACAGTCCAGCTCCCATTCCGGGTTTCCTGCTGAGAGGGGGCAGGAAATCTGAATTCCAAGAAAGGATACTCGTATCCTTACTTTTATTAAACGAGCTGTGGCTTGAGCAATCTCACCCCATTGTACAGAACTGTTAAAAAAGTCACGAGAGCATTCATGACACAGCCAACTAGATATTAATCAACCTGCAAATCATTCCACTGCTCTTCCCCACAAAATACAACTAATTCCAGGAGTAAGATAATACAATAAACAAGGATCTGTTGAGTAACAGTCCATTGTTTTGATAAACTTCCATTCATGGTAAAATGCAGAGAGCCTTTTTGTAAATCTGGTCCCACTTTGGTACAAAAACTGGTGGAGTAGAGTAGTTTTAAAACCACAAACACGAGGAAATCTGCAGATGCTGGAATTTCAAGCAACACACATAAAAATTGCTGGTGAATGCAGCAGGCCAGGCAGCATCTATAGGAAGAGGTGCAGTCACGTTTCGGGCCGAGACCCTTCGTCAGGACTAACTGGAAGAAGAGATAGTAAGAGATTTGAAAGTGGGCGGGGGAGGGGGCGATCCAAAATGATAGGACAGGAGGGGGAGGGATGGAGCCAAGAGCTGGATAGTTGATAGGCAAAATGGATATGAGAGGATCATGGGACAGGAGGCCTAGGGAGAAGGAAAAGGTGGGGGGAGAAGCCCAGAGGATGGGCAAGGAGTGTAGTGAGAGGGACAGAGGGAGAAAAAAAGAGGGGGGAATTACTTAAATAACAGATGGGGTACGAACGGGAGGTGGGGCATTAACGGAAGTTAGATAAGTCAATGCTCATGCCATCAAGTTGGAGGCTACCCAGATGGAATATAAGGTGTTGTTCCTTCAACCCGAGGTTGGCTTCATCTTGACAGTAGAGGAGGCCTGGATAGACAGATCAGAATGGGAATGGGACGTGGAATGGCCCAAAATGTCAACTGTACCTCTTCCTATAGATGCTGCCTGGCCTGTTGCGTTCACCAGCAATTTTTATGGGAGTAGAGTAGTTTAAGAGCATCTTTATCATCTATTTTAAAATGATACCCAAGCAGTTCTCCAGACAGCCTTCTTTAATCATGAATTATTAGTATTAAGAGAGTAGGCTTTCTGTCACTCATGGGCTATGTTACCATGGAGACAGTCTACAGGGACACCTCAGAAAGCTGAGCAGGTTGCCAGCAGCTCCTGTGGAAACCTGCCCATGTGCTAACACCATTTAAAATCCATTCCCCATTTGGTCTGAGGGTCTTTTCAAAGGGAAACCTTGCAAAAAAAGGCATAGAATTCAGTGCTGCTGGTTTGTAGAACCCCTTCTGGGACTTCAAACTCCTCTCCCTCCTCCTTCTCATAAATGGATCGTTAACTCCTGAGCAGTTGCAGTGTTCATTGCTTTTGTGATGACTGATACCATCTAAAAGGCTCATTGCTTCCCCTGCCAGTCAACCATTACTTTTTCATTTTTCTTTCAGTCTTATGCCTGGCCTTGAAGATGTTCAGCATGAAATGAATCAGATCTCATCAGTGAAAATGAGCCTCAAAAGCAAGTGATTTAATTAAGTTGTGCACCTGGTGTATTCAGAGGAAGACACTGCCTACGAGAGTTGCTCCATTATCTCAATTAGAGAATGCAGGACCACTTGGATTTCCTCTTCATAGAGCCCGATTCCAGCAATGCTGCAAATGTCTTGGTCATCACTGATTACTACACCAGATATGCTCATGCCTTCCCCACAAAGGATCAGAGGGCATCCACAGTCGCCAAAGTGTTATGGGAGAAGTATTTTGTTCATTACGGCCTCCCAAGAAGAACACACAGTGACCAGGGAATGGATTTTGAGAGTCGTCTCATAAACAAATAACTGAGCATGCTTGGAGTCGCGAAGTCGAGGACCACGGCCTATCACCCTCAGGGTGATCCTTAGCCAAAAAAAGTTCAGCCGGACATTGTTGGACGTGCTTGGATCCCTTGATATCAGCACAAAGAGCAGTGGAGTCAGCATGTTGGGCATTCGGTATACTGCTACAACTGTACACAGAATGAGGCTACTAGGTACTTGCCATACTACTTGATGCTCGGGTGTAAAGCAAGATTGCCTGAAGATCTGTTTTAGAGCCGGCATTGAAGATTTGGCACAGAAGGCGCATCTCAAGTACGTGTCTGATATGAGGAAATAATTACAGAAGGCTTGTGAGCTAGCAGTGGTCTCTGCTACCAAACAAATCAGGGAAACAAGTGAAAATATGATCAAAGGATTAAGTTCTCTCAACTGATGCCTGGAGACAGAGTTTTAATAAGAAACTTGGGGCTACCAGGGAAGCACAAGTTGGCCAACCACTGGGTGTCTAAGCCTTGTGTATTGAAGGGTCAGATGTCAAATGTACCAGTTTTCCGGGTGAAGCCAGAGGATGGGAATAGCCCTGTCAAGATTCTCCATCGGGGGGGGGGGCATCACGTGGTGATGTGGGATTGAGACGTGTAAATCCAGCTCTCCTGTAAAAAATCAGCAAGTACCGTTTAAACAAAGTAAAGTTAATAAATATTTTCCGAAAATTACTTATAAACTTCGTAAGACTACTCTACGATATGCCTCGTAAACCGCAACTGAAGAAGTCTGTTGTTGTGAAGTCTCCGCGAGATGGGAAGAAAAAAGGGCCTACTGCAGTGATGGAGCCTCGGACTCAGGTTGGATCTCCTTCGGAGGAGACGTATTTTATCTCTGGCGTAGAAGAACGGGGAGCAATGGCGGCGGTAGCGGTCTCTCGGAAGAAGATGCCAGAATTGCACATGCGTAAAGAAGTACGCATGCGCAAATCGACACAACTTAAACTACAAGAACCAACGGCCACTGCAACTGAAAGTGACTCAATCAGAATTGGATACCGCAGAGAATACAGATGAAGAAGAGGAGGAAGAACTGGAAGAGACTGGAAGTAAAGGAGACAACGGAGACATAAGAGAGGCTTTATTGCAATTAACAGCTGAACTAAGAAAATTAAGAACAGAGCTTAGAGCCGTGAAGATGTGCTATGATAAAGCTATGAAAAGACAGGATAAAATGGATAAGAAACTTCGGAAGATGGAAAGAACAATGGAGCATATTAAAGATAGAGTGGAAAAAACAGAAATTGATGTGCTTGTCTGGAACACAGAAAGAAATCCACTCTTGGAGAAAGCGGACGTGTTGGAAAATTTTAGTAGACGTAATAATATTAAAATTGTTGGTCTTAAAGAAGGTATAGAGGGAGATAATCCCATAGAAGTTTTTCAAAGATAGATCCCGAAAACCTTGCAAATGAAAGAGGAAGACTGATCAATTGAAATTGAGTGGGTACATAGAGCGCAAAGACCAAAACCACAAGATGACCAATATCCACGTTCAATTTTAATAAAATTCTTAAGATTTCAAGACAAAGAAAGGATTCTACAGGCGGCTGCCCAAGCTGCCAAGAAGAGAAAAGGGCCACTGATGATAGAAGGGAAGAAAATTTTTTTCTGCCCTGACATAAGTTATGAACTTTTGAAGAGAAGGAAGAAATTTAATCCAGTGAAAAAAGCCCTATGGGATCACGGTTATCAATTTATATTGCGTTATCCTGCAACCTCGAAGATTTTTTTGGCTGGTGGAGAAGAAAGATTCTTTGACGATTACCGGATAGCGGAGGAGTTTGTGCGAGATTCTTTGAATATTCACCAGATACAAGAACAAACCTAGGGGAGCCAGATGGATTGAAGATGAAGAATGGATCAAGGATTAGGCCTATTGGATTTTTAGGCCGATGAATATATAAATATATTATTAATTATATGAGGGAGGGGAAGAAAGGTTAAAATTTGAGGAATATTAGCTGGGAATAATGACATTAATTTATATATATATATACACACATACATACACACACACACACAATTTTTTGTTATGGGGGAGCTGGAAGAAATACTGACCAATCGCTATGACCCGCACAATGGAGGGGGGTAATGTTGTGTATCATTTCATTCACAACGTTAGTGGGAGGGTATTTTGTTTTTTCTTTTTTTTTGTATCTTATCTATCTTTTTTTTTCTTTTTGCCTGGATGATTGGGAGGGAAACACATAGCAACATGGTGAAGTTCAAAGAGATTCCCCAGGGAACTATGAGAGTTGAGAAGCTAAGTAATGTTTTAGATTTAAGAGATAAATATGAAACATTTTTGAATATTTGGAGCCCTTATTTACAGCTCCAATGATAAAGATCTTGGTTCCTTGGGGAAAGTAACAAATATATATAAAATTTATTTTTAATCCCATGGAGCATGTGCAAACCTTCCAATATTCAGGCGGTTCTTTTTTTTCTTCTTTTTTTCTTTTCTCTTTAGGTAGGAGTATATATCGGGGGGGAGGGTTAAGGGGAGGGGGGAGGGTAGATATTATTTTCTCATGTATTCACTTTGAAAACTCAATAAAAATTACATATATAAAAAAAAGATTCTCCATCAGAATCACCTTTTACTCCTAGGACAGAAGGTACATGTTGACCCAGAGCCTGCATGGAACCTACACCTAGTAGGCAATCAGCAGAAAGATCTGAAACGGAACCAACCACTGAATGCTGTATAGACTCAGAGGATGAGGAAATGGGGGTGTGGTATGTGTTACCTTATGTAAACTCCCCAATAATTGATGAAGAGATTCCTGAATGTCCCAACCCTGACTCCGATATAGCAGGGAGGACTAGAAGTGGATAAACAGGTTTGATGCTAGACAGTAAGGAGAAACTGGGCTCCAATGTAATTGGGGATGAAACTGAGCTCAGTCAGGTGACAGGGGGACCCCAGTTGTCAGAAAGCACGAGTAATGAACAGGGCAGGCATCCCCAAGTAGACAAGAAAGATCCCAAGCAGTGCCTGAGGCTGAAGAAGCTGAACATAAGAAATAAGAGGAGTAGGCCATCTGGCCTGTCGATCTGCTCTGCAATTCAATAACTGCATATCAGTTCTGATCATGGACTCATTTCCACCCACCTTGCTTTCCCCTATAACTCTTAGTTCTTCTATGCAAAAATCTATCCAACCTTGTTTTAAATACATTTACTGAGGTAGCCTCCACTGCTTCATTGGGTAGTGAATTCCACAAATTCACCATTCTCTGGTGAAAGAAGTTCTCTTCATCTCCATCCTAAATTTACTCCCCCGTATCTTGAGGCCATGTCCCCTAGATCTAGTCTCACCTAGCAGTGGAAACAACTTTCCTGTCTCTATCTTATCTATCCCATTCATAATTTTACTTGTTTCTGTAAGATCTCCTCTCATTCTTCTGAATTCCAGTGAATACAGTCCCAGGCAACTCAATCACTCCTCATAGTCCAACCCCCTCATCTCTGGAATCAATCTGATGAACCTCCTCTGGACCGTCTCCAAAGCCAGTATATCTTTCCTCAAGTAAGGAGACCAGAACTGCACGCAGTACTCCACATGCAGCCTCACCAGTACCCTGTACAATTGCAGCATAACCTCACTGTTCCTAAATTCAATCCCTCTAGCAATGAAGGCCAACGTTCCATTTGCCTTCTTGGTAGCCTGCTGCATTTGCAAACCCAACCTTTCGTGATTCATGCACAAGCACTCCCAAGTCCCTCTGCACAGCAGCATGCTGCAATCTTTTACCATTTAAATAATAATCTGATCTTCCATTTTTCCTTCCAAAGCGGATGACCAATATTGTACTCCATCTGCCAGACTCTTGCTCACTCACTTATCTACATCTTTCTGCAGACTCTCCGTATCTTCTGCGCAATTTGCTTTTCCATTCAATTTAGTGTCATCAGCAAACTTAAATGCACTACACTTATTCCCTTCTTCCAGATCATTAATGTATATTCTGAACAGTTGTGGGCCTAGTACTGACCCCTGTGGCACACCACTCACCACTGATTGCCAACCAGAGGAACACCCATGTATCCCAACTCCATTGATTAACCTATTCTCTATCCATGCTAATACATCACAACCAACTCTATGTATTCTTATCTTATAGATAAGTCCTTTATGTTGTGCCTTATCAAACGCCTTCTGGAAATCCAGGTAACTAATGTTCATCTGTTCCCACTATCCACTGCGCTTGTTATATCCTCAAAGAGCTCCAGTAAGTTTGTCAAATAATACCTGCCTTTGCTGAATCCATGCTGCATCTGCCTGATGGGTCCATTTCTTTTCCAGATGCCTCGCTATTTCTTCTTTAATGATAGCTTCAAGCATTTTCCCAACTACAGATGTTAAAATTAACTGGCCTGAAGGTACTTGCCTTTTGCCTACATCCATTCGCCTTCTTCCAATCCACCGGACCCGCCCAGAGTCCAGAGAATTTTGATATATTATCACCAAAGTCTCAACTATAACCTCTGCCATTTCTTTCAGTACCATAAGATGCATTCCATCGGGAACAGGGGACTTGTGAATCTTCAGGCCCACAAGATTGCTCAGCACTACCTCTTTAGTGATAGCTATTGTATTGAAGCCCTCACCTCCCATTGCATCCGTATCACCTCTCTTCAGACGTGTCCTCCACCATGAAAACAGACACAAAACAGTCATTTAGAGCCTCTGCCATTTCCTCATTATCCCTTCTCGTCCTCCCAGGGACCTACGTTCACTTTAGCCACGCTTTTCCGCTTTATATAATTGTAAAAACTTTTACCATCCGTTCGTACATTTTGTGCCAATTTACCTTCATAATCAATCTTCCCCTTCTTTATTGTTTACTTAGTGGTTCTTTGTTGCTTTTTAAAGTTTTCCCAATCTTCCACTTTCCCACTACTCTTGGCAATTTTGTACGCATAAGCGTTTAATTTGATGCCTTCTTTTATTTCTTTAGTTATCCAAGACTGGCTCTCCCCACCCTTACTGCCCTTGCTTTTAACTGGAATAAACTTTTGCTGAGCACCGTGAAAAATCTCTATGAAAGTCTTATGCAGACCTCAACCGCCCCACCATATAGCCTGTGTTCTCAGTCTACCCTATCCAACTCATCCCTCATCCTGTTATAGTCTCCCTTGTTTAGGCGTAGTATACTGGCTACTACCAGTAAACTATTACATCCTCCAGTTGTATGAGAAACTCAATCATACTGTGATCACTCTTTCCAAGAGGATCCCTAACTACAAGATTGCTAATTTTACCTGTCTTATTGCACAGGACCAGATCCAAGAAAGGGGCATGTTGCCTTATAGGTTCAGTAACACACTGTTCAATAAAACTACCACATATGCATTCTATGAAGTCCTCCTCAAGGCTGTCTCAACCAACTTGATTAACTTGCACATAGACTGGGTGAAAGTCCCCCATGATAACTGCCCTTCCATCCTTACATGCCTCAAATATTTCTCGGTTTATTGCCTGTGTCACTGTAATGTTATTATTTGGTGACCAATAGACAACTCCCACCAGTGATTTTTTTCCCCTTTACTAATCCTAATCTCTACCCAGATGGATTCAACATTCTGCTCCTTAGATCTTATATTGTCTTTCACTATTGCCCTGATCTCATCTTTAATTAAGAGCACTACCCCACCTCCCACACCTTCCTGCCTATCCTTCCGTATTCCCTGATATCCTTGGATATTTAATTCCCAATGCTCTCCACCCTACAACCACTTTTCTGTAATGGCCAGTAAACAGTACCCCTTTATACTGATTTGTGCCACAAGTTCACTGACCTTGTTACGAATACTACAGGCATTCAGATAAAGTGCCCTTACACTCATTGTGCGTTTAAAGTCTAGCAATCTTCGTCTCCTATGCACTTGACTTCTCAGCACTCCACCCTTATTTTTCTCTTTTACTTTATCCATACTTCTCCAATTTAGTCTAAAGCCCTAGCTACAACCCTAGTTATGTGATTCACCAGGATCCAGGCCCCATCACATTTCAGGTGGAGCCCGTCCCAGTGGAATAGATTCCTCCTTCCCCAATACCGGTGCCAATTTCCCAGGAATTCAAAACCCATTTCTCCTACACCAATCCTTGAGCTATACATTTAACTCTCTAATCTTCTTAACCCTGTAGCAATTTGCCGTGGCTCAGGTAGAAAACCAGAGATTACCACCTTTTTGGGTCTGCTTTTTAATTTAATCTCTAGCTGTTCAAATTCCCTCAGCAGAACCTCTTTCCTTGTTCTACCCGTGTTGTTGGCACTCACATACACCACAACAACTGGATCTTTTCCCTCCCTGAACCACATTGACACAGTTAGGTTGCTCATCTTTCCTAAAGCCCCCACTCTCATCCACACAGGGAGCAAGAATCTCAGACCTGATGGACACTGAGGTCCATGCAGCACTGTCTCTCAGATCCCACTACTTGACTCGCTCGCAGTCACACTCTCTTGTCCCTGACCACAGACCGAATTTGAGGCAGCTAATCTAATGGTTGTGCCTACCTCCTGAAACAGAGAATCCAGGTAACTCTCCCCTTCTCTGATGTGTTGCAGTGTTTGAAGCTCAGATCCCAGATCATCAACTTTGAGCCCGAGTTTCTCGAGCAGCCAACACTTGCTGCAGATGTGGTCACCAGGAACCATAAAAGGAGTCCACCAGCTCCCACATCATGCAGCTACAGCTCATCACCTGATCCTGCATTTTCCTTCCTTTATTTAATTAGTTGTACTTTGGTGACTTTTTCTTCAAACACTACAAAAGCTTTACCCGTTACTCAACTGTGCCTCCTCACTGAAGCCAAAGTCGGTAAACTCCACTCTCTCTGCCAGTGAACTTTGCCACAAAGCCACTTTTAGTCCCGCCTTGTTAGGCCTACAACTTTGCCGCTATTCTATTCTTGGTTTGCTCTTTTCTTTGAGGAACATGCCAAGTGCCTGTATTACCGCTAGCGCTAATTAACTGCTTATGCAAAGGTGAAAAAAACAGCTGCCCAAAACAAGGGGGAACAAATTCCTTTGCAGCCCCTGTAAGGTGACCAAACGCAAGTTATATAAGCAGCAATGTCAAAAAATCTAAAATAGAACAAAAGAATACTACACCAAACTAACCAAACCTCTTTCTCACACTCAACAATCTCCCAAACAGTGCGCAGAGTCAGACCAGAGTCTGCTACACCAGCCCCTGTCAGGAAACCCTTAGATAGGCTGGCATATGATGCATCAGGGAACCAGTGTTGTGTTCAAGAAAGCACTGGACAGAGAGAGATTTGTGATGGACGTTGGTGGGGTTCGTGGTTTTTTGGCGGGAGATGCGGAGAAGAGAAGAATGGGGACGTGGCCATACGATTCAATCCAACGGGAAGGCGCTATTGCAAGGAGTGCTTCGCGAGATGAAGGAGTCAAAGATGGGAAGCTCTACCAGTGATTGGTGATGACAATTCAGCGCCATGACTAACAGTTATACCCAGCTTTTGGAAGAGATGAGCTCCTATGGTCATGTGCACATTAGACTGGTCTAACTGTAATGGGCCCTTTTATTTATTTTTTCTTTCTCTTAATAACTGTTTGATAAAGCTGAAATTGGTCAATATATTTTCTTTGTAATTTTATGCTGGTGTATGATTTGTCATTTCTTGGCGACCAGTAATTCTGTATGGGTAGTATTTATACAGCTTTCGCTCAAATTGAGGTTCCATTAATTGGAACATCCTAACTTGCCTGTTTGGTTTAACCCCAATTTATACTGACCCTGGATGTATATTGTTATAAAGGTGGCCTTCTCGCTGCTACGTCATGTGGCTGTTAGCAGAGTTAGCTATCGAGCCAAGTTTGCTTACGAACCCGGAGAGAGGACTACACCATCTGAAAGGCTCATTGCTTCTTCTGTCAGTCAACCATTACTTTAAAAATTTTTCCCCCCAGTCTTATGCCTTGTAAGATGTTCAGTGCTAAATGAATCAGATCTCATCAGCCTTAATGAGCTTCAAAAGCAAGTGATTTAATTAATTCCCCTTCCTTTAATGGATTATTGCAAATTAAGCTGTGGAATCAGGCACTGTGGTCTGTCTGTCTCTGGACATCCCTGGACTGCTGTGTGGAGAAGTGAAGCTCAGGGAAGTTTCACGTTCCACTTAAGGACAAATAACATACAGGCAATTTTGACTGAGGGCAGTGGTTCGGAAGCAATGGAAGGCTTGAGCAACAAGGAGCTAAGTTGCCACACAACGTACACAAGCACACTGTGCTAACGGCTGGCATTTGAACAGGAACACCACCCAGACCCCAGGTCAGCCCAGTCCACTTAGTCCGCCTAGGTATAAAGCCACCAGCCCTGCTTCAGGACCAGAGGAACGGATTGGTGCTGCAAAGTTTACTGAGGCGGATATAAAAGATCCTTTAACAACGTTCAAGGGAGGGATGACATTCCTTCCTCAATAATGAGTGAGGAATCAAAAATAGATTGTCTGTGGGACCTTACCTGGTAAATCCGTGGTGCTTGTCTTAATACTGATGACTAAAACTGCTATTCAATTGCATTAAGTACACTTGGATGACTTCTGTGTAGGTTATACATGGGAATGTGAGGTCCAGTGTGGAGGAAGAAATTTACCTTTGGCCAGGGTCTAAGACAAATGAAATTTCTTACTGTTATAGTGCTACCGCACTCATAGCTTCAGCAGTTGTTGTTTTTGTTTTTGATAGCAGTACACTGTAGCTGCTTATTTTCATCCCTGACCAGGGCTGGACATCCGAGGACAGCCCATCGTGTTGTACTTCCTTCCAGATGTTCATTTCAATGGAACCAAGTGGATCAGAAAAACCTGGGGCTGATACTCTTGCAAACATTTAATGCACGTCCACAGAATGATGTCTCCCTCATCTCTAATAATGTTCTTCAAAGTCAAAGGGGTTGGGAAGCAGAAAGCTTACAATACCACTCACAGCTACATACAATAACTCAGTTTTATAACCTCTCTACCAGTTGTGGAGAGGGACAGGTGTCACGCACATAAAATCATGATTCTCCAAGGATTACATGTATGGGGAAGGTTGGTGGGATCTTTATCATCCACCAATTCAGCATAATCTCTTCAAGCAATGGTACTGAGGACAGTACCTTCGCTAACTGAGGCTATTTCGTAGATTGTTGCTCGCGGTAAGGACCAGCAGTGCATGGAAGTGTGTGTCCTGGCAGGTAATGGGCAGACTAAAAAGGACAAAGGTATGCACAATGAAAAAAAAAAGAAAAAGATTAAGGGACGTTGCTATGCTGATAGAAAAAGGCCTGAGGAGGTAGCACAGATCAAACTACAAGCTCATAATTATCCTTAAATATGCATACTTAACCATCAGTATTAGAGTCCAGTACAAAAAGGACGGGATACACCTGAACCCGAGGGGGAACAATATCTTTGCGGGCAGGTCTGTTAAGAACTGTTGAAGAGGGTTTAAACTAACTTGGAAGGGAACCAGAATGACAGGACTAAGGATGGGGCGGTGAGAGTGTGGGGATTGACAGTCAGAAGATAGGGCAAAATTGCAGTCAGTGGGATGAGGTGAAGTGTAACATGGGGGCAAAATTGAAAAGGAAGATGAATACAGGACTGAAGGTATTATATTTGAATGCTCACAGTATATGGAATAGGTAGATGATCTTGTATCGCAGTTTAGAGATTGGCAGGTATGACGTATGGGCATCGCTGAGACGTGCCTGAAAGAAAATCATAGTTGGGAGATAAACATCCAAGGGTATGCCTTGTATTGAAAGGATAAGCAGGTAGGCAGAGAGGGTGCACTGGCTCTGTTGGTAAAAAAAAATCAAATCCTTAAAAAGAGGTGGACATAGGATTGAAAGATGTAGAATCCTGTGGGTAGATTTTAAAAATTGCAAGGGTATAAAAACCCTAATGGGAGATATATGTATACAAGCCCCTGAACAGTAGCCAAGATGTACGGGAGATATATGTATACAAGCCCCTGAACAGTAGCCAAGATGTATGGGAGATATATGTATACAAGCCCCTGAACAGTAGCCAAGATGTACGGGAGATATATGTATACAAGCCCCTGAACAGTAGCCAAGATGTATGGGAGATATATGTATACAAGCCCCTGAACAGTAGCCTAGATGTACGGGAGATATATGTATACAAGCCCCTGAACAGTAGCCAAGATGTGGGATATGACTCTTCAGAGCAGCTTGTGGTTGAGCCACTAGGAGAAACACAATTCTGGATTGGGTGCTGTGTAATGAATCAGATTTGATTAGGAAGGTTAAGGTAAAGGAACACTGGGAAAGCAGTGATCATATGATAGGATTTACCCTGACATTTGAGAGGAAGAAGATACGGTCAAATGTATCAGTGCTACAGTGGAGTAAGGGAATCACAGAGGCATGAGAGAGGAGCTGGCCAAGATTGATTGGAAGGTGACACTAGCAGGATGACAATAGAACATCAATGGTTGGAGTTTCTGGGGATAATTCGGAAGGGACAAAATAGACAAGTCCCAAAGACGAAGAAGTATTCTAAAGGGAGAGCGAGGCAACCATGACTGACATGGGAAGTCAAAGACAGCATAAAAGCAAAGGAAAGAGCATATAATATAGCTAAAATTAGTGGTAGTTAAGAGGATTGGGAAACTTTTAAAATCCAACAGAAGGCCATTGAAAAAAACATAAGGAAAGAAAAGTTGAAATATGAAGGTAGTGAGCCAAAGAGGATAGTAAAAGTCATTTCAGATATATAAAGAGTAAAGAAAGGAGAGGGTGGATATTGAACTGCAGGAAATTGATGCTGGAAAGGTATCAATGGGGGACAGAGAAATGGTAGACGAATGTAATAAGTATTTTGCATCAGTCTTCACCATGGAAGACTTAAGTAGTTTGTCGGAAATTCAAAAGTGAGTGTAGTTACTATTACTAAGAAGGTGCTTGAAAAGCTGGAAGGTGTGAAGATAGACAAGTCACATTGGCCAGAAGGACTACACTTGCAGGTTCTGAAAGAGGTGGCTGAAGAGATTGTGGAGGCATGAGTAATGATCTTTCAAGAATCACTAGATTCTGGAATGGTTCCAGAGGATTGGAAAATTGCAAATGTCACTCCCACTCTTTAAGAGCAGAAGGAGGCAGAAGAAAGGAAATTGTCAGCCAGTTAGCCTGATTTCAATGGTCGGGAAAATGTTGGAGTCCATTATTAAGGATGAGGTTTGTGGCTACTTAGAGGCATATGATAAAGTAGGCTTAAGACAGCGTAGCTTCCTTAAGGGAAAATCTTGCCTGACAAATCCGTTGGAATTATTTGAGGAAACAACAGGCAAGATAAATAAAGAAGAATCAGTGGATGTTGTTTTCTTGGATTTTCAAAAGGCCTCTGATAAGGTGCTGCACATGAGGCTGCTTAACTACCTAAGAGCCCCTGGCATTACAGGGAAGGTACTAACATGGCTAGAAGATTGGCTGACTGTTAAGAGGGAAAGAGACAAATTAAAGAGGGCCTATTTTGGTTAGGTGCTGGTAAGAAATGGTGTCCTGCACAGGTCTGAATTGGAACTACCTCTTTTCACATAATACGTCAACGATTTGGATAATGGGATTGATCACTATGTGGCCAAGTTTACAGAAGATACAAAGATCGGTGGAGGGGCAGGTAGTGCTGAGGAAGCAGGGAGTCTGCAGAAGGACTTGGGCAGATTGGGAGAATAGGCCAAGAAGTGGCAAATGGAATACAATGTAAGCAAGTGTATGATCATGCACTTTGGTAGAAGGAATAAATGTGTTGACTATTTTCCAAGTGGGGAGAGAAATTCAAAAAAAATTAGAGGTGCAAAGGGACTTGAGAGTTCTTATACAGAATTTCCTAAAGGTTAACTTGCAGGCTGAGCTGGTGGCAAGGCAGGTAAATACGATGTTAGCATTCATGTCAAGAGGACTAGAATACAAGGGCAAGGATATAATGCTGATGCTTTATAAGACATTGGTCAGACCGCACTTGGGGTATTGGGAGCAGTTTTGAGCCCCTTATTTAAGGAAAGATGTGATGGTATTTGAGAGTGTATGAGGAGATTCAGGAGAATGATTCTGGGAATGAATGAATTAACCTACAAGGAGCATTCGATAGCTTTGAGCCTGTACTCACTGTTGTTTAGAAGACTGAAGGGTGATCTTATTGAAACCTATTTAATATTGAAAGTCTAGGCAGAGAGGATGTTTCCTACCGTGGGTCAGTCAGTCTAGGACTGGAGCATATACCACAAGACAGAGATGAGATAGTATTTCTTAAGCCAGAGGGTGGAAAATCTGTAGAATTCATTGCCACGGACAACTGTGGAGACAAAAATCACTAGCTATATTTAAAGCAGAGGCTGATAGTTTCCTGGTTAGTCAGGGCATCAAAGCTTACGGGGAGAAGGCAAGAGAATGGGGTTGAGAGAGATAATAAATCTGCCATGATGGAATGGCAGAGCAGACTTGATGGGCCAAGTGGCCTAATTCTGATCCTATGTCTTATGGTCTTACATATGTATCATCTTTAGCTACAAAGAAGAAGTGGAAGATTAGAGACTGGTTAGTTCTCAAATTGTGGGAAAGTTCTTGAAAACCATGCTTTTAGATATTGGAAAGATGCGAGATACATTACGTCATTTACTCAGTGACTAGTTGTGATCCAGAACTTACGACCTCTAGGGTCAAGGATTAAAGAAGGCTTTCCAGTGATAAATAGATGGGGACTCAGAGGAACATAATTTACAGGATGAGCTTGGGGTGGGGGTGGGGTGAAATCAAAATGATTGGACTGTTCTACCTGGATCTGATTGGCAAAATATCCTCCTTTGGTACTTTAACTACGCTGTATAATTCTGAGCCTGCGAACTGCTTGCTGCAAACCCACTAGGGTTTTCTTGCACAATTAATTTTTACTGGATTAATCTGAATTCCTACCAAGAGGGGACAGTGGTGTTTACTCAAGACTGGGACAAGTATAGGAAACTACATATGGTGGAGCTGGTGGGAACTGTACATTATTCAGTTTAGAGCAGAGGTTGAGTGATTTGATAGTGTCAGTGGGGAGAAAATATGTTCTTTACACCAAGATAGTTGGCAACCAGAAGAGTTAAGCTGACTTGAGTGAAAATGAACCAGAGCTACAGAAGGAAGAGTTTATTGGTAGCATACGGTAGTCTGATGTTTTCAATTGGAGCAAAGTGGGCTGTTCAAAAAAAATTGCCGAAAGCTGAATTTAACATTTATTTATCAAAGAAGAAGGGAATAGGCTCAGTACTATTGGGTCAATTGCAGGATTACAGAAATTTAAAGCCTGAAAGGATGCAATTTAGTTGATCTTGTTTCAGCTAGCCCGAAATGGGTTTCAGGTCAATGTCACTTACCAGCTCGGCTGGTTCTTCCTCATTCTACATGTAGTCAACATACCTCGTAAAAGTGATGAGGGTTTCTACCTCCTCCACAGTTTATCGGTGGGTTCCTGACCCTTACTATTTGTTGCCTTCCTCAACCCTCAAATTCTTCTACTTGCTAATTTAAACCGTGTTTCTGACTAATTACATTCCCTTCCTCTGACACCTTTGACACACCCCAGTTAAATCTCCCCACAGTCGCCTTGCAGTGAGGGAGAAGGCACAGAAGTCACAGCTGCAGTGATGAGGGTTTAGTCTTTCTGGTGCCTGTGTGGAGCTTGTGACTGTGCACATTTTTCTTTTGGCTCTCCAGTTCCTCTCACCTGTGGGCCTGTAGGTTAACTGGCTGCTGAAGATTGCATAGGCAAGTGACAGAATCTGATAGGGGCTGTTTATGCAAAAGTGGGTAAAATAAAATGGGGGACTAATGTGGTATTCGTGTAAGTGGAGGGTTAATGTCCAAGGGGTTGCTCGTGTGCTGTATGTCTGCCTATCTACAACTTGTTTAATGACCTTCATTGTTGACTCACTGGCTATAGGGAACGAGGCCAGCTTTGGCTGGGGCATTTTCAGGTACTACCATCCATTCTGTGAGGGGAAGCTCCATACACTCATATCATCTATGGTGTAATGAGGTATTATGGTTAGCAGCTCGGCTGCTGGGGACCAACTGCTGCCAGTTACCCGGTTGTCTTCGTGCCAAGCCTGGTTTCTGAGCAATGACAGACAAGTTTAGGTCACACTGTGAATCAGAGCTGGTACTGGCTCAGCAAGCCCCCTCTTCCCTCGCATCACTGAGTTCGGCCAAGTTCTTATTTCACTTCAGGGCTGGTTGCCCACGCTCCTCAGTGACTCCCAGAAGCAGCCAATTGTGAGGAGGGCGTGTACAAGGAAAATAGTTGGGAACAGTGACTTAGGCACGGGATTGGTGTTAGAGGAGTGAGCAAATTACTTTGCCTGTCCTCTCCATATAGGGTTGCCAACTTTCTCACTCCCAAATAAGGGACAAAAGTAGCAGTCAAATACAGGACACTTGTGTTTACCTGAAGAAAGACTACCATGACCATGAAGCCTTGCGCATGCGTGTACATGCTGATTTTTTTCTACAAATCGGTTTTGGCTTAATCTTCCCGAATCTGTTAAGTGAAACTGCGCTGTACATACATTATCAAAGTTGCTGGTGAACACAGCAGGCCAGGCAGCATCTGTAGGAAGAGATACAGTCGACATTGCTTGAACGTCGACTATACCTCTTCCTAGAGATGCTGCCTGGCCTGCTGTGTTCACCAGCAACTTTGATGTGTGTTGCTTGAATTTCCAGCATCTGCAGAATTCCTGTTGTGTACATACATTATTTCTACTTTATATAGGTTGTGTATTTATCATATCATTCCTGTTTTTACTATATGTTAGTGTTATTTTAGGTTTTATGTGTTATTTGGTATGATTTGGTAGGTCATTTTTTGGGTCTGGGAATGCTCAAAAATTTTTCCCATATAAATTAATGGTAATTGCTTCTTTGCTTTATACCATTTTGGCTTATGAACAGTTTCAGAGGAACACTCTACCTTCGTGGGGGAAATATGGGACAAGGGGGGTCCCATATGGGACAAACCAATTTAGCCCAATATACGGGACAGTTGGCAACCCCATCTCCGTAGGCTGATGGGGAGGTTTTCTCCATTGCAAATTTATTAGTTAGGCACTTTGTAGTGAAAATATTCTGTGGGGCATGGAACAGGCTCCTTGCATCTTTTCACTTCATCACCTCCACAGGCTACGAAAATGAGTGCACGTTTGCAGAGTTCAGCTGAGGACTGCCGAGATCAAAGGTGATAATGATTCAAAACTTCTCTTTCCTTTTGTCCAATCACTTGCTGTTCCCCAGCCCTTGGGAAGACATTGATCCTTTCCCAAACACACTTGGTTACAATCGTTGTTAAAGTCACACTTTCAACTATTTAAAGAAAGACAGTGAGAAGCAGGAGCTATACCCAGGCTACAACAGAGAAGGGCACAGTGGAACAGGAGGACAAAGACTTCTTTTGGCATTGTATATTGATATTTTACAAAACGCTGAAGATAAAAAGATGTGCTAAAAATTGTATTACGGTGTTTACCATTCCTCTTAGGTGATGCCAGTGTTATATGACCCTGCCACTTTAACTCCTGATTGTATCAGTGTTGAGTTTACACCACACCGTGCTTGGAGCTGGGGGTGGATGCAGTTGCTCTGGGGAAATGCTGGCTAAAATAGTCAAGATGCAAGATGGCACCAGTGAACCATGACAACGTTCTGTTTGCTGCTTATAAAACTTCCAAACATACCCCTTTTGCATTATTCTCACTGCAATCCATACCATGCAATTTCCCTTTAAGCAACACACTTTTGAACTGACTTAATTATCTACAGACTCAGCAAACTTAACTCTCAAGCAAGCAGGTATGACACCCTTAAGTGAATGAAGGTTCATCGCCATGGCTGAAAGCAAGGCAGGAGGGGGAAAGACTCCAAGCCAGGCTGAAATGCAGAGGGATGAGACCCTCTCTATTCAGCATCTTGTTAACAAATATGCAGTTGCTGGGTAATAAGGGCAAGATTGCTGCTTCAGAGGGAAATGAGAAATTGTTGCGTTCTGGGTTTTACTAAGACGTGGCTAACTTAGAGAACCCCAGATTCTCCAAGAACACCTGAATGCTCTCAATACACAGAATTGCTGATTCAGAAAAGGCAAAAGGTTGGGGTGAGTATTTCATGATAAATTCGCTGTGATGTTCTGATAGGACAGCTTTGTTGTACTTGGCTTTTCCCCCAACCTGGAAAAACCTAATGATCAAGTGCTGACCATTTGATTTACCAAGAGTTCACGTCCATGATCCTGACTGCAGTTTACATACCACCAATGGCCGACTGCGATCAGGCACTCGGGATACCACATGCAGCCATCACCAAACAAGAAATTTTCCAACCAGATGCATTTCAAATCATACTCGGTGAAGTCAATCAGGCTTGTTTGAAGAAATCTCCATCCATTCACCATCAGCATACAACCTGTAGCACCAAAAGCCCCAACACACTAGACCACTGCTATACTACAATAAGGAAGGCCTATCGTTCCATGCCCAAACTGTCCAAAGGAATATCTGATCACTTGGCTGTCCTACCTGGATAAGGCAGAGACTAAAGAGCAAAGCTCCAGATAAGGACAAAAAAAAGAGGGCTGCAGGAGGCAGAGGATCAGCTACGGGATTGAATTGAGTCAGCAGACTGAGCCAGGTTCAAGGACTCAGAAGATCTGAATGAAAACACCACAGATGTCAGACTTCATAAAAACAATTGTAGATATGTGTAATCCCACAAAATCATTTGGCGTCTTAACTCATCAGAAGCCCTGGACGAACCATGAGATCCTTAATTTGCAGAGGGCCAGATAAGAAGCATACAAATCTGGCAACCAAATATGCTACAAGAAGTCTATGTATGATCTATGGAAAGCTATCTCACAGGTGAAGGGATAACTCTGGACCAAACATGACTCAATGAAGGATGCTCGACAGCTGTGGCAGGGCTCGAATGATATTACCTTTTACAAAGTGAAATCAAGCGACATGGGTGACAACAGGACTTCACTTCCAGATGAGCTCTGTGCTTGCTTAGGGGAACATTCAGGAGCTCCCACAGCCGCTGATGACCCGGTGATTTCAGTCTCTGAGGCCAATGTCATAGTCATACTTTATTGATCCCGGGGGAGATTGGTTTAGAAAAAAATGACACCAAGGGAGCATCCACCTGCATCGCTGTCAGCTTCTCTCCCAGCAGAGCAGGGCAGATGGTGTTGAATGCACTGGAGAAGTCAAAAAACATGACCCTCACAGTGCTCGCTGGCTTGTCCAGGTGGGTGTAGACACGGTTCAGCAGGTAGACGATGGCATCCTCAACTCCTAGTCGGGGCTGGTAGGCGAACTGGAGGGGATCTAAGTGAGGCCTAACCACAGCTCCAGAACAAGTCTCTCCAGGGTCTTCATGATGTGGGAGGTCAATGCCACCGGTCTGTAGTCATTGAGGCCGCTGGGGCGCGGTGTCTTCGGCACAGAGACGAGGCAGGACATTTTCCACAGCCTCAGGCTCAGGTTGAATACATGGTGAAGTACTCCACATAGCTGAGGGGCACCGGCTTTGAGCACCCTGGTACTGACACCATCCGGTCCTGCAGCCTTGCTTGGGTTGAGACGTTTCAGCTGTCTTCTCACCTGTTCAGCCGTGAAGCCCACCATGGTGGTTTTGTGTGGGGGAGGGGTAAGGTCATGAGAGCAGGGTGGGGGACTGTGAGGAGAGGTAGGAGGGGAGAGTGGAACATGCGTTGATTGGGGGCCGACAACAGATGGCTCATGTGGGGGATGGGCAGGGGTCACAATGTCAAATCTGTTAAAGAACAGGTTAAGTTCGTTGGCCCTGCCCACACTGCTCTCAGCTTCTCTGTTGCTAGATTGCCGGAATACAGTGATGGTCCTCATCCCCCTCCAGACCTCTCTCATGTTGTTCTGCTGGAGTTTCCACTCAAGTTTCCTCCTGTACCTGTCCTTAGCCTCCCTGATCCTTGCTTTCAGGTCCCTCTGTATTGCCCTCAGCTCCTCCCTGTTTCCATCTCTAAACACCCTCTTTTTAGCGTTGTGAGAGCATCCTTCAAGAGGGTGAACCCAAGAAAAGCTTTCAGCCCAGATGGGGTATTCGGTGAGTACTAAGGACCTATGCTGATTAACTGGCTGGTGTGTTCACCATGACCTTTAACCTCTCGCTTCAGCAAACTGAGTTACTTACCTGGGTTCAAGCATGTTTCAAATATACGGGTGCCCAAAAAGCATGTGGTAACCTGCTGGAATGATTATTTGCCAGTGGAACTAACATCCACTGTGATGAAGTGCGTTGAGAGGTTGGTGATGAAACGTATCTACTCCTGCCTGAGGAGCAACTTGAATCTGCTTCAATTTGCTTACCAATGTAACAGATCAACAGCAGATGCCATCTCATTGGCTATTCACTCAACCCTGGAACATCTGGACAGTAAAAATGCATACATCACAATGCTTTTTATCAGCTACATTTCAGCATTCAATACTCCCATTCCCTCAAAACTAATCAATAAGCTTCAAGACCTCCTTATGCAATTGGATCCCCAATTTCCTCACCTGCAGATCCTGGTCAGTTCAGAATGGGGACAACATCTCCTCCACAATCTCCATCAGCACAGGTCCATCACAACACTGTGTGTTTAGCCCCCTGTTCTACTTACTGTGTGGCTAAGCAAAGCTCCAATACCGTATTTAAGTTTGCAGATGACACCAGTGTCTTTGGCCAAATCAAAGGCAGCAACAAATCAGCAAAGGGGGGAGACTGAAAATCTGGCTGATTGGTACCACAACAACTACCTCTTACTCAATGTCAACAAGACCAAAGAGCTGATTAATGGCTTGAGGAGAAAGAAACCGGAGGTCCATGAGCCAGTCCTCATCGGGGGAATAAGAGGTGGAAAGGGTCAGCAACTTTAAATTCCTTGGCGTTATCATTTCAGAGGACTTGTCCTGTGCCCAGCATGTAAATACAACTACAAAGAAAGCATAGCAGCGCTCTACTTCCTTAGAAGTTTGCGAAGATTCAGAGATTCAGGATGACATCTAAAACTTTGATAGACTTCTATAATGTGTGGTGAAGAGAATATTAATTGTCTGCATCACAGGCTGGTATGGAAACACCAATGCCCTTGAACGGAAATCCTATAAGTGGTGGATTTGGCCTACCACATCTACACAAAACACTGCTGCAGGGAAGCAGCATCCATCATCAGGAACCCTCACCACACAGGTCATGTTCTCTTGCTGCTTCTGCCATCAGGAAGGTGGTAAAGGAGCTTCATTTGTCACACCACCAGGTTCAGGGACAATTATTACCCCTCAGCCATCAGGCTCTTGAACCAGAGGGGATAATTTCACTCAACTTCACTTGCCCCATCACTGAACTGTTTCCACAATCTATGGACTCACTTTCAAGGACTCCATCTCATGTTCTTGACATTTATTGCTTATTTATTAGTATTATTTCTTTTGTCTTTTCACAGTTTGTTGTTTTTTTTATATATTGGTTGTTTGTCCATGCTGTTGAGTGTGGCCTTTGATTCATAGAGTTACTGAGTATGCCTGCAAGAAAATGAACCTCAGGGTTGTATACCGCGACATACATGTACTTTGATAATAAATTTCAACTTCAATGCGCAACACAATTTCATGATGTTAGAATAATTACATCTGTTCTGAGAAACCACTTTAGGTAGGATCCCTCTAGGGAACACAACGGACTGGTAGTTAACAGATCCTGCCTTGATGATAACGCGCATAGTTTTATGTAATTGTCAGGAGTTTCTTGCACTGCTGTTAAACATGTATATACACCCTGCAACAAACACAACACAAGCTAAAGGCAGCCATTTGATGGTGGAGCCTTTAACCAATAATACCTTTCCCTCAATGTTGTGATCCTTTGTGTTGTATTCCTTTAGGGGCATTCTCAACCCAACAATGCCAAACTTTGGAGACACTACCTCATCAGAGAGCCACAGAAAGGAATTTGCAGAAAACCTTTTCAAGAGGCAGTGCCTCAAGAAGGCAGCATGTTATCATTAAGGGCCCTTGTCATCAGGGACGTGCCCTCTTCTCATTACCACTGTCAGGGAGGAGGTACAGCAGCCCAAAGACATGTACTCAATGATTTTGGAATAGATACTTCCCTCTGTCATCAGATTTCTGAATGGTCCATGAACACCATCTCATTATTCCTTTTTCTTGCATTTTCTGTGTTTTATAGATTTTTGTCTTTGCACTGTACTGCTCCCACAGAACAAGTTTCACATCACCTCATATGTCAGTAATTAACCTATTTCTAATAGCCTATGTACTGTGCAAATGTCTTAGGCATATGTAACAAAAAAATCTGTAAAACAAAAGGTGCTTTCAAAAATAATGAATTGAAAAGTTTCTAAACACAAAAAAAAACAAACAGCAGTAAACAATAAAAAACTAAATCAAACCAACATTTGGTGTGACCACCCTTTAAAAACTCCATCCATACTCCTGGGTACAGTCATGCCCTTTGATAAGAAAATCAGCTGGTAGATTGTTCCAAACATCCTGGAGAACTTGCCACAGTTATTCTTCAGACTCTGGCTGTCCCATTTGCTTCTGTCTCCAGGTAATCCCAGGCAGCCTCGAAGATGAGATCAGAGCTCTCCGGAGGCCATACCATCAGTTGCATAACTTCTCGTTCTTCTTTTCGCTGAAGATAATTCCTTATGATCTTGGCCATGTGTTCGGGGTCACGGTCCTGCTGCAGAACGAAGATGGGACTGATCAGGTGCCTCTCTAATGGTATTGTGTGCTGGTTGAGAATCTGATTGTACTTCTCAACATGGAGGACTCAATTAATTCTGAACAGATCACCAACTCTATTTGCAGAAATGCAGCCCCAACCTACAGGTAGCTCCGCTGTGCTTCACTGTTGGCTGCAGACACTCACCCATGCAGTGCTCTCCAGCTCATCTATAGACAAACTGCCTTCTGCCTGAGCCAAAAATTTCAAATTTTGACTCGTCAGTCCAGAGCAATTGCTACCATTGTTCAGCACCTCAGCCTTTGTGTTTTTGTATGCAGGTGAGTCTCTTGGCTTTGCTTCCACTTCAGAGGAATGGTTTTTTGGCACCAACTCTTACATGAAGACCACTTTAGACAAGACTTCTCCAGACTATAGAGCGGTGTACTTGCGTTCCAATGGTTTCTATCAATCCAGAGTTGATTGCAGTACAGGACTTCTTCTGATTTAGGAGGGACATCAGTTTGATGCATTTCTCGTCTGCTGCACTCAGGTTCAGCGGCCAACCACTGTGTTTCCAGTTCTCAACTTGGCCCATTTCTTTGTGCTTCTTCAGAAGAACTTGGACAGTGCATCTTGAAACTCTAGTCTGCTGCGAAATTTCTGCTTGGGAGAGACCTTGCTGATGCGGGACGATCACCTTGTGTCTTGTTGCTATGCTCACTCTTACCATGGTGTAGGATTTGATGATTTGAAGGTTAAATTCTCACATCTACCACACCCTCACCTTTTAGTTTGGTTATTCTTCGCCCAGTTTGATTCTTTCGACATCTATTTCTGTTTCAGTTAATCAGTTTAGTTCAATCTCATTATGTCATTGATCATTAGCACCTGTTTATTATCTTTGTTTAATCATGCACTGGGCTATATAACTATAAAGTAAACAACAGGAATTCTGCAGATGCTGGAAATTCAAGCAACATACATCAAAGTTGCTGGTGAACGCAGCAGGCCAGGCAGCATCTATAGGAAGAGGCGCAGTCGACGTTTCAGGCCGAGACCCTTCGTCAGGACTAACTGAAGGAAGAGTGAGTAAGGGATTTGAAAGCTGGAGGGGGAGGGGGAGATGCAAAATGATAGGAGAAGACAGGAGGGGGAGAGATGGAGCCGAGAGCTGGACAGGTGATAGGCAGAAGGGGATACGAGAGGATCATGGGACAGGAGGTCCGGGAAGAAAGACGGGGGGGGGGGTGACCCAGAGGATGGGCAAGAGGTATATTCAGAGGGACAGAGGGAGAAAAAGGAGAGTGAGAGAAAGAATGTGTGCATAAAAAAGAGTAACAGATGGGGTACGAGGGGGAGGTGGGGCCTAGCGGAAGTTAGAGAAGTCAATGTTCATGCCATCAGGTTGGAGGCTACCCATACGGAATATAAGGTGTTGTTCCTCCAACCTGAGTGTGGCTTCATCTTTACAGTAGAGGAGGCCGTGGATAGACATGTCAGAATGGGAATGGGATGTGGAATTAAAATGTGTGGCCACTGGGAGATCCTGCTTTCTCTGGCGGACAGAGCGTAGATGTTCAGCAAAGCGGTCTCCCAGTCTGCGTCGGGTCTCGCCAATATATAAAAGGCCACATCGGGAGCACCGGACGCAGTATATCACCCCAGTCGACTCACAGGTGAAGTGATGCCTCACCTGGAAGGACTGTTTGGGGCCCTGAATGGTGGTAAGGGAGGAAGTGTAAGGGCATGTGTAGCACTTGTTCCGCTTACACGGATAAGTGCCAGGAGGGAGATCAGTGGGGAGGGATGGGGGGGACGAATGGACAAGGGAGTTGTGTAGGGAGCGATCCCTGCGGAATGCAGAGAGAGGGGGGGAGGGAAAGATATGCTTAGTGGTGGGATCCCGTTGGAGGTGGCGGAAGTTACGGAGAATAATATGTTGGACCCGGAGGCTGGTGGGGTGGTAGGTGAGGACCAGGGGAACCCTATTCCTAGTGGGGTGGTGGGAGGATGGAGTGAGAGCAGATGTACGTGAAATGGGGGAGATGCGTTTAAGAGCAGAGTTGATAGAGGAGGAAGGGAAGCCCCTTTCTTTAAAAAATGAAGACATCTCCCTCGTCCTAGAATGAAAAGCCTCATCCTGAGAGCAGATGCGGCGGAGACGGAGGAATTGCGAGAAGGGGATGGCGTTTTTGCAAGAGACAGGGTGAGAAGAGGAATAGTCCAGATAGCTGTGAGAGTCAGTAGGCTTATAGTAGACATCAGTGGATAAGCTGTCTCCAGAGACAGAGACAGAAAGATCTAGAAAGGGGAGGGAGGTGTCAGAAATGGACCAGGTAAACTTGAGGGCAGGGTGAAAGTTGGAGGCAAAGTTAATAAAGTCAACGAGTTCTGCATGCGTGCAGGAAGCAGTGCCAATGCAGTCGTCGATGTAGCGAAGGAAAAGTGGGGGACAGATACCAGAATAGGCACGGAACATAGATTGTTCCACAAACCCAACAAAAAGGCAGGCATAGCTAGGACCCATACGGGTGCCCATAGCTACACCTTTAGTTTGGAGGAAATGGGAGGAGCAAAAGGAGAAATTATTAAGAGTAAGGACTAATTCTGCTAGACGGAGCAGAGTGGTGGTAGAGGGGAACTGATTAGGTCTGGAATCCAAAAAGAAGCGTAGGGGCTTCCCTTCCTCCACTATCAACTCTGCTCTTAAACGCATCTCCCCCATTTCACGTACATCTGCTCTCACTCCATCCTCCCACCACCCCACTAGGAATAGGGTTCCCCTGGTCCTCACCTACCACCCCACCAGCCTCCGGGTCCAACATATTATTCTCCGTAACTTCCGCCACCTCCAACGGGATCCCACCACTAAGCATATCTTTCCCTCCCCCCCTCTCTCTGCATTCTGCAGGGATCGCTCCCTACACAACTCCCTTGTCCATTCGTCCCCCCCATCCCTCCCCACTGATCTCCCTCCTGGCACTTATCCGTGTAAGCGGAACAAGTGCTACACATGCCCTTACACTTCCTCCCTTACCACCATTCAGGGCCCCAAACAGTCCTTCCAGGTGAGGCATCACTTCACCTGTGAGTCGACTGGGGTGATATACTGCGTCCGGTGCTCCCGATGTGGCCTTTTATATATTGGTGAGACCCGACGCAGACTGGGAGACCGCTTTGCTGAACATCTACGCTCTGTCCGCCAGAGAAAGCAGGATCTCCCAGTGGCCACACATTTTAATTCCACATCCCATTCCCATTCTGACATGTCTATCCACGGCCTCCTCTACTGTAAAGATGAAGCCACACTCAGGTTGGAGGAACAACACCTTATATTCCGTATGGGTAGCCTCCAACCTGATGGCATGAACATTGACTTCTCTAACTTCCGCTAGGCCCCACCTCCCCCTCGTACCCCATCTGTTACTCTTTTTTATGCACACATTCTTTCTCTCACTCTCCTTTTTCTCCCTCTGTCCCTCTGAATATACCTCTTGCCCATCCTCTGGGTTACCCCCCCCCCGTCTTTCTTCCCGGACCTCCTGTCCCATGATCCTCTCGTATCCCCTTCTGCCTATCACCTGTCCAGCTCTCGGCTCCATCCCTCCCCCTCCTGTCTTCTCCTATCATTTTGCATCTCCCCCTCCCCCTCCAGCTTTCGAATCCCTTACTCACTCTTCCTTCAGTTAGTCCTGACGAAGGGTCTCGGCCTGAAACGTCGACTGCGCCTCTTCCTATAGATGCTGCCTGGCCTGCTGCGTTCACCAGCAACTTTGATGTATGTAACTATAAAGTAATCAAGTTTTTATTTGAAAAGTGGTTTATTACTTAATATATTACTTTCTTTAATGAAATACAAATATTTCTCTAACTTATTTTTGGGAAAATGAATGTTTGGAAATCTAAAATTTGTTCTTTTTGACTGACACACTAATGCAGAAGGCAGAAAATAAACATCCAAAACAAAACTTTTATATAAAAAATTTAGGGTGCCTAAGACTTTTGCACAGTACTGTACATGTGAGGGTCATGTTTTTTGACTTCTCCAGTGTGTTCAACACCATCCGCCCTGCTCTGCTGGGGGAGAAGCTGACAGCAATGCAGGTGGATGCTTCCCTGGTATCATGGATTCTTAATTACCTGACTGGCAGACCACAGTACGTGTGCTTGCAACACTGTGTTTCCGACAGAGTGATCAGCAGCACTGGGGCTCCACAGGGGACTGTCTTGTCTCCCTTTCTCTTCACCATTTACACCTCGGACTTCAACTACTGCACGGAGTCTTGTCATCTTCAGAAGTTTTCGGATGACTCTGCCATAGTTGGATGCATCAGCAAGGGAGATGAGGCTGATTACAGGGCTATGGTAGGAAACTTTGTCACATGGTCTGAGCAGAATTATCTGCAGCTTAATGTGAAAAAGACTAAGGAGCTGGTGGTAGACCTGAGCAGAGCTAAGGTACCGGTGACCCCTGTTTCCATCCAGGGGGTCAGTGTGAACATGGTGGAGGATTACAAATACCTGGGGATGCGAATTGACAATAAACTGGACTGGTCAAAGAACACTGAGGCTGTCTACAAGAAGGGACAGAGCCATCTCTATTTCCTGAGGAGACTGAGGTCCTTTAACATCTGCCAGATGATGCTGAGGATGTTCTACAAGTCTGTGGTGGCCAGTGCTATCATGTTTGCTGTTGTGCGCTGGGGCAGCAGGCTGAGGGTGGCAGACACCAACAGAATCAACAAACTCATTCGTAAGGCCAGTGATGTTGTGGGGATGGAACTGGACTCTCTCACGGTGGTGTCTGAAAAGAGGATGCTGTCTAAGTTGCATGCCATCTTGGTCAATGTCTCCCATCCACTACATAATGTACTAAGTGGGCACAGGAGTACATTCAGCCAGAGACTCATTCCTCCGAGATGCAGCACAGAGCGTCATAGGAAGTCATTCTTGCCTGTGGCTATCGAACTTTACAATTCCTCCCTTGGAGGGTCAGACATCCTGAGCCAATAGGCTGGTCCTGGACTTATTTCATAATTTACTGGCATAATTTAGGTATTACTATTTAACTATTTATGGTTCTATTACTATTATTTATGGAGCAACTGTAACGAAAACCAATTTCCCCCGGAATTAATAAAGTATGACTAACTACTATGTGAAACAGGACACAGATGAAGGCTTTTTTACAACACTGCTCTTCACGTTTTCATTTTAAGCAGAGACTTGAGAAGAGAGAGCTTGGCTCTACCTGGACTGAATGATGTAGTACACTACCTCATTATGGCCATGGACCTTATCTTTTTTCATTTCCGTAGTAGACTTTATTCATGATAAAAATATATATACACAAAAGGAAAAACAGAACAAAACTCTTTATATTCTTGGTCAGCATATTACATAGTGTAAACTTCAAAGAGAAACAAAAGTAAGGAACATAACTCAATTGCCACAACATGGCTGCCAGGAATGTTGCCCATTTCATTATTCAAGAGGCTTCCTGACCCAACTTCTGACCTTATTGTCTGTCTGTACTGATCTTCTCTGTAACTTTAACTCTTTATTTTGCTTTCATTGGTTGAATTTAATATCAATGAACATATACAGTATATAACCTGAAATCCTTACTCTTCGCAGACATCCACAAAACAGAAGAAAACCCCCAAAGAATGACAGACAGAATGTCAGAACCCCAAAAGCCCCCTCCCATGGGCAAGCGGCAGCAAAGGCATCAACCCTCTCCATTCCCCCAACAGTTTCAGCAAATGCATCAGCCCCCTCCACGCAAGCCATAGCAAAGCCCCCCAGAGACCATGATCTAGAGTCCATCAAAAAAAAACTTCCTTTGTACAACCTCAATGCACTGATATAATGAAATGAAATATATAAATCACATGTAAACATTTTTACTGTACTTTGGTGCGTGTCACATTAATAAACCAATTCAACAGTGCCTCAAACAGCTGAGTTATCAGGACAACTCCTGGTGATTTCTCTTAACAAATCTTTAGTAAACCTTGATCAATAGGAAGTGGCTTCGCAGTTACTTGGCTGTTACCGGTTTCACTCTGGGCTACTGACAGACAACCGAATTTGGAGATCCCATCAACTCGTTAACAAGTGCTGGAATGAATAAAGGGACAGGCCACATTCGGTTTAGCGGACTGCTTGTCTAAGGGACGGTGTGTGGGGGTGGGAAGAGTTTTGCTCTCAAACACTGACAAAAATAGCAAGTGCTTTGTGTTGGAAATGGGGGCGGGGGGGTGGTCTGGTGCTGGCTGATAAATATCCAACACTTCAGAATGGCAAAATTATAATTAAGCTTGCAAGCAGCACATAATCGCCCTGCATCAATCACACCAGGCTCAGTGCCAGGCTACATATGTTGTCCCATCAATCTGCCACAGCATTTAGCTCCACGGGTCCAGGACCATGATGTCATTTATATCCAATCACCGCAGGCCTCAAGAGCGCAGACTTAATCCACTCTTTCATTATTTGTAGTTTTATTGCCTTTGCACAGGAGCAAGTGAAGCCAAGTGTTGGGGGGTGGGGGGGGAAGAGAGAGAAAGCTGCAGAGAGCCTTTAAATGTTTAGGGTGAGCTACGAAAGGGAGAGAGGCTGACAGATGGAGACAGAGAAGGAGGAAAAAAAAATCAGAGCCACATGTCGAGACAGGCAGACTACAAATAAAGAAACCCACATGTGCAAATGTCACACAAGATAGGTGAAAGCATGTGCAGGAGGTACACGTTGGTTAATGCTTCCTGCCACTCTGGGGAGTAGTGCTCAAAGGTCAACGGGTAAGGCACGATACCTTCATCTTGCAGGAAGGCTGAATGAGCTCGGCGATGGAGAACTTGTCCTGCTGCAGCCGCCGTTTCACCAGCTTTGAGCAACAGATATTCACTGAGCCCAGCACGTGCGAGGTGTTGTACTCCACAAACGAGCGGCTGTCAATCACCAGGGTGCCCTCCACGCCACTCTGCAGGAGGCAGGCCAGCTTTTCGGCATCGATCACTTTGGGCTTAGCTTTCTCCCCTGCCATCGTTGGGCCAGATCTTCAGGAAGAAAGACCTCCCTCTCACCCCAGCGCCAGGTCAAAAGAAGAGAAATGGCCCTTGCGAGGAGGTTAAGGTAATCGAGGTGTTACTGCCGTGCCAAGGGCCAGCCACTCCAACTTGCTGTTCTCAACTGCTTCATCCTACGGAAGAAAGAAATGAATTACTAGTCAGAACAATACATTATTGGCTGCAGGGCCTCCCATCAAACTCTATGAGGGGGATTATAGCCCCACATTTATTTCACAGAGGCCATAAATGTTGTACAAATTGAAGTTCTTCCATTGGGCAGAAGCCACAAAAGCCTGAAAGCATGTACCACCAGGCTATTCTATCCTACTGTTACAAGGTAACTAAGTGTTTTCCTCGTACAATAAGGTGGGCTCTTAACCTCACAATTTACCTTATGAGCTTGCACCTTATAGTCTCCCTGCAATGCACTTTCTCTGTAGCTGTGACATTTCATTCTACATTCTGTTATTGTATTGCATTGTTCTACCTCAATGCACCGAGTAATGAATTGATCTGTATGAACAGTATGCAAGACAAGCTTTTCACTGTATTACACTACATGTGACAATAATAAATCAATTCCAATTCAATTTTGCCCTATCAAGAAGCTGTTGGGAGTATTTATCCACTCAAATGTGTGTTGGATTATTTATTGCTGGAGAGCAGGCATTAAGTTTCCTCTCACAGGTACCAACAGCTTCCAGCATTCTTCCAAATCACTATTCAACATGTACGCCCAAAGGTCGCCAACTAGACCTCCACTTTCACATCCCTATTCAACACATGACCAAAGTACTTCAAATACATCGCTTCAAATGTCCATTCATTAACTCGCCTATTATCTAGCATGACCAGAATGAACTCTGAAGAAAACCCTTGGACTCTCAAACACAGTGTACAAAATGCTCCTAATCTAGACACATCCTGATATCCTAAGCTCTTGCTTTACTAACCCCCTTTTAGGCTAGTAGCAGGAAGAAAACCAGGTTTCCCCATTCTCTCTCAAAGAAGATCATAGTTGGGAGCTTAACATCCAAGGAAACACCTTATATCAAAAGAGCAAGCAGGCAGGCAGTGGGGTTGGGGTGCCACCATTGGTAAAAAAAAAATGAAATCAAATCCTTAGAAAGAGGTGATATAGGATCGGAAGATGTAGAATCCTTATGGTTAGAGTTATGAAAATGCAAGTGTAAAAAAAAAACTCAAGAGTTGTATACAGGCTTCCAAAGGTAGCCAGAATGTGGGAAACAAATGATACCAGGAGATGGAAAAGGTACACAAAAAAAGGCAATGACACAAGAATCATTGGGGATATCAATATGCAGGTAGAATGAGAAAATCAGGTTGTTGCTGAATCCCAAGAGAGGGAATTTGTAGAATGCCTATGAGATGGCTTTCTAGATCAGTTTGTGGTTGAACCCACTAGGGAAAAGCAATTCAGGATTGGATGTTGTGTAATGGACCATAATTGATTAGGGAGTTAAGGTAAATAAACCCTTATGAGGCAGTGATCATAATATGATGAATTCACCCTATTGTTTAAGGGGAAGAAGATAAAGTCAGATGTATCAGTATTCCAGTGGAATAAAGAGAACTACAGAGGCATGAGAGGAACAGGTCAAAGTTGACTGGTTGCAGGGAGGACGACTGAACAGTAATAGCTGGAATTTCTAAGGGCAATTCAGAAACTGCAGAATAGATACCTCTCAAAGATGAAGTAGTATTCTAAAAGGAAGGATGGGGCAGCTGTGGCTGACAATGGAAGTCAAAGACAGTATAAAAGCAAAAGAAAGGGCATATAACAAAAATTAGTAGGAAGTTACAGGATTGGAAAGCTTTTAAAAACCAAAAGCAGGCACTAAAAAAAGTCATATGGAGAGAAAGGATGAAATATGAAGGTAAGCTAGCCATTAATATGAAAGAGGTTACAATATTTATTTTCCAAATATATAACGAGTAAACGAGAAGTGAGAGTGGATTATCAGACCGCTGGAAAATTAAATGGCAGACTAATAATAAGTATTTTGCGTGTTTTCACTGTGGAAGACATTAGCAGTATGCCAGAAATTCAAGTGTGCCAGGGGACAGAAATGAGTGTAGTTGCTATTACTAAGGAGAAGGTGCTTGGGAAGATCAAATGGCTGAAGGTAAACAAGTCACCTGGACTAGATGGAATACACTCAGGGTTATGAAAGTGGTAGCTCAAGAGATTGTGGAGTAATAATTATTAGTACTAATCTTTCAAAAAATCACTAGATTCGGGATTGGTTCCGAAGGACAGGAAACTTGCAAATGTCACTCTACTGCTTAAGAAAGGAGGGAGGTAGATCAAAAATTATAGGTCAATTAGACCAACTTCAGTGGTGGGGAAAATGTTGGACTCTATTATTAAGAATAAGATTTCAGGGTACTTGGATGCACATTGCAAACTAGGTCAAAGTCAGCATAGTTTCCTTAAGGGGAGATCTTGCCTGATAAATCTGTTGGAATTCTTTGAGGAAGTAACAGGCAGGATAGACGAAGGACAGTCAGTGGATATTGTTTACTTGGATTTTCAGAAGGCCTTTGACAAGGGTCCATACGTGAGGTTACTTAAGAATACAAGAGCCCATGATATTACAGGAAAGGTACTGGCATGGACAGAAGCTTGGCTGACTGGCAGGAAGCAAAGAGTGGGATTAAAGGGGACCTTTTCTGGTTGGCTGACAGTGACTAGTTGTGTACTACAATGGCTGGTTTTGGGACCACTTCTTTTAACATTAAATGTTAATGATTTGATGCCATAATTAATGGCATTCTGGCCATGTCTGTGGACGGTAAGAAGATGTAGAAGGTCCGGTAATGTTGGGGATGCAGTGAATCTCCAGAAGGACTGAGACAGATTGGGAGAAAGGGGAAAGAAATGGCAAGTGGAATGTAGTGTAGCAAAGTTGTATGATCATGTACTTTGGTAGAAGGAATAAAGGTGTAGACTACTTTCAAATGGGGAGGAGTACAAAAATCAGAAGTGCAAAGGGAATTGAGAGTCCTTGTGCAAGATTCCCTAAAGGCTACCTTGCAGGTTAAGTCAATGGTAAAGAAAGCAAATACAATGTTGTCATTTATTTCGAGATGACTAGAATACAAGAGGAAGGGTGCGGTGCTGAAGTTTCATAAAGCATTGGTCAGGCCACAGTTGGAGTATTGTGAGCAATTTTGGGCCCCTTATCGAAGAAAAGATGTGCTGGCATTGGAGAGGGCCTAGAGGAGGTTCATGAGAATTGTTCTGGGAATGAAAGGATTAATGAGGAGATTTTGATGACCAGTACTCACTGGAGTTTAGAAGAATAAGGGGTGATCTCATAGAAACCTAGTGAACATTGAAAGGTCTGGATAGAGTGGATCCAAGCAGGATGTTTCCTATAGTGGGTGAGACTAGGAGCAGATGGCACCACCTCAAGAGAGAGACATCTAATAAGAACAGTGATGAGGAGGAATTTCTTTAGCTAGACAGTAATGAGTCTATGCAATTCATTGCCAGTATACCTAAAGCAGAGTTTTATAGTATTTGAATAGATTTGGTGGTTTTCTAATTTGTTCTGTATTTCATTTGAATAGATAAATTGTAACTCAGTTAAACAGTTGTTTGTCTTTTTTTATACCTTAACTATTCCCATGAAACGTTAGCTTAAAAATAAAACAAATTTCATGATATATGTGAGTGATGATAAACCTGATGCTGATATGGGACTCTTTTGTGGACTGAGAGTGGGAAGGGGGCAGGGAGAGGGGAAATCATGGTTGAGAAAAGGGGAAGGGAAGCACCAAAAGACATTCTGTAATCATCATTCTTACATTCTTCCTATATTGATGTATGACTGCGAGTCATGGACCATCACAAATGCAATGGAAAAAAAGAATCAATGCAGCGGAGATGTGGTTCCTCAGAAGAATGCTATGCATATCATATATGGACAGGATAACCAACGAAAAAGTTCTACAGAGAACGAAAACAAAACTTACATTACTTAAAAAAAAAATCAGAAAACAGCAATCAAAATTCTTTGGACATATCATGCAAAGAGAGACATTAGAACATTTAGTTACAACTGGAAAGCTGGAAGGGAAAAGAAGCAGAGGCAGACAGAGAATGGAAATGATAGATGGAATAACATCATGGTTAGATACAGGGGAGGCAACAACTACAATTCGGAGGGTCAGGGACCGTAATGGATGGAGAGACATGATCCCCCATGCCGAACGGCAAGGCACATGAATGAATGAATGAATGTAATGATCAATAAACCAATTGTTTGGAATCAAATGGGCTTGCCCGGTTCCTCAGGTCTGGGTGCATCTGCACCAACACCACTCACCCCCTCTCCACCCCAGCACTCCTTCTCAGTTACCTGTCCTACACCACTCCCACTGCACGCCACCCTCACCATTCCCAACATCCTTTGCTCCCACGAGATTTATAAAACTTTCTCTCTGCTCCACATTAACAAATACAGTACTGTGCAAATGTATTAGGTATCCTAGCTAAATATATGTATACAAGACTTCTGCATAGTACTGTATGTGTGTATCTACACACACATACACGCACGTTGGTATGAAGATGATGGCTCAAAGGACATCTTTCTGTTCTCTCTAGTTCAACCACTAAAAAGGAAATAACATGCATTTCCACTACACTTTTAACCAACCTCAGGACGTTCCATTTTTCTCTTGGATCACAGGAGGTGGCCATTTGGCTATTGAGTCTTCACTTGCTGTCACACCAATCTCATCAGTCTCATTTCCCCGACTTCCACTTCCTTTGTGCCCAGTTTTCTCTCAATACCACTCTTGTTCTCTTACCACCCTCATGCACACCTGGGGGCGGCTGGGGGGGGGGTGCATTTTTGTGGACACGAGGAAACCTAAGCATCTGGAGGATCTCATTAACAGGAAAACATGCAAACTCAAAACAAACAGCATATTAAATGGAGCAGCAAGCTCAAGGGTTAAATGGCTGTCTCCCATATCTCAAATTTATTGACAGTAACAGACATTTGATTATTTTTCTGGAGAATTGGGCTGATGATGAATTCTAACTAGCTCACTGAGTTGCTCTGACACTGCCTTTCGAAGTTGGTGTTGAATAAAGCTTGAAAAATTAAGCTTTGCTTTGCATTGAACCTGAGTTCTGTCACTGGGCAAGAACATCAGGCACACCCAGAGCAGTTAGATGGGTATTGCAATTAACCTTTGGACAACAGATGGTAGAAACAATTGGTGTCTGGAAAGTAACCTAAAATAGGGTTGGCAAAGGCTGTAGATAACGAAGTTACTGGCAGAGATTTGTCTCACTTTGGAAGCAAAATGTGTCCAAATGATTTGTCTGATTACTAGGCAAAATAAATGCGGGGAGTGACAAGCTGAAATAAATAGAGTAATTTCTGGCAACACTCACCAATAAGTCAGTATCTGCAGAAAGAGGAACTTAATTTTGCTTAAGGTTTAAAATCTTTTGTTCAAAATGGAAGAGGTTTAAACTTACTTTGAATCAATGGAGAGCCAAAAGAAGGGACTGGAAGCAGGCAGGCATATGAAAGAACAAAAGAGAGGAAACAATAGGATAGAAGGAAATTATTACAGTATGAAAGAGATGATTATGAAAAGGGATGGTCCAAAAACACAGCTGTTTTTCAGGAAAAGAAGTGGGTGATTGGGAACATAGAATCATAGAAAATAGGTGCAGAAGTAGGCCATTCAGCCCTTCAAGTCTGCACCACCATTCAGTATGATCATGGCTGAACATCCGACTCAGAACCCTGTACCAGCCTTCTCTCCATACCCGCTGATCCCTTTAGCCACAAGGGCCATATCTAACTCCCTCTTAAATATAGCCAATGAACTGGCCTCAACTGTTTCCTGTGGCAGAGAATTCCACAGATTCACCACTCTCTGTGTGAAGAAGTTTTTCCTAATCTCGGTCCTAAAAGGCTTCCCCTTTATCCTCAAACTGTGACCCCCTCGTTCTGGACTTCCCCAACATCGGGAACAATCTTCCTGCATCCAGCCTGTCCAATCCCTTTAGGATTTTATATGTTTCAATAAGATCCCCCCTCAATCTTCTAAATTCCAATGAGTACAAGCCTAGTCGATCCAGTCTTTCATCATACGAAAGTCCTGCCATCCCAGGAACCAATCTGGTGAACCTTCTTTGTACTCCCTCTATGGCAAGAATGTCTTTCCTCAGATTAGGGGACCAAAACTGCACACAATACTCCAGGTGTGGTCTCACCAAGGCCTTGTACAACTGCAGTAGTACCTCCCTGCTCCTGTACTCGATTCCTCTTGCTATAAATGCCAACATACCATTCGCCTTTTTCACTGCTGTACCTGCATGTCCACTTTCAATGACTGGTGTATAATGACACCCAGGTCTCGTTGCACCTCCCCTCTTCCTAATCGGCCACCATTCAGATAATAATCTGTTTTCCTGTTTTTGCCACCAAAGTGGATAATCTCACAATTATCCACATTAAATTGCATCTGCCATGAATTTGCCCACTCACCTAACCTATCCAAGTCACCCTGCATCCTCTTAGCATCCTCTTCACAGCTAATACTGCCGCCCAGCTTCATGTCATCCGCAAACTTGGAGATGCTGCATTTAATTCCCTCATCTAAGTCATTAATATATATTGTAAACAACTGGGGTCCCAGCACTGAGCCTTGCAGTACCCCACTAGTCACTGCTTGCCATTCTGAAAAGGTCCCGTTTATTCCCACTCTTTGCTTCCTGTCTGCCAACCAATTCTCTATTCACATCAATACCTTAACCCCAATACCGTGTGCTTTAAGTTTGCACACTAATCTCCCGTGTGAGACCTTGTCAAAATCCTTTTGAAAATCCAAATATACCTCGTCCACTGGTTCTCCCCTATCCACTCTACTAGTTACATCCTCAAAAAATGCTGAGATTCGTCAAGACATGATTTTCCTTTCAGAAATCCATGCTGACTTTGTCCAATGATTTCACCGCTTTCCAAATGTGCTGTTATCACATTTTTGAAAACTGACTCTAGCATTTTCCCCACCACCGATGTTAGGCTAACCGGTCTATAATTCCCCGGTTTCTCTCTCCCTCCTTTTTTAAAAAGCGGGGTTACATTAGCCACCCTCCAATCCTCAGGAACTAGTCCAGAATCTAAAGAGTTTTGAAAAGTTATCACTATTGCATCCACTATTTCTTGGGCTACTTCCTTAAGCACTCTGGGATGCAGACCATCTGGCCCTAGGGATTTATCTGCCTTTAACCCCTTCAACTTACCTAACATCACTTCCTTACTAACATGTATTTCCCTCAGGTCCTCCATCTCACTAGACCCTCTGTCCCCTACTATTTCCGGAAGATTATTTATGTCCTCCTTAGTGAAGACAGAACCAAAGCAGTTATTCAATTGGTCTGCCATGTCCTTGTTCCCCATGATCAATACACCTGTTTCAGTCTGTAGGGGACCTACATTTGTCTGAACCAATCTTTTTCTTTTCACATATCTATAGAAGCTTTTACAGTCAGTTTTTATGTTCCCTGCCAGTTTTCTCTCAATCTTTTTTTTCCCCTTTCCTAATTAAGCCCTTTGTCCTCCTCTGCTGGACTCTGAATTTCTCCCAGTCCTCAGGTGAGCCACTTTTTCTGGCTAATTTGTATGCTTCTTCTTTGGAATTGATACTATCCCTAATTTCCCTTGTCAGTCACGGGTGCACTACCTTCCCTGATTTATTCTTTTGCCAAACTGGGATGAAAAATTGTTGTAGTTCATCCATGCGATCTTTAAATGCTTGCCATTGCATATCCACCATCAACCCTTAAAGTATCATTTGCCAGTCTATCTTAGCTAATTCATGTCTCATACCTTTAAAGTTACCCTTCTTTAAGTTCAGAACCTTTGTTTCTCTCCATGTCACTCTCCATCTTAATGAAGAATTCCACCATATTATGGTTACTCTTACCCAAGAGGCCTCTCACGACAAGATTGCTAATTAACCCTTCCTCATTGCTCAATACCTAGTCTGGAATAGCCTGCTCTCTAGTTGGTTCCTCGACATGTTGGTTCAAAAAACCATCCCGCATACATTCTAAGAATTCCTCTTTCTCAGCACCCTTACCAATTTGGTTCACCCAATCTATATGTAGATTGAAGTCACCCATTATAACTGCTGTTCCTTTATTGCACGCATTTCTAATTTCCTATTTAACGCCACCCCCAACCTCACTACACTGTTAGGTGGCCTGTACACAACTCCCACCAGCATTTTCTGCCCCTTAGTGTTATGCAGCTCTACCCATATCGATTCCACATCCTCCCGGCTAATGTCCTTCCTTTCTATTGCGTTAATCTCCTCTCTAACCAGCAATGCTACCCCACCTCCTTTTCTTTCATGTCTATCCCTCCTGAATATTGAATATCCCTGAATGTTGAGCTCCCATCCTTGGTCACCCTGGAGCCATGTCTCTGTGATCCCAACTATATCATATTCGTTAATAACAATCTGCACTTTTAATTCATCCACCTTGTTACGAATGCTCCTTGCATTGACACACAAAGCCTTCAGGCTTGCTTTTACAACACTCTTAGCCCTTATACAATTCTGTTGAAAAGGGGCCCTTTTTGATTTTTGCCCTGGATTTGCCGGCCTGCCACTTTTACTTTTCACCTTACTACTTTTTGCTTCTACGGTCATTTTACACCCCTCTGTCTCTCTGCACTTGTTCCCATCCCCCTGTTGTGAACTAACCTCCTCTCTCCTAGTCTCTTTAATTTGATTCCCACCCCCCAACCATTCTAGTTTAAAGTCACCTCAGTAGCCCTCACAAATCTCCCCGCCAGGATATTGGTCCCCCTAGGATTCAAGTGTAACCCATCCTTTTTGTACAGGTCACACCTTGCAACTCAAACGAGGTCTAAAAGAGGTCTCAATGATCCAAAAACTTGAATCCCTGCCCCCTGCTCCAATCCCTCAGCCACGCATTTATCCTCCACCTCGTTGCATTCTTACTCTCACTGTCGCGTAGCACAGGCAGTAATCCCGAGATTATTACCTTTGCAGTCCTTTTCCTCAACTCCCTTCCTAACTCCCTATACTCTCCTTTCAGGACCTCTTCCCATTTCCTACCTACCTACAAGGGTTAATAACGAAAACAATTATCAGTGAAGATTGATTACAAGACAAACATACAGGAGCAGAATTAGGTCATTTGGCCCATCGAGTCTGCTCTGCCATTTAATCATGGCTGATCGATTTCCCTCTCAACCCCAATATCCCGCCTTCTCCCGGAATCCCTTCATGCCGATTGATGAAGAATCCATCAACCTTTGCCTTAAACATACCGTCTGATCTGGCCTCCACAGCCTCCTATGGCAGGGGATTCCACAGATTCACCACCCTCGGGCTGAAGAAATTCCTCCTCATCTCCGTTCTAAATGGGCGCACCTCTATTCTGAGGCTGTGTCCTCTGATCTCAGACTCCACCACCATAAGAAACAGTCTCTCCACATTCACTCTATCAAGGACTTTCAACATTAGATAGGTTTCAATGAGATCCTCTGAATTCCAGTGAGTACTGGCCCAGAGCCATCAAATGCTTCTCATATGATACACCTTTCAATTCCAGAATCATTTTCACGAACCTTCTTTGAACCCTCTCCAATGTCAGCACATCCTTTCTTAGAAAAGGAGCCTTTAAGAACTGATGTCATTGAACTTGGGAGTTCACGTTTGAGTTGCAAGTTAATTAAGCTAAGAGACAGTGTTTCATAATATTCCGCATTCAGCTTTCCATGATCCTGGCCTGTGCTACAACTCGAGGCACCCTTTTCCTCCCAAGCACATTAAACATGTATAACCATATAACAATTACAGCACAGAAACAGGCCATCTCGGCCCTTCTAGTCCATGCCAAACTCTTACTCTCACCTAGTCCTATCGACCTGCACTCAGCCCGTAACCCTCCATTCCTTTCCTGTCCACATAGCTGTCCAAATTAACTTTAAACAACAACATCGAACCTGCCTCAACCACTTCTGCTGGAAGCTCGTTCTACACAGCTACCACTCTCTGAGTAAAGAAGTTCTCCCTCAAGCTACCCCTGAACTTTTGCCCTTTAACTCTCGACTCATGTCCTCTTGTTTGAATCTCCCCCACTCTCAATGAAAAAAGCCTATCTACGTCAACTCTATCTATCCCCCTCATAATTTTAAATACCTCTATCAAGTCCCCGCTCAACCTTCTACATTCCAAAGAATAAAGACCCAATTTGTTCAACCTCTGTCACTTAGGAGGTGAAACCCAGGTAACATTCTAGTAAATCTTCTCTGTATTCTCTCTATTTTGTTGACATCTTTCCTATAATTCAGTGACCAAAACTGTACACAATACTCCAAATTTGGCCTCACCAATGCCTTGTACAATTTCAACATTACATCCCAACTCCTATACTCAATGCTCTGATTTATAAAGGCCATCATAAAAGCTTTCTTCAGCACCCTATCTACATGAGATTCCACCTTCAGGGAACTATGCACCATTATTCCTAGATCCCTCTATTCCACTGCATTCTTCAATGCCCTACCATTTACCATGTATGCCCTGTTTGGATTAGTCCTACCAAAATGTAGCACCTCACATTTATCAGCATTAAACTGCATCTGCCATCTTACTGCCCACTCTTCTAACCGGCCTAAATCTCTCTGCAAGCTTTGAAAACCTACTTCATTATCCACAACGCCACCTATCTTAGTATCATCTGCATACTTACTCATCCAATTTACCACCTCATCATCCAGATCGTTAATGTATATGACAAATAACATTGGACCCAGTACAGATCTGAGGCACACCACTAGTCACCAGCCTCCAATCTGACAAACAGTTATCCACCACTACTCTCTGGCATCGCCCATCCAGCCACTGCTGAATCCATTTTACTACTTCAATATTAATACCTAACGATCGAACCTTCCTAACCAACTTTCCACGTGGGACCTTGTCAAAGGCCTTACTGAAGTCCACATAGACAACATCCACTGCTTTACCCTCCTCAACATTCCTAGTAACTTCTTCAAAAAATTCAATAAGATTTGTCAAACATGACCTTCCCCGCACAAATCCATGTTGACTGTTCCTAATCAGACCCTGTCTATCCAGATAATTATATATGCCATCTCTAAGAATACTTTCCATCAATTTACCCACCACCAATGTCAAACTCACAGGCCGATAATTGCTAGGCTTACCCTTAGACCCCTTTTTAAACAATGGAACAACATGAGCAATACACTAATCCTCCGGCACCATCCCTGTTTCTAATAACATTTGAAATGTTTCCGTCAGAGTCCCTGCTATTTTCACACTAACTTCCCTCAAGGTCCTAGGGAAAATCCTGTCAGAACCCAGAGACTTATCCACTTTTATATTCCTTAAAAGCTCCAGTACTTCCTCTTCTTTAATCATCATAGTTTCCATAACTTCCTTACCCGTTTCCCTTGTCTTACACAATTCAATATCCTTCTCAGTGAATAACGAAGAAAAGAAATTGTTTAGAATCTCCCCCATCTCTTTTGGCTCCACACATAGCTGTCCACTCTGATTCTCCAAGGGACCAATTTTATCTCTCACTATCCTTTCGCTATAAATATAAACAGTAGAAACCCTTGGGATTTATTTTCACCTTGCTTGCCAAAACAACCTCGCATCTTCTTTTAGCTTTTCTAATTTAAGATTCTTTTTACATTCTTTATATTCCTCGAGCACCTCATTTACTCCATGCTGCCTATATTTTTTGTAGATATCTCTCTTTTTCCGAAAAAAGTTTCCAATATCCCTTGACAACCATGGCTCTCTCAAACTTTTAACCTTTCCTTTCAACCTAACAGGAACATAAAGATTCTGTATTCTCAAAATTTCACCTTTAAATGACCTCCATTTCTCTATTACATTCTTCCCATAAAACAAATTGTCCCAATCCACTCCATTTAAATCCTTTCACATCTCCTCAAAAGTTAGCATTTCTCCAATCAAAAATATCAACCCAGGCTCCAGACCTATCCTTCTCCATAACTGTATTGAAACTAATAGCATTGTGATCACTGGACCCGAAGTGCTCCCCAACACAAACCTCCGTCACCTGACCTATCTCATTCTCTAACAGGAGATCCAACACTGTCCCTTCTCTCGTTGGTACCTCTATTTATTGCTGCAAAAAACCATCCTGCACACATTTTACAAACTCCAAACCATCCAGCCCTTTTACAGTATGGGCTTCCCAGTCTATGTGTGGAAAATTAAAATCTCCCACAATCACAGCCTTGTGCTTACTACAAGTATCTGCTATCTCCTTACAAATTTGCTCCTCCAATTCTCACTCTCCATTTGGTGGTCTATAATATACCCCCATAAGAGTTACTACACCTTTCCCATTCCTCAGTTCCACCCAAATAGCCTCCTTAGATGAGCCCTCTAATCTATCCTGCCAGAGCACCACTGTAATATTTTCTCTGACAAGTAATGCAACACCACCCCCTCTTGTCCCTCTGATTCTATCACACCTGAAGTGATTAAATCCAGGAATATTTAGTTGCCAATCACACCCCTCCTGTAACCATGTCTCACATCATTTGAGGAAATGGAACAACCATATTGGATTGGGAGCAATTGGAGTTTGATTTTATTTTTATTTCTGTGTGCATTGTAAAGTATTCTTTACCGGAGGTCTGGGTACTTATGTGCAGTTTTCCTATTATTTAAAAATATTCTTGCTTGCTATATTAGTTTGCTGAGGTATGGATTGGAGTCACCAGAAAAAGTTATTGAGTTTGATCCTAGGGTAAGCTTACTTCAGTAGGGATGAATTAATTGTACCACAAATAACCTTTGACCAAGAGACCACAAGACATAGGAGAAGAAAGTAGAATTACGGTGTTCGGCCCATGGAGTCTGCTCTGTACACTAAATCATGGCTGAACCCCTCTCAACCAGTTCAGTGGTGGGCAAGTTGTTGGAGAACATACTGAAAGGTAGGACTTATCAGCATTTGGAGAGACACAGCATGGCTTTGTCAAGGGCAGGCTATGCCTTACGAGCCTGATTGAATTCTTTGAGGATATAAAAAAAAACATCGATGAAGGTAGAGTAGTGGATGTAGTGGATATGGATTTCAGTTAGGCATTTGATAAGGTTTCCCCATGCAAGGCTCATTCAGAAAGTAAGGAGGCTGAGATCCAAGGGTACCTTGCTTTGTGGATCCAGAACTGGCTTGCCCACAGAAGGCAAAGGATGGTTATAGATGGTTCATATTCTGCATGGAGGACAGTGACCAGTGGTGTTCCTTGGGGTTCTGTTCTAGGACCCCTCCTCTTTGTGATTTTTATAAATTAACTGGATGAAGAAGTAGAAGGGTAGGTTATTAAGGTTGCTGATGACACAAAGGTTAGGGGTGTTGTGGATAGTCTGGAGGGTTGTCAGAGGTTACAGCGGGACACTGATAGTATGCAGAACTGGGCTGAGAAGTGGCAGAATGACTTCAACCCAGGTAAGTGTGAAGTGGTTCATTTTAGTAGGTCCAATTTGAAGACAGAATATAATACAAATGCTAAGACTCTTGGCAGTGTGGAGGATCAGAGAAATCTTGGTGTCTGTGTTCATAGGACACTCAAAGCTAACGCGCAGGTTGACAGTGTTGTTAAGAAGGCGTAGGGTGTGATGGCAATCATCAACGGAGGGATTGAGTTCAAGAGCCGCAAGGTAATGTTACAGCTATACAAGATCTTGGTCAGACCCCAAATCAAGTACTGTGTTCAGTTCTGGGCACCTCACTACAGGAAGGATGTGGATACTATAGAAAGAGTGCAGAGGAGATTTACAAGGATGTTGCCTGGATTGGAGAGTATATCTTATGAGAATAGGTTGAGTGAATTTGGCCTTTTCTCCTTGGAGTGACAGAGAATGAGAGGTGACCTGATAGAGGTGTACACAATGATGAGGGGCATAATTGTGTGGATAGTCAGAGGCTTTTTCCCTGGGCTAAAATGGCTAACAAGAGGGGGTATAGTTTTAAGATGCTTGGAAGTAGGTACAGAGGGGACGTCAGGGGCAAGTTTTTCCACACAGAGAGTGGTGAGTGTGTGGAATGGACCGCCAGCGACGGTGGTGGAGGCAGATACAATAGGGTCTTTTAAGAGACTCTTAGATAGGTACATGGACCTTAGGAGTTAAGGGACTCAAAACTGCTCACAATACTCCAAGTGCAGTCTGACCAATGCCTTATGAAGTCTCAGTATTACATCCATGCTTTTATATTCTAGTCCTCTCAAAATGAAAGCTAACATTGAATTTGCCTTTCTTACCACAGACTCAACCTGCAAGTTAACCTTTCAGAATCCTTCACAAGGCCTCCCAAATCCCTTTGCATCTCTAAATCCTCAATTAGCTCTCCATTTAGCAAATCATCTACCCATTTATTCCTTCTACCAAAGTGCATGATTGTACACTTCTCTACACAGTATTCCACCTACCTCTTCTTTACCCATTCTCCCAATCCAAATCCTGCAGACTCCCTGGTCCCTCAACACTACCTGTCCCTGTATCCATCTTTATCACAAATATCTCAAGAACACATTTGAACAGAGTTGGATGTGTAAGATCTAAAAGTGAATCATCATAACAGGGGCTTTTCAGACAGTCCAATTCCATTTAATGTTTTAAAAGAAAGTACTTGGGTGTAAGGTATTTTGCAGTTCCCTTTTATAATGCATGCAATTTAATAGCCTAATCACAAGCTAAAGGCAGCTTTTGACAAGGTGCCACAAATGAGGTTGCTTAACAAGATAACAGCCTCACACACAAAAAATGCTGGTGAACGCAGCAGACCAGGCAGCATCTATAGGAAGAGGTACAGTCGACGTTTTGGGCCGGGACCCTTCGTCAGGACTAATTGAAAGAAGAAATAGTAAGAGATTTGAAAGTGGGAGGGGGAGGGGGAGATCCGAAATGATAGGAGATGACAGGAGGGGAGGGGTGGATCTAGGAGCTGGAAAGTTGATTGGCAAAAGGGCTACAGAGCTGGAGAAGGGAGAGGATCATGGGACGGGAAGCCTAGGGAGAAAGAAAGGGGGAGGGGAGCCCAGAGGATGGAGAGCAGGCAAGGAGTTATAGTGAGAGGGACAGAGGGAGAAAAAAAAAAGGAAAAAAGGGGGAGGGGAATAAAAAAAATATTAAATAAATAAATAAGGGATGGGGTGTGAAGGGGAGGAGGGGCATTAATGGAAGTTAGAGAAGTCAATGTTCATGCCTTCAGGTTGGAGACTACCCAGATGGAATACGAGGTGTTGTTCCTCCAACCGGAGCGTGGCTTCATCTTGACAGTAGAGGAGGCCGTGGATAGACATATCAGAATGGGAATGGGACATGGAATTTAAAAATGTGTGGCCACTGGGAGACCTTGCTTTCTCTGGCAAACAGAGCATAGGTGTTCAGCGAAACAGCCTTCCAGCCTGCATCAGGTCTCGCCAATATATAGAAGGCCGCACCAGGAGCACGGGACGCAGTACATCACCCCAGCCGGCTCACAGGTGAAGCAGCGCCTCACCGAAGGACTGTCTGGGGCCCTGAATGGTAGTGAGGGAGGACATGTAAGGGCATGTGTAGCACTTGTTCCGCTTACAAGGATAAGTGCTGGGAGGGAGGTTGGTGGGAAGGGATGGGGGGAAACGAATGGCCAAGGGAGTTGCGTAGGGAGCGATCCCTGTGGAAAGCAGAAAGTGGGGTGGAGGGAAAGACGTGCTTGGTGGTGGGATCCTGTTGGAGGTAGCGGAAGTTACGGAGAATATGTTGGACCCGGAGGCTGGTGTGGTGGTAGGTGAGGACAAGGGGAACCCTATTCCTAGTGGGGTGGTAGGAGGATGGGGTGACAGCAAATGTGCGTGAAATGGGAGAGATGTGTTTGAGAGCAGAGTTGATGGTGGAGGAAGGGAAGCCACTTTCTTTAAGAAAGGAAGACATCTCCTTCGTCCTGGAATGAAAAGCCTCATCCTGAGAGCAGATGCGGCAGAGACGGAGGAATTGTGAGAAGGGGACGGCATTTTTGCAAGAGACAGGGATGCTCTCCACCCTCAGGGCTCCCTTCCCCCTTATCTTTCTTCGCAGGCTTCCCGTCCCATGATCCTCTCCCTTCTCAAGCCTGGTATCCCTTTTGCCAATCAACTTTCCAGCTCTTAGATCCACCCCTCCCCTCCTGTTTTCTCCTATCATTTTGGATCTCTCCCTCCCCCTTTCAAAGCTCTTACTGTCTCTTCTTTCAGTTAGTCCTGACGAAGGGTCCCAGCCCAAAACGTCGACTGTACCTCTTCCTATGGATGCTGCCTGGCCTGCTGTGTTCACCAGCATTTTTTGTGTGTTGCTTGAATTTCCAGCACCTGCAGATTTCCTCATGTTTGCGTTTTTAAGATAACAGCCTATTGTATTGCAGAAAATATACTAGCATGGATACACGATTGGCAGATGACAAGGAGATGGAATAAAGGGGGCCTTTTCTGGTTGTTTGCTGGTGACTAGTGGTGTTCCACCGGGATCGGTGTTGGCTCTGCCTTTCACGTTATATGCCAATGATATGGATGACAGATATGCAGGCTACGTGACCAAGTGCGTGGATGACAGAAAGAGGCCCAAACAACATCCACTGACTTTCTCCTGTCTATCCTGCCTGCTGCTTCTTCAAAGAATTCCAACAGATTTGTCAGGCAAGGTTTTTTCCTAAAGAAACCATGCTAATTTCAGCCTATTTTATCATGTACCTCCAAGTACCCTGAAACATCATCCTTAGTAGTATACTTGTACATCTTATTAACCATCTTTAAATGTCTTGGATGGTAAGGTACATTTAAAAATATTATGAACTAAAACATTGAGTTTGTTCAAATTATGTATAGGGCTTAATTAAAAATTCCATAAAGCATAAAAAATTTCATAGAAGTTGAAAGTTATTCAAACACTTTTTCTCCCACAGGGCATACGAGTCCAGCAAAACAACCAATGTTGGTGTTAGCAACACACATAAAAGTTGCTGGTGAACGCAGCTGACCAGGCAGCATCTCTAGGAATACAGGTACAGCTGACGTTTCGGGCCGAGACCCTTCGTCAGGACTAACTGAAAGAAGAGCTAGTAAGAGATTAGTAAGAGACTTTCAAACGTCGACTGTACCTCTTCCTAGAGATGCTGCCTGGTCTGCTGCATTCACCATCAACTTTTGTGTGTGTTGCTTGAAATTCCAGCATTTGCAGATTTCCTCATGTTAATTCATCTGCTACAGTTGATGTAAGGGTGAAAGAGGGCCAAGTGATTTGCACGCTATTCTTAGAACGTCCAGTGCTCCATCTCAGAGCTCAGGGGCAAGTGGAACAGCAAAGCCCTCTGGGGCAGTTAGGATGGAGTCCCTAATGAACAGATTCTGCAAAAGGACCAATGATTGGGATGGAGCAGCCTCTTACAAATGTGCCTGAAAGCTACAGAGCAGATATTAACAGCACTGGAAGTACAAGTTAACCAAGTGCTAAGAAGATGACTGCAGTATTTGTGATGCTCCCACTTGCTTTCACAAATGCTTACTAATGGCTTCTGTACTCATCCATCACCCTTCAGCTTCAGCATGTCATTAACAGCTTTCCTGAAGACCTACAACCACATCAGTCTGCAACCCAGCAGGAAAACATGTCATATGTGTTCAGGGAGGTGCCACCCCCTCCACGAATCAAGCTGCAAACAATACTAGAGAAAATTCAGTGGCCACTGACAAAAAAGATGTGAAAAAAAACAAAATTTTCTGAACAAACAACAAACAACATACATCAAAGTTGCTGGTGAACGCAGCAGGCCAAGCAGCATCTATAGGAAGAGGCGCAGTCGACGTTTCAGGCCGAGACCCTTCGTCAGGACTAACTGAAGGAAGAGTGAGTAAGGGATTTGAAAGCTGGAGGGGGAGGGGGAGATGCAAAATGATAGGAGAAGACAGGAGGGGGAGGGATGGAGCCAAGAGCTGGACAGGTGATAGGCAAAAATTTTCTGAACTACTTTGCAAGATGCCAAACTAAAATTATTGGTGACAGGAGTTGTTTAACTGCCTGCAATCACGCTGTCAGGATAAGGCAACTTTCCAGATTGCGATTGGAGTGGGGGTGGCTTTGCAGAAGTACCATCGCTCATCAATAGTGCACAACTTCTGTGCAGTGCTAAGGTGGAGTTGCATTGTCAGCAGTGATCTGTTTCCCATCAGAAATGGTAAAGAAAGCCCTTTTTGCTCTCTCATCCGATGGCATTCATTAGAAGCAAACATCAGGGGAGTTATCCCATCTTAGCCTTTGTTTATTCCTCAAATAGATTATCTCATCACTATGACACAATACTTTCCATGAGAGCTTGCCTGTATAAGTTGACAGTCTGCATTACAACAGTGACCATATTTAAGTGGTACTGTGTTGTGGCAGCGTCTTTTGGGGCCTTCTGTAAAGGAAGGGTGAAATATTGCATAGAAATGCTTTTAAGACCAACTCCTTCACTTACACTATTGTAATGAGTTAATGGAGATCATATAATGAATCTCTCAGGATCACATTTGAACGGAGTTGCCCTGGATGCACAAGATCTAAAATCAAGTCATCATAAAACAGGCTCCAATTCCTTTTGGTGTTCAAAGAAAGTGCTTGGGCACAATACATGCAAATTAATAGCTTAATCAGAAGCTTAAAAACAACTGCTTTGCCAGTTACACATAAAATCTTAAAAATAGGTTACAGGATTTGTTTTACTAACTTCTTTCAAAGATGCACTGTGAAAATGTTTTCAAGCACCAGTGTATTAGCCACCTTTATACACAGGAAAACAACAGCTGTTGCAGCTGCATCCCGATATGCCATATTAATCAACAAAGGCATGGCAAACCTTCACATTACATCATTTCTTCCTGCAGAACCTGACCCTGTGTTACTGTCAGAGCGCTACCCCTTTTCTGCACAACATGACAACCGCATCTCGCATGTCATTGGAAACAAGGAACATTATTTACCCCACAGACAATTTTACATTTCATTATAGTAAGAGGCCACTCCATCTACTGAATCTGTGCCAGCTCTCAAAGCAGTCGGTCCCTTTAATCTCATTCCTTATTCCCCTGCAATGAATTCTCTCCCACTTATCCCATCCCCATTCTCCTACAACTCACATTCAATTGGGGCAACAACTTACATTTGTCGAATAACCTTTGAGCTGAGGGAGAAACCCCACACAGCCATAAAGAGAACATGCAAATTCTAAACGCACAGGCGTCAGGTAAGAATCGACCTTTGTTTACCGGAATTGTGAGGAGGCATAATTAACTGCAGCACCACTGTGCATCCCACGGGTGCCACGACAAAGAAGGCATAACAGTGCCTCTACTTTCTTAGAAGTTTCCAGATTCGGCATGTCATTTAAAACTTTGACAGACTTCTATAGATGCGGAGAGTATCCTGACTGGTTGCATCGTGGCCTGGTATGTTTCAGGAATGCCCAGGAATGGAAAAGCCTACAAAGGTGGTGGATACAGCCCAGTCTTTCAATGAAAGCCCTCCCCACCACTGTTCACATCTACAAGGATTGCTGACACAAGAAAGCAGCATTCATCAAGGACCCTCACAATGCAGACCATATTCTCTTCTCACTGCTGCCATCAGAAAGGTGGTACAGGAGCCTTAGGTCACACACCACCAGGTTCAGGTACAGGTATTACCCTTCAACTACCAGGCTCCTGAACCAGTGTGAATAAACTGAACTCATTGCTCAGCCTAGAGACTCACTTCCAAGGACTCTACGTAAAAAATTACTGCAGTATATATTTTCTAGACTTTTGCACAGTTCCGTAATGCACTGTACTGTGAAGGCAAAAAAAAGTTTCATGACATATTTGAGTGATGAGAAACCTGATTCTGATATGGGCCTCTGTTGTGGACTGAGAGTGGGAAGAGGGCAGGGAGAGGGGAAATCACGTTTAGGAAAAGGGAAAGGGAGTGGGAAGCACCAGCAAGACATTCTGTAATGATCAATAAACCAATTGTTTGTAATCAAATGACTTTGCCTGGTGTCTCAGGGCTGGGTGTGTCTGCACCCATGCTGTCTCCACCCCTGGCATGCCTTCTCAGCTACCTGTCCCACACCCCTCCCACGATGCTCCACCCTCGCCATTCCCAACATCCTTTGCTCCTGCCGGATTTACAAACTCCCTCTCTGCTACATGTTGACAAATACAGTACTGTATTTGAGCCTAAGACTTTTGCACGCTGCTGTATGACTCATGGCTCTCAGTATTCTGTATTTATTTTAGTTTTGCACATTGTTTGTCAGTCTGAATGTGGATACTTTTTCATTCATTGTTTTATTTCTTTTCTCCTACTGTGAATGCCTGCAAGAAAAAATCTCAGGGTAGTAGATGGTGACAAATATATTGACAATAAAATTACTCTGAACACTGAGCATCATTTCTCACAACGTAGTCCACTGTCAATTTATGGTCCATCGCAAGACTTGTACAAGAGCAGATTGGAATGAATGGCCTCTCCAACAATCCTTCCCTAGCCCTGCGAAACAGGCTTTCTTCTGCTAGATATCAATAATGAAAATTGCCAAGTTCTTTAGGGAAAAAACTCTTCAGAATACTTTTAGCAAATTCAATTTATATTTGTACAGCTCATCCTCTTTTGCAAAGTGTCTTTGTTTATACAGAGTTATTTTATAAAATTTTTATTATGTATTTTCCTTGAAAATGCCTGCAAGAAAAGAATCTCAAAATAGTATATGGTAACATATACGTACCTTGATAACTTTCAATAATGAAACCCCCAGCTTGCTTTGGACCCAAGTCAAAACTTCAATAGTACAATGCTGCTTTAATCTATTCTGGTTCTATACAAATGGGTGAAGATGCACCTTAAACCCTCCCAAGGCATGCAAGTGGAAGGTATGACCTGACTGAGTGGCTCCAAAGGACAGGAGCTCAGCTCCTGTTTCCACGGCGAGTCTCTGAGTCCTTACTTCACAATAATGTAGGTAGCATGTCACTCAAAGCATGCAGAAACACTAAGGAGATTCAACAGGCATAATCAGGCATACTGTGCTCCTGCCCTGATGGCTTACCAGCATCCATAATGATTTGTTGCTCACCTACAGAGTAATTGATCCTACAATAGACTCAGATTCATTTACTTATCATACAAACATTGAAACGTACAGTAAAATGGGTTTGCTAAATGAACAAATAGAGCTTGGATGTTCATCCTCGAGTCCCACTCTAGATTGATAAATGCAGGTCGTCCTCTTTTGGGTCCAGTGTGAGGTTTACCACAGACCTCTCACTGCTCCACTCTTGTACCTGGCAATTTTCTCATTATGTTCAATTAAACCCCGTTAAGTAAAGCACGTTCCTGTGCTCAACACTGCAGTGGAAGGCTATGCTCCTTTCATTGACTGAATCCTAGCAGCGAATGGCTGTGATTAGGCTCCACAAGACTGTATCCTGCACACCGAATGAAATTACTAAGCTAGAAACACAACTGCTGAGCTGTAAAGGCTATCTGAAGTCTCCAGGGACACCATACCTGGAAGGCAACACTGACACGTACATTATCCAAATGCAGACAGCAGCTTCCAACATGTTACTGCTGCTGCCTTGCTTATTCATGAGAATTTACAAGACAGGCAGAAAAACAGAAGACCGCAGTGCAGGAAGCAGCAAGGGATGAAAGACTATTTACCAGCTAATTTGGAGGGGAGAAGATGTGCCTTAATATGGATCTCTTTATTTAATAAATTCCCTTTAATAGACAGATGTACTTATTCACGGCTGTTAGATGTATCTGTTCTTGAAAAGCATTCCTAGGAGTTTGAGCTCAAGAGTCTGAATCTATAAAATTAACACCATAAAATTAGCACCCCCAAAACAGGTGGTCTCATCCTTTATGCTCCTTGTATCAAATAATTTAGGTCAAGAGGCTCCAAACTGACGTTACAAATGAACATGGAAATGGGCGAGAAGAAATCAAATGCGCACCAAACATCGATCTCAAGCTGAAATCACTGAAATTAATAAAACAGATATTCATTTGAAAAACATGCATCTATCGACAAAAGCAGCTTTGTTTAAGCTACAATTTATCCTTGGTCTAACAGGGGTTCCCAATCTTTTTTATGCACCATTACCTGAGGGGTCAGTGGACCCTAGACTGGGGTCCCTGGTAGTTAGCAAATAAAAATCAGGTTTATCATCACCGGCATGTGTCGTGAAATTTGTTATCTTAGCAGCAGCAGTTCAATGCAATACATAACAAAGAAGGAAAAAATAATTAATTACAGTATATGTATAATGAATACAAAAATCATGCCAAAACAGATATTATATAAAAAAAGTGAGGTAGTGTTTACGGGTTCAATGTTCATTTAGGAATCGGACGACAGAGGGGAAGAAGCTGTTCCCGAATCGCTGAGTGTGTGCCTTTAGGCTTCTGTACCTCTTACCTGATGATTAACAGTGAGAAAAGAGCATGCCCTGGGTGCTGGGGTCCTTAATAATGGACGCTGCCTTTCTGAGACACCGCTCCCTAAAGATGTCCTGGGTACTTTGTAGGCTAGTACCCAAGATGGAGCTGACTAGATTTACAACCCTCTGCAGCTTCTTTTGGTCCTGTGCAGTACCTCTCCCCCCCACACCCCCCCCCCATACCAGACAGTGATGCAACCTGACAGAATGCTCTCCATGGTACATCTATAGAAGTTTTTGAGTGTTTTTGTTGACATACCAAATCTCTTCAAACTCCTAATGAAGTATAGTACTGACTTACTTTCTTTGTAGCTGCATCGATATGTTGGGACCAGGTTAGGTGCTCTGAAATTTTGATACCCAGGAATTTGAAACTGCTCACTCTCTCCACTTCTGATCCCTCTACGAGGATAGGTATGTGTTTCTTCATCTTACCCTTCCTGAAGTCCACAATCAGCTCCTTCGTTTTACTGACGTTGAGTGCCAGGTTGTTGCTGCGACCCCACTCCACTAGTTGGCATATCTCGTTCCTGTACGCCCTCTTGTCTCCATCTGAGATTTTACCAACAGTAGTTTTATCATCAGCAAATTTATAGATGGTATTTGAGCTACGCCTAGCCACACATTTATGGGTATAGAGAGAGTAGAGCAGTGGGCTAAGCACACATTCCTGCAGTGCACCAGTGTTGATTGTCAGCGAGGAGGAGATAGGAAGCAGAGGATCCAATTGCAGAGGGAGGTACAGAGGCCCAGGTGCTGTAACTTCTCAATCAGGATTGTGGGAAAGTTGGAGTTAAACGCTGAGCTATAGTCGAGGAACAGCGTTCTGACATAGGTGTTTGTATTGTCCAGGTGGTCTCAGGCCGTGTGAAGAGCCACTGAGGTTGCATCTGCCATTGATCTATTGTGGCGATAGGCAAATTGCAGTGGGCCCAGGTCCTTGGTGAGGCAGGAGTTCAGTCTAGTCATGACCAACTTCTTAAAGCACTTCATCACTGTAGATGTGAGTGCTACCAGGAGATAGTCATTAAGGCAGGTCATATTATTCTTCTTAGGGACTGATATAATTGCGGCCTTTTTGAAGCAAATGGGAACTTCTGCCCATAGCAGCAAGAGGTTGAAAATGTCCTTGAATACTCCTGCCAGTTGGTTGGAACAGGTTTTCAGAGCCTTACCAGGTACTCCGTCAGGGCCTTCTGCCTTGTGAAGGTTCACCCTCTTTAAAGGCAGCCTAACATCAGCCTCCAAGACAGAGATCACAGGATCACCAGGTGCACCAGGGGATCTTCACAGCTGTAGTTGTGTTCTCCCTTTCAAAGCGGGCATAGACGGTGTTGAGTTCATCTGGTAGTGAAGCATCGCTGCCATTCATGCTATTGGGTTTGGCTTTGTGGAAGTAATGTCTTGCAAACCCTGCCAGAGTTGCCGCGCATCTTATGTCACCTCCAACCTTATTTGAGATTGTCTCTTCGCCCTTGAAATGGCCCTCTGCAAGTCATACCTGGTTTTCTGGTACAGCCTTGAATGCCACAGATCCAGCCTTCAGCAGATGACATACCTCCTAGTTCATCCACGTTTTTTTGTTTGGGAATGTACAGCAAGTCTTTGTAGGCACACACTCATCCACACAGGTTTTAATGAAGTCAGTAACAACTGCAGCATACTCATCCAGGTTCAAAGATGAATCCCTGAATACAGTCCAGTCCACCAATTCAAATCAGTCCTGTAGGCGCTCCTGTGCTTCCTTAGTCCATACCTCCTTGGTCCTCACTACTGATGCTGCAGTCTTCAGTCTCTGCCTATACTCAGGGAGTAGAATACAACCAGGTGATCAGACTTCCCGAAGTGAGGACGTGGAATAGCACGGTAGGCATTCTAGAAGGTGGTGTAGTAATGGTCCAGTGTGTTGTTTCCTCTGGTATTGCAAATGATTTGTTGATGGTAATTGCTTAGTGATTTTACAGCCTGGGCTGGTTAAAAGGCGTTAGAATGCGCTGTTTCGTGCAAGTTGATCCCATTGCGCAGATCACCTAAAGCTTGAATGACATTGGCCTGAGGTGGAATGTAAACTGCTACCAAAATGATCGCGGAAATCTCCCATGATAGGTAAAATTCACGGCACTTAACTGCTAGATATTCCAGGTGTGGTGAGAATTGGGAGAGCACTGATATACTTGTGCACCAAGAAGAGTTGATCATGAGGCATACTCCTTCACCTCTGCTTTTGAGAGACTATAAATCTATCCTGACGGCGTATAGTAAACCCGCTGATCTGACTCGCTGCATCCCATGCAGAAGGGGTTAACCAGGATTCCGTGAAACAAAGGACACACACGGTCCTAATGTCCCTCTGATTTAGCACTTTAACTCTGAGATCATCCATTTTATTCACCAGAGGCTGCACGTTTGCCAGCAAGATGGTCAGTACTGGGAGTTTAAAACCTCGTTTCCTTAAGCACACTTGCATCCCTGACCTGCAGCCACATTTCCTACGTGGAATCTGGTCAGCAGTACGTCCAGAAATGGCATTGTTTCCATCCGTTTTAAGCAGCTATAGTTCATTTAATCACATTAAGGCATCTTTGATCACTGCCCTGACCTTGGAAGCAGTTGTGCATTTTTACCTGTATTAGGCTGAAATGAGAATATTTAATCATATCCATTGAGAGTTCTGCCTCGAGGCACCCCGGATTGGTTGGAAGCCCACAGAATAAACTCTTCTCGGGCTTCCAACCGGGTACAGGTACCAATTATGACCAACACTTCAATGACAAGTTCTGCCATCTTCTTCAGGATTGCTGCCTGTGCACGTCTAGACCAGTGGTATTTGTACCCCTGCATTTAGTCCCTCCTGATTGGTTAGTCCTTACCCAATCAGGTTTCCATTCCCCCACCTTGTTTATAATCAAATTCCAGTTCTTACTTAGAGCAAGACTTTTGTCTTTGTTAACATTCTTTTCATCAACTTTTCTTTCAATGACATTCTTCATCAGGTGGCCTCAAAAGCCATTGGGGTGGCACAGCAGTTTTGTGCCGAAGGCAATCCTATGGCCATTGAGCATGCAATGTTCTGTTACTGCCGATATCTCCGGTTAACCTAAATGTATACACCTTCTGTGCTCCATGTTGCGCATACATCAGCCAGGCAGGACGCACGGTGGAAACCTGCATCAAGGAGCACCGAAGGTGTATCTGTTTGGGTTACCTGGAGAAATTAGCACTAGCAGAACACTGCATTTGCAATGGCCATAGGAATGACTTTGGTACAAAACTACTGTGCCACACCAATTGCTTTTAGGACCACCTGGTGAAGGAAGCCATTAAAATAAAATTAAAGGAAAACAATGTTAACAAAGATGAAGATTTTGCTCTAAGTAAGAACTGGAATTCAACTATAAACAAGGTGGGACAGTAGCAACCTGATTGGTTAGTCCTCATCCAATCAGGAGGGATAGACCACAAGGGTATAAATACCACTGGACTAGACATGCCCAGGTATCATTCCTGAAGAAGATGGCAGAGTTTGTCACTGAATTGGTTATAACCTATAACTGTACCCAGCTGGAAACCCGAGAACAGCTAGATTCCTTTTTCCTGGTAGTTAGCTTCATATTTCAATGTGAAAGAGAGCAAAAGAGAGCAAGTTTGGTGCTTTTAGAAAGGACCATCAGATGATTATTTTCTAAACAACGGTGTTACAATTTCTTCCCAATCTGAGGCAGGTTGCATTTTTAAAAATTCTTATCCGTAAGGTGATATATTAAATAAGACAGGACAAGGGTCCTTGAGGAAGGGTCTCTGCGTAAAATGTTGACTGTTTACACTTTTCCCATAGATGCCGCCGGACCTGCTGAGTTCCTCCAGCATCTTGTGTGTATTACTTTGGATTTCCAGTATCTGCACACTTTCTTGACTAAGAATTTAATTTATTTTCATCTGAGCTCCTGCCTCACATTATGCATCAACAGCAAAGGGATCTTGCGAGACCATGGATCTGCGCCTGGAAAATCTTCACTCTCCAGGGCACAGGCCTGAGCAAGGTTGTATGGAAGACCAGCAGTTGCCCATGCTGCAAGTCTCCCCTCTCCACGAGGCCAATGTTGTCCAAGGGAAGGGCATTAGGACCCATACAGCTTGGCACCAGTGTCGTCACAGAGCAATGTGTGGTTAAGTGCCTTGCTCAAGGACACAACACGTTCCCTTGGCTGGGGCTCGAACTCACAACCCTCAGGTAGCTAGTCCAATGCCTTAACCATGTGGCCACGTGCCCACACAACAACTTGTACTGAATTAGTGCCTTTACAGCACGCTTCAGAAAATGTTATCAAACAGAAAGTACGATGAAGCCTTCAGAGGTGACGCAAGAAACTGAAACAGACAGAAATTTAGGGACGATGTTCAAAAGGATTAAAGTAAACACAAGAACATATTGTGAGGCTCATGCCTTTACAAAGGCTGATGAGGGAATCTGAATTAGTTATAGGTGACATCTCAGGATACATCTCCTCATTGTCTCCAATTAAATTGTAAATGACTGGAGTGCAAAGAAAGAGGATGAAATTGTTGTGGCAAAGGCTTCATTTTCCATCCCCATCTCAATGATATGTCCTTTAAAAGAATGTGTTTTCCTGTTCTGGCCACTGAGTTAGGAGGGGGTTTAAAAACAAAAGCATTGTTTTGTGTGTAACTGAGTACATCAGGCTCCCGCTATCTGCCAGCAACAAAGATTTGCAATAGCAAGTGACTCATCTTCTGCAGATACCTTTACAGACTGTGTCTGTTCAATTTACCATTCCTCCATCAAGTTATGCTCCAAGCAGCAAGTAGCAAGGTTGATAGGAAATAGACAAGGATAAAACAGGCTGGACCATGACTATTAACCCAATTATTTACTGCTAACTGAAAAATCTATGGAGTTCTTTTATTGACCAAATGCCTTGAGTTGGCCTTAGTTGAACTACAACATCCCTCACTGTACTTCCCTCCAGGCGGATCACAACCTTGTTGTGGCTTGGAGACCTGCATGCCTCAATGACCCGGAGAGCTATGTTGGCTGGAATCAGGGCTTTATGCTTTGGCTCTTGGCATCGTCACCCATGCCAAAAAGGTCAAAGGTTTTGTGGACAGCCTAAGAGTGGTCCACCAGTACTCCAGGTTCGGGAGTTAAGCTCAGAGCCAATAATGCTAACTGGTAAAACAAAATTGTTATGGAAGCAGCAATGAAGGATCCTTCTACATCTGTGTGTGATGGTATTCCTGAGTCTCCATCCAGAACTTGCCTGACTGACTGTAGTGCAAAACGTGCTACTGGCACGATGAAGGAAGCCCTGAGCACCGCCAGAGATTGAGGACCTTCATTGTTACCCTAAATGCCAGCGGCGTAACAGGCAGTAAGGAAATCAAATCCATCTTCTTGGGTAGATACTGGAAGAACCCTTGGTATTATTCTGTGGAACAGCACAGAATTTCTCTCAGTTTTCTCAGGAGGCAGCAGAGCCTGAGCCCCTGGGTGAGGAACGACCCGGTGTTTGGACAATTTAAGTGCCAAGCCAGATTGCAATGGTCGGGGTCAGAGGCAAGAGATAGGCCTGTCGGCTCACTGATTTGTTCAACCCTATGCTGGACTGAGGCCGTGGTCTGTAACTAGTGGACTTCTGGATCAGCTACTGTGATGCCTGGCCTCATGAACTTCAGTTCTGAATGCTGCTGGCTTGCTTTATCATTCGTACGGCTTTTATCCCCTTCCCTGCACATTGGGTGTTTGAGAGTCTTTTGTTTATAATGGGTTCTTTATTATTTCATGTCTGCCTGTAAGGAGACAAATGTCAAGGTTTATGATATATACATACTTTGATAATTAGAGGTACTTTGAACTTTAAGGAGTAACTATTCCTTAATAAAAACAAAAACATTAGATGGATCACCTGATTATTTTTACTGGGCTTATGGGATCTTGCTCTGTGAAAATTGGCTGTCACTTCACAACCCTGACGGCACCAAAAGTTAAATAGTTGTACAGCACCCCGAGTGGTCTTGGAGTTACAAGAGGTGCAAGATCTTTCTCGTTTCCCCCATATATCAATCAGTACACTCCTTCGAAGGAAATGTGCTGGGTTTGCTTTTGGTTAGTTAAACAAACTGCCTCTCAGTTTTTCCACCTGAAGAGTATTGAAAAACCAGAACCCAGTTGGGATTGATTAACAAAATGTGGACACACTTGCTGGGAGCTTTCTGATGAAGTTCCATTTAGTGACATTGCTTTGATCAACTGGAGTGGTGACTGAGTAACTGACACCAGTCACAGTGAGCATATGCACAAAATTTATCAACAACTACCCTCCAATCACTGCATCACTCTGGAAGAATCTTCTTCTTCATGTGCCCTGCGCGATCATGGCTTTCCACATCGAACGATCCTATGCAGCGTCAATGATATCTCGCACACTTAGATCTGTTAGTTCTTTCACAGTGTCCATATATTTTCTTCTTTGCCTTCCTCTTCCACGTTTCCCAGGCATACGGCCTTGTAATGTAAGGCATTCTATTTCTCCCTTTCTGATGACATGGCCCATAAATCTAAGTTTCCCCTCATTTAATGTTCTCATTAAAGATCTTTTTGTATGGGTTCATTGGAGTACTGTCTCATTAGTTACCCTATCTCTATATGATATTTTCAGCATTCTTCTAAGAAACCACATTCCTGTTGCTTCCAAGTTTCTTTGGCGTTCTGGTGTTGTCGTCCATGTTTCGGAAGCATACAGCAAGATTGACCAGATGTAACATTTTAGTAGCCTAAGCCCTGTTGTCATAGAAATGTGTCTGTTGGTAAAAATGGGTTTCATTTTTTGGAAGTTGGTTTTGGCAATGGCAATTCTTCTTTTTATTTTTACTTTACTTCTAGCATTTTGTGATATAAAGCTACCAAGGTAATTAAAGCTGGTCTTTTGTTCAATCTCTTGGTTACCGATGTACAATTGGCAGTTGGGAGTATCCTGCTGTTTTGATATTACCATACATTTGTTTTTTTAATATACAGTTGATGGTTAGACCAAAACCTGCACTTGTTTGTACTACTTTGTCTAGGAGGATTTGTAGGTCTTCTGCAGCACTTGCTATTAGGGTGGTATCGTCTGCATATCTTACATTGTTGATGTTAACACCTCCAGTTTTTATCCCAACTAGGTCTGGAAGAATATACCTACTTTATCGGAAGTCACTGTAGTTTCCGTTCCCCCACATTTCATCAGTACAGTTTTCTGAGCAAGTCAATTTACAACAGACAGCAGTGACTCACGGCTATTCACAGTGCCAACCTGCTGGCTTCTGCAGTATTGCCAACCATGGCATTGGTATAATAATGAATTTTTATGTCACCATTGACGAGTCAGTTCCACCAGATGTACTAAGGAGAGCATTCTGACTGGTTGCATCATGCTCTGGTATGGAGGCTTCAATGCACAGGATCAAAAAAGACTGCACAGGCTTGCAGACTCAGACGGCTCTGTCATAGGCACAAGCCTCCCACCACTGAGGAAGTCTTCAAGAGGCACTGCCTCAGGAAGATTGCATCCATCATTAAGGACTCTTATCATCTGGGGCCTGCCCTCTTCTCAATACTACCACTGTTGGCGGGGGGGAAAGGAGGGGAGGTATAGGAGCTCAATATTTTATGAAGACCTTCTTCTCCTCTGCCATCAGATTACTGAATGGTCCAGGAACACTACAATAGGTGATCTACTAGCGACGCGTTGGGGTGGGACATCGTCCACCGCCAAACCGCATACATTGAGGGTGCTTGATAGTGTCAGCCAAAAAGCACAGCTCGAGATGCTCTGACTGAATGATTTACTGACTAAAAAGGGCAACACAGTAAGGCAGCGAAACGATGAAATCATGCTGCGTTTTGTCAATGGGGATTAGCCCGGGCAAAAGACATTGTCTCCTCTAAGGGAGAAATTAATATTTATTTATTGACTGATTGAGATACAGTGCAGTACAGGTCCTATTGGCCTTTCGGGCCACACCACCCAGCAACCGCCGATTTAACCTGAGCCTAATCACAAGACAATCTACAATGACCAATTAACCAACCAACTAGTACATCTTTGGTCTGTGAGAAGAAACCCTTGCAGTCACGTGGAGAACGTACAAACTCCTTACTGACAGTGGCAGGAATTGAACCCTGGTCACTGGTACTGTAAAGCATTGTGCTAACCACAATGCTACTGTGCCATCCAAGAGAGTCTCATCTTGTTCAGGGATCTAGGGGTTTCTTTATGTTCCATTTCCATTCTGAGGAAGACAACTATCCAGAGAAATCAATTTGGGATGGTTATAATCTGATACATCACAATGAACCATATATCAATGGTTCTGAAACTCACGCCCAACATTTTAGGAACATCCTCTTCCCTCAATAGGCATATTTATGCCAACGTTCAACCTCTGTTTCTCGGCAGAGGGAATTAAACAGATTAATTAATTTACGCTTATCACAGCATTGCAAAATTAAAAAGTGGCATCATATAATCGCATACAAGCAGACTTAGAGAGCACAGTACACTATGTGCTGTTGTACAAAGAACCAGGTCGCATTCTGCAATTACACCTACACAATGCAGGCAAAGAACAGACAACAAAGGAAAGATTCTTGAGGCATGCAATGGAAATCTGGTCGCTATCAGTGTAGTACAGTACTATAAATCTGTTTCAAATTCCAAGTAATTGTTGGAATAAACAACAGTGTCATTGTGATGTTTGCACAAAGATTTGTAATTTATTCCAAAACCTTATTTACTAGTCAACGTCTTGTTTTTCTTTCCTCGGTCTCTTCTTTCTCCCTTAAAGGGGCTGATTCTGGCCCTGTTATGCTTGCAAGGGCTACCGTTCTTCACAACCCATCTGAGCTGGGTTGCTCAACCAAAGGGGCACCAATGCCATTTCTAACCCCACCCCCAAAGGTGATCAAGGAGTCACCTTTCCCTCTGTCGATCCCAGAAGCCCAGAGTCAGTGGCAGCAAACATCTCTGCTTAGTTGTGTTTGAAACTGCTGAGGGCCCTTAGCACCAAGTGTGAGATTTTCAGGTCCTTGTGATTCTGTTTCGATATTGAACAAACAAGGGGAACATTTGACTTATTTCCTCTCCATCGAAGACACCTTCCAGTGGGATCATCCATCACTAAGGGCCCTCACCATCTGGGACATGCCCCCTTCTTCTTGTTCCTACTGGGTCCAGTAGCCTCAACACCCCCACTCAATCAACAATTCAGAAACAGCTTCCTCGTGCCATCAGACTTCTGAGTGATTCCAGGAACACGAGCTTGTTATTCCTTTTCTTTTGTTTATTACTGAGACAGCACAGAGCAGACCCTTCCAGCCCTTCAAGCCGCACCGCCCAGCAATTCCCCCGAGTTAACCCCAGCCTAATCACGGGACAATTTATAATGACCAATTAACCTACCAACTGGTGGGTCTTTGGACTGTGGGAGAAGACCTGAGCACCCGGAAGAAACCCACCTAGTCACGGGCAGAACATACAAACGCAGCAGTGGGGATTGAATCTGGGTCGCCTGGACTGTAAAGCGTTGTGCTAACCACCGTGCTACCATGACACCACAGAGCAATGTCAGTGGCCTGTAGGGGAATCCAACCTGCGACCTTGGCGTTGTGCTCTACTGATTTTTGTTCCCTGTAGTAAATATACATTTTGGCACCGTCTTGTCACAGAACAACAAATTCCAAGTCATTTAGAAGAAGAATAGCCCTTAACTCGGCAATGGAGTTATCAGGGCACCGCCACGATGGTGTTTCCCTAGCAAGCTACTCTTGTTTTTACGAAGCCGAGTTGCTAGCTCGACGCGCAACCCGACTTGGATTTGAACTCGGGAACCTTCGCTCTGATATTATTGCGTCGCCAAGCGGGACATTTCAAGTCATTTGAGTCAGTGACAATAAATCTGATTCTGATCTGCTGTTTCTCCCAAACGTATCGAACAGTTGCTACGAGTCAATAGGAGAAAAAGGGAGATCTGTCAACAGTCCCTAGAAAAATATAATACCACGAGAAAGCACTTTCTCTACAACACGAGTCCACACACCATCCATCACTTCAAAAATCAGCACAACTCCTTTAATGTTAACAGTGACTGCAGTTAGATTCAACTTTCCTGCATTCTGTCCCTCCCCCTATTACAATGACTAGGGAAAAAAAATGCACAAGACAACTCTCCAAGAGTTTTAAGAATAATGGGTTTGCACTTCTGTGGTACATTCTGTGGCACAGACAGGTCTCAGAATGCTTACAGTTGATTCTCAGGTGAGGGTGGTGTCGCAATGTTTGGAAGCCTAGCTGCCAACCTGTGTGCAGGCAGACCCCAGAAACAGCAGAGGTAACAATCAGGCAGTCTGTTGCTTGAAGGATAAATATGACGCAAGGCAGATTATGACCTTTGCTGTGTGGCTGTCCATGTGGCATGAGGTGGAGTGGGGGGAAAGAGTGCAGAGAAGCAAGCACTGGGGAAAAAAAAAGAGTTGACAGCTGCAGCCCAACATTATTACCAAGGGATATGAGCCAGCAAGGAGCCCTTTGAATGAATGTCATTCAGTATTTGTGAAAGGCAGCCTTAAAGGGCCAAGGTACTTAAGAAACCCAGACCACACAGGATATCCTTTTCTTTGACATATTCGCTAAATGTTTTGAAGGAGGAATGACAACTTTCTCAAATGCCGCATTATAAAAATCTTGAAATGCAATTACTTGTTGAAAGTGAGATTAGTGCAGTCGTCACCCACATTGAAACCACACAGGGAAGTCACCAATGAGAATATAAAAAGAACAAAGGTGCTTCATAAATCAGTATGCAAAGCTGTTTAACCCTGCATATGAAGCACAGCCCAGGGATGGCAGCGCAAGGCAGAACCCCTCTCAAAGTCACTTCCGTGAGCGAGCAGTGTAACCCTCTGGGATGCAGTCACGAAGAGCAGCTGATGCAGGGACATCGAAAAGTGTAGATCGAGCTAATCCAGCTACATGCAAACCTGGCACACACGCACTGGTATTAACAGGGAGCTGGGAAGGGAATGGGACAGCTCCCACCTTGGGTCAGCTGCTGGGGAGCCCAGAGGTCAGTCTTTGCCCCCTCAGCTATAGCAACAATGCAAACAAATCCACTGCAAACCAAATCAATGAATGGGAATCAGGAGGCTTCTCAATTAGATTTGGAATCAGGCTGTACTTCGCCACATCTCAACTTAAATTTGTTTGCTTGCTGTTTCAACCCTTGCAGCAACTCCCAGGACAGACACAGGCCCCAGGGAAACCGTCTCAGTCAGTGAGGGCCCTCAGGGTTAAGGGCTTTCTGTATGCTCTGCTCCAGCTGGTCCACAAGTTCGACAGGGTCTGTGACCACTTCCTGCTAGCCTTGGGGGAAGGACAAGGGCAAAGTTATCCAGCAGGTTGGTGACACAGTCCTTTGTACAGGAATCCCCTGCAATAGGGCTGTTTGGAAATTCACCGTTACAGAATTGACAAATCACCACATTGGAGTTGATTTGTTTCTTTCCACCATTCCCCCTCCCCTACCGAGTTAACACGTTTTAATACATGAGCAGATGATACGGCTTCGTGTTTTGGCGGGGGGGGGGAACTCAGCACACAGACTAATTTCTAGGAATGCACTTCCTCCATATGCAGGGGTTGCCTGTACACTTCAGCCACACAGAGCACAGAACAGTACTGTATTGGAACAGGCCATTCAGACCATGGTATTTGTGCTGAACTTGATGCCAAACTAAACTAAACCTCCTCTGCCACATCTGCATCCCTCCAGGCCCTGCATAATCACGTGTCTATCTGTCTGTCCTTGTCCCTCCCTCAAGGCCAGATTCTTGAATATCACCACTGTACTTGATTCCACCACGACCAACCCCCCCCCCCCAGCACCCACCAGAATCGGTAAATAAAAAAAAAGCCTCACATATCCCCCTTAGGCTTAGGTTGTTCTGCTAGATGGTGCCACAATACAGTCAGGGAAAGTTTCAAGTCCACTCTCCCTTCCCCTGGGGAGTCCCCTCGCATTCCTTTTGGATTTTGTTGCTTGGACTCTTGTCGTGGAAGGGATTCCTCTTTAGGCTCATCACTGCTATTTATCACTTGCCACTGGAACTGTTCAGCTGGCACCAGAACACAGCCTGGATGATGGAAAGGAAGACCTGCCCTGTCATCTCCTTCCGCTATACTCCAAGCCTCAGCACCATCATAAGCTGCACAAAGCCAAAGAGAGGAAGCTCTCACACCTCTGGCCACAAGGCAGTGACCCACATGGCTTGTCAAGTCAAGTTTACAGTCATTTAAATGTATGCACGTATACCATCAAATGAGACATTTCTCCAGACCAGGGAGTAAAGCACATAGCACATAAATAACACGTGATAACTTAGCAAAGTAAGAATTAAATTTAGAAATGAATTATGCATAAATAAAATAAAGTGCACAAGTTAAATATTGTAGGCTTCACTACAAATTATCCAGTAACACTTTGCATGTGATGTGGCAGAGGCCTAATGTCCTGAGAGAAGAAGCTGTTTCTCATCCTTACAGTTCTTGTCTTTATGCATCGGAGTCTCCTGGCCTGGTAGTAAAAGGTCTGCTGGATGGATGGGTGGGATCCTTGATAATTCTAAGGACTCTGTGCATGCAGGATGGTAGGGAGACCCCTTATGAACCTCACAAACCTTTGTAAGGACTTCAGGTCCAATGCTCTGCTGCTCTCATACCAGATGGGGATGCAGCTTGCTAAAATGCCCTCAATGGTCACCCTGTAAAATTCAGTTAAGCTGTGGGGATGGGGGCGTGGGGATGGGAATGTGTACCAGCATCTGACGTACTTCATCCCTGGTACCTCAACATGGGAAATAGGGGTAAGAGTTGGTTATTTGGTTCCCCTCAAACCTGTACACAATGTCATCTCGCATTCAGCCCCTTCCCTCCTCACTCATCAAGATCGACATGCCTTCACCTCAAAAATACTCAAGCACTGCTTCCACTACCCTTTCAGAAAGTGTTCTAAAGATTCACAACAAGAGAATAAAATCACCTCACTAATGACTTAAAAGGGTAATCCTTTTTTAAAAAAGTAGTCACTAATCTAGGTTCTCCCACAAGAGGAGAAAACCACTCCATTATCTCACTGTCATGACCACTCAAGAACAATACACTCAGTGCTACTCAATCTATTCCCATAGACACTGATTATGGTGGAGAGAGCTGCTGTTGGCAATGTCATTACAGTGAAAGAAGCCTTGCGTTCTGTCCAAGATCTACTGGAACTACCTACAACCAAGCATAGTCAATCGCAATGCTCTTGAGTGCAGACAGAATGCACAAGCAGGGTGATCTCTGCAAAAGGTCAAACGGGGGAAACCCAGTGCATTAGTCTTCATCGCCACATCTCTTTTCTCACAAAGTAGGACAGGACATGGCCTGTCAGTGGGTTCATAATGATGAATGTATGACTTCTATAAGGTATTGATTGTAAAATTGGAAAGAAAGAACAGGAGGTTATACAGCCCCTTGAGGCAGCCCTCAGTAGATCAGGGATGGACTGGTCCATTTTCCTGCCGAATCCTCATAGCTTTTGAATTTTTGTGGCCCAGCAATCACTCTTCACCCGAAATATATTCATGACTCCGCATCCTCGTCTTCCTGGGGTAGGGAATCCCAAAGAATCACTACACACCAACGGCTAATTAATACCATCCTGATTTGTGAATTAGAGCCTTGCTGCCAGTTGATTTATGGCCCCGGGAATTTGAAGGAGCAGGAATGGACTTGAGTAGCTCAATTCTGCTGCTTGTATGCAACAGAGCCAGATTCAAGCTTTCTGGCTCCACTATGGACCACACACTGACACAGGGTTATTCACTGTGGAACCTGGCACTTGTGCAAGCAAAGGCATCTGTACCAATGATTAGGAAAATCCATGATTAAGATATATCCCCAAAACAAATCTCACAGTGTAATATCCTTCCCTGTCCAAATCCTCTCGCTCCTCGGAGGTTTCATAATGATAGGGGTAATGTACTGGTGCAATTACCCAGAGGAAGTCAGGAAATAGTTTGGGAATGAGGAATCAGGCTTGGCACCTAATTCAGATATTTAACACTGAGTGAAACCTGCAAAGACATGGCAGGCATGTTAAATGGCAATCAGAGCCCCTGTTCAAATAAGAGAGTGGATGAGCTGCATTCATCCCTCCCCCCCCCCCCTTAGCCTAGTGAAAGGCCCAAGACTTTAAAGTCCTTAAGTGATTTCCCCACCTTTCCAAAAGAAAACAACAACCCAAAAAGAAATTGCTAAAGTAATTTGAAGTCTGAGGGAAATTAAGCAGCCAATCAAATGTCAGAGGTCCATGAGCCAGTCCTGAGAGGGTGAAAGGTGGAGAGGGTTAACGACTTCAAATTCCTGTGTGTTGCTATTTCCGAGGACCTGCTCTGGTCTCAGCACACAAGTGCAACTGCGAAGAAAGCACAGCAGCGCCCCTGCTTCCTTAGGAGTCTACAGAGATTCGGAATGACGTCTAAAACTTCTATTGATGTGTAGTGGAGTGTTTGTTAACTAATTGTGGCCTGGTAGGGAAACACCAATGCCCTCGAACAGGAAATCCTACAAAAGGTAGCGGATTCGGCCCAGTATATCACAGGTGAAGCTCTCACAACCATTGAGCACGTCCACGTGAAATGCTGTCGTAGGAAAGCAGCGTCCGTCATTAGAGATCCCCACCACCCAGGCCATGCTTTTTTCTTGCTGTTGCCATAAGTTAACAGGTACAAGAGCCTCTGGACTCACACCACCATCTCACAATCTCGTTACTTATTACTATTTATTTATATTTGCATTTGCACAGTTCGTTGCCTTCTGCACTCTGGTTGATCTTTCATTGATCCTGCTACAGTTACTACTCTATAGACTTGATGAGTATGCCCACAAGAAAATGAATCTCAGGGCTGTATATGGTGACAATACATGTATTTTGATAATAAAATTTACTTCGAAATGTCCAGAGCTGACTAAGTTCCAAGAAACAAATCCTTCAGTGTAAAGAACAGTGCCCCATGAGCTGGATATGCAGTGATAACTGCCTCCCCACAGTCAACACGGGCACCTCAGAATGTCTTAACATCTAAAAAAAATTGTTCCCACTGTCATTACAGGTAATCTTGTCAACAACCAGTTAGATAAGTCAGAATTTACACATCATGCCAGGAGTACGGTGTTTGGCTTTGATCACCCTGTTATAGGAAGGATGCAAATAAACTGAAGAGAGTTCAGAAACAGGCCTTGCAAGGATGTTGCCAGGACTTGAGGGACTGAGTTATTGGGAAGAGTTAGACAAAATCAGCCTTTACGCCTTGGAGTGCAGGAGATAAGAGGTTTATCAAATGATGAGGGACACAGAGTGAGCACAGTTACACCCCACCAACCCCCATAGTTGGAGAAATTGAAAGCTACAGGGCATGATCTTAAAATAAAAGGTGAAAAGGTTTAATAAAAACCTGAAGAATGACTTTACTTTTCTCCCTCACACACTAGGTGGTGGATGTACATGGAACCAGCCAAAGGTAGTGGTTGAAGCAGGTACATTAGATATGTGCAAGAAGGATATTTTATTTTATTGTATTGAAATACAGCATGGAATCAGCCCCTTGAGCCTGGCCTAATCTCAGGACAATTTACAATAATCAATTCACCTACCAACCGGTAGGCCTTTGGACTGTGGGAGGAAACTGGAGTACCCAGAGGTCACAGGGAGAACAGACAAACCCCTTATAGGCAGCGGTGGGAATTGAACCCAGGTCATTGGTACTGTAAAGCGTTGTGCTGACCGCCATGCTACCATGCCCCCTACATTTGGGCAGTTGTATGAATGACAAGACTTGAGGGATATAAACCAAGTACTGGGAAATGCATTAGCTCAAACGTACATCCTGGATATGTATGGGCCCAGGCGTCTTTTCTATGCTTGTGTAACTCTATGACTGTGACCCTGTTTAAGAATAAAATTTGTGCTTTTCCTTGACAGTGACAGCACCAAGAAAACCATTAGTAAAAAACGAACCAGGGCTAGGTTCAAATTATGGTACGCCTTGGATGCCACCCAGCTATGTATCTTGTAGCTCGCTCATTTTACAAACCCTATGGATCTGAGGCCTCCCGAGAAGGACTCAGGGTCAATCTGAATCCACAGGTAGACTCCATGGTGTGTGGTGTTACCTTGATATAGAGCCCAGCAACATGAACTCATTGAAACAGAAACTCACCAACACAATGCGGCCTACCCTGGAAACCAAATCCAGCCTGCAGTGCATTGGACATGTGAGATGCTCCTACCAAGCACGGATTGCATCCTCATTTCCTCATGCCTATTTGGTAGCTACAAGCTATTTTCTGCCTCCATATTGGGCTTCCTTTTACTTCATTTTTGCCCTGTACAAATCCATTTCAACTCTCCAGGCCTTGATACGTCTTTCAAATTAATCCTAAGCATTTTCCCTCTAATTGAACGTGCATTTATAAATTCAGATTGCTCGGCAGATTTTTGCATTCTCTATCAGGTTACACGCTGAGGTAAGGCCAAGTTTGTGCTGGCTTATACTAATTATGCAAATGAGCTGACTCTGCAACATTCTGCTCTCTGCACTACAGGCAGGCTCAAGTCAAGTAGCCAATAATTCTTGGCATACATTTTGCCACTCATACAAAGTTGAGGCTTTATTTTGATGCTTTAGGTCTTGAAGTGCTGTGTTATGTTTGTCCAATCAACAATGCTCCAAGACCTCCTCACAATGGCTACTAAATAGATCTGAGGAAGTCCAGTATTAGTATTGGTTTATTATTGTCACATGCATAAACTTACTTACTGCCTGTTACGCTGCTGGTGTTTAGGACAGCAATGATGGTCCTCCTCACAGATATTGAAGGATTCTTCATTGCTATTTCCATAACAATTTTTTTTTGACCAGTAAGGGATGTTAGCCCCGAGTTGAACCCCCAAACGTAGAGAATCAATGGACCACTCTTCGGTTGGCCTTTACCCTTTGACCCATTTGGCACAGGTGACCCTACCAAGAGTCAAAGTACAAGGTCCTGACACCAGCCAACACTGCTCTCCAGGTCATTTGAGGCATGCAAGCCTCCAAACCCTACGACAAGGTTGTGGTCCTCTTGGAGGAGATGTACTAAGATACAGTGGAAAACTTGTTTTACAGATCAAATTACACAGGGAACTGATGTAGAACAATGCAGAATAAAGTGTTAAAAAAACTAGAGAAAGTGCGGTGCAGATACACAAAGTGCAAGATCATAATGAGTATACACCACTTCGTGGTGCTGTTTCTATACATCAAGCACTAAACCTCTGAAGCCTTTAATGTAGGTGTTGACTATATCACCTTCCAGTAATTGTTACTCCAATGTTCTAGTCACCATTAATGGATTACCCAAATGGAGACACAAGAGAGACAGCAGATGCTGGAAATCTGGAGCGATACAAACTGCTGGAAGACCTCAGCAGGTCAGAGAACATCCTTGGAAGAAAATGGACAGTCAATGTTTCCAGATGAAACCCTTCACCTGAACTAACGTTTGTGCATTTCCCTCCTCAGATGCTGCCTGACCCACTGAGTTCCTGCAGTGGTTTATGTGTAACTCATTACCCAACTTCATCAGACTTCAGCTCATCAGTCACGTCCTATCCAGTTCCCTCACTCACTGTTCTTGTGCCTTTTGATCCACATTAAACATGTTGACATCAACCCTTCCCTTTATTCCAGTACTACAGGCCACGTCCTTAACTCTCTCTCTTTACCAGTAAGGCTCCTCAGTATTATTTCACGTTATATGTCTTACTTAAATGCAAGCTAGCTAACATCATCCACCAAGAATTAGCTGAGATCAAAAACTCACAACTGGGACAGGACAGACTGTGTTGGGGGTAGGGTTGAGGATGGGAGACAAGTTATGACTCAGTGTTGGAGCACTGGCCTTAGAAACTGCAGGCCCACACCAGATCACCACTAAGAATTTGGCACTATCTAAGTAATCTCACTTAGGCCACAAGAATGTCTGGTGTGCAAAATGAAAACATTTGTATAAGGGTGTGTTTTCCTTAGATTGGGGTTCTGATACTGTGCTTTGGCTTTATGTCACAACTTAACTACCTCTATTTCAGCACAGAAACCAACTGGCAAATTTGGAAAATGCAAGGAGATCAATTGTTCGGAACAGAGTTGTTTTCCATCTGAGCCGCTTACAAATGCTGAATTGGTATGCTCTTAACTTTTTTAATAATGGGATTCTGCTGCTATAAGGGGACTTTCTACAGATATGAGAAGAACGTTTGAATACTTCATATTTTATAAATAACAGCAAATAGTTATTTATGCAAGAATAAATAACTTGCAGGCAGGAGCGGATATTGTTGCCTTTCTGTTCCGTATATTGCACCACCACTTTAAACAAGAATTAAGTTTCTTTCACAGTATACAAAACTAACTTTCAAACACTATTCAGTAGACTGGAATCTATAAAATTAAAAACCTGTATAACCCTTAATATCACTCAGTCACTGATTCTCAAACTATTGCAAGACCTGAAAGAAACGTATCACCCTTCAACAGGCTTTGAGTGAGATACAATCTTCTTTAAGATGGATTTGAGATGGGAAGGGAACATTTGCTATAAATAAGAAGTTATTTATGCACTTTATCTTTTCACCTTTGATTCATCAAATTCTTCAGAGATCAGCAAACTATCTGCCACCTACTGACCAAGGCATTTGGGACGTGCAGTTCCAAATATCCCACAACCTATGGACTCACTTTCAAGGACTCTTCATCTGATGCTCTCAATACTTAGTATTTATTTATCATTATTTCTTTCTTTCTGTACTTGCACAGTTTTACACACTGGTTAAATACCAAAGCTGGTATGGTCTTTCATTGATTCTATATGGTTATTCTTCAATTTTGGACTTATTAAGTAGCCAGGAAGAAAATGAATCTCTGAGTTTTATATGGTGACATTCATGTACTTTGATAACAAATTTACTTTGAACTTCTCAGCTAAACAATTATTATGTACTTCAGCTCATGCTTGCCTATAGTTTCTCCAGATCTGGATTTAAATGCTTCAAAGAATTTTGTCATCTATTCTGTGACACAGGTCAGGATTTTTAAAAAAGTGGATCGAGTGACAATAATGACAAGACTTGGTCAGTCCAATGAGAAGTTAAGCCATTCAAACCAGCACATCCAAAATGCAGTTCATAATCGTGCTGTTAATTTGTAACAGAAAGTAAAAAAAAGGAGCTTGCCTTTGAAAATCTCTAAAGCTGTTTAACAGGGTGCTTTTAAAATTTATTTGATCTTCTAATGCTGAAAATGCACAAAGACATCTTCCTGATCCTCTTGAGTATCACTGGACATGAACATGCATGGTGCTAGCTTGGCTGTAATGAAGCACCATCTCTTTATTTCCACATTTCATAAATCCACGAAAAGGTGACTTTAACTACTCATTGGCAAGACCTACGGATTATTGATGAGTACTCAGGCAAAATGCTGGAAGCAGTCAACACCTCCACAGACAAAACTGAGGGAAGAAAACATGAATCAACAAAATGTTCTGGTATTTCAATCTGTACAGTGGGGTAGTATACAATGGAGTAATATACAGAGACCAGGTACACTGGTAAAGAGAAACACCTCTAAATTGCTCATGGCAGCCAGTAATCAATTAAAATGCTGGCAGTGGGCTGTCATACAAACCTAATTTGGGGGGAGGGGGCACCAACCAGATGTGACTGTAGAGCAACAGCTGTGATTGAATTTTATCTTCCCACTAAAATGCCTTGACAAGATAGATAGATACTTTATTGATCCCAAGGGAAATTACAATGTCACAGTAGCATTACAAGTGCACAGATATAAATATTAGTATAACGAATAAAAAATAAGTTATCACGAACAGTCTAACAGGAGGGGGTTATCAGAAACCATTCATTTCAGTGGCCGGAAGGTGAGCCACAGTGAATGCTGGCCTTGGTAATAATATCCAAATCCAGGGATTAATAAAGAAAGGGATCATAGGTGGGGGGACCTTATTCAAACAGGTGAGATCCTTGGAGGGTGGGGCACTACTGGGTAGATGTCAACATGCTTCTGCTGGTGGGAGAATCGTGATAGAGGGCATGTAGCTTGAAGAGGGTGTCATTTAAAATGGAGGCATGTAGGAAGTGGTTGGTGAACCTCCTCCTACTTATGTAGATTATTGGAGGCATTTAATGAGGAAGTAGATCAAAGATTGACAAATAGAGGACTAAAGGGATCTGGCACCAGAACTAAGATGAAAGCAGGGGAGGATTAATCTTGATCATACTGAATGATGAAGCAGGCTTTCAGGGTGAAGTGGCTTTCTCCTAGTTTCTTATTCTCGATTCATACTCAAACCACACTCAACTAATTTGACATTCAGTTTGCTACTGAAGGGCTTCTCCTATCACTGCAGTTGAAGAACACCCCCGCCCCCACCGGGAACACTGACTATCCTTCTCCGAAGGTGGCCTCCGAGCTGAAAGTCCAGACGTACCCAAACAATTCCCCAAGAAATTATGCTTCCATCTATGCTCTCTTCTCTCATCTTTTCCTGTACCTCCAGACATGGCATCCTTTCTAAGAAGACATTCCGTCGGCCTGCTCAGTCTCTCCACCAGCTCAGCCGAGCAAGACAACTTGTAATAAGCTATTATTTTATGAATGGGTCAACAGGGAGAATGTGGAAGAAACATCCCTTCTGTTACCTGACGTAGGGCCAGCAAGCTCAGTACTGAAGACTGGAGTTTCATTATTGGGCTGCTGGTTCCTTCCCCCAATGCAGCCCTTATACATACCAGTCCCATCCCAATTTCTACTCTACCCTATTACAGCTACCTCGGTCCAATGAACAGGTTCCAGCATCCACCTTCCATTCCTTTTGCATTCTGCCATTTCTTACTCAGGTCCATTGTTATACAAAACATCCTGTTGTGGAAACATCACCATCAAATTAATCAAATCATCTCTGTCTGTGTCTTATTTACTCATGCTTGCATCTTCCAGTAGGAGCTACTCAATAAATATTAGGAGAATAATCCATCAGTACCCAAGTCACCTGCACAATTTCTCCAGCTACCTAGTTACAATCTACCACCTCAAGGTGACAACCTTGTGATCGTTAACTCATGGCACTATGCAGTGATAAGGACAGGCCACTCAGATCTTTAACAGACAAGAGACTGCAGATGTTGGAATGTGAAGCAACAAGAAAGATGCTGGAGGAACTCGGTGGGTCAAGTAGCAACTGTGGAGGGAAATGGACAGTCAATGTTTCAGGCAGAGACAATTCTACTGGACAGAAAGACAAAGGGGGATAGTTAGTATAAAAAGTTGGAGGGAAGGGGTGGAGCAAGAGCTGACTGGTGAAAGGTGGATGCAGTTGAGGGTGATAGGCAGGAGGAGGGGAGAGTAGCTGTGTGGTGATAGGCGGAGACAACGAAGGGCTGAAAGTAACTGTTCCAACAGTCAAGAAATTACGAGTGGCTGGTGCTTTAATTCCATCTACCCACCTCAATACTGTACACATCAACAATCAGAAATCCATCCATCTCAGGATTGAATTTTTAATTGGTCCAGCCTCCACAGGTTCCTAGGATGGCATTCCAAAATTCCATCTTAATTAAATCACCAGCTAATCAATATTGAGTGTATATCTTCCTTCATAACCCAGTCCGGATGAAGGGTCTTGACCCGAAACGTTGACCATCCCTTTCCCTCCACAGCCAAGTTCCTCCAGCAATTTGTGTGCAACTCATACCCAACCACGTTAGACTTCAGCTCATCCAAATCCCCTCCCTCACTCTCCTTGCCCCTTTTGATCCACATTCAACACTATGTTGACATCAACTCTTCTCTCTACCCCAACACTGTAGGCCATGTCCATACACTCTAGAAAATATTTCCTTTAGTGCAATTTCAACTGTCACCAATTTTTGCTAAACAGAGGCAATGTACTTATTGAAGATCCAATGGAGATTCTCAAAACTGTAATCAAATTACCACAGTGAATCTCTTCAACCCCAGCATTTTTATGCCTTAATAGACACATTTCAAACACTGAGCAGATGACTCCAAAAGAATCATAAACACAGGAGATTCTGCAAATGCTGGAAATCCAGAGCAATACACACAAAATGCTGGAGGAACTCAGCAGGTCAGGCAGCATCTATGGAAATGAAGAAACAGTCAACATTTCGGGCCAAGACCCTTCATCAGGACCTGAAAGGAAAGGGGAAGAAGCCAGAATAAGGTGGTGAGGAGAGGAGGAGGAGGTGAAGCCAGGTGGCGGTGGTGGGGGGAGATATGGATAAGAAGCTGGGAAGTGATAGGTGGAAGAGGTAAAGGTCTGGAGAAGGAGGGATCTCATAGAAGAGGACAGCAGACCATGGGGGAAAGGGAAGGACAAAGAGAGCCAGGGGAGGTGATAGGCAGGCTGGCAGAGGAGAAGAGGTAGAGCGGAGCCAGAATGGGGAAAAGAAGAAGAGGGAAGGGGACAGGGAAAATTACTGGAAGTTGGAGAAATTGACATTCATGCCATCAGGCTCACAGCTACAGATGGAACACCAGGTATTGCTCCTCCAACCTGAGTGGCCTCATTGTGGCAATAGAGGAAGCCATGGACTGACATTTCAGAAAGGGAATAGGAACTGGATTTAGAATGGCTGGCCAGTGGGAAACCCTGCTTCCTGCAGAGAGAGCGATGGTGCTCAACAAGCTGTCCCCCAATCTACATACAGTAACGTAGAGGAGGTCTCACTGGGAGCACCGGATAGAGTAGATGATCTCAGCAGATTCACAGGTGACATGTTACCTCAACTGGAAGGGCTGCCTGGGGCCCTGGATGGCAGTGAAGGAGAAGGCGGATGGGCAGGCGTAGAACTTCTTCTGCTTGCAGGGATAAATGCCAGGAGGGAGATCAGTGATGAGGGAAGAACAGAGGGAGTAATCCCTGCAGAAAGCAGAGAGTGTGTGGGGGGGGGGAGAAGAGGAACGAGGTAAAGGTATGTTTGGTGGTATCATCTCATTGAAGAGAGCAGAAGGTGCAGAGTATGATGTGTCAGATGCAAACGCTCAATGGGTGGTAGCAGAGGACAAGAGGAACTTTATCCCTGTTAAAGCGGCAGAAAGATGGGGTGAAGGTGAATGGAGGGGATGTGGGTGACGGCAGCATCAATGGTGGAGGATGGGAAACCCACCCCTTCTTCAAAGAACGTCTCCTTCATCTGTGTACATGGAAATAAAGTGAATATTTCAGGATGCAAACCAGTCTTTTTCCCTCAATGCTGCTTAACCTGTCGAGTGTCCCCAGCATTTTAGTGTTTCTATTTCAGATTTATAGTATCTGCATTTTAATTTCATTTTCCATATCCTCTTGTCATCAAGTGCACTGACGCTACACGTCTCCACCAACTTAGCAGCGTGTTCTTGAGCAAATATGGACAAGTTGAAGTCAATTCTGCTGTGAGAACATTCCCTAGGTGAAACTTCTTGTACAGCTCAGCTCAGGGTGTTCCAGAGTTGGGAGCTCAATTCCAGCACCATTCTGTGTGGAGTCTCTGTACATCCTCCCCGTGAAATGCATGGGTTTCCCTCCAGATGCCCTGGTTTCCTCCCATAGTCCAAAGAGAAGGAACCTGATCGGAGAGGAGAGTGGATCATGGGAGAAAGGGACAGAGGACAGGCATGGGGGGGGGAGGGGGAGGTGATAAGCAGGTGAGGACAAGAGGCCAGAGTGGGGAATTGAATTAGAGGGAAGGGGAGAGGGGAAAAGAATTTGGAGTTCAATCCCAGCATCCTCTGTAAGGCGTCTTTGTATGTTCTCCCCATGGAGCGCGTGGGTTTCCTCTGGTTCCCCAGTTTCCTCCCACAGTCCAAAGATGTAGCAGGTAGGTTAGCTGGTCATTATAAATTGTCCTGTGATTAAGTTAGGGCTAATCAGGGTTGTGGGGTGGTGTGCTTCAAAGGGCTGAATCCACACTGTATCGCCAAATCAATAAATGATGACAGCCGGATGCTGAATGGGCAGCTGGAGAGCACAGCACTGAGGTCAGCAGCATTTGAAGCTTGTGGAGATTTCCATAGCACTGCTGGGGTTTATTTTTCAGGATAGATCACCGTACAGTTACACTGCGACTACTGTATCTGTGGAAAGCAAAACCTCTTCTCAACGCTGCCATTACTGTGGTGTAGAGGAATTCACGATTCAACCGTAGATTGGGACATGAAACCAAGAGCTATCCGCTCTCTCAGGAGGAAGTAAAGGATCCCATGGTAGTGTCTGGGGAAGAAGATCATCCTTGATACCTTGACCAATATTTTTCCACCAATCTTCACTTAAAAGGCAAGCTATCTGGTCACTATCACTTTGCTGCTTACAGTCGACAACACATCAAGAAGCATTTAATAAGTGCTAAAGTGCTTTAGGAATTACAGGGCTCTTGAAAAGCACAGTGCAAAAACTTTTCTGAATGGCTGCAAGGTCACTGACCCAAGATGGCAACTGCTTCCCTTCCCGTTGATGCTGTTGGTTCTGCTGACTATTTCCAGCACTTCTCATTCTAAATAGAGTTGTTTACTCTTTTTTTATGTTAAAAAAAATGACATATAGTCAAAAATGATTTGCTGAATGATTTTTTTTCTCCTGGCACACTTTGAACAAGCATCATTTCCAAACAGGCCAATCACTATCTTCACAACAGTTTAATAACAACCCATTACCAAAGCATAACAGCCACAGAAGAGATACACAAACAGAATCAGAAATTAATTTAGTAACATGAAGTGAAAAGTCCATGTGACCACAAGTTTGGCGAAACAGGCTAGCTTTAGGGAATTTATCATGCACCAAGGGTGGACAGCCTGAAATCACAGGGCATACAGCCAGCCAATGAGAAGGGACAGGAGATGCTGAAAACCCAGAAAGTTTACGTGCAAGGAAGTGACAAAGATGATACTGAAGGATGGATGGGGACATGGAAAGACTTAATCTATAGTATTCAGTAATGGTGTTAACTGCACTTAAATCTGAATAACTATGTTGCTCGGTTTGCCAGCATCCGCAGATTTTCTCTTGTTTGTGATTTGATGACTATGTTCTTCCTAGAGAGTACCACAGAATCACAGGTAACCCCTTCCTTGCTTCCACTCTAGTTCTGAGTGCATTAGGTGCCCTATGCATGAGTTAGAATCATACAGCACAGAAAAAGGCCATTCAGCCCAACACCTCTTTGCCAACCATCAAGTGCTTATCTGTACTAATCCCATTCACCAGCACTTGGTCCACAGCTGTCTATTCTTTGTTAAATTCATTAAATGCAGGCTGACTATGAAACACCAGGAATCACACAGGTTCAATAAAGCAAATTTCAAGACGCCTCTTACATTGCGAGCTTCCTAAAGTTTTAGCTATAAAACCATTCTCCACATATGATAATGAGGACATGAAAATATAAACACCATCTGTCAGGCCAGGTATATTTGGGGTGTTATCTCAGCTTGGCGTGCATTCATTAGGCTTTCTAAGTTCTCGGTATGACTGTGAAAGATGGAGACCAGAAATAACCAGATTGTGTGATGACAGCAAGGAAAGGAACAGCTGTATATCTTTACTGCTTTTTTAAAAATCTGTTGAACTGTGAAAGCAAACTGATCAGAAGCTCCAGTTTACGGGGCGGGGGTGGGGGGGACTCAGGATCTCAAAATGCCAGTCAATTTATGTTTGATTTATTCAACACCGCAAACGAGTGGCCTGTTCGATCCTGGGGAAAGAGGCAACCCCTTTACTTAAATGTTGACTCAACGACCAGGTTTTCTGTTTCCATAGAAAGAGGTGGGATCAAGAAAAATCGATTATATGAAAGATTACTTTGATTTATGGCCACCACAGACCTTGGAGGTCCTAACAGCAGGAGGGGTGTGATAAATTACAACATTACAAATGTTGTCGGCATCCGGAATTATTTATTCGGCATGGATAAACATGGACGTTTCTTCCAACCCCCCTCCCCCCGTCAGCATGAGAGCCGGTTACCTACTCAACCTAATCCCCTTTGAAGTAACAAACTCTATATAAAGGGTCAGATAAACCAAAGCCTTTAAGTACAAGACAAAGCCTTATATGATTATGATTATTTTGGAAAATATAGACACCTGGCTACCAAAACAACCCCCTCCCCCGCCTTTAAATAACCTTTAAATAAGGGACTGTTAATAAATCCTAGATATCCGATTGTGGTGCTGATAGGATTTTAAACGCGCCCCGGGGGTGGGGATGTCTCTTGCAAATAAAACCCCTCCGCCACTGCACCAATTCAAACACCATAACCCGCAATCAGGTTAATCCAGGGCGTCACTTGACAGCCGGGTCTGCTACAACCGATCTAAACGATATACACAAAATCCTGCATCGCCTTCGTCTGCATAGAGATAACATCGCTGAATTATGTTGCTACGCATTTTTTTTTTGCCAGCGTTATCCCGACACAGGGGGAGGATGGTGCAACCTAGAGACATTGTCATGCCCCATCTAGCTCTCCAGTCACCGAGGGTTGGACAACCTTTCCACCTTCAAGGATGGCCAGGCTCGCAATTGCCGCAGGTTGCACCATCGCGCAAGCCTGCACTGCCTGGTATGCATCGCATCGTCCCTTCCGAACGGGAGCATTGAGATGCAAATCTGACCCGGGACTGACCGCACAGGCTGACCAAGACAGCAAAAGACACATTTCTGAAGCGCGTCCCCCTTTTTTCATCCCAAAGACTCACCTTCTTTACTTCCGAGATCTCCCTTTTCTATTTTCCATGGACAAGCCTTGCAATTTTACTCGCGTGACCAATGGAAGATGGTCCTGGATTTTTTTTTGACGAAAGAAAGAAATGCAAAATGAAATTAATTTATAAATCACTCCAGGCTGGCGCAAGCTTCTGTTTTTTTCGGATTGGCTGCCTGCGAGTTGGCCATTAGGAAAAGCAAAACAGAAGGTGCAACATAACTAGGAATGAACTGGGGATGAAGTCATTCTTTTTAAAAAAAATAAAGGATGGCGTCATTGCCAACCAATCAGGTCGAGCCTTCGGTGGCTGTAGTGACGTCAGCTTCTTAGCTCGAGCTCTGGGCACAGATTAAAGGGAGATTGTCTACACCGCACTACCAAGGTCTTAAAGGAGCAGCGTCCTTTTTGTACAATCATTCTGAAGAATATTTACCAAAGGAAATTTAAAGATAGATCTTTCTCCACGACGAGTTATTTAAAGCATGCTATTAACACCCAAATTAAATTTATCTCTTTTTGTTTCCTCTCTCCTACCAACACTTCTTGCAGGGTGTAGCGGTGGTGAGGAGGACTTCTTTGGGACTTCAGCAGTTTTGTTTTAACCACCGTGTTAAACTATCCATTCTTCTATTTGTGCGTCAGTGGTTACTGGAGTGTGGAGGATGATGCAAAGAAGTTCATTTAAAGTTATAACTTTATGAAGGCTACATTTTCAAAGTTCGAAGTAAATTTATTAACTAAGTATAGTACATGTATGTCATCATATGCAACCCTGAGATTCATTTCCTTGTGGGCAATCACAGTAAATACAATAAAACCACAATAGAATCGATGAAAGACACACAACAGAGCAGACAACCAATGTGGAAAAAAAAACAAGTTGTGTAAATACTTAAAGACAAAATATATAATAACAAATAAATAAGCAATAAGTATTGGGAACATGAGATAAAGAACCCTTGAAAGTGAGTCCACAGGTTAATGGGAACAGTTCAATGATGGGGTGAGTAAAGTTGAGTAAAGTTATCCTCTCCTGTCCAAGAACCTGATGATTGAGGGGTAATAACAGTTCGTTAATCTGGTAGTGCAGGTCCTGAGGCTCCTGTACCTTCTTCCTGATGGCAACAGTGAAAAGAGAGCATGGCCTGGATGGCAGGGGTCCTTGGTGATGGATGCTGCTTTCCTACGGTAGCACTCCGTGTAGATGTGCTCAACGGTGGGGTGGGCTTTATCTGTGTTGGACTGGGCCGCATCCCCTACCTTTCATAGTTTTTTAGTAGCAAATGCACACATTTCTGAAGATATTGAGGAGAGGGTAGAATTTTTAACATGATATTGGCAAGTAATAGATTAAAAGTGAGGTTTAAACTGATATAGATGGCTAGGCTTTCCTTCCAAATTTATCGGCATGCTTCAGGAAGGGTATAGCAACAGTGTCATAATTTTTGTTTGCTATGCCCAAAAATAATTCTAATCTACATAAATTATATAAATCATAAAGTATAATGTTAATATATATGCTGCAGTTTTATGATTATCCCAATGTTTAACTTAACATTGAGTTTTATTGAATGTACTCATGGAATCATAGAATCATAGTTATGGAATTCATGGAATCATAGTTATATAGCTTCAGTCCAACTCTTCCATAAGAAAATAAGAAATAGGACCAGGAGTAGGCCAGCTGGCCCGTTGAGCCTGCTCCACCATTCAATAAGATCATTTCTGTTCTGACCATGGACTCATCTCCACCTACCTTGCTTTTCCCCATAACTCTTAATTTCCCTACTATGCAAAAATCTATCCAAATTTGTCTTAAATATATTTACTGAGGTAACCTCCACTGCATCATTGGGCAGAGAATTCCACAGATTCACCAATCTTTGGGAAAAGCAGTTCCTCCTCATCTCTGTCCTAAATTTACTCCCCCGAATCTTGAGGTTCTGTCCTCTAGTTCTAGTCTCACCTACCAGCGGAAACAACTTTCTTGCCTCTATCTTACCTATCCCTTTCATATTTTTATATGTTTCTATAAGATCTCCTCTCATCCTTCTGAATTCCAGTGATCCATGCCAACAAAGATGTCTATCTGAACTAGTCCCAATTGCCTGTATTCGGCCCATATTCCCAAACGTTTTCCCATATATGTGCCTGTCTAAATGTCTTTCAAATGTTGTAATTGTACTCACTGCTCCTCCTTCCTCTGGCGGCTCATTCTGTATACCCACCATCCTCTGTATGAAAAAGTTTCTGCTCAGGTTCCTATTAAATCATTCCCTCTCACCTTAAATCTGTGTCCTCTAGTTTTATATTCTTCTACCCTGGGCAAAAGACTGTGGCCATCCTCCCTATCTTCATGATTTTACATAACTTTAAGAGGAATGATGTTTATCTGTATACTTATAAATGAATTCATAAAGGAAGCTTTTAAAATATTACTTACATGTAATTTTATAAGGATTGTTCTTAACTTTAAAATACTAATTTTTCATTTTGTCACAAGATTTTTCTGAGAAGAAGCTGTATATTTTCTGGTTGTTTTCTCAGGAATTGTTGAGTCTCAAGCATTTATCAGTACAAAAACATTGATAAATTTCATGAACAGGGAACGGAGTTTCACGATTGCACACTCTTCTGCCTCAGTCCTGATTTCAGGGGAACAACATGGTGTTGTCAAAAGAGCACATGATTTTTCTGTCAGCTCCCAGTCATGCTCCACAGTGGGAAATGAACTTGACAAGGATGCCGGCTCAATTAGCGTGTGAAAGTAACAAATGATGGATTCTGAAATGCCTTACGGGAGATGACCTTGAGCAGATAGCACCGGAATGCATCATCTTTGGAGAATCAGATAAAGTTGCACAAGCATTTTTCCAAAGGCATTATTCTCAAATTACCAAACAATATGCTGCTCCAAAATGACAAAATATTTTGACTTTATAAAGGAGGAAGAAAAGAACTTGGATTAAGTAACTACAAACATCAGAAAGTCTGCAGATGTTGGAAATCCAAAGCAACACACACAGAAGGAGCTCAGCAGGTCAGGCAGCATTTATGGAAAGGAATAAACAGTTGTCATTTCAGGCTGAGACCCTTCTTCAGGATTGACAGGGAAGATTTAAACTTCTTCAGGGTAGTAACTACATTCCTTCACCTCCAAGGAACTGCTTAAGAGCTTCACATCTAATTTTCTAAAAAATACATTTATTTACTTATTCATTTGTTTCCAGGATGTTGGAGTCACCAGCTAAGCCAGCATTTATTGTCCATCCGTAGTTGCCCTTCAGAAGGTGATGATGAGCAACCTTCTTGAACTGCTTTAGTCCCTGGTGTGTAGGTATACCCACAATGCTGTTAGGGAGGGAATTCCATGATCTTGACCCAGTGACAATGAAGGAACAGCGATATGTTTTCAAGTCAGGATGGTGAGTGACTTGGAGGGGGATTTCCAACTGGTGGTGTTCCCAGGTACCTAATGAGTGACTATTGCCACTGCTGCAGCTATTGCTGTGGGAATAAAGGTGGCAGCCAATGTAATCAACAGATTTTTATCAGGGGCAAATCTCCTTCAATGCAGCACAAGGGGAGCTAAGCCAAGTTTAGAATTGGCCTAAGTGATATGATGTCTGATGAAGGGTCTCGGCCTGAAACATTGACTGTACCTCTTCCGAGAGATGCTGCCTGGCCTGCTGCGTTCACCAGCAACTTTGATGTGTGTTGCTAAAAAAATCATAATATTCAAATTCAGTCTCAATTTCATGCCAATACATGGTTCCATAGAAAATTTGAATATTAGATGTATTTTGTATTATTATTAATTGGTTAGAAATATATAGGTTACAAAATTGGGTAGATACAAGCGATAGGGACAGTACCTATGAGAAAAATTAGAATATGAAATTAAGATAGCTGATAATATTAAGGTATATTGTCAGAGTTTCTGTTGATAGTTAAAAAAAAGAAGAGAATTAACAAGGTAAATGTTGGTCCCATAGAAAGTTACGTGGGAAGTAATAATGGAAAACAAGAAAATGGCAGATTGAGGGAGACAGAGACACAAAAGACTGCAGTGCAGGAACCTGGGACGACTGAAAAAAACTGCTGGAGGAACTCAGAGGATCAAGCAGCATTTGTAGTAGGAAATAGACCGTCGGCAGTTTGGGTCGAGACCTTTCATCTGGACTAGTAGATACCCCCAATTTATGTGTCCATAGCTTTAATGAAAACAATTAAAATTAAGAGGGGATTACAATAGGATGCAAAGCTGATATTGTATGACTTAAACTCTTCACAAAAATTAAAGTTACCTCTACTAGGTATGCATCATAAAATATATAACAAATATGATGTCTAATTAAAACTCCAATTAACACATTTTACACTGATGATTCAGATTGAAGTCTTTTATTATTTCTGGTATTTCTGAGAATTGTTTTGAAAGCAACAGAAAGCAGCTGTTAGATACAGCTCTTTAATGTAACATGTCAGAGTGCATTATCAAGGGACGAAGAGGAAGGGACCAAGGGGATAATTGAGGGGGATAAAACACAGGTAAAAAATCAGGTAAGCAGGATATTGAAGGAAATAAGAAAAAGTCAGCAGTACAAATGGTTATTAGGAGTGTTCGAAATAGAAGAAGGAAAATTTAATAAATTCAACAGTAATTTTCAAGCCCAAGTTTATTGTCATTAATTATATATCCACATGTATACCATCAGACAAGATAACGTTTCTCCAGAACAAGGTGTAAAGCAGAGTAGTACACATAACGCATATATAACACACCATAATTTAGAAAAGTAAGAGTTAAATCTACAGCATTATTTGCTGTAGGAAAATACAGGTAACATCACTGAATAGAGCTAAATCAGAAAATAGAAGGAAGATGAATTTTGATCACAAGGGGAGCAGATTAGTTTAGCTACAGGCTTAACATGTTCTAATTTTGATGGACTTCATCCTGTCACTTGAAAAGGAATGTGAGAGAGAAAGTCAATGCATTTGTTCTAATTTCCAAGATTTCTCCAGATTTGGAGGAGGTTCCATTATACTAAAAAATAGCTTATGTGGCTTCTTTACTCAAAAAAGAAAGACACAAAGCTGGAAATTCTGACCAGTTCACTAAATGTCAGTCAAAAAGAACAAACACGAGGAAATCTGCAGATGCTGGAAATTCAAGCAACACACACAAAATGCTGGTGGAACGCAGCAGGCCAGACAGCATCCATAGGAAGAAGCACAGTCGATGTTTCGGGCCGAGACCCTTCGTCAGTCCTGACAAAGGGTCTTGGCCCGAAACGTCGACTGTGCTTCTTCCAATGGATGCTGTCTGGCCTGCTGTGTTCCACCAGCATTTTGTGTGTGATACCTGATTGAAACTATTTTTTAAATTGTTATAGTGGGAAACTTAAGGGAAATCAGGCACAATCAACATGGTTTTATGTACAGTGACTATAATGTAGTGTTTAGATTAAGTCCAATGAGACATAATGTTATTAAATGGTGGATTAGGCCTGAGAGGCTGAGTGATCGCCTCCTTGCTCCTAATTCATATGTTCCCATGAAACCAGAGAAATGTTTTTAAAATGCCATTAGGGAAATCGTAACATCTGTATCAAATTAGAATTTGTATTAAATAGTTGTTTTTTTTTAACGAAAGTGTTCTTTGGATTCAGCTGATAAGCTGGGAAACCAAGACAGAAGCTGACTACATAACCACCTGAAGGTTGTTGGTGTTACTGAAGTTGCTCCCACTGCAATGTGGGACAGGAATTTCTAGAGGTAAATATCTTCTCAAAAATGTGACAGAAGGCAGCAATGCTTTGTGGGCAGGAAGCATTTAAGACTTATATATATTACAGACAAATGATTTCCTGCGGCATTCTTCATAATTCCTTCCTGTTGTCTATGTTTCTTTCTCTCTGTGTTTCCTTCAGTGACCTGCTCTCTTTCTGTTCATCTTTCTCTCAATTTTATCATAAGATGCTTCAGAAAGTAGTGGGTTCAGCCCAATACATCACGGGCACATTCCTCCCCACCATCGGTAGTAACTGCATGACTTACTGCCTCAAGATGGAAACACTGAGGTTCCCATCATCTGGGCCATGCTGTCCTCTTGCAGCTACCATTGGACAGGAGGTGCAGAAGCTTGAATCCCACACCACCAGCTTCAAGAACAGCTACAGTACTGTGCAAAAGTCTTAGGCACGCTAGTTTTTTAAATATGGATTCAGATGGTAAGGCCTCCTCAGAGCCCTGATCTCAATATCATTGAGGCTGTCTGGGATTACCTGGAGGGACGGAAGCAAATGAGGCAGCCAATGTCTGCAGAAGAACTGTGGCAAGTTCTCCAGAATGCTTGGAACATCCCACCTGCCAATTTTCTTATAAAACTGCGCGACAGTGTACCTAAGAGAATTGATGTGTTTTTAAAGACGAAAGGTGGTGGTCACATAAAATATTGATTTGATATAATTTTTTACTGTTTACTGCTCTTTGTATTAATTTCTTTGATATTTAGAAACTTTTCATATCATTATTTTTGAAAGCATCTTCACTTTACAGATTTTTTTACATGTGCCCTAGACTTGTGCACAGTCCTTCTCTTCAACTATTTGGTTCTTGAACAACTACACAAGCCTAATCATTACCTCAGTATAACAATACCATGATCACTTTGTACTACAATGGAGCTTGTGTTCTTGTGTTCTCATTGTGTGACTTTATGGTGTCATGTTGTATAATTTATGTTTAATAGTGAATCGAGTCATAGAGAAATACAGCACAGAAACAGGCTCTTCAGCCCATCTAGTCCATGCTGAGCCATTTAAACTGCCTAATTCCATCGATCTGCACCCTGACCATTACCTTCCATACCCCTACCACCCATGTAATATTTTGTCTCTAGCACTATCTGCCAATGATGCAGCTGAAAGTAAGTTTTTCATTGTCCCTATGTATACATGTACTTGTGCATGGGAGAATAAACTTAGCTTTGACTTTGACTTTATGGTTGCAATATTTTTGACCTATCTTTATATGTCACAAAATATTTATGACACAGAAGCTGGCCATTTCTCTCGTTGGTTCTAAAGGAATGCCCAGCCTAATTTCTCTCTCCAATATTGGATACATAGCTTTGCAGATCAAAGCTCTACAATATATATCCAAGTATGACCTGAACATGAAGGAGCCTTCTCTCTCTGCACAAATTTCTGAAGCACAGTCGACGTTATGGATGCTGTCTGGCCTGCTGCGTTCCACCAGCATTTTGTGTGTGATACTGTAATTACTGTATGTTGCAATAATACTGTAACAAAAAAAAATTGTGTGAAAGGGGAATAGGAGTTTGTGTTCTTGGACTCTTGAACTGTTCAGAAATCTGAAAGTGGAGGGGAAGAAGCTGTTCCTAAAATGTTTGAGTATGGGTCTTCAGTCTTCTGTACCTCTTCACTGACGGTAGTAATGAGAAGAGGGCATGTCATGGGTAGTGAGGGTACTTAATGTTGGATGCAGCCAACTTGAGGCACATGGTGAGGAGGCTTGTGCCCGTGATGGATTTGACTGCGTCGACTACTCTCTGCTGCCTCTTTTGATCATGTGTACTGGTGCATCAGGTTCCAGTGGCCATACCAATTCTATCTCCCTCAGCCTTCCCTGTTCCAACAAAACAACACTTACCTTATCCAGTCCCAGCAACATTTAGACAGAGCAAAAACTAAGCTGCTGGAAGAACTCAGTGGGCTGGGCTGCATCTGTGAGGGAAATTGTATCCACATCTTTCTTGCAATGGAACTTAAAGCTGGTGTTCAAGTTGAGACCTAAATAGTATTGCATGCTGTCCTAGTATAACTTCCTTGCTGTTATATTCTACACCCCAGCTAGTGAAGGAAAACATTCTTCATGTTTTTCTATCACCAAATTACCTGAAGTGCCATCTTTCAGGCTGCATAGTCCCTGTTTATTCCACACTTTTCTTTCTTCTGCCTTCCTTGCATTCTCTTCTACAGATGCTTTATCACATTCTTCTTCAGATTAAATTCCATTGCAGTTTTTCTGATCAACAATATCTCCCTGCAGTTTAAAACTTTTCTTCTGATTGCTAACTAATGCTTATATCAATGCAAACTTCTTTATCATGCCCCTGATATTTAGCTCTTAATCATTAATCCACATTATTAAAAACAAGGGACTGATTACCGAACCATTTTGATTCTTGTCTCTGAGAAAGCACTGGATCAATTCGCAACCCTCATTTGGATCCTGCACATATTTAATGTTTTGATCAGCTTGTCACGTGAGACCTTATCAAAAGCTCTGTTAAAATCCACGTAGATTACATTCCGTTAAGGCGTGGGACTAGTGATCTGAAGGTCGTGAGTTCGAGCCTCAGCTGAGGCAGCGTGTTGTGTCCTTGAGCAAGACACTTAAACACACATTGCTCCTGCACGTTTATAGCCCAGAGGCGGCAGTTGGTGCAGTATGGACAAGACAAGACAAGAGATGTACTGCGCTCATAACATATCTTTGTAATTTCCTGGAAGAATTCAACAATGTTTCCTCAACAGATGCATGTTGACATTTTTTTGATGAATCCGTGTCTTTCGAAGTGAAGGGTTATACTGTCCTTTAGAATGGGCTACAATAATTTGTCCTCCATTGATAATAAACTATCTGGTGTGTCACTACTTACTTTTTTAAACAATAGTAAAATTTTTACAATCCCCCTATCTTGGCCGTATCAAGCTTTATTATATGCTTTCCTCTTACTCCCTTATCTTACCTGCTGTTTGCCTTGTCATCTAGGAATTAACTGAAAACATCTACTGACCATTTCTGCCCATAGGTGCTGCCAGACCCATTAACTTTGTCCAGCATTTTGTGTGTTGCTCCAGATTCCAGCAGCTGTAGTCTCTTGTGTTTCCTTTCCTTTTCACTCCTTGTATAAGCATTTCCTTCTTCCTTCTATCTCCTGTGTGCAATTTATTCCTTGAATGTTCTCCGCACTCACCCTTCATTTCATGTTCTACCTTGTGCATTTTGATTTAAGACAAGCTTGGCTGGTATGTCATCTGATCTGAGTTGGATGTGAGGATCTGGCAGAGGGAGAGTAACCATGCAACTAGAAAACATGCAGATGCTAAAATGAGAGGGAGATTTTCAAGAGCTATGGGCCAGATTTAGGCCAAGTAGCTGAGGGATCAGAGCAATGAGGAAATAGATGCTGGGGATGGTTCATAGAAGCCAGAATAATAATGAACTTGAGGCGTAGGAATGCTCGGATGAGCTGGTGGGAGGATTATGGAATTTGAGTGTGGTGAGAATGATGGTGCCTGGGAATGCTAAACTGGGACGTGATTTGCTACTTTGCTTTGGAGCTTGGAAGCACTAAGATGGGTAGGAGACGAGGAGTATTGTGGAGAAGTTGGATCTGACAACATTGTTCAGAGGCTGTGGTGAAGCATGAGATATTTGTAGTTGGAAGGAAAGCTGGGAAAAATGAAATATCTTGGAATTAGTTTGGTAGGATTTAAGTTGTGCAGAATGGCTCAGTGGTGTGGGAAGGAGAGGGGGATGGGGAGTGTGTGGTACGGTCCTGGAGAGCTGGAATATACAGCAGGATGAAGTGGGTGTTATAGACAGGTCAATAACAGTCCAGAAACAGTGTAATGTAATCACACTGATTGCAAAAACCCTGCATTCCTCTCAATCTACTTACTGTTTTTATATGCGTTCAGCTTATGTAATGCATATTCCTATTCCATTTTGCATATGGTGAATGCTTAAATGCTATGCCATAACCACTAGTTACTGAAATTATTGCGATGCAATAATTATGCTTAGTTCTAGTTGGAATTGTCATTTCCATTCCTGCTCCAATTATGGTTTGTAGCAAAGTTACATTCAGTATCCTTTGTAATCGTGATCACAGCACATTATCATTCTTCAGCTTTCCTTGAAAGGCCTAGATATGGTGGATGCAGAGCTAAAGTTTCCTATAGTAGGTGAGTCTAGGACCAGAGGGCACAGTTTCAGAATAAATGGACCTCTCTTTAGAACAGAGATGAGGGGGAATTTCTTTAGGTAGAGGATGGATATGGAAGCTAAGTCATTCAGTATATTTATAGCAGATGTTGATTGGTTTTTGATTAGTAAGGATGTCAAACGTTACAGAGAGAAGGTAGGATAATAGGGATGAGAGTGATAATAAAGCAGCCATGATGGAATGTTGGTGCAGACTTGATGGGCCGAATGGTCGAATTCTGCTCCAATGTCTCATAGTATTATGGTCTCTCAAAGTACGATACCTCAAATTGTCCAGATTAAACTTCATCTGCCATTTCTCTGCCCATTATTTCCATGTGATCTTGTAACATTTGACAATCTTCCTTTCTATCCTATTTTCATGTAATCTGCAAAAACTTACTAATCAGTCCACTTACATGTTTGTCCTGATCATTTATATCAGGTTCTAACATTGATCACTGGTGTAATACCACTGGTCAGAAACAACCAGTCAGAATAACACCCCTCCGTGGCTAACCTTTCTCATCTATGGCCAAGCCAAATTTGTATTTTATCTTTCAAATCACCATGGATCTTCTGGATCAACCTACTGTGGGGGCCACTTTCAAATGCTTTAGTAAAGACCCTGTAGACAACATCTATTGCTCTACCCAATCAAGCATATTGGTTACTTCCTCAAGAAACCCAATCATGTTCATAAAATGTGACATCCTGCACACCAAGCCAGGCTGACCATCACTCATAAGAACACATTTCTCCAAATACGAGCAAATTCTAAACCTAAAAATATTCTCAATAACTTCCCTACAGTTGATACAAGATTCATCAACCTATAATTTGTTGGATTATCTCCACTGTCCTTTTAAAAATTATGAACAACATAGGCTGCACCTATGGAAAAGAGTAAACAGTCAATGATTCATGCCGAGACCCTTCAGCAGGACTGGAGAAAAAGATGAGGGCGGGGGAAGGGAAGAAGAAATACAAGGTAATCGGTGATGTGAGAAACTTGGAGAGGGGGAGAGGTGAAGTAAAGAGCTGGGAAGTCAATTGGTGAAAGAAATACAGAGCTGGAAAAGTGGGAATCTGATAGGAGAGGACAGAAGGCCATGGAAGAAAGAAAAGGGGGAGAAGCACTAGAGACAGGTGATGTGCAGGTAAGGAGATAAGGTGAAAGAAGGAAATGGGGATGGGAATGGTGCATTACCAGAAATTAGAGAAATCAATGTTCATGCCATCAGCTTGGTGGCTACCAGGACGGAATATAAGGTGTTGCTCCTCCAACCAGAGTGTGGCTTCATTGCGGCAGTAGAGGAGGCCATGGACTGATATGTCGGAATGGGAATGGGAAGTTGAATTAAAATGGGTGGCTACTGGGAGATCCTACTTTTTCTGGTGGACACAGCATAGATGCTCGGTGAAGCGGTCTCTCAATCCTTACGTATGCTTCCTTTCTCTCTTTGACTAAATTTACAACATTTCCCATCATCCAAAACTCACTGAACATTGCCATCCTTGTCTTTCTTCTTCACTGAAGTATGCTGGTCCTGAATTCTGATCAAGAGGTGTTTGCATGACTGTCAGATGAATTTACCCAATAACAGCCACTCCCAATCCTGTTTAATACAACTGTAATTTGTGCTCAAGAAGAACAGGGTGAGCAACCTCAATGACTATCACCTGGTAATACTCACATCTACCACAAAGATGTGCTTCAAGAGTTTGGATATGGCTAGAATTAACTTCTACTTGAGCAAAGAAATGGACTCACTACAATTCACCTACTGCCACAACAAATCCACAATGAACACAATCTCACTGGTTCTCCGCTTTGCTTTGGAGCACCTAGACAACTGCAAGGCATATACCAGGCTGCAGTTTATCAATTACGGCTATGCATTCAACACCATCATTCCCTCAGTACTAATAACCAAACTTCAAAACCTGAGCCTTTGGATAAGATCCTCGACTTCATCAGGAGACCACACAGTCAGTGCAGATCAGTAAGAAAACTCCTCTTCCCTGACCTCGAGGATGCATGCTTAGCCCACTGCTCTACTTTTTCTACACACATGATTGTGCGGCTAACCACAGTTCAAACACCATTGATAAAGTTGCCAATGCCACCATTGTTGCTGGTAGAATCTCGGATGGCAATGAGGAGGCTTGCAGGAGTGAGGTAGATCAGCTGGTTGAAAGGTGTTACAGCAACACCTTCGCACTCAGCAGCAGCAAGACCAAGGGAATTATTGTGGACTTCAGGAAGGGGAAGTCAGGAGAGCACACACCAGTCCTCAGTCAGGGATCAGCAGAGGGAAAGGTGAGCAGCTTCAAGTTTTTGGGTGACAACATCTCAGAGGCTCTATCCTGGGCCCATCCCATCAAGAAAATCTGAAAGAAGGAAATCCAGCTTCACTACCTCATTAGAACTTTTCGGAAGTTTATTCTGTCATCAAAGACTTTTACAGATTTCCATACATGAACAGTGGAGAGAATTCTGACTGTGCATCACAGCCGAGTATGGAACCTCTAATGCAAGAGGCTGCAGAGGGTTGTAGACGCAGTGATCTCCATCATGAGCACAACCTTTCCCTCTATGGAGGAGCTCGTCAAGAGACTGTGACGCAAGAAGATGGCAGCCATCGTTAAGGACTGTCATCATCTGGGACTTGCCATCTTCTCTTATCTAGTGTCAGGGAGAAGATGTAGGAGCCTGAAGATCTGTTCAGGAGCAGCTTCTTCCTCTCCTCCATCAGATTCCTCAACAGTCTAATAACCCACGAGCATTATCTTCTCATACCTTTTTGTCCTATTTATTTATTTTCATAACTTATAGATGATTATATCTTTACACTGTGCTGCTGCCACAAAACAACACTTTTCACATCACAAGACTGTGACAATATATCTGATTTTGATTTTGGTTTGCTGTACCTCAGTTTAGTACTTTCCGCTGAGGACCACTCAAAGAAAATAAATGTCAGGATCTGTTTCAGGCTAAGAGGGGTGATTGATAAGTTCGTGGCCTACAGTAGAGGGAGATGAGTTATTAACTTCAAACTTTCTGCATAATCACTCAAAGAGTTGACCTGCATGTGCACGTAACGAGAGCTGTATAACTCATCTCCTTCCACCTTAGGCCACGAACTTATCAATCACCCATCTGTGGACACGTTCTGGAGGTCCAAGATCTGTATGCTCCACGACCGCTGGACTAAGTGTGTAAATGTAGGAGAGGACTATGTTGAAAAATAAATGCGTTAGGTTTTCTAAAATTGACTCCTTCTACCTTAGGCCACGAACATATCAATCACCCCTCGTATTTACTTAAGGTTTTGTATTACTTTTTAGGTATGGAGAAAATATATTGTAACTAGTATGAGGAGCCAAAATGGCACTGTTCTGTAGAGTGTGAAAAATTCAGGAACACCCACCCAGTAATGATCCCTGGCACATGTGGCTCAGCATCAAAAGCATTACTGACGACGCGAGGAAAACCAACATCAACTGTGCTAGTGACGTCTCCCTCCCTGATGCCCTAAACAACTTTTATGCACATTTCAAGGCATGCAACACAACACCGGCCATGAAAGCTACCCCCTCCCAGGTGAGCAGCCACTGTCTGGAAGAGCAGCAGACATGAAAAGGACTCTGCAGGGAGTCAACCCCCATAAGGCTGCTGACCCAGACCACCAAGTACTCAGGGAGGCTCACCAGCTCACAGACATCTTCAAACTTGCACCTATCCAGGCTGCTGACCCCACATGCTTCAAATCAGCCACAATTATCCCGCCACCAAAGAACTTCACAGCTTCAGAACCAACCATCTGCTGCCTGGTAACACTGACACCAGTCATTGTGAAGTACCTTGAATGGCTGTTAGTGACACACATCAAAAGCTCCATTCTGGCTGCATTGGGCACTCACCAATATGCTTCCCGACAGGCCTGCTGTACAGCAGATGCCATAGTATCTGTCATGCGCTTGGCCTGGACACAAGCAGAAAACAAGGACACTTATGTTAGAATGTTATTTCTGGGTTTTAGTTCAGCAGTCAACATTATTGTCCCACAGATGTTAGATCAACAGAACATGAGACATACGAGAACAGTTAGGCCACTCCACCCATCGAGTCTTCTCCACCATTCCGTCATGGCTGATTTATTATCCCTCTCAACCCTTGATGAACAAGCTCCCACTCCTTGGTCCAAGAGGGCACAGTTTTAAGGTGTATGGAAGTAGGTACAGAGGAGATGTCAGGGGTAAGTTTTTTATGCAGATAGTGGTGAGTGCATGGAATGGGCTGCCGGTGATGGTGATGGAGGCAGAAACAATAGGGTCTTTTAAGAGACTCCTGGATAGGTACATGGAGCTTAGAAAAATAGAGGGCTGTGGGTAACCTTAGGTAATTTCTCAGTAAGTACATGTTTGACACATCATTGTGGGCCGAAAGGCCTGTATTGTGCTGTAGGTTTTCTATGTTTCTATTAAATATACCACTGTGCAACAGGGTGTTGAATGTCCTAACCAGCAGACCTCAGGCAGAGAGGATACACAACTAATTGTCCCTCCCCATCATCCTCAACAGAGGTTTCCCCCACCCCTACCACCAGGGCTGTGTGCTGTACACTCTGCTTATGCACGACAGATTTCTCAACAGTCTAATAACCCAGGAACATTATCTTCACCATCAGGACCTGTTGCCTTGCGAGGGTTCACCCTCTTGAAAGACGATCTGATGGTGGTCTCCAAGACGAAGATCGTAGGGTCACCAAATACCACATGTACCCTCATAAAGCGAGCAGAAAAGGCATTGAGCTTATCTGCGTGTGAAGCATCACCGACATTCATGATGTTAGATTTTGATTTGTAAGAAGTAATTGCCTACAAACCCTGCCAGAGTTGACATATATCCACCTCTTACCTCAATTGGAATTGTTCTTTTGCTCTATGCAAATTGTACCTCGCCTCCTTGTACAGTTCTGTTCTGGGTCATCAGACTTGAATGCTACAGATTTAGCCCTCAGGAGACTACAAATCTCTTGGCTGATCTACAGCTTTTGATTCAGGTATGTACAGATCTCCTCGAACTCCCAGTGAAATGTATAGTAGCTATTGTCGTGCCTTCTTTGCAATTGCATCATTATGTTCAGCCCAGGATAGGTTTTCAGAGATGTTGACATACAGAAACTTGAGACTGCTCTCCATTTCCATTGCTGGTACCTCAATGAGGACTGGTTTGCATTCCCTCAACTTCCCCTTCTTGGTCTTACTGACAGTGAGTGCAAATGTTGTTGTGTGACACCACTCGACTAGCTGATCTATCTCACTCCTGTACGCCTGCTCATCACCACCTCTCTCACCTGGTTTCATCTTCCAAACTGATGGCAAGAACATCGATTTCTGTGACCTCCAGTAATTTTATTTATTTATTTTAATTAGCGGTACAACACAGAATAGACCTTCTGGCCCTTCATGCCACACCAGCCAGCAACTCCCTGCAATACTGATTTATCCCTATCCTAGTCACGGGACAATTTACAATAACCAATTATTCTACCCGATACATCTTTGGTCTGTAGGAGAAAACCGGAGGACCCAGAGAAAACCCACACTAGTACAGAGACTCCTTACAGAGGAGGTCAGGTTTGAACTCTGCACTTCTTTTTTCCCCTCCCTCTTCCCTCTTCTTCAATTCCTCACTCTGGCCTCTTACCTCTTCTCCTCAGCTACCTATCACCTCCCTCTGTTACTTCCTCCTTTCTCCCATGGTCCACTCTCCTCTCCTATCAGATTCCTTCTCCGCCACTTTACTTTTGAAACATATCATCTCCCAGCTTCTTACTTTATTCCCCCTCCCCCACCCTCCTGACTTCACCTATCACGTTCATGCTTGTACTCCTTCTCCTACAACCATCTTCCTTTTATGGCCCCCCCCACTTCCTTTCCAATCCCGATGAAGGGCTTCAGCCCGAAACGTCAACCGTTTATTCCTTTCCACAGATACTGCCTGACCTGCTGTGTTCCTCCAGCATTTTGTGTGTGCTGCTCTGGATTTCCAGCATCTGTGGAATCTCTTGTCAGGCTGATCAGCCATTAACCCATCCCACCATTCCCCACCAGCCCCTACCGCCATAATGTCCACGTCAGCCACTCCTCCCCACGATCCCTCAGCACTCTTCGTTCTCCTCTCCAGTGCTCTGACTTTACAGTTACACTCTACCCCTCATACATACACTGATACAGTCACTGTCCGACTGTGTTTTCATATGCCCTGCTATAAGAGTTACTTTGTCATTTTATCATTTCCTGTTAGCGATGCTCCTGCACCTACCGTTACTCTATACATACAATCAGTCCATGTATATGAACTAATCTTATGTATATACAGGCACACTCAACAGTTACTTCTATGTTGTATGTTATAGGACCATAAGACCACAAGACATAGGAGCAGAACTAGGCCATTCAGTCCATCGAGTCTTCTCTGCCATTCCACCATGTTCGGATTGCCTTTGTTCATTTTTGTGTTTTTTTATGCTGCATTGGATCCGAAGTAACAATCATTTAGTTGCCCTTTACACTCGTACAGTGAAGAATGACAATAAACTACCTCGAACCTTGAACCTTGAAAGCAAAAACAGAGGGATCTTGGAGCTTATGTGTATTGAAAGCATAGGATATCAATAGAACCATGCAATATAAGAACAAGGAAATGAAATAAAACCTGAACAAAACACTAATTAGGCCATTGCTGGAGTATTGCATCCGATTCTGTGCGGCACTGTAGAGGATGAATGTAACTAACAGAACAGAAATAACCAGACAGCATGCAAATAAGATGTATTAAATGGTTCCAGGCTTGAGGAAGTTTACCTCCTTACTCATTTATTTTTGAATTACTTACTTCTTTTTGTAATTCATTGTAATTTTATGTCTTTGCATTCAATGATTCAGGAACAGCTTCTTCCCCACTACCATCAGATTTCTGAATGGACATTGAAACCACCTCATTATATTTTTCTTTGCACTATTTACTTGATTTAATGATTTTATATATATATACACGCGCGCACACACACACATATGTACACAGTATATATATGTGTGCCCACACACTTACTGTAATTCACAGGTTTTATTATTATGCACTGTACTGCTGCCACATAATAACAAATTTCATGTCATATAAGATAGTGATATGGCTCTTCTTCTATAAACTTCAACTGGAGAAAGGGTTCAGTTCTCCTTATGGATTGAGAGGAGGTAGATCATGAATGGGAATCTTCTCCCACATGCAACTAGTAAGAGGACCAGGAAGCATGTGTTTAAAATTTTGAGGAAAAATTACAGAGAAGTTATAATCAGGAATTCACTGCCTACCTGAACTGTTGAAGCAGACTTGGTGCAAACTTTCTATCGGGAATTGTATCGACACTTGAGAGAGATTAGTTTGCATGGAAAGAATGGAGAAGTGGATCTATGGGGTCCCACCTCCATGGGTTGGAATAACAGGCTGAATTGCCAGTTACTGTGATTTTAAGATTTCACGATACTGACAATGATCAAAAAAGATTAAATCTCAAACGAAGGGAGAGCTACTGTCCATCTGGAAGCTTGTGACTAAAGGGAGCAATCCTACGACTGGAAATTGTTGCATTCCCACCAGTGATGAAGGAAGAAACTACAGTGGAATTAATTGCAGAGTAGAAATTGAACACAATAATTATGGATGGTTTTTATTATCCAGGTATTAAGTGGAAATGACTGCCAGGATTTTCTAAAGGAAAAAAAAATCAGGGGTTTGAGGAGCATTGCCCCAGGAAAGATTCAGCTGTAAAGGAATCAGGAAGCAGGCCGTATCAATAGCAATGAGTGTGACATGGTGGGGGCTGGAATTCTCTTAAGCACTGCTCATCAAAATGTCATTAGATCTGACATCCCCAACCATAAGCAAGCTGAAGCAATGGGTAATAAAGTGAATTAGCAGATTTCAGCTACAGGGAAAAGATGAAGGAAAAAGCAGGAACTAAAATAACAAGACTGGATTGGAGGTTGGACACATGCATTGTGAAGGAGTGTGGACCATACCAGTAAGCAGAAAAATATTCAGTGATTGAATGGAAGGAAACTGATATGGAGGGACACCGTAGAAATAGGATTTTGTAAACTGGAAATGTTTGAGTAATGAGGGGAAGAATAAAGATATGTTCTTTTTCTCTTTATTGTGGAATATTAAAAGAAAAACTCAAAATAATTTTTATTAAAATGTGAATGGAAAAATGTAAGACAGAATAGAAAATTCACAAACAAACATTCAAATAATGCGACAGAATCTTAATGCTTAACTAGATAAACTAGATCTTCAGTTTGATCAGAAGCACGAGAAAATCCAAAGCAACACACACAAAATGCTGGAGGAACTCAGCAGGACAGGCAGCTTCTGTGGAAAAGAGTGAACAGTTGATGTTTCAGGCCAAGACCCTTCAGCCCGAAACATCGACCGTACTCTTTTCCACAGATGTTGCCTGGCCTGCTGAGTTGCTCCAGCATTTTGTGTGTGTTTCTCTGTTCAATGTCTTTAATTCATAGATCATGCAGTACACCCCAACCCTGTTAAGGAGTGCAAGTACACGTAATAGATACAAGTGCCTCTGTTTGAGCAAGCTGACAATTAACTGGTTAACTTGGAAGTCTTAAAAGGACACAAAAAAAAATTGAGTTTATTAAAAAGGAAGTAAAGTAACAGATTATGAAAGGAAGGTCAGAGCTAATGCATTGATTGTGTGGATAGTCAGAGGCTTTTTCCCAGGGCTGAAATGGTTGCCACAAGAGGACACAGGTTTAAGGTGCTGGGGAGTAGGTACAGAGGAGATGTCAGGGGTAAGTTTTTTACTCAGACAGTGGTAAGTGCGTGGAATGGGCTGCCGGCAACGGTGGTGGAGGTGGATACAATAGGGTCTTTTAAGAGACTTTTGGATAATACATGGAGCTTAGTAAATTAGAGGGCTATAGGTAAGCCTGGTAATTTCTCAGGTAGGGACATGTTCGGCACAACTCTGTGGGCCGAAGGGCCAGTATTGTGCTGTAGGTTTTCTATGTTTTTCTATGTTTCTATATCCAAGTTAGTGAATGATGAAATTGCAATGGATATATTGAGGAGTGATTAAGTAGTCTGGTACTCCAAATGCGGAATAATGACTTTAATTATATGGTGTCTTTGTTGATATGTGACTTCATCAGGGTAATTATGTGATCATGGTCTCAGTTAAAGAAATCAAAGTGGATTGTAAATTGAAACCTAGCAGTTAAAGTGGTTAGAATTTCTCACTGAATCTAAATAGGTGAAATGGTCTTGTTCCTCCTTTAGGTTCTTGTAAATATTATTGTTAAATGATTGTTATTTTACCAATTCTTAGGACCCTATCAAAGCACGTATTGTTTTGCTGTTAAGAAGTAAGAAAAACTAAGTGAATGACCAGTATATAAAACTTCAGTGAACCAGGCCGTCCTTCCTGTGTCATTAAGGAAAACTCCAGTAGATCAAATCTCACCCCATTCGCTTCCCTTGCAGAGAGCACCAGTGGAGTATGCACTGGGTCAAAATGTAAAATTTCCTATGCTGGAAGCCGCCTTTCTTCCACTGAACATAAAATCTTAAGAAAAAGGAGGGTGAGTAGCCCACTTGGTCCCATGATCCTGATTGATCTCATACCCCAGTCCCAAATCCATACCTAGGAACCATTATTTGGGCAGAGAATGCTGGAGTTTTACTATCTGCTGGATGAAATCAAAACTTGCTTAAAATTGTGTTGAATCAAACCATTCAGAGTTCATTCTGACTTGACGTAATATTGTTTACCTTTCTCATTTAGCATTTCTGCTGGAGAATGTGCCTTGTTGCAGTAAGAAATGTTTCATCATTATCCATTCCTAGCTTTGTAAACCCTAAATACAGTCAATTTAACCTGGATAATATTATTTGTTTACATGGTTTACATAGTAACCATGAAAAATAACATCTGATATCTATAAATAGAGCAACACCAAGGGCATACACTGTTCTCTGAAATCTTGATTTAGGAAAAAGCTTCATCTATACGAATCATTTCCTGGAAATGTGCTAGGGTTTGGCTGAATTACTGCATCTGAAACAATGCTTCACTCCATGCGCAGAGGGATGGAGCCCACATTGCATGAGTTTTCTAACTTTACAAACTGAAAAGCTACGAACAATATCCAGACTCATTGTTGTGCAGTTTTGTCAAGTCAAGATTTAGACTTTACTCATTTCTAATTGCAAATTATTTCATCACTTCCACTAGTAACTATTTGTTGATCAGGTTATCTACCATATGTAGGTCCCTGATTAGCAACAAGCAGCTGGGAGGAAGGATATCCTACTAATTTTATGACTGCCTTACCTTATCATTTATTATTGCTTCTATTGATCGCTGAGTTATATAGAGCTGATTGATTAGGAAATCTCACCATGAATGGGCGGGCTCTCGTTCTCTTGCTCAACGCACCTAAGCTCTTCCACGGGAATGGTGAACTCTGAGAGGCAATAGAGCTGTTCCTCATCTGCAGTGGAAGAAGGACAAGGGAAAGGCTTCATGTGAAATATGACCATTCTCAGTTTCTTCTGATGGTGTTGACTGACACAAGGGTCTAACTGTGTGTGAGGGTCACTGGTGAACTCAAGTGCAGGAATTGTAGAGACTGTGGAAATTTAAAGAAAACTGAAGATTTATTACAGAAATTGACTTGAAAACTGACAAGAGATCAGGCAAACTATATAAAATCTTGATGAACAGAAATCACTGATACTACACAAAAGAACTTGCTTTGCATTTCACCCAACAAGGAACCACAATGACCCAACGAAGTGGAGTTGGCATGTTCCCCCCCCCCACCTCCAAAATACACCCTGGGCCAATCAGACAATATTGGTGTCCAGAAGAAACAATAATCCCCAAAGCCGACAACTACAATACAAGACATTGAGAATACCGTGCTAATTAAATTATCTCAAATTGAGTAAAAGTGACAAATACAAAAAGAGCTTAAAAATCCCCATAACATTAAATGAGACACCTGCAAGACAAAATGAAAACCAGAGCTAGTCCTCTTATGTCCAAACAATTGGACATAAAAGGCAAACAATCCGAGGAACCCATGAGACGTCACTAAGAAAATACAGTGCAGTATTTTCTGTTTTCCTATGTTGACGTACAGAAAAAGAAGGATGTAGATGCTATAGAGAGCGTGCAGAGGAGACTAACAAAAACGTTGCCAGGATTGGAGAGCATGCCTTATGAGAATAGATTGAGTGAACTTGGCCTTTTCTTCTTGGAGCGACAAAGGACGAGAGGTGACCTGATTGAGGTGTATAAGATGATGAGAGGTATTGATCATGTGGATAGTCAGAGGCTTTTTCACAGGGCTGAAATGGCTATCACAAGGGGGCATAGTTTTAAGGTGCTTGGAAGTAGGTTCAAGGGGGATGTCAGAGGAAGTTTTTCACACAGAGAGTGGTGGGTGCGTGGAATGCATTGCCAGCAAAGGTGGTATAGGGTCTTTTATGAGATGATGTTGTGTGAATGAAATCACTGGAGAGAGAGTTACTGATAGATACAGAGCAGTTTCTTTATTCGACAAAACAATGTACAGCAGGCATCATATGGAGATGCTTTTGGTGGAAAGGTCTGCTGGCCCAATGTGGGGCTCGATATTTATTTGCTAAACACAAAGAACAATTCCATATTTACACGTATAGACAATTCTTTCTTTTGAAGCTATATACAAACTTCACACCTTCTGATTTGCATCCATCCCACAGGTGCCAGCAGCGTCTGGACTGGGCTTTCAGGAATCCATTGTTCCAAACTGAATCCACAATACATTTATTTGGTATTTTACATGCTAAACATAAAGGTCAAAGTGTAAACAATGCTTTCTTTGAAACTACATGCAAACTTCACACCTTCTGGTTCACATCCATCCCACAGACTCTGGACTGGGGTTCACAGCTTTTAGGAAATTCATTGTTACAAACTAAATCCACAATACATTGTCAACGAATGGAAGACTGCGGGCCAAAGCCATTTGCTAAATGTAAATGACCTAAACCCAAAAATCTTAGGTGGGCACACGGAGCTTAGAAAAATAGAGGGCTATGCGGTAGGGAAGTTCTAGACAGCTTCTAGGATAGGTTACATGGTCGGCACAGCATTGTGGGCCGAAGGGCCTGTAATGTGCTGTAGATTTTCTATGTTCTATGTTCTATGTTCACATACTAAATGAAATAAAAATCTCTTTTTTTGAAAAAGCAGCCCTTGGTTGTAACACTATTGGTTCAGGTTGTCATCTGTCTATCATGAAATTGGTCATCGTTCTTGATTTCTGAGACCTGGAACAGATGAAGAGGTGAACTCTAGTCATGTATATATCTGATCTCTTTCCATGGTACAATGTATCCACCCTCTGTAACAGAAGTAGCAACTCTGATGGGTGTTGCAACTGTCTAAACTGAGCCACTCGCATGCTGTAATATAAGTGTTTATTCAACGCAGATCTTCCAGACAGAATCTATCCTCCTCTCCTCACACAATGTTTCACACCTTTTAAGCACAAAGACAATAATGAACAATTAACTAGTTTCAAAGGCTATAATCACCTACTTAACTTTAACATTTTGAATGTGGACAGGTAACTTTGGAGAATTACATATTGTATTTATAATGAGAGCCTTGCCCAGCTAGAAGAATTACTTTGAAAATTCACTACTGGTGGCAAGTTTCAAAGCTCCTGAGTACAAACATCAGACACACTAGGAAAGCTTCTTCCACTACTGCAGTGTCCAGTGACCATCAATTAACATGAGCGTTCATCGATTGACTTCCCTGCACAGTTGCAATGGTACAGAATCAGAATGTCCCACACCCACTGGGTTGTTTCAGAATCAGAATCAGGTTTAATATCACTGGCATATGTTGTGAAATTTGTTAGCTTAGCAGCAACAGTACTATGCAGTACATGATAGTACAGAAAAGATAGATAAGTAAATCAATTACAATAAGGATATATGTATATTAAATGGTTAAATCAAAAAATAGAGCAAAAACAGAAATAATGAAGAAAGTAGTGTTCATGGGTTTAATGTCCATTTAGGAATCGGATGGCGCGGGGAAGAAGCTGTTCCTGAATTGCTGAGTGTGTACCTTCAGGCTTCTGTACCTCCTTCCTGTGGTAACAATGAGAAAAGGGCATATCCTGCATGATGGCCAGGATGTCCTGGGTTCAAAAGCCTTGAAGTTGAAGTGAAATTGGGAACAAGTTTTATTTCCTGAAGAACAGTACTCATTTAAACTAATCTATAATTATGCTATCATTACTCCAGGTTATTCCCTAACAATGGGGAATAGTACTCCATCCCTGAAGTGGATAATTGAAAATCCATCAATAAACCTTCAATCCTGCCCTTGCAAAAGTGGCAACATCACATAATGGAATTACAAAGAGATTTAAATTCAGATCAGTAGAGGACTCTCAAGTGTCCAGGAACGCACCAGGTTACTTAGTTCATGTAGCGATAGGCTGGAATAGGCCCTTCTGGCCCACTGAGCCATGCCACTCGGCATAATCAAAGGACAATTTACAATGGGAAGCGAGAGCTCTTGGAGAAAACCCATCTGTACACAGGAAGAATGTACAAACTTTCTTACAGAGGATGTCGGAATTGAATTCCAATCTCCAATGCCTGAGCTGTAATAATGTTGCGTGAACTGTTATGCTACTGTGGCCCTCTCTCAAAACTTCAACGTTAGGTATTTCACCAGTATATATATTTCTTGTCTGCCTTAGATGCATTCCCCTTTAAATTCACTTCTGAACCATGCAATAATAGTGACGCACATCAGCTGGCAACCCTTCACTTTAGCTTATATCATGGCAGTCTTGTGTGCTATCGACTCTTGAGTACTCATTTATCAAAAGGATTCACTGGTATGGACAAACAGCAGTCATCAACAAGTTAGACAAGACCAAGTTAAAGCAAAGGGAAGCATAAATGTAAGAAAAATAATGAAAATCCAAAAGAGAGTTATTAAAACAGTGAGAATTATAGATCAGTTAATAATTGATACAAAGGAAACAAATACGTAAGGAGGCTCAAAGATTTATTTGCTTCAGTTCTTCAAAGCTTTTTAAAGATTTACTCTAATCATGCAGAAAGATGAACTAGAAAAACTCATACTCTCTGGAAAGATTAAGGGGAGCAAACCTAGAGGAAGACCTCGGCTTATGTACATCAAAAGCATAGCCAGGTGGCTACACATCGAGGAAATGGAAGTCATCCAAAAAATTGAAGGATAAATCTATATGGAAAACCATGGTCACCAAAGTCCGCATTGGATATGGTACCTAGACAGACAGACAGACTCTAAACCTTACAACAGTCACCATTTGAAATGTATGGTGTGGTAATCAACAGCATAGGTGGACAAATTATTGTGATAGAAGGACTTTTAGAGAATATCAAAAGGAAGGAATGAACATGTGAAAGAGAAGTTGTGTTGGCAAAGCTAATAGGGATTTTACTGGTGGAATAAGGAATGAAGTACTAGTGGATGGGGTGTATTTGGATTTTCAGTGTGAGTTGGTGTTCAGAATTGAAGAGGGTGAGATTGGGGGTGGTGGAGGGGGAGGTAACACAATGACAGGGGTTGAGAACTTCTTGATAGACAGGAAAGAGGGAACCTTTCTTGAGAGCTGGCAGTGACTAGTGGGTCCCAGATCACAATACATGTCAATGATTTGGATGAAAGAGCTGATGGAATATTTCTAAATTCTGGGATGACACAAAACTGAGTTGTTTTATATGTTAGGAAGAGGATGCAAAGAGAATTCAAAGCAACTTAAATATATTGACTCACCGGACAAAAACTCGGCAGATGTAGTTTATTGATGTTTGAGATGGTGGGACTGTCATATGAGAGGACAGAAAAGATGCTGGATTGAGTGTTGTATAATAAACCACATTAGATTAGGGAGCTTAATGTAAGTGAACCTCAGGAAGCAGTGATCATTATATGATAGAATTTACCCTGCAATTTTGGAGGGAGAGGATAAAGTCAGATGTATTTATATTACTGTGGAGTAAAGGGAATCACAGAGGCAAGAGAAAGGAGCTGGCCAAAGGCAATTGGAAGGGAATACTAGCAGGGATGATGGCAGGACAACAATGGATTGAGTTTCTGGGGAAAATTCGGAGCACAGGATAGATAATCCCAAAGATGAAGCAGTATTCTAAAAGGATGACAAAGCAACTATGGCTGACAAGGGAATTCAAAGACAGCATAAAAGCAAAGGAGAGGGCATACGATATAGCAAAAATTAGTGGAAAGTTAGAGCATTGAGAAGCTTTTAAAATCCAACAGACAACTAAAAAAACCATAGGGAAAGAAATAATGGAATATGAAGGGTAAGTAGCCAATAATATAAAACAGGAAACTAGAAGTTTAAAAATATATAGAGTAAAAGAGAGGTGAAAATGGATATTGGACCATTGGACAATGATACTGAGAGATAGTAATTGGGGTGGAGGATCTTAATAAGTATTTTGCATCAGTCTTCACTATGGAAGACACTAGCAATATGCCAGAAATTTGAGAATGTTAGGGGGCAAAAGTGAATGTTGTTGCTATTACTAAGGAGAAGGTGTTGAGGAAGATGAAAGGGCTGAAAGTAGATAAATAACCTGGACCAGATTGACTACACCTAAAGTTCTGAGGTAGTTGAAAAGATTGTGGAGGCATTAGTTATGATCTTTCAAGAAACACTGTATTCTGGAATAGTTCCCGAAGACTGGAAAACTGCAATTGTCACTCCACTATTTAAGAAGGGAGAAAGGCAGAAGCAAGGAAGTTATAGGTCAGTTAGCTTGACTTCAGTGGTTGGGAAGATGTTGAAGCCCATTATTAAGGATAAGGTTTCAGAGTAATTGGAGGCACATGATAAAATAGATCAAAATCAGCATGATTTCCTTAAGGGGAAATCTTACCTGACAAATCTGTTTGAATTCTTTGAGGATATAACAGGCAAGGTAGATAAATTATAGTCAGTGATGTTGTTTATTTGGATTTTTGAAGACCTTTGACAAGGTGCAGCTTTGGAGGCCGCTTATCAAGATAAGAAGCCCGTGGTATTGCAGGAAGGAAGACTGGCTGACAGACAGGAGGCAAAGAGCAGGAATGGCGGGGGGGGAGATTATTTCTGGTTGGCTGACAGTGACTAGTGGTGTTTCAGAGGGGGCGGTGTTGGGACCACTTCTTTTCACGTTATATGTCAATGATTTGGATGATGGAATTGATGTCTTAGTGGCTAGGTTTGGGGATGATATGAAGATAGGTGGAGGGGCAAGTAGTGCTGATGAATCAGTGAGTTTGTAGAAGGATGTTGGCAGATTGGGAGAATGGACAAAGAAATGGCAGAAGGAATATGGTTTTGGGAAGTGTACGGTCATACTTTTGGTGGAAAGAATAAGGAGAGAAGTGGAGAGAAATTCAAAAATCAGAGGTTAAAAGGGACTTGGAAGTCTTTGTGCAGGATTTTCTAACGGTTAACTTGCAGCTTGAGTCCGTGGTAAGGATGGAAAATGCAATGTTAGTATTCATTTCGAGAGGACAAGAATTTAAAAGCAAGGATGTAATGCCGAGGCTTTATAAGGCATTGATCAGAGCGTACTTGACATATTGAGAGCAGTTTTGGGCTCCTTATCTGAGATAAGATGTGCTGTCATTGGAGCGAATTCAGAGGACGTTCTCAAGGATGATTCTGGGAATGAAAAGGTTAACATATGAGGAGCATTTGATTGCTCTGGGCCTGTACTCACTGGAGTTTAGAAGAATGAAGGGGGAAGCCCCATTGAAACCTGTCGAATATTAGAAGGTCTGGACAGAGTGGATGTAGGGACAATGTTTCCTATAGTGGGTGAGTATAGGACCAGAGGGCAGAACTTCAGTCTAGAGGGAAGTTGATATAGAACAGAGATAAGGAGGAATTTCTTTAGCCAGAGGGTAGTGAATCTGTGGAATTCATTACCACAAGCAGCTATGGAATTCTAGTCATCGAGTATACTTAAAGCCAAGGTTGATCACACAATATGTTGGGATAACTTAGTCTGTCAGGCAGCATCTATACAGCAAGGAGTGTTTTGAATACTCCAGTTCCAGATCTTGCCTGTTCTGACTAAAGTCTGCATCTGAAGTTGTAACTTCTCTCAGACTCTGCCTTGTTGAATGTAATGGGAATGTTCCTGCCTGTATTTCGGATATCCCAGATCTACACAATGTCCTGTTTTCCTGAAGTTCACTTCTAGATCTTTTATTTTTCTTTTCACAATGAACAAAACCTCATAAGTGGATGAGCATTCTATAGTGTTCAACATGTTTCCCATTGCATATTAAGTGGATTCTGGTTAATTGGGCCTTAGCACTCAGATCTGCAGCTGGATCTTCAACTTCCTCACAGATAGGACCCAGGCTGTAAAAATAGGGGACAAGCTCTCCTCTAAAATCACTCTGAGTACCAGTGCCCCACAAGGCTGTGTACTCAGTCCCCTGCTGTACTCACTGTACACCCATGATTGTGTAGCCAAGTTTCCATCAAACTCAATATTTAAGTTTGTTGATGACACAACAATTGTAGGCCGTAGCTCGGGTAATGATGAGTTTGAGTACAGAGAGGAAATTAAGAACCTGGTGGCATGGTGTGAAGACAGTAACCTATCCCTCAATGTCAGCAAGACGAAGGAATTGGTTGTTGACTTCAGAAGGAGTAGCGGACCGCACAACCCAATTTACATCGGTGGTGCGCAAGTGAAACAGGTCAAAAGCTTTAAGTTCCTCGGGGTCAATATCACAAATGACCTGACTTGGTCCAACCAAGCAGAGTTCACTGCCAAGAAGGCCCTCCAGCGCCTTTACTTCCTGAGAAAGCTAAAGAAATTTGGCCTGTCCCCTAAAACCCTCACTAATTTTTATAGATGCACCATAGAAAGCATTCTTTTGGGGTGCATCACAACCTGGTATGGAAGTCCTGTCCAAGACCGAAAGAAGCTGCAGAAGATCGTGAACACAGCGCAGCACATCACACAAACCAATCTTCTGTCCATGGACTCACTTTACACTGCACGCTGTCGGAGCAGTGCTGCCAGGATAATCAAGGACACGACCCACCCAGCCAACACATTTTTCGTCCTTCTTCCCTCCGGGAGAAGGTTCAGGAGCTTGAAGACTTGTACGGCCAGATTTGGGAACAGCTTCTTTCCAACTGTGATAAGACTGCTGAACGGATCCTGACCCAGATCTGGGCCGTACCCTCCAAATATCTGGACCTGCCTCTCTTTACTTTGCACTACCTTACTTCCCATTTTCTATTTTCTATTTATGATTTATAATTTAAATTTTTAATATTTACTAATTTTAACTATTTTTAATATTTAATGTTTGTAATCCAGGGAGTGTGAAGTGCAGAATCAAATATTGCTGTGATGATTGTACTTTCTAGTACCAATTGTTTGGCGACAATAAAGTATAAAGTATTTCGGTTAATCAGGACAGCCGCTTATTTGGGACAACTCTTACAGAACAAAGACTAATCGGGAAAATAGCCGGGATTCCCTTCGTTTATTTGGGACAACTCTTACAGAACAAAGGCTAATCGGGAAAATAGCCGGGATTCCCTTCGCTCATTTGGGACAACTCTTACAGAATAAAGACTAATTGGGAAAATAGCCGGGATTCCCTTCGCTCATTTGGGACAACTCTTACGGAACAAAGGCTAATCGGGAAAATAGCCGGGATTCCCTTCACTCATTTGGGACAACTCTTACAGAACAAAGACTAATCGGGAAAATAGCCGGGATTCCCTTTGTTTATTTGGGACAACTCTTACAGAACAAAGACTAATCGGGAAAATAGCCGGGATTCCCTTCGCTCATTTGGGACAACTCTTACAGAACAAAGACTAATCGGGAAAATAGCCGGGATTCCCTTTGTTTATTTGGGACAACTCTTACAGAACAAAGACTAATCGGGAAAATAGCCGGGATTCCCTTCCCTCATTTGGGACAACTCTTACAGAACAAAGACTAATCGGGAAAATAGCCGGGATTCCCTTTGCTTATTTGGGACAACTCTTACAGAACAAAGACTAATCGGGAAAATAGCCGGGATTCCCTTTGTTTATTTGGGACAACTCTTACAGAACAAAGACTAATCGGGAAAATAGCCGGGATTCCCTTCCCTCATTTGGGACAACTCTTACAGAACAAAGACTAATCGGGAAAATAGCCGGGATTCCCTTTGCTTATTTGGGGCACTGTGCTACTAACTTGGGGTAGGAGACTGTTTCAAACTAAAGTCAGACATGTGCACTTGTGAGGGCATTTGACACTACTTTGTGCTTAGTGTGAACAGTTTTTGGCTGGTGGATTGGTGTGAGAAGAACAACCTAAGTCTGAATGTGGAGAAGACAAAGGAAATCATTGTGGACTTCACGAAGGGACAGATGAACCATCCCCCTCTGCAAATACATGGCTTCTCCATAGAGGGAGTTAAGTGCACCAAGTTCCTGGGAGTTCACATCATGGATGACCTCAGCTGGTCCCTTAATATCACCTCCCGGAGCCATACGGCACAGCAGTGCCCCCATTTCCTCAGGAGATTAACAAGGATCTTTCCCCGAATATCCCCTCACCCCGCCCCATCTTAACTGCATGTTATAGGAGCACCATTGAGAATGCCCTGACAAGTTGCATCTCCATCTCGTACGGGAGCAGCCGAGCATCAGGCCGGAAAACCCTACAAAGGACTGTGAGAACAGCTGAGAGTATCATAGGGCTCCCCCTACCATCCATAGGGGACATTAATCAGGAGCACTGCATCTACAGGGCCCTTGGTATTATTAAGGATCCCACCCATCCATCCAGCATCTTCTTTGACTTTCTACCATCAGGCAGGAGAACCCGATGCATAAAAACAAGAACAGTCAGGATGGGAAACAATTTCTTCCCTCAGGCCATTAGGCTTCTGAACTCCCTACCGTATCACATTCAAAGTGTCACTAGTTAATCTCTTCTATACCTTATACTTATCTTATGCAATTTAGTTTGTTATTTATGATTAATCCCTTGATTTTATCCTTACTTTCATAAGTATTGTGTGTTATGTGTCCAATCACAAACAAGAGAAAATCTACAGATGCTGGAACTCCAAGCAACACACACAAAATGCCGGAGGAGCTCAGCAGGCCAGGCAGCGTCTATGGAAAAGAGTATTGTTGACACTTTGGGCTGAGATCCTTTATCAGGACTGGACAAAAATGATGAGGAGTCAGAGTTAGAAGGTGGTGGAAGAGGAGGAAGAAACACAAGGTAATAAGTGAAACTGGGAGGGGGAAGGGCTGAAGTAAAGAGCTGGGAGTTTGAGTGGTGAAAGAGATACAGGGCTGGAGAAGGGGGAATCTGATAGAAGACAGAAAGCCATAGCTGAAAGACAAAGGGAGATGAGCACTAGAGGGAGGTTATGGGCAAGTAAGGAGATAAGACGAGAGGGAAAAGGGGATAGGGAATGGTGAAGGGGTGGGGGTGCATTACCAGAAGTTGGAGAACTTGATGTCCATACCATCAGGTTGGAGGCTACCCAGGTGGAATATAAGGTGCTGCTCCTCCAACCTAGTGTAACCTTATCGTGATAGTAGAGGAGGCCGTAGACTGATATGTCGGAATGGGAATGGGATGTGGAATTAAAATGGGTGGCCACTAGGAGACCCCACTTTTTCTGGTGGATGGAGCATAGGTGCTTGATGAAGTGGTCTCTCAAGCTATGTTGGGCAGATTGTGTTATGTATACTACTGTGCTTTACATCCTGGGTTGGAGAAATGTCTTGTTTGATGGTATACATGTATATAGTTAAATGAAAATAAACTTGACTTGATTTTAAATAGTGTCATTTGTGTCTGCTTGTGTTCAAAAAGCAGCAATTTTTATCACTGATAGTTGGCGAGAAATAAGCAGTAAGACAATTCTGAACCCTTTTGCTCACTGTGGTTTCAAGCATTCAAGCTCGGAGATGCTAGAACAATCTGGGAGTGAAAGTGAAATGAGTTCACTCCTTCAACAAGTTAAGTGTTATGAAGAATTTGAAGGTATCAACAATCATCTTGAACATTACAATGAAAAAGAAGATTTGGTGGATGCAATTGTCAAAAATTGTATGAAGGCAGTCCTTTACTTACTCCAGGTGTCTGCGCTGATTTTGTTCATTTTTATTTAACCAAAAGAACACGGCAGTGTTATTCCTCTGTCAATAATCACAGTTTGATAGTACTGTAGTAGTACTAGTAGTGTTCTAATTTGTTCTATATTTCATTTAGATACCAAATTTGTTATTCAGTTAAACAACAGTTTGTCTTTCTTATTCCTTTTCAACTATTTCCATGAAATTATGGCTAATTGGGGCAGCCACTTAATTGGGCCAAAATGTACTGTTCCTGATGTGTCCAAATTAACTGGAATCCACCATAAATAGTTTAGAAATCTGTGCATGTATTTAGAAACAAATATTAATGTGTAGTAATTTATATGAGGACTTAAGAATAAAATAAGACCAGTTACTCCATTGAAGAGCTCTGTCAGTGCAATAGTTCTGTATTGTAATGTACCCACTCAAAAATAATAAAAATGGAAGAAGTATTTAAAATGTCCTGAGCCATGGGGGAGATGCCGAAAGACTGGGGGATAGTTAATTTTCAAGAAAGGCTTCAAGATTAAGCCAATGCGCCTGACATCAGTAGTGGATAAATTACTGGGATATATTTGAAGGAAAAGGATATCTACTGAAAGCATTTGGATAGATGGGACCTCATTAGGGATAGTTTACATGGCTGTGCACGTGGTAGGTTGTGTTTAACCAATGTTACAGAGATTCTTGAGGAGATTACCAGGAAAATTGATGAAGAAAAGGCAGTGGATGTTGTCAACAAGTCCTTTCACGGAGACGCATATGGGAGTATGGTCTAGAAGGTTCATTCACGATGAAGTGGTAAATTTGATTCAAACTTAGCTTATTGGGAGAAGTGAGGGAGTGATAATAGATGGATGCCACTCTGACTGGAGGCCTGTGACTAGTGGTGCTTCCAGGACCGGTGCCGGATCTGTTGTTGTTTGTCATCTATATCAACAGTCTGGATGATAATGTGGTAAACTGGATCAGCTAATTTGCAGATGACACCCCATTGGAGGTGTAGTGGACAGTGACTAAGGCTATCGAAGCTTACAGTGAGATCTGGACTAGCTGAAAAAATAGGCTAAAAACTGGCAGATGGAATTTAATGCAGACAAGTGTAAGGAGTTTCACTTTAGGAGGATAAACAGAGGTAGGATTTATACAGTGAATGGTAGGGCACTGAGGAGTGTTGTAGGAAAGAGGGATCTGGGAATACAGATCCATAATTCCCTTGAAGTGGTGTCATGGGTAGACAGAGTTGTAAGGACAGCTTATGGCACATTGGCCTTCATAAATCAGAGCACTGAGTACAGGAGTTGGGATGTTATGTTGAAATTGTATAAGATGTTAGTGAGGCACAGTTTGGAGTACTGTGTGCAGTTCCAGTCACCTACCTACAGGAAAGATATTAAGAAGAAAACTTACAAGGGTTTTGCCAGGACTTAAATACCTGAGTTATAGAGAGAGGTTGAATAGGTTAGGACTTTATTCTCTGGAGTGTAGGAGAATGAGGGGAGATTTGCTAGCTTAGTGGGAGAAGTGAGGGAGTGATAATAGATGGATGCCACTCTGACTGGAGGCCTGTGACTAGTGGTGCTTCCGGGACCGGTGCCGGATCTGTTGTTGTTTGTCATCTATATCAACAATCTGGATGATAATGTGGTAAACTGGATCAGCTAATTTGCAGATGACGCTAAGAGAGGTATAGATAAGGTAAATGCAAATAGGTTTTCTCCACTGAATTGGGTGGGTCTAAAACTAGAGGTCAGAGGTTAAGACCATAAGATATCGGAGCAGAATTTGGCCATGTGGTCCATCAAGTCTGCTCCGCCATTTCATCATGGCTGATCCATTTGCTCTCTCAGACCCAATCTCCTGCCTTATCCCCATATCCTTTCATGCCCTGACTAATCATGAGTATATCAACCTTTGCCTTAAATGTACCTAATAACTTGGCCTCCACAGCCGCCTGTGGCAACAAATTCCACAGGTTCACCACTCTCAGGCTAAACAAATTCCTCCTCATTTCCATTCTAAAAGGACTCCCCTCTATTCTGAAGCTGTGTCCTCTGGTCGAAGACTCCCCCTCCACAGGAAACATCCTCTCCACATACACTCTATCTAGGCCTTTCAATATTCAATAGTTTTGATGAAGTCACCCCTCATTCTTCTGAACTTCAGTGAATACAAGCCAGAGCCATCAAATGCTTCTCATATGATAGGACTTTCAATTCCAGAATCATTTTCTTGAACCTTCTTTGAACTCTCTCCAATGCCAGCACATCCTTTCTTAGAAAAATAGCCCAAAACTGCTTACAATACTCCAAGTGAGGCCTCACTGGTGCTTAATAAAGCCTCAATATTACATCCTTGCTTTTAGATTTTAATCCTCTTGAAATGAATGCTAACATCGCATTTGCCTTTCTCACTACTGACCCAGCCTGCAAATTAACCTTTAGGGAATCCTGCACGAGGACTTCCAAGTCCCTTTGCACCTCAGATAATTGAATTTTCTCTCAATTTAGAAAATAATCTATCCTTTTATTTCTTCTAACAAAGTGCATGAAAATACACGACGACACTGTATTCCATCTACCACTTCTTTGTCCATTCTCCTAATCTTTCTAAGTTCTTCTATAGCCTGTCTGCTTCCTCAAAACTACCTGCCCATTCATCTATGTGAGGGGCAGGTGTGGCACTAGTTCAGCTTGCAATGATAAGTGACACGATGGAGATCAGTGGAGAGGGATGTATGGACAAGGGAGTCATGTATGGAGCGATCCCTGCGGAAAGCAGAAAGTGGGAAGGGAGGGAAAGATGTGCTTGGTGGTAGGACACAAAATGCTGGAAGAACTCTGCACGCCAGGCAGAATCTGTGGAGAAGAGTAAACAGGCAAAGTATTGGGCTGAGACCCTTAATCAGGACTTCTATGGAATAGATAGGGTTCCTCTTGTTCTCACCTACCACCCCACCAGCCTCTGTGTCCAGCACATAATTTTCCATAACTTCTGCCATCTCCAACGGGAACCCACCACCGAGCACATTTTTCCCTCCCCCTCACTTTCAGCTTTCTGCTAGGACCGCTCCCTACGCAACTCCCTTGTCCATTTGTCCCTCCCCACTAACCTCCCTCCTGGCACTTATCCTTGCAAGTGGAACAAGTGCTACACCTGCCCCTACACCTCTTCCCTCACTACCACCAAGAGCCCCAAACAATCCTTCCAGCTGAGGTGACACTCCATCTGGGAGTCTGCTGGGGTCATCTACTGTAGCCAGACCTCCCAGTGTGGCCTCCTGTATATTGGTGAGACCCACGGAGATTGGAAGACCTCTTCACTGAGCACCTATGTTCCATCTGCCTGAAAAAATGGGACCTCCCAGTTGTTACCCATTTTAATTCCACTTCCCACTTCTATTCTGACATGCCAGTCCATGGCCTCCTCTACTGCCGTGAAGAGGCTGCACTCAAGTTTGAGGAGCAACACCTTATACTCCACCTGGGTAGCCTTCAACCTGATGGCATGAACATTGATTTCTCAAACTTACGGTAATTGCCCCCAGGCCACCACTTCACCATTCTCCATTCCCATTCCCTCTCTCAACTTATCTCCTTACCTGCCTATCACCTCCCTCTGGTGCTCCTCATTCCTTTTCTTTCTTCCATGGCCTTCTGTTCTCTCCTATCAGATTCCCCCTACTCCAGCCCTTTATCTCTTTCACCAACCGACTTCCCACTCCTTTGCTTTACCCCTCCCCCTCCCTGTTTCACCTATCACCTACTACCTTGTACTTCTTCCTCTCCTCTCTCACTTTCTTAATCTGACTTCTCATCTTTTTTCTCCAGTCCTGCTGAAGGATCTTGGCCTGAACAGTCAACTGTTGACTCTTTTTCATAGATGCTGCCTAGCCTGCTGAGTTCCTCCAGCATTTTAGACCATAAGACTATTAGCTATAGGAGCAGAATTAGGCAAATTGGTCCATCAGGTCTGCACCACCATTTCATCATGGCTGATCCAGTTTTCCTCTCAGCCCCAATCCCCAGTCTCCTGCCTCCTACCCGTATCCCTTCATGTCCTGACTTTTCAAGAACCTAGCAACCTATGTCTTAAATATACATAAAGAATTGCGCCCCCCCCGCCCCCAACTGCTGCCTGTGGCAAACAATTGCACAGATTCACCACTCTCTGGCTAAAGAAATTCCTCCTCAGCTCCATTATAAAAGGATGACCCTTTATTCAGAGACTGTGTCCTCTGGTCTCAGACTCTCCCACGATAGGGAAACATCTTCTGCACATCCACTCGATCAAGGCCTTTCACCATTTGATAGGTTTTGATGAGGTAACCCCTCATTCTTCTGAATTCTGGTGAATACAGGCCTAGAGCCATCAAATGGTCTACATTTGATAAGCCGTTCAATCCTGGATTCATTTTCATGAACCTCCTTTGAACCCTCTCCAGTTTCAGCACATCCTTTCTGAGATAAAGGGCCAAAAACTGCTCACAATGCTCCAAGTGAGGCCTCACCATGCTTTATAAAACCTCAACTCAATTTTGTGTGTGTAACGTAAAAAGAAGCAGTCCCAACGCAGATCCTTGTGGAACACCAATGGTCACTGGCAGCCAATCAGAAAAGGCTCCCTTTATTCCCACTCTTTGCCTCCCACCAATCAGCCACTGCTCTATCCATGCCAGTAACTTTCCTGTAATACTATGGGCTCTTAACCTGTTAGGCAACCTCATGTGCGGCACCTTGTCTGAAAATCCAAGTGTTCAACATCAACTGGTTCTCTTTTGCCTATCCTGCTCATTATTCCTCTAAAGAATTACAACAGATTTGTCAGGCAAGATTATCCCTTAAGGAAATCAGACTGACTGCAGCCTATTTTATCAAGTACTTTGAAGTATCCTGAAACCAGGCTCTTAACAATTGACTCCAAAATCTTCCCAACCACTGAGGTCAAAATAAGACCACAAAGTATAGGAGCAGAAGTAGGCCATTCAGCCCATCGAGTCTGCTCTGCCATTCAATCATGGGCTGATCCATTTCTTCCAGTCATTCCCACTCCCCTGCTTTCACCCCATACCCTTTGATAAATCTGTAACTAAAGCCTTTTCTCTTCATTTTGACCCTCCGTCCACACTGAAACGGCGTTTTCCTCCCCCGAAAATGGAGATTTTTTAAAACACCCTCCAGAGTGTGTAAATTTGAAAACGCCAATAATGCAGAGCAGTGTGGATGAGGTAAATGGATATTTTAAAAAACGCTGTCATGACGTGCCGGAACAGATGGCAGCAGCGCGGCATTTCATTGTTTTCCTGAACGCAACCCCGCACACAACCTAGCAATCTCAGAACAGACGGCAATGAGACTGAAGCCAGAATAGTTAGAAACGTACTCACCAAATAGCTTACTGAATAAATAAGTATACTCACTTTGCCCTGTTTTCTGTCCTTGTTTGTATGAAGGTAGTTTACTTCTCTGACAATAGATGTGTAACAGCCTAACGTAACATTGTATGGAAATACAAGATAACACTGATGCAGGCATATTTTATACATTTAACAAGGTGCTTTATTAATGCAACAGAGTTAGTCAGTTTTTCAATGTTCATCGTCAGCCGGGTCATACTGTCCGTGAACTCCTTGTTGGTTGCCTCCATACGCTCCAGTATTTGTTTTTTTTTAGTTTTAAGTCCTCCGGCGTGAGAGCCAACAGTAATTCCTTTAAAGTTTTCTAGCCTGTAACTGGACAAACATGTACCAAGTATACCGTTTCCTCTTCGCTTGTTTTCTGTGTGTCCTGTGCATGCCCAGTAGGAGGAGATTCGCCCAAATATCCATTCTAATGTGGACAGAGATATTTTGAAAAACGCCTGGTGTGGATGCCTATCGTTTTTATGCGAAACCAGCGTTTTCAAAATTATCCGGTCTAGTGTGGACATAGCTTAAGTCTCTCTGCAGGCTCTTTGTTTCCTCAACACTACCCGCTCCTCCACCTATCTTTGTATCATTGGCAAATTTAGCCACAAATCCATTAATCCTGTTGTCCAAATTATTGACATACATTGTAAAAAGCAGCGGTCCCAACACCAACCCCTGTGGAACTCCACTGGTAACCGGCAGCCAGCCAGAATAGGATCCCTTTATTCCCACTCTTTGTTTTCTGCTGACTAGCCAATGCTCCACCCACACTAGTAACTTCCCTGTAACTCCATGGGTTCTTATCTTGCTAAGCAGCCTCACGTGTGGCACCTTGTCAAAGGCCTTCTGAAAATCCAAGTACATCATGTCTACTGCATCTCCTTTGTCTACCCTGCTTGTAATTTCCTCAAAGAATTGCAGAAGGTTTGTCAGGCAGGATTTTCCCTTCAGGATACCATGCTGGCTTTGGCCTATCTTGTCATGCGTCTCCAGGTACTCCGTAATCTCATCCTTAACAATTGATTCCAACAACTTTCCAACCACTAATGTCAGGCTAACAGGTCTATAGTTTCCTTTCTGCTGCCTCCCACCCTTCTTAAATAGTGGAGTTACATTTACAATTTTCCAGTCATCCAGTACAATGCCAGAATCTATCGATTCTTGAAAGATCATTGTTAATGCCTCCGCAATCTCTACAGCTACTTCTTGAATATTCTACTTCCAGAATAATTGGCCTATAATTTCCTTTCTTCTGCCTCTCCCTCTTCTTAAGGAGTGGAGTGACATTTGCAAATTTCCATTCCTCTGGAATCATGCCAGAATCAATTGCCTCCACAATCTTTTCAGCTATCTCTTTCAGAACCCTGGGGTGTGTACCATCTGGTCCAGGTGACTTATCTACCTTCCGATCCTTCAGTTTCCCTAGAATCTTCTCCCTAGTAATGCAACCTCACGTACTTATGCCCCCTGACACTCTCGAACATCCATCATATTGCTACTGTCTTCCATAGAGAAGACCGTTATAAAATACTTATTAAGTTCAAATGCCATTTCCTTGTCCTCCATAAAGACCTCTCCAGCATCATTTTCCAGTGGTCCGACATCTATTCTTACCTCTCTTTTACACTTTATACATTTGAAGAAACTTTGGGTATGCTCTTTAATATTATTGTCTACCTTCCCTTCATATTACATCTTTTCTTTCCTTATGGCTTTGTTAGTTGCCTTCTGTTGGATTCTAAAGTCTTCTCAATCCTCTAATTTCTCACTAATTTTTGCTCTATTATGTGTCCTCTCTTTGGCTTTTATGTTGGCTTTGACGTCCCTTGGCAGCCACGATTGTGTCAGCCTATCTTCAGAATACTCTTTGGGATGTATATGTTCCACACCTTCTGAATTGCTCCCAGAACTTCCAGCCAATGCTGCTCTGCCGTCATCCCTGCCAGTGCTCTTTTCCATTCAATTTTGACTTGCTCCTCTCTCATGCCTCTGTAATTCCATTTACTCCACTGTAATACTGATAGATCTGACTTTAGTTTCTTCTTCTTCTCAGATTATATGGTGAATTCTGACATATTATGATCTCTGGCCCCTAAGGATTCTTTTACTTTGTGCTCTCTAATCAATTCTGGTTCTTTTTCTTTCTTTTTAAACCTTTTTATTAATTTTCCAAAATTATAAACAGAATAACAATATGGATACAGAGAGATTGGAATAATCTTATTGTTGATAAACATATACAAAAAAGATTTCAAATAATACAGGTGTAATAGACTTCCAAACTCTTAATATAGTTAATCATAGAGAAAAAAGAAAGAAAAAGAAAAAAAAAACAAAGCACCCCCCCCCAAAAAACAAAAAAATAAAACTAAATACTAACCCCCCCAAAAAAAACAAATGGAACAAAACAAGGCTGGACCAATATCTTAAATCGAATACATTCAATAATGTTGTCAACTCCGCTTTTCTATTCATATATTTTAAGTTAATAAGAAGGATTTGGAAAGGTCAAATTACATCATATGAAAATGTTGAACAAATGGTTTCCAAGTCTCTTCAAATTTAACCGAAGGATCAAAAATGTCACTTCTGATTTTTTCTAAATTTAAACATGATATAGTTTGGGAAAAATTCTGGTTCATTGCACAACACCCAATCCAGAATAGCTAATCCCCTAATCTAGTGGGTTCAACCACGAGCTGCTCTAAAAAGCCGTTTCAAAGGCATTCTTGAAATTCCTTCTCTTGGGATCCCGCGCCAACCTGATTTTAGATTAGATTAGATTAGATTCAACTTTATTGTCATTGTGCCGAGTACAGATACAAAGACAATGAAATGCAGTTAGCATCTAAACAGAAATGCAAAGAATAGTGTTATTTACAAAATAACTGCGAATAAAAAGTAAGTGCTACAGCACACAAATATAAAAGTACTGAGACAGTACAATATGGGTGCAATACTGCTTAGCGCTGTGATGAGAGGTTCAGCAGGGTCACAGTCTCAGGGAAGAAGCTCCTCCCGTGCCTGCTGGTGCAGGAGTGGAGGCTCCTGTAGCACCTACCAGATGGGAGGAGAGTAACAAGTCCATGGTTAGGGTGAGATGCATCCTTGATAATGCTTTTCACCCCGCCCAGGCAGCATTTCTCAGTCTACCTGCATATTGAAATCCCTCATGACTATTGTAACATTGCCCTTTTGGCATGCATTTTGTATCTCCCATTGTAATTTGTAAAACACATTTTTATGACTGTTTGGGGGTCTGCCATCAGGGTCTTTTTACCCCTGCTGTTCCTTAGCTCTTTCCACAACGATTCAACACCTTCTGATCCTATGTCACCTCTTTCTAATGACTTCATTTCATTTTTTACTGGGGGAAACGTGAAATATAAAAGGGGAATCTGAGAGGGTATCAAAGGGTGGTGTGAATGTGAAATGAACCGTAGTGGAAGTGGTGGTTGCGAGTTCCATTGCAACTCATAACAGAAGTTTAGATAAGTACATGATGGGAGGGCTATGCTCCATGTGTGGATCGATGGGGCTAGGAGAATTAGAGTTCAGCACAGAGTAGATGGCCAAAGGGCCTGTTTTGGTGTTGTAGTGCTCTCGGACTCTATGACTCTAAACAGAAATTGCTGGAGATATGCAGTAATTTGGGCAGAGATATTGAGAAAAGAAGTGTGTTTTAACCTGTAGGATAATGGGAGTGATAGAGAGAACAGAGGGAATGTTTGTGATTGGCATGAGACAAAAATGATACAAGTGCTGATGGTGGCATACACATACAGGTGAATTATCGTTGATCTGACTGCAGGAGGTGTAAGTAGAGAGCAGAAGCAAACAAAAAAGAAACAAGCAAACAGTTCTGGAATGCTGAGATGCAGAAGACAGCAGTTGATGAAAATCTGCTTCTCTGTTCTTTGGAGAAGAAAGTAGATAAAGATGAAGCAGTGGATGGACCATACCTAGATTCCCAGAAGGCATCAGATGAAATGCTGCATCGAAGATTATTGCAGAAGTAAAACTTAATGGTGTTAGGAGATAACATGTTTGCATTAGTAGAATAGGGTCTATTTCTGGCTGGCAAGAGTGAGTGGTGTGGAACAATTTATGAAAATGATCTGAATGAAAGCACAAAAGTTATATCAGATTAGCACAACTTGGCTTGACTCCTGTGCCTGAAGGAGAAACAGTGAAGAGTTCTAAGCTTGAGTTTGAAGACCAGGTGACATTACAGGGAAGAGCAAACTGTGAGATATGCAAGCGGCCAGGCATGGTCCTGAGGCTGGGGAGCTGAGAGTGCCTGTGACCTCCGGACTCTAAGGGTAGAGCAGTCCAGGCAAACATGAGACATTGGAACATATGTTACAAAGAGTTTACGATTTGGAGAGAATAAAGATCATAGACTGAATGTTGGCCCTTTAAAGAGCAGTTTGAGGGAAAACAAGGTTACTCAACCAAAATTAGTAAAACCACAATCTCTTGCTGGAAGCAATTTTTGGGCACTTGCCCACTGCTGATATCATCTGGGGAATTTTACATTGAAAAATTTTCTATCCCAAACAATAATCCCAATGGAAAGCTCAGGGATCTAATATCCCTTGGAAGCTGAGCAGCCTAACGTGCACAGGGCTCGACTCATTCGAGGGCTGAGTCAATTTTCAACCACACAGTACTGCTTTTCTAGGTTGTGCAAATGGACTTCTTGGCTCACAGTACACTTTTGCAGCCAATCTAAATTTCTAGATTACAGAACAACAATGTTTTTCAACAGGTGAAGTATAGGTGGGAGTCTTCATTCCCTGTTTGGAAAAGAAGAGTTTACAGGCCTGTCGGTGCACGAAGGTAAGTGGCTGTAGAACTGGCATGTTTATGAGGAATGATGCCCGAGGAACATTACACTTGCAGTCAAACTACACTAGGGGTGGGGGAGTGGTGTGAAGAACAATAACTCCAGGCTAATAACTGTAGATCACTGTGCAGCCACTTCAAAGCTTCAGTGCAGAGGGTGCTGAGATTGGAAACTCCCCAACTCACTCAATTCCCTTCTGTAAAGCATGAACAGACCTTGTAATGTACTGCAGGGAGATCTACTGCTCATTTTGTACCAGAAGCAGAAATCGCTGCAAATGTTCTATGGGACTGGCCAGCATTGTGTAGGAATAAACGGGTCAGGATGATAACCTTTCTTCTGAGCTGGGAAAAGTCAGAGATGAAGGGAGTTGGTTGGAGTGTAAGTTTGGAGTTGGAGGGATTGCTGACTGGGATGGTAGGGATGTAGAGAGCAAAGGAAAAGTCCGTGATGTGATGGGGAATGGGAGAGACTGACGTCTTGCAGTGGAGATGCCAGCTGAAAGAAGCTGGTCAATGTTAACAAGATGAGTCTTGGCGAAGTTAAGTAGAAGGAGATGATTGAAGTCAGAATATGAGAGAGAGAAGAAAAGACCACAGACCATAAGAGAAAGCAGCAAACCAATCCACTTGGCCCATCAAACCTGCTCCACCATTTCATCATGGCTGAACTAATTTTCCTCTCAGCTCCAATTTCCTGCCTTCTCCCTGTTTCCCTTCATGCTCTGACCAATCAAGAGCCTATCAACCTCTGCCATAAATATACATAAGGACTTGGCCTCCACTGCTGCCTGTAGCAAAGAATTTCTGACATTCACCACTCTCTAGCTAAAGAAATTCCTCCTCATCACCATTCTAGAAGGACAACCCTCTATTCTGAGGCTATGTCCTCTGGACTTAGACTCTCCCACCATAGGAAACATCCTCTTCACATCCACTCTATCAAGGCCTTTCACCATTCGATAAGTTTCAATGAGAACACTTCTCATTCTTCTAAATTCCAGTGAATACAGGCACAGAGCCATCAAATGGTCTTTATATGACAAGCCATTCAATCATGGAATCATTTTTGTGAACCTCCTCTGAACCCTCTCCTATGTCAGTCCATCCTTTCTTAGAAAAGGGGTCCAAAACAGCTCATAATACTCCAAGTGAGGCCTTAACAATGCTTTATAAAGTCTCAACATTTCGTCCTTGCTTTTATATTCTAGTCCTCTTGAAATGAATGCTAGCATTGAATTTGCCTTCCTCACTACAGACTCAACCTGCAAATTAACCTTCAGGGAATCCTGCACAAGGACTCTAAAGTCCCTTTGCATCTCAGTTTTTTGTATTTTTCCTCCATTTAGAAAATAGTCAATGCTTTCATTTCTTCTACCAAAGTGCATGACCATACCCTTTCTGACACAGTATTCCATCTGCCATTTCTTTGCCCATTCTCCTAATCTGTCTAAGTCCTTCTGTAGCCTCTCTACTTCCTCAAAACTACTTGTCTGCCCCTCCACCTATCTTCATATTGTCTGCAAACTTTGCAACAAAACCATCAATTCCATCATCCAAATCATTGACATATAAAATAAAAGGAATTGGTCCCAACACAGACTCCTGTGGAACACCACTAGTTACCTGCAGTCAACCAGAAACTAGCTCCCTTTTATTCCCCATCTTTGCTTCCTGCCAATCAGCCACTGCTTTATCCATGTTGGAACCTTTCCCGTAATACTGTGAGCTCTTAGCATGTTAAGCAGCCTCATGTGTGGCACCTTGTCAAAGGTGTTTTGAAAATCCAAGTACACACCATTCACCAATTCTCCTTTGTCTATCTTGCTTGTTATTTCTTCAAAGAATTCCAACAGATGTGTCAGACAAGATTTTCCCCTGATGAAACCATGCTGACTACAGCCTATTTTATCATGTGCCTCCAAGTACTCTGAGGCCTCATCCATAATAATTGACTCTCAACATCTTCCCAATCACTGAGGTCAGACTAGCTGGCCTATGGTTTCCTTTCTTCTGCCTCTTTCTCTCTTCTTGAAGAGTGGAGTGACATTTCCAATTTTCCACTCTTTCAGAACCACTTTAAAATCTAGTGATTCTTGAAAGATCATTACTAATGCCTCCACAATCTCTTCAGCCATCTATTTCAGAATCTTGGGGTGTACACCATCTCATCCTGGTGACTTATCTACCAGTTACCTTATCTTTCAGTTTCCCCAAGAACCTTCTCTCCAGTTATGCAAACTTACTTCACACATGTTATTACCCCCGACGCCAGAAAGCTCCACCACCCTGCTAGTGTCTTCCATAGTGAAGACTGACACAAATACTTATTCAGTTTATCTGCCACTTCATTTAAGGTGGAGGCTTATATGGGAGGCAGGTTTTGAGGGTCGGCACAACATTGTGGGCTGAAAGGCCTGTACTGTGCTGTACTATTCTATGTTCTATGTTCATTGTCCCCATTGCTACCTCTCCAACATTGTTTCCCAATAGTCCAATATCCAATCATCTCTTTTACACTTTATGTATCTGAAGAAACTTTTGCTGTCGAAAAGAATGGAGTGTTGGAAATTTCAGATTGCACCACATAACTATTTGCACATTGTTAAAGCTCGGTGTCAGTTCTCCCCACTGGCTCCCTTTAGTAAATGTACAATACCAAGAATCATCTGCATGGTACCTCATTTGAGCTGAACTTGTTGATCACGGTTAATCATTCAGATACTGTATGTAAAGTATTGTATGCAATACTATAGAAATTTGGCCTGTCTCCTAAAACCCTCACTAATGTTTATAGATGCACTGTAGAAAACATTCTTCTAGGGTGCATCACAACCTGGTACGGAAGTTGTCCTGTCCAAGACCGAAAGAAGCTGCAGAAGATCCTGAACACAGCGCAGCACATCACACAAACCAATCTTCCGTCCTTGGACTCACTTTACACCGCACGCTGTCAGAACAGTGCTGCCAGGATAATCAAGGACGCGACCCACCCAGCCAACACACTTTTCATCCCTCTTCTCTCCGGGAGAAGGTTCAGGAGCTTGAAGACTCGTACGGCCAGATTTGGGAACAGCTTCTTTCCAACTGTGATAAGACTGCTGAACGGATCCTGACCCGGATCTGGACCATACCCTCCAAATATCCGGACCTGCCTCTTGGTTCTTTTGCACTACCTTACTTTCCATTTTTCTATTTATGATGTATAATTTAAAATTTTAATATTTACTATTTTTTTCTATTTTAATATTTTTAATATTTAATATTTGTAATCCAGTGAGTGTGAAGCGCAGAATCAAATATTGCTGTGATGATTGTACGTTCCAGTATCAATTGTTTGGCGACAATGAAGTATAAAGTATGGTGAGCTGGTTCCTCTCTCTTCCTTTCACGCCATGTCCTATCCTGATCAATGAATGCAGACGAGCATGAGGTGTTGCACTTTGGGAGGACCAGCCTGGGTAGGTCTTACACGGTGAGCAGTTGGGCTCTGAGGAATGCAGTAGAAGAGGGATCTGGGAATACAACTCCATAATTCCTTGAAAGTGGTGTCCAAGGTCGATTGGATCATAAAGAAAGTCTTTGGCCTATTATCCTTCATAAATCAATGTATTGTGTACTGGAGTTGGGATATTATGTTGAGATTTTTTAAGATGTTGTTGAGGCCCAATTTGGAGTATTGTGTGCTGTTTGGGTCACCAATCTACAGGAAAGATGTAAATAAGATTGAAGGAGTGCAGAGAAAATTTACGAGGATGTTGCTGGGACTCAAAAACTTGAGTTATAGGGAAAAGCTGAAAAGGTTAGGACTTTATTTCCAAGAACATAGAAGATTGAGAGGAGATTTGATAGAAGCAGACTAAACTATGAGGAGTGTAGATAGGGTAAATGAAAGCAGGCTTTTTCCCATTGAGATTAGGTGAGAGTTAAGGGTGAAAGGTGAAATGTTTAAGGGGAAGATGAAGGGGAGCGCTTCACTTAGAGGGTGCCCTTCAGAAGCATTTGATTTGATTCTGAAGGCAATGGTGAGCTTTCCATCATCAAATTAAGGGAACTACAGAGGCATGAGAGACAAACTGGCCAAAGTTGATTGCAAAAGGACACTAGCCGGGATGACGGCAAAACAGCAATGGCTGGAGTTTCTGGAAGCAATTCGGAAGGAGCAGGATAGATAATCCTAAAGAAGAAGTATTCTAAAGGGAAGTCAAATGCAACATAAAGCAATAGAGAGAGAGAGTTTACAATATAGCAAAAATTAGTGGGAAGTTAGAGGATTGGAAAGCTTTTAAAAACCAACAGAAGGCAACTAAAAAAGCAATAAAGAGAGAGAAAAAATAAAATATGAAGATAAGCTAGCCAATAATATAAAAAGAGATAAGAAGAGTTTTTGTCCAGATATACAAAAAGTAAAACAGGAATGAAAGTGCATTTTGGACCACTGGAAAGTGATGCTAGAGAGGAAGCAATGAGGAACAAAGAAATGGCGGTCAAACTTAATGAGTATTTTGCATCAGTCCTCACTGTGGAAGACACCGGCAGTATGCTAGAAGCTCCAGAGTGTCAGGGGGCAGAAGTAAGTGTGGTTGCTGTTACTAAGGAGAAGGTGCTTGGGAAGCTAAAAGATATGAAGGTAGTTTAGTCACTTGGACCAAATAGACCACACCCCAGGATTCTGAAAGAGGTAGCTGAAGAAATTGTGGAGGCATTAGTAGAGATCTTTCCAGAATCACTAGGTTCCAGAGGCTTGGAAATTTGCAAATGTCACTCCACTCCTTGAGAAGGGAGGAAGGCAAAAATACAAGAAATTATATAGGACAGTTAGTCTGACTTTAGTGGTTGGTATAATGTTGGAGTCCATTATTAAGGATGAGATTTCAGCGGGGCTTGGAGGCACACAACAAAATAGGCTGAAATCAGCATGGTTTCCTTAAGGAGAAATCTTGCCTGACAGATCTATTGGAGTTCTTTGAGGAAATAACTGGCAGGATTGACAAAGGCGAGTCAGTGGATGATGCTTACTTGGATTTTCAGAAGGCCAGTGACAAGGTGCTGCACATCAGGTTGCTAAACAAGATAAGAGCCCCTGGTATTACAGAAAAGACAATGGCATGGGCAGAAGATTGGCTGAGTGGCGGGAGACAAAGTGTGGGAATAAGGAGGGCCTTGTCTGATTTGCTGCTGATGACTCGTGGTGTTCAACAAAAGATAATCAATCCTCCTTCCAAATCACTACCAATTATGAAAACTGGAAAGTTTTCCTTCAAACAGAGCAAACTCAAGAAAACAAATACAAAAAAGTCTACAGATGCTGGAAATCCAAGCAACATGCATAAAATGCTGGAGGAAATCAGCAGGCCTGGCAGCATCCATGGAAAAAAAGTAAACAGTTGATGTTTTGGACTGAGGCCCTGGATATTTACAAAGACAGGTGTGTGAAAAGGGTCCAACGTATCATTGGGGACCTGAGTCACCCCAACCACAAACTGTTCCAGCTGCTACCATCCGGGAAAGGGCACCACGGCATAAAAGCCAGGACCAACAGGCTCCGGGATAGCTTCTTCCACCAGGCCATCAGACTGCTTAATATATGCTAATACAATTGTATTTCTATGTTATATTGACTGTCCTGTTGCACATATTATTTATGATAAATTACTATAAATTGCACATTGCACATTTAGATGGAGATGTAGCATATAGACTTTTACTCCTCGTGTATATGAAGGATGTAAGTAATAAAGTCAATTCATTTCAATACAGGGCTGGAAAGGAAGGAGAAGAGTCGGATCATGAAGGATAGAGGATGGGAGGAAGAAATACAAAGTGGTAGGTAATAGGTGAAACCGGGGGCGGGGAGGGGTGAAGTAAAGAGCTGGGGAGTTGATTGGGAAAGAGGTAAAGGTTGGAGAAGGGGGACTCTGATAAGAGAGAACAGAGGCCATGGAAGAAAAGGAAGAGGGAGGAGCCCTAGAGGGAGGTGATGGGCAGGTAAGGAGATAAAGAATGGGGGTGAAGGAGGGGCAATCACCAGAAGTTTGAGAAATTGATGTTTATACCATCAGCTTGGAGGCTAGCCAGGTGGAATATAAGGTGCTACTCCTCCAACCTGAGTGTGTCCTCATCGCAGCAGTAGAGGAGGCCAAGGACTGCCTCAAGAAAAGTATGAGGCAAGAGGGAGAGTCAAAGCTGCGGTTGGGCTATGATAATCTTTGTTCTCAGGAGAGTGCCATTTCACCAATAGCGAAGAGGGAGGAGAGCAGAGGTGAACGTCCCAAGAGCCAGCGTGTGGTACATAGAAATCCGTGAACTTGCGAAGGAGCTGCACGTTTACTGCACAGTTTAGTCCCGTCTTTCAGTGGGTAATACATCATTTGCAGTTAAGTATACACTTTGAACAAATGCCAGGTGGAAAAATGATTTTGAACACTCTCTAGAGACCCTCTTGGCCTGCCTCTGGTCTGCTTTAAACTCCCATTCACATTCCATTTACTTAACAGTATGTTTACTTCATGACATTGGGAGAAGGAACATAACTCATGGAGACAGCAGGAATACACAAATTATTCAAAACGAGTGAGAGGTCTATGATTAACAGTTGCTCCTTTGGGAACATGTATCATTGCTAGGGTATGGTTATTTAGTGATGTGTAATGCAGACACAGAGGAGGTTTGAATCATTTTGTTATATGGCAGTGTGCTGATCTCATTTTTGCATTTAAAATGGTGGAATAACATTACATATTTGATGCATATTATTACAATATCTATATCGTGCCTCAGGTCTTGCGTCACATTACAACCACATTTTGTACACACACTAAACATAGTTAGTTAGTGTGTGCTCAATATCTGTCACAACTACAGACTCTGATGTGAGGACTACACCTCCCGCGGGCGGGCTGTGCAGCAGGTTCAGCAACTGCGCTTGTGAATACGCACGTTCCAGCTAATTACTGTCTCATTGCGGCGGTATTTAGCTCCCCTCTTTTCATTGTGGTCTTTTCGTGACTTGGAGCAACATTACGCACCCTGCTTACTTTGGTCCTTGTCTGAAGAAGAGGGCCTACCATTTCGGCTGACAATAGAAAGGAGCCGCATTCGTTTAACGTTCAGATATTATTTTCAGCCATGATGTTGGCATTTTACTTTCAGTTTGAGAGTTTTAGTTAATGGCCCTGTTGGCCTAGCACTTACTGTTTTCCTTTCCCTTAAAATTCTGCAAAGTTCACATCACAATCAATGAACTGTCGACCTGATTCAGTCTTTCTCTTTCTCTCTCTGTCTCCATGTGTCTCTGTCTCTCTATCTGTCTGTCTGTGTGTGTTTCTCTCTCTCAATGTGTGTGTGTGTGTCTCTCTCTCTCTCTATCTATCTCTCTCTCTGTCTCTTTGTACTTGGGCCATATTCTAATGTTCTGACAATATCAAAGGTATGAAGCAGCACTTCAAGAGATGGGATGAAGTTTGAGTCGCAATGAATTTAGCCTGCAGACCACCATCTGCATTCTTAAAACAATTTGTGCTTGCCACAGCTATAATCTGGGTTAGTAAACATGCCTTAGCAATGGAGGTTGCACTGATCTAATGATATATTAGCACAGCATCCCCCATGTTACATACCCCATCATTCATCCCTATGGGCACAATGCAGGCATGTCAGCTATCCATAAGATGCAATGTCATGCTCCCCTTTTGCAGCACTGCTGACATAAATCTATATCCTGTGCCCCAACCCATTTTGTATGCCTAGAGTTAACTAGCTGTATGATACACACATTGAATTAATGGGTGCGATGGCTGATGATGCCTTTGAAAGGAGGAGTGCTGGGAAAGGTTTGGAGTAGAAGCAGAAGTGGTTGGAGATTCATATGACATGGAGGAATTGGAAAATGAGGATGACAATTGGAAACAGATTGTTTGACACAAAATTTGGAAAATAGGTGTGTGATAGAAAGTTTGCAGATGATTTTTCTTTATCCAGTGTCACAGCATTGTTTGGTGGTATTGATCGCCCTCTTTGAAGACTGCAGTCCTCCTGGAGAGGCACTTTCACTCCTGTCAGATGGTACATTTCAGTGCAAAGTAGTAATCAGGGAACTTGGTAAGTTTATCATTTATCACCTAGCCAAACCAAGACTATAGGTATTTTCACACAAAGGGTCTGTTTAATTACAGTAAGTCATCATTATTCCTGCATGGAAAACTGAACGAACACTCAACTTGCCCTGCATGTTGCCTGTTGGCGATCTATGCAGAAGACCAGCCAGGTTCCACAGATTATGGAAGATGATCAGTGATCCATCCATGGTCTCTGTAGCGACCTTATTCAAAACTCAGGAATGTAGATCAGTGAGTCTTTGGGATTTACCTGCTCTCGGTGTCAGTGACCTCTCTCCTTGTGTGCTCTATCTAGCTCCTATCCCCTTCAGTTTGCTAATATTTTGTACACACTTTCATGAAAGAAACACGATCCTGAACTTGTCTGCTGCTTCCTTATTACCCATTGTATAAATACTCCCATCTCTGCCTGTAAAGGGCCTGCAGTTTGCCTGTGCTTTCCTTCTCCTTTTTCATTTCGATGCAAGCTTTTACATTCACCGGTTTCTCACCAGTTTACCCATTCCTTCCGTCTTTGCTTCTTTTAAAAATCTTTTTTTTGCTTCTAAAATCTTCCCAAATTTCAGATCTCCTGCTATTTATGGCAATTTTGTATCCTCTTCTGTTTATTTAATACCATCTTTCTTCAGTCAGCTCTTGTGATTTTGTGCCTTAAAGAATTACTTGTTTTTTGGAAATCATGCATTTGTTCTTTAAGTCCTAGCCATTTCTGTCCCTGATGAATTAATGTATTTTCCCAAACAACTGCAATGAAATCTCCCCTCACATTTTATATTCCATTCACAGATTTTTGACTCTCATTCAAACTCAGTGTAATATTATATTATGTAATGTTTACTCTCTGTTAAGGCTCCTTTATAACAGGATTATTGATCAATTATTTCTCATTGCACAACGTTAGATCCAAAATCACCTGTTCTCAAGTTGTTTTTTCAATATATTGAATTCAACACATCACATATATATTCCAAGGAATTTTCCTCCATATTATTGATTTCATTATGTTTATTCTTCATTATTATTAATTTTCTCTGCTTCAGGGTTAATAAGAATAAAAAGTCACATTTCAATTCCAGCATGCCAAGCTTAAAGTGTTGTGTTCCAGTGTCTCAATAATATGTTGCCCGTTTGATTCAGTTGGTTATTGGATACTTGTAGGAGCAAGTAATTCAGATTTGTATTTGCTTGGGAGATTTCTGAAATGAACAAACACATTTAACATTGCAAAGCTCTGGTATGACTCTGGAAGTAGTTAACAATATTTACTTCGTGAATCAGCAGATTTAATTTGGAACTTTCAAAGACATTTTGCAGTTTCCAAAAGGAATTACAGTACGTAAGGTTGATGAGAAAGAAAAAAGGAAAAGAGTAATTTTTCAGTCCCCAGGATGAAGTTTGGGACTAACCCCATTTCCTTGCCTTTACACATGCTCTTTTCATTTCTTTCAAACTTGCGTCCAAGTATCAGATTCAAAGGATGCTATACTCACTACCTCAATAGTTACCGGTAATACAGTAATTTACATTCCTACAATACCCTCTTCACTTATACTCCTGACTCCAGCTGAACAGAGTTGTTGTGATATAAACTGGTTGATCACAGCTGGTTAATCTCAACTTTAGAAACATAGAAAACCTACAGCACAATACAGGCTCTTTGGCCCACAAAGTTCTGCAGAACATGTCCTTACCTTAAAAATTACCTCGAGTTACCCATAGCCCCCTATTTTTCTAAGCTCCATATACTTATCCAGGAGTCTCTTAAAAGACCCTATCGTATCTGCCTCCACCACTGTCGCCGGCAGCCCATTCCATGCACTCGCTACTCTCTGCGTAAAAAAAACTTACCCCTGGCATCTACTTCCAAGCACCTTAAAACTGTGCCCTCTCGTGCTAGCCAATTCAGCACTGGGTAAAAGCCTCTGACTATCCACACGATCAATGCCTCTCATTATCTTGTACTCCTCTATCAGGTCACCTCTCATCCTCTGTTGCTCCAAGGAGAAAAGGCCCTCTCCTAAGTTCACTCAACTTAGGCATGCTCCCCAGTCCAGGCAACATCCTTGCAAATCTCCCCTGCACCCTTCCTATGTTTCCACATCCTTCCTGTAGTGAGGTGACCAGAACTGAGCACAGTACTCCAAGTGGGGTCTGACCAGCAGTAACATTTAGCTTCCCTCGGCCAAGAAGGAGGAAGAGTCGCAAAACTGTTTCTAATTGCCGTTCTCTGAACTCCTGTCACTGCGTTAACCTGAGAAGGAATTAGACAGGGATAGGATTTGGGTTCACAAAGATGACTACATGATCTGAAAGTCTTGACTAGGATACGAATGGTTTCAATAATAGTTCATTGATCAGAAACACTGACACTGTTTTTCTCTCTCCACAGAATCCAGCTGATCTGCAGATTTTCAGACTTTTGTATGTTGGTACTCTGCATGGTATGCCTTCTTATCTAGCTCCTGGTCCTGCAGTCTGAATATACTCGACTGTACACTGTCGTGCCAAGCCCCTGGCGTGAATCGCCACCATCCTCACTGCTGCCCCCTTGTGTCAGAAACCTTGGTGCTGGAAATCTGTGAATCCTGGTACTGTAGTGGGGCTTGCCATACCTTGGAGTGAGGGTGGTTACTGCCCATTATGTTCATTACCACAGAGGTAGTCCTGGGCTGAAGAGAGCTGTGCAGTTAAACAAAAGGGAGGGGAGACACATCTCCTGTCTTATCCAACAGGAGGTGATGAGAGAGTCCATAGGAGCACAGTTAAGCCATTTGGCCCACTGAGTCTGCTCCGCCATACAAACATGGCTGATTTATTTTCCCTCTCAATCCCATCCTTCTGCCTTCTCTGTGTGACCTTTGATACCCTTACTAATCAACAATCTATCAACCACCATTTTAAATATACCCAGCGACGGTCTACACAGCTGTCTGTGCCAATGAATTCCACAGATTCACCGCCCTTTGGCAAAAGAAATTCTTCCTCATTTCTGTTGTAAGGGACATCCTTGTATTCCAAGACTGTGCCCTCTATTCCTCGACTCTCCCAGTATTGGAAACATCTTCTCCAGCAACAGCTTTGGTTCTGTCTTCACTAAGGAGAACATAAATAATCTTCCGGAAATAGTAGGGGACAGAGGGTCCAGTGAGATGGAGGGACAGAGGGAAATGCATGTTAGTAGGGAAGTGGTGTTAGGTAAATTGAAGGGATTAAAGGCAGATAGATCCCCAGGGCCTGATGGTCTGCATCCCAGAGTGCTTAAGGAAGTAGCCCAAGAAATAGTGGATGCATTAGTGATAATTTTTCAAAACTCTTTAGATTCTGGACTAGTTCCTGAGGATTGGAGGGTGGCTAATGTAACCCCACTTTTTAAAAAAGGAGGGAGAGAGAAACCAGGGAATTATAGACCAGCTAGCCTAACATCGGTGGTCGGGAAACCGCTAGAGTCAGTTATCAAAGATGTGATAACAGCACACTTGGAAAGCAGTGAAATCGTCGGACAAAGTCAGCATGGATTTGTGAAAGGAAAATCATGTCTGACGAATCTCATAGAATTTTTTGAGGATGTAACTAGTAGAGTGGATAGGGGAGAACCAGTGGATGTGGTATATTTGGATTTTCAAAAGGCTTTTGACAAGGTCTCACACAGGAGATTAGTGTGCAAACTTAAAGCACACGGTATTGGGGGTAAGGTATTGATGTGGATAGAGAATTGGTTGGCAGACAGGAAGCAAAGAGTGGGAATAAACGGGACCTTTTCAGAATGGCAGACGGTGACTAGTGGTGTACCGCAAGGCTCAGTGCTGGGACCCCAGTTGTTTACAATATATATTAATGACTTGGATGAGGGAATTAAATGCAGCATCTCTAAGTTTGCGGATGACACGAAGCTGGGCGGCAGTGTTAGCTGTGAGGAGGATGCTAAGAGGATGCAGGGTGACTTGGACAGGTTAGGTGAGTGGGCAAATTCATGGCAGATGCAATTTAATGTGGATAAATGTGAAGTTATCCACTTTGGTGGCAAAAACAGGAAAACAGATTATTATCTGAATGGTGGCAGATTAGGAAAAGGGGAGGTGCAACGAGACCTGGGTGTCATTATACGCCAGTCATTGAAAGTGGGCATGCAGGTACAGCAGGCAGTGAAAAAGGCGAATGGTATGCTGGCATTTATAGCGAGAGGATTCGAGTACAGGAGCAGGGAGGTACTACTGCAGTTGTACAAGGCCTTGATGAGACCACACCTGGAGTATTGTGTGCAGTTTTGGTCCCCTAATCTGAGGAAAGACATCCTTGCCATAGAGGGAGTACAAAGAAGGTTCACCAGATTGATTCCTGGGATGGCAGGACTTTCATATGATGAAAGACTGGATCGACTAGGCTTATACTCATTGGAATTTAGAAGATTCAGGGGGGATCTGATTGAAACGTATAAAATCTTAAAGGAATTGGACAGGCTAGATGCAGGAAGATTGTTCCCGATGTTGGGGAAGTCCAGAACGAGGGGTCACAGTTTGAGGATAAAGGGGAAGCCTTTTAGGACCGAGATGAGGATAAACTTCTTCACACAGAGAGTGGTGAATCTGTGGAATTCTCTGCCACAGGAAACAGTTGAGGCCAGTTCATTAGCTATATTTAAGAGGGAGTTAGATACGGCCCTTGTGGCTAAAGGGATCAGGGGGTATGGAGGGAAGGCTGGTACAGGGTTCTGAGTTGGATGATCAGCCATGATCATACTGAATGGCGGTGCAGGCTCGAAGGGTCGAATGGCCTACTCCTGCACCTATTTTCTATGTTTCTATGTTAATATATCTAGACTTGCAATATTTGATAGGTTTCAATGAGATCTTCTCTCATTCTTTTAAACTCCAGTCAGTGCAGTTGCACAGTCATTAAGTGCTGTTCGTACATTAACCCTTTCATTCCCAGGGATCACGCTCATATGCCTCCTCTGTACCCTCTCCTATGCCAGCACGTCTTTCTTTAGATACGGGGCCCAAAGCTGCTCACGATACTCCAAATGTGGCCTGACTAATGCTTTAGAAAGCCTTGGCATTGCACCAGAAGATGTGCTTTCCCACCGGACTTGGTACAGATCCCCTACAATGGCCTGCACTCACCATGCCACCTTGAGCTCTTCACCAGCACAATGAATGACTGCCCATCCCCGGCCTCGCAGGCAGCCCCTCCATATCGTGCAGTACTTCCTTGCTGGGGAACTACCCGTCACAGAGGCTAGATTCCACAGTGGGATACCAGAGCTTGTGCCAGGATCCCAGGATAGCAATTTGTCAGTAACACATCACTCTACACAGTATATTACACCATAATAAACCCTTTATTAACACTCTTGCTCCTGGGAGCTTATCCCGAGTTCTTCAACAAGGTACTGTTCTAAATAACACCACAATGAAGCTGAATAGGAATCTAAAATCAGAGCAGGTGCCAAAGTAGAATAGAAAGTGGGGAATTTACTATAAATGGCTGGCAAATTAATTAATGGGTTTACTAACTTGGTCTTTGGTTTGGATCTTTTCAGTCGTCTTCCTGATTAACCAGACCTGCTCTGCAGTGAAGAAAAATACCTCATTAACCTTTTCTGCTCAATGTTCTGTTTTTCACCAGTGCCTACATTTCTGTGAGACTGTAATGAAGATATAAATTGTTCCTGATGTCATGGTCATTAACGTGGCTGGAGCTGCAGTCTGCTACTACCTGGACCACAATTGCCGTGCATCACTATGTTTTGGAACAGTGATTCAGTTGTTGAGATATGGCATAAAATGAGGTAGCCAGACAGCATGGCACCAGGCTCAAACACCTCACCCACCAAAGGAAGGCGAGGAGCACTAACTTCAAAGCCACATTATATGACTGAGGTCATGTCTCCAGCAGAGCCCCAGGGAAATAGATTGTAAAATCTAGCCAGGAAACATTCTTTTTAAAGGGGAGCATAGAAGTGGTTAAAGGCTAGGTTATTGTAAGATGACTGGAACAGATGGCACGCCTTTGGTCAGAGAGTGCACAGTCACACTGTTTATCACTTGCCAACAGCCTTTGATGGTTGCTGGCTAGTGGGGAAGACTGCTGAGGACAGTATGAGGGCACATGCTGTCGAATCACTGCCAAAATAATCACCACAGGCCTCAGATATAGAACATAGAACAGTACAGCATAGTACAGGCTCTTTGGCCTACAAACCTTTTAACCTAATCCATGATCAGTCCAACTCTTCCTCCTACACAGCCTCTATCGCTCCATTTTCCTTCTATCCACTTGCCTACCTAAGAGCCTGTTAAGTGTCCCTAATGTACCTGCCTTTATCGCCATTCCCAGGAGTGCACACCTGGGACTTACCATTCTCTCTGTGAAAAACTTTACCTCTGACATCTCCCTTAAACTTTCCTCCACCCACCTTGAAAGGATATCTTCTGGTAGTAGCCATTGCTACCCTTTTAAAAAGGTGCTAGCTCTTTAATGAGTAATAATCTTTAGAGAAGGCAGTCAAGAATAAATACTTAAACTGGTGCCTGAGGTACAGAAGCTTTGACCCACATTCCGTACTTTAAGAGCATCCTCGCCTCAGCTCATCGTGCTTCTGAATAGGCCATGAACCCATGAACTTTACCTAGTGACTTGTCTTTTGCACTATTTATTTATTTTGTAACTTTGAGCAATTTTATGTCTTGAACTGTTACTACTGACACAAAACAGAAAATTCATGACATATTCCAATGATAATAAACCTGATTCTGCCACTGGGAGTCAGTGACAAGATTTTCGTATGCGCAGTTTCTAAATCATGTGGGTAATCTGGACTGGCGCGGCAAAACTCCAATAGTCTGCAGCCTCTTTGTGAATTTTGATGGTTTGGCCTTCAACTCAGCAGGGTCTCTTTCCCATAATCCCTTGAAACACACCAGATCGTATTCCCATAATCCCTTTAAAGACACCAGAGTCCATTCCCATAATCTCTTTAAACACACCAGATTCTACACCCATAATCCCTTTGAACAAAGCAGACTCCATTCCGATAATCCCTTTAAGCACACCAGACTCCATTCCCATATTCCCTTTAATCACACAAGATTCCACTCCCATAATCCCTTTAAAAACACCAGATTCCATTCCCATAATCCCTTTAAACACACTAGGGCCCAGCTCCCACATTCCTCTTAAACTCACTGGGGCCCACATTCATGTTCCCTTTAAGTTCACCGGAAAATGTAATACTACTGAGTAACATAAAAAAGTAAGCTAACAGTGTGTATTGATGTATTAATAGGAATAATGTCTGGTCCAGAAAGTCTGCCAGTTCAGCACCATCGAAGTCCCAATGGTATCGGATTATTAGAGTTTTACTGAATTGAGATTAACTTTCTCCTTCCTCTTGGACAACAGGCTGATGTTAGAAGTTGTTTGCTGAAAATGGAATTTGCAGAATTTTGAATTCCATTCATATGAATTCTATGAGAATGAGCACCGGGTGATTTTCTTTCAGTGAGGAATGATGCACAGCACCAGCTCTTCTGCAAGTGTGAAGCTGAAAATATTGGAAGGATGGAATCTGTGATGCGTAAGGACGAAAGGTTCTGGAGTACATTATTACAGGTGTCCAGAACCATGAGAGACAAGTTGGCCGAGGCTTCTCTCCAAGGATGCCGTATCTTTATAGTGATTTTAGGGCCGACTTTGGCAACAGTGACTTCATCGGCTTAGAATTAAACCATCTAGCCCTTCCCCTCTTTACTGCTCTATATCCTTAAGATGCTCTTTAAAATCTACTTTTGTTCGCCCACACTAACATTTCCTTCTCTGACTCTCTGCCAGTTTTGCTGTCTGATTACACTCCTGTAAAAGCTCTCAGGTCACCAAAGACACTGTGTAAATTAAAGCTTCTATTGTACCAGTCCAAGGTTAAAACTTTCACTGCGAGAGAGCGTGGCAAAAAGATATATGAAGCTAACTGGCCTAGAGTGAGTCAGGTCTGGGTAGATAATTGAACCCATGCCTTTCAATAGTTCACCGATACAGTAATGAAGCTTCTTGCTCTTCATTCACCCTTGAATTTACGATAGACGTAAATAAGGGGTTTGATAGTTATCTTCCCTGTCTGGTAATCTAGAAACCTGGACTAACACTGCAAAGACATGACTTCAAATCCCACCGTGGCATTTTAAATCAGCAAATTACCAGTTGCTTTAAAAAAGCTTAGAACGACTGGATTGTTGTAAATATCTGGTTCAATAATGTCATCTGGGGGAGGGAAATTGCCATCCTTTACCATTCCAGTCTCCCCAGTCTGTTACTTCAGACACACCATTGTGGCAAACTTCTACATGGCCTTGCAAACCACTCATCTCATAGATAGTTAAGAATGGGTGGTTAAATGCTGACCAATCCTGGAAAATAACACCTGCACATTCAATAGAAAGCACTGTTGAATTTCTTCCCGACAGGAGCATTCAAATGACAGCGCCTCACTTAGATGTTACCCTACAATTGACATGGTTAGTGTTTAAGAACGGAAGTGGTAAGAAGGCAATTTCGCTGGTGAGGGAAATTTGCTTAGCACTTTCTCCTTCTTCCTCAAGAATAAAGAGTGACAATCCTGTCCGGCAGCTTTTCGGAACGTTAAAACCTTCAAAGTCAAAGGATGCAACTGGAAACTGCACCTCAACTTCAACATCGTTATCAGATTCACAAGAAGTACTACAGATGCTGGAAATCCCTTCTCCTCTCCTGCCTGTCACCTCTCTCTGGTGCACCTCCTCCTTCTCTTTCTCCCATTGTCCATTCTCCTCTCCTATCAGAACCCTTTACTTTTTCCATCTATCGCCTCCCATCTTTTCATCTCATCCCAATCCTTCCCCATCCACCTACCATCTCCCTCACCGGGCTTCTCCTATCTCCTTCTAGTTTTCCTTCTTCTCCCCTCCCTTCTTATTCTGGCTTCTTCCCCCTTCCTTGCCAGTCTAATGAAGGGTCTCGACCTGAAATGTTGACTGTTTATTCGTTTCCATAGATGCCGACTGACCTGACGAGTTCTTTCAGCATTTTGTGTGTCTGTGTGTGTGTTAGTATTGTTATCAGATTTCCCGTCAGGACATTTTTTGTGGCTCTGAAATGTAAATGTCTGGTGTGTGGGTTTCGCTATTTTTAAAGGTTTGTACATTACTGTGTGTTTGTGGACCTTTTCTGAGTTTAATTGGTCTTAGCACCTGCATGCAAGACTCTGTTCATATTCCCCAGGTGCCTTCCCTGTTCTGGTGAGGTGTAATGGTTAACATCTTTCCATCTTTGGATGTCTACAATGACGCACGTCCAGCTGCAGAAGAAGAAAGTAGCTTTAGGTGGTCTTTGGCATTAGCACTGAAGTGTTGATTTCTTTCTTCACAAATATTCGCACTGCCATTTCCATTACAGGTCACTGCATTAATCCAACTCATTGACACAGTCAACAGCCTGACTCGTAAAGTTAAGATGAACCCACTCCACTGATGTAAAGTCATAATTCAGGCAGACTTTTCTGAGAGGATGCCATAATGGGGCAGTGGCTAAATTTTGGATCAAATGTCAACATATGTTATGGATATAAAAGATTCCTTACACAGATGAAAAATTGTCCAGCAACATGACATTCTTTTCATCCCAAAGCATTTGTACTTTGCCCAGCAAAATTTAATCCAGCAAAACATAATCGTGGGGATGTGGAAAGAATATAAGAGGTTCAGGTAGAATTGTGTATAAATGGCTACTTGGTGGTCAGCACATATCTGCTGGGTTGGAAGGCCCAATGATTTCGCCATGATCCCATATATGGAGCTAAAGGATCTTTTTGTTGTTTGTGGTAGAATACCGTCAATTGGCCTTCCCTTTTCCTCCTTTCACCTGAATTGAATGCAAAACTAAATATGTATCCACATGCAAGAAGTACAGCATGAAGATTTATATACGGATGCCCAAGAAATTCCTCTATGCCATCCGACTCCTAAATGGACATTGAAGCTTTGGACACTACCTCATTTTTTAAAAATATACAGTATTTCTGTTTTTGCACATTTTAAAATCTATTCAATTGATATACTTGTTTATTTATTATTATGTTTAATTTTATTTATTTATTAGTTTTTTCTTCTCTCTGCTAGATTATGTATTGCATTGAACTGCTGCTGCTAAGTTAACAAATTTCATGTCACATGCCGGACTTGATTCTGATTCTAATTTTAGTATTTTTGTATAACTGTAGATAGACATTACAGGAAATGTATATTTTTTGCATACATGTGTTCACATCTGACATCACTCTTAATGTTCCTTTTTGCATTTTCCATGTCCTGTTATAAATCTTCCAAATTTTCTAAATTATCCTGAAGATATTTTCTTCTTCAGAATGAGTGCCATCAACTACATTTGTGTAACTTACACTGTTTTTTTTACCACCAGAAATGTGAATTGCTAGCTACATGAAAAGCCCTTTACTATGCTACACAGCTGGAAAAAGTCAGCACATAGAGTGAAAAGGCAGACTATGCCCAAAACAGACTCTTGTGAATGAATCAATTAACTGCGGCATATAATAGCTGCAAATGTTGTTATGTATTCAATAGGATTTGATCTCTTTATATTCCATCAGATTTCTGATAACAAGCAACACACATCAAAGTTGCTGGTGAACGCAGCAGGCCAGGCAGCATCTGTAGAAAGAGGTGCAGTCGACGTTTCAGACCGAGACCCTTCGTCAGGACCTCTTCCTACAGATGCTGCCTGGCCTGCTGCGTTCACCAGCAACTTTGATGTGTGTTGCTTGAATTTCCAGCATCTGCAGAATTCCTGTTGTTTGGATTTCTGATAATATTGAATAGATGATCAATTTTAACTATCAACAAGAACCTACTAGACTTCTAGATCTCCCTATTCAATAATGTCCCTTAGTGCTCTGCTATTTAGAGTATATGTTCTACCCCATGTGACTTCCTAAACTTATTCATCTCACACTTGTCAGGATTGAATTCCATTTGCCAATGCTTTGTCCAGCTTTCCAACAGATCTCTATTGTGCCCACATTCCCACCAACATGTCCCCAGGTTCTTTCACTCACCTACACTCTCAGGGCAAATTGAAGTGACCAATTAACCTGCCAGACTGTAAATGATTAGGAAAGGAGATTGGAGTGCCCAGAGGACATCTGTGCAGTCACAGGGCGAACAACCAAATTCCATGCAAAGAGCACAGGAATTGTCAATAGGGAATAAGCAAAAAAAAAAGGTATGATGGTAAGATGGCAGTGCGTTTGAACTCAGCAGCTTCTATAGGGTCAACAAAGGGTGCTACTGTTCTTTTTAAATGTATTTTTTATGATCGCAAGATCCTGCTGGACATTAAGAACTTAAAGCAGTGCAGGTCTCCCCCATCATTGGTGGAGAACCTGAAGGAACTGGACTTGGTGCAGATCGTGCTGCTGCTTGCATCAGAGAGGAGTCGGAGGTGTCGGTGAATGAAGGAGGCATTTAGAGTGACCATCTTAGTTTCTCTTCTTGTGATCGCAAGACCCTTTCAGACACCATTGATGTGGAATGCCGCAAGCCTGATTGACTGATTTACTGGCAGACAGCAGGGGCAGACGGTGGGGGAGCTGTGTGGTCTCGGTCATAGGAAGGACTGGTCCTCAAGCTGCAGTGTTGCCTGTTTATAGCCACTAGGAGAGCGGTGTCGAAGCCAGTGCGCTCCGCCAGGAATGGTCCAGGCTGGAGTTGGTGCTGCCCCCTCCCCATCATGTTCACTCAGCGGAAGACAAGCTGTACTGTGGTTGACTGCAGATTTCTGCCGCATTCATGGACTCGTTCTGGACACTTTTTGTGCGGCTGTACTTTACTGGTATCTTACATGTGCTTGCAATCTTGTATGTGCTTTGTGCTGTGTATGACTGTTGGTACTGTGTTTTGTACCTTGGCCCCAGAGTAACGATGTCTCATTTGGCTGTGTTCATGGGTATTCATGTATGGTTGGATGACAATTAAACTTGAAGTGAATTGAAAGTAACAAATTTAGCTTTTTCATGCAAACTCATTTTGTTTTTTGGTTGTAAACTTATAGTGCATAAACATTTTCCGTTAATGAAGGTCATCTAGATTCTCGTGGACACATAGTCACCTCCTGCTTTCCATGGGAAGTCAGCCATAGCCACAGACCTGAGAATACCTTCACTTCTGTCTCGTGTCATCACAGGTTAACAGCAAGCCTTCCAAAATTCCCCACTGGTGGCAGGCCTCATCCATTTGTGTGGATGACAGGCAGATCCGAGATGTTTGTTCCGGAACCCTGGAAGGATGCAGAAGCAAAAAAAAGGACGAGATTCAATGATTTTGATAACCAAGGGCATTGTGGGCTCTCCCTGGTGCACCAAGATGCTGCATGAAGGTGTCAGCTGCATGTGATGTGTCAGTGAGGGGTTCTGGAAGCATTGCTTCTCCAGCACTCTAAGGAGATGAACATTTATTTGGATGCTCTACAACAGATGACGCTTCGTGCAAGCTCAATCCATCTGCTGCTCCCTGCTCTTTCTGCTAACTACTATCAAATCTCCACAGTACAACAACTCCCGGCGCAAGTCCGTTCTAGAGAAACCTTGACACCACCCATCTTGGTCTTGATTCTCAAAAGGTGCCAAGTGCACAAATTAATCTCCCAGCACAAATGTTCTCAACGAACATTGTTTTACTGGATGGTAGGAATGCAACCATGGCTGGGAGTAGCCTGTTGATGTCTATATAGTTGTCACTGTGAGTCCTGAGAATTCCTGTTTAACCCTTCATCTTCATTCAAGTACATGCCTCAGAATAGTTCTGCATATCAGGTAGAACATCCCATTTAAAGCTACATGCCTATGTTGTCACTGCAGAGTTATACTTACACAAGTCAAAGGATGCTTGAGCTGAATTTAGTGTTGTAGCAAGTTACCCTTCTTTCAAATGAAAAGAAAATAAAAAATTGCAGACACCAAAAATCTGAAATAAGAATAGAAATTATTGGAAACACTCAACAGGCCAGGCAGCATCTAAGGAAATAGAATTAGTAAATGTTTCAGGTACAGGAGCCTATGACAGAACTGGTTACCTTTTGTCCCAAATTTTATGACTCAGTAAACAGAAAACTCCATGTTTTTCACAATAACAATATCCCCACTCTTCTATCGTGGTGGAATCATGTAGTAAAATTCTTTTTGAACCACAAGGCAGCTGATTTTTTTTCAGCAAAGTTTTGAACTGTGGGCTCAAGTTAGCTCATTTTGCTTGGGTTTCTGGTGTCTGCTCACATTGTAGCTTGCATCAATCCTCCACTGGTGATTTAAACAAATGGTTCCAGCAGAGCTTATCCTATGGAGACCATGCCTGAGAGGTACCTCACCTCAGGGTGACCCCACCCCAACTCACTAGCTTCCCCGATGGAAATTTGTGAACCTAGCCTCCCATGGATTATGACCGACATTAACGTGTCACAGGCAAGTCCTTGAAAACGGACCTATTGCAGTGAAATTCACTTGAAGCTGCATCACAGCTTGGTATGGAAACTTCTATCCAGTGGACAGGAAGGGTCTACAATGGGTAGTCCAAACGGCCGAACGCATCACTGGCACCAGTCTACCCACCATCAAGGATATAGATACAGAAAAGGGGCAGTAGCGACATGAAGGAGCTCTCACCAGCTGCCCGTGGACTGTTTGTCCCACTCCCATCAGGGAAGAGGCTATATAGCATCCATACCAGGACCACCAGCTTCAAAAACAATTACTTTCCCCAAGTTGTAAGTCTGATCAAAACTTTCACCCCCTTCACCCACTAACTCCACCATTACTTTATTATTTCCCATCAGTCACCTTATCTACAGTTTAGCATCATTTTATGGACATACAATCAAGCTATGTATCTTATTTATTGTGTTTTTAAAATTGTTAATACTGTGTTCTTCATCTTTTGTGGGCTTTTTTTGTGTGGCATCAGATCTGGAGTAACAATTATTTCATTCTCCTTACAATTATGTTCAGGGAATGACATTAAGCAATCTTGAATCTTGAATTTTGAAATCAACAAAGCACCCTGCAAATGTTGTAAATGAGTCTGCCATCTGCCTCCCCTTTCTGTATTTGTAAATCACTTTCTTACCCGGGTCCTTTCCATTAGTGGCACTGCTCCTCGGTGTGGTGTTATTACTGAGATTAGAATGAGGTCATGTAGGAGGTGATGTAATGTTATTGCCTCGACTTTACCCCCTCTGAAAGCCTCTGCTCTTTGATTGGCACCTTGATAATAGGTGGTGTAAATGTGATCTGTATGTGAGAACTCAGTCTACAGCAGCTACTTACAAAACAAGTGGCTTTGAGAACTTCTGTGTTTTTCCCTGTCGTTTTACATTTACAAACTAAAAATATGTGTTGGTTTTCTGCAAAACTAAGAGCCAGGAATATGTATAAAAGGATAGTTATAATATCCTCAATTGAAACTGAGACTGGGGTCATGTGGGCACACAGAGTGCACAGGAGCTTTTAAAGTTTGGGCTTGGGACTGTTGATGGCAAATACAGCCATCCTTGCTCAACTGCAAGTTGGCAGGAAGCTGCCTTTCCTGACAGTGCTATCTGTGTGGTGAATGTTCTTTAAAGATGTGGGCTTCCTCCTGTGGTGGTGACACTGTGGTATCAGTGAGTAAACAGACAAAGGAAATTGGACAGGGTTGGACCGTGCCCAGTGGAGGCTGATTGGTGAACAACATGGGTGGCGTTGACGGTGCTGGTGGAAGTCTGAGTGAGGGACTACCCAGCAGACGTTCAAGGCTCCATTCTCTCTGATGAGATCCAAGAAAGGCTGGTCCAGTAGCTGTGGAGGCAGGGCTCAACCCTCCCGAAAAGGCTTGAGGTCTCAGGTGAATTTAATATTGTGCTGATGCTGTCAGAAAGTGACCAGCTGAGGTCAAAATTTGTGCCTGGTGGTGTGACATGCATAATACTTCTAGGGAGAAGGGGGTAAATGTTCAAAACTAGCTGACCTGAGCGCAAAGGAAGGGAATAGTTTGTTTTTATTTTGTGAGCATAACCCTAGCCTGACGTCACCTTGCCCTTAAATCCAGCTCATTCCATGACCAAGGTCTTGGGCTGAACCAATCTTTCTCTATCGTTGTGCGCCTTCATCACATTCAGTCTGGCCCACCTCCCCAGTATTGCCTCAACTACTTCACTTCCCACTCCAGGCCAATGCTCTCCTGATTATTATCACCTCATGCTTCTGTGGGCTTTGATTAAATTGTGCGTTAGGACCTGCTCTTTTTTTTAAATCATCACTCTCAGACTCTTCCCCATTAATAGTTTTAAATTTAAACTTTATCTTTGTCCGTCCCAACCTGACATTGTAACCCTCACATTGTAACCTATGGCACTCCCTTGAATGCTCTGTCCTCCTGACTCCAATCTCTTGTTCGTTCCCCCTACTTTTAATTTTCCCCTTCATTAGTTGAGATGAGCTGAGAACTGAATAAAGCAAGGGGTGGACAAGGAGAAGAGTGGTGAGAGATAAGCAGCCGTAGATATGAGGCGCTGTGTAACAAAAATAAAGGTGTTTCAGAAAACTCTGTTGGAGTAAAAAAAATCCTCATTTCAGTTGTTGGCACCATACCCTCCGTGGCTTTGAGGAAATGATGCACAGGTGGTGCTGAAGTTTAATTGACTCTGGGTTCAATGAGGGAATGAGAGTTTCATGAATCAGATTACATGTGTACCCCTCATGAATAGAGAATAGGAATATTATAAATGGATTCTAATGACATTTAAATGAGGCCAGCTGCTGCAAGCTATGCAAACGCCCATAGGGTGGTGGGGGGGGGCGGGGTAGGGGAGGGGAGACTAGAGTTTTAGTAGTCAGCGGCAGGACAGATGACAGATTTTTATTTTATATTCTATGTTACATGCTTTCCCCATCTTGTCCTGAAGCCAAAATTCTTTACAGACAGACAGACAGACACAGACACACACACACACACACACACACACACATATGTCTATTCTATATATGTATGCATATATGTGTTTGTATATAGGTACATATAGAAAGAACATAGACCAGTACTGCACGATAAAGGCCCTCAGTCCGTGATGTTGTGCTGGCCTTTTAACCTACTCTAAGATCAATCAGAATCAGGTTTAATATCACCGGCATGTGTTGTGAAATTGTTGTCTTTGTGGCAGCAGTACAATGCAGTACAGAATAGTAGAGGAAGAGACGGTGTATTACAGTATGAATATATATAGAAATTAAATAGTTAAATTAAGTAATCAGTGCAAAAAGAGGAAAAATGAAACAAGTAGTGAGGTAGTGTTCATGGGTTCAATGTCCACTCAGAAATTGGCTGGCAGAGAGGAAGAAACTGTTTCTGAATTGCGGAGTGTGTGCTTTCAGGCTCCTGTACCTTCTTCCTGATGGTAGCAATGAGAACAGGGCACGTCCAGGGTGATAGGGGTCTAGTGCTTCCCTCCTGCAAAGTCCTCCCTTTCCTTTCATCCACGTGCCTATCGAAGAGTCTCTTAAATTTCCCTAATGTATCTATCTCTTCCACCATCCCTGGCACTGCATTCCACCGTGTGTGAAGGAGAGAGGATGTTCAGGGCTCCTTCCTCTCTCTCTCTCGTTCTCTCTTCCTCTCAGCAGTTCAGCTGTTAGGTCCTCACCTGTGGTTCTTTTGTTGATCACACAAAATTATTTTCCAGCAGAGATCACGTCCTGATCTGCAGCTCTCATTAGGTCACCTTGAGGCAAATCTTCCACTGGCCTGAAGTCGCTGGCCATTTGATCCAGCGTGGGTCCTGGTACAATCTTACACATGAAGCCCAAACATCAGTGTGTCTCAGGGTGCACGGACCACTGCACTCACAGAAAGTCATTCACAGCCAGAGTGCCAGCACCAGTCTGATGGTCCAAATGTCCTCCTGTGTTCTTTTGAGAATCAATATGAGATACAAGAGTCTCTGCCATCAATGTAACTGCAACTGAAGTCGATGAATACCAGTGAGATATCATTAAGGTTAACATGCAATTTGTTAAAAAGTAATAATGTTGTTTTTTATAACATTTAAAATGTTATAAGAAATGCATTCATACAATAATTTAATTATAGGCACCTTAAATAAGGTGAATAAAACAGCATAACTTTGCGGCGGATTATTCTGTGTCATGTGAGCGCACCATGTTGTTCCTGCACTAGATGTGACTTGGCTCTGCTCACGGCCTGTGAGATGGGAGGCCTGAGGAAGACAAAGCTGCTCTGTCAGATTCCCTTCCCCCCCACCCCCACCCCCACCCCCACCAGAGGGAACAGCGCAGCCAGCTCAGCCCGACACCAGCGCAGGAATCCAGGAATTCTGTAGGGATCCCGAATCAATCCTGGTCTCTGCATCGAGTCGAGGTGGAGGATCTATTGGCCCAGTATTTACCTCAGCCAGGAAGGATCATTAAAATCTTGTCCGTAGAATGGAAAATGAGAGGAAGCCGATACAATGTGTTCATTTAGTGTAAAGGATCATTCACTCACTTGCTCTTGGAGATCATGAAAGGTACTGTGTCTCTTTCATAAAACACATCAGTGATTGTGTCAGCATACTTTGTAATTGAATTGTCCCTCTCAGGCCCTGATAGCTATAAAATTGACTGTACTCTGCCCCATTCCCTCCTACTGTCTGGTCAATGACCCTGAAACTGTTCCCCAACACTGCTCTCCTGGGCACCTTTTCCTGAGGAAATGACTTTCATGCGTGTCATTCAGAAGTTGAACTCCCACTGGAATTCCCTTAAAATTAATAAATTGCTGGGTGTGCATTGAATCAGGGTGTTCCAGTTGAACTTTACAAGTGGGACACGAACACATCAAGTATGGGTTGTAAGATATATTTAAAGGAGGATTTAAAAGCTTTCTAGAATCTATTTGAATGAAAAGTTTCAGAGGAGTGAATTGTTTCTGAAGGGCTCAGAGAAGGCGAGAGTGACCGCTTTGAACGTTGAGGAGCCTTAGTGAAAATTGGAGCAAAGGGCAACGGTCTGCTGACTGGAGTCAAACCTCATACATAGGGTGATGGTTGTAGTTTCTGATAGACAATCACTCAGGCAAAGGACACTGCTGCAGGAGTTTCTCAGGGCAGTATCCTTTGCTAATTATCTTAATTGCTTCTTCATTGTCCTTCCTTTCACCGTAAAGTCAAGAGTCGGCATGTTTGCTCATGATCGGTCAGCTCTGTTCGTGGATCCACAGGCAATTAAGCCTGACCAGCATTCAGCAAGCTGCAGCCAACTTTCAAAATTTGGGGCTGATATTACAAGCAATGTTTGCTCATCATCCTTCAAGAGGATCACAACCTTGTCATGGTTCTGAGGCTTGCATGTCTCAATGACCTGGAGAGCTATGCTGGCTGGAGTCAGGCTTTGACGCTTTGGCCCTTGATAGGGTCACCCATGCCAAACAGGTCAAAGGGTAGAGGACAGACTAAGAATGCTCCACTGATCTTCCAGATCAAACAAAACAGTTACGGAAACAGCAATGAGTGTGACGGTATTTCTGAATCTTCACTCCGGACTTGCATTACTGACAGTAAACCGAGAGGAAACTACTGACACAATGAAGGAAGCTGTGAACGCCATTAGAGATGGAGGGCTTCATTGCTGTCCTAAATGCCAGCTACGTTACGGGCAAAAGAAGAAGAAACATTTGCTCATCATAAACGTCAAGCAATGATCATCTCAAACAAGGGTCTAATGGTCTCCTCATTACATTCATTACCATCGTTGAGTTCCCCACCATAAAATTTCTCAGGAATCACCAATTACCAGAAGCTTAAATTGACCAGATACATCAGTACTATGGCTCTCTGAGTAGGTTGACATCTAGATATGCTTTGGTGAATAAGTCATCTCCTCATCTATTGATTCCTCGAAGTCTTTCCACCACGTACAAGGTTCATCAGGAGTGAGATGGAATACTCTCTCTTTGCTTGAATAAGTACAGTCACATCAATGCACAGTGAGTTAGACATTGACAAGGACATGGTAGTTTGCTTGATTAACATTTTTGAATCTCCTATACATTCATTCCCATTCCTATTGCAATTACAGGGAAGGAGCGCCACTTTCTTAGAAGGTTAAGGAGGTTTGGCATGTCGTTGAAGACTCTTACATATTTCTAAAGATGTCATGTTGAAAATATCCTGACCGGCTGCATCATGATTTGGGGCAAATGGTCAAAAGCGCAGGAGCGTAAGAAGCTGAAGAGAGTAGCGGACTTGGCGCAATACACCACGGGCACATTCTCCCTCATCATTGGCAGTATCTACAGGAGGTGCTGCCTCAGAAAGGCAATGTATATCATTAAACAACCCCACCATCTGGGCCATGCCATCATCTTCTGCTACTATCAGCAGAAGGTACTGAAGCCTGAAGTCTCACACTACCAGCTCAATAAAAACTACTTTCCTTCAAACATTCAGTTCTTGAACCAACCTGCACAATTCTAATCACTACCTCAGTATAATAATGCCATCACCACTTTGAACACTTCGCACGGCAATGGACTTTGTTTTATTTGTTCGAGTTGTGTTCTTTCAAGTATAATTTTGTTAATTTTTTTTGTTTCATTTCTATTTTTCTTGTGGATGATGCTATGTGCCTGTGATGCTGCTGCGAGGAAGTTTTTCATTGTACCTGTGTCCATAAGCTCAGCATTGACTTTGATATTGGTGAACCATTGCTACATTCTACTGTATACCGTCCACAAAGCACACTGCACTTCCTTTTTAGTAGCATCTACCACATCTACACCCTGTGTAAAGCACATCTACATGCAGCATTGTCGTAGGAAGTCAACATCCATCATCAGGGACCCCTCCCCCCCCAACAAGGCTATGCTCTCTTCTCATCGCTGCCATCAGGAAGAAGGTACAGGAGCCTCAGGACTCACAACACCAAGTCCAACGACATATTACCCCTCAACCATCAGGCTCTTGAATGAAGGGGGATAACTTCACTCAACTTTACTTGCCCCACCACTGAAATGTTCTCACAACCTATGGGTTCACTTTCAAGGACTCGTTACCTCATGGCGTTGATATTGATTGCTTATTTATTTATTTATTTATTATTATTTCTTTCTTAGGTATTTGCATAGTTTCTTGTCTTTTGCACATTGGTTGAATGCCCAGCTGATGCAGTCTTTCATTGATTCTGTTATGGTTATTATTCTATTACAGATTTATCGAGTATGCCCACAAGAAAATAAATCTCAGTGTTGTATATGGCAACATATAGTTGAATTTAGAACCTGTGACCTTCACCTCTAGGAAGGACAAAGGCAGCAGTCCCAAGGAGATGTTCCTCATGCACAGATTGCCCTTCCCATCACACCCTGGCGTGACTGGAGCAATATCACTGTTCTTTCATTGCCACTGGATCTAATCCTGATCTTCATCATTCAGCAACAGAACAGGAGTCTCCTCAGCGTACAAACTGAAGAGGTTCAAGGTGGAAGCTCACCATTAACTCCTCAAAGGCAGTCAGGGATGGCCACTTTAGTCTGACTGTGTCCATAATGCCCACACCCCACAACTGATTGTAAAATTTGTGCTCCCAATGGATTCCAAAGAGGAAATAGGAAGCCAGGAGACGAGGCTTTGTACGGTCTGGCTTGAAGTGTGTGACAACTTCGAAAGGCTTACAAAAAGTTAATTTTAAAAGTTGGTGTGAAATTTAAAGAAGGTATCCAATAGAACAATTAATAATCCCCTCACCTCTCCGATGGCTGTACTGTGGTGCAGTTGTATAGCAAAACTATGGAGCAACTAATAGGGTCTCAGCGCTCCAGGAACTCAGGTTAGGAGCTGACCCCTGGTTCAGTCTGTATGCCTTAAGGCTTCCCTTGGGTGCTTTATTTTCCTCCCACATCCTAAACACGTGCAGTCTGTAAGGTTATTTGAGCACTTAAGTGTAGATACGGGGTAGAATGTGTGAGAAGTTATGAGAATGTGGGAATAAATAAGCTAGGATTGGATTACTGGTTAAATGGTGGTTCATGTGTGTGTGTGTGAACTAGGAAGGTCTTATTCCATGTTTTATGACTCCATGACCAGCAAGACTGAGGGAAGTCTGATCAGTATTGATCACAGTGAATAGAAGAGCAGGTATGATGGACCAAATGAATAACATAAAATCTTGGAAGCTCTCAGCAGGTCAAGAAGGATCTGTGTGTGTGTGTGTGTGTGTGTGTGTGAGTGAGAGAGAGAGAGAGAGAGAGAGAGAGAGAGAGAGAGAGAGAGAGAGAGAGAGAGAGAGAGAGAGAGACCAACATATTGGCTTTTGTTTTAGATTTCCAGCACCTGTAGGTTCTTGGATTTCCACACTTTAGAGGGTTGAATGAATTACACCCAATGCTATTACTTATGATCTGAGGATCCCAGATTAGATCAGGGGGAAATAGAGTGTTGGCGAGGAAATATTTACAGCTCCCTTTCCTTGGTTTTGGGGACTGCAAGCTAGCCAGATTTCCTCATTCTGATTCTATTCAATTGAATCAACATAGGTAAGTGTGAAGTGATGTAGTTTGGACATTCAATCCAGTGTAGGATCTATAGAGTGAACAGCAGGGCACCGATGAACGTTGTGGAACAGAGACTTCCAGGAGTACAAGTTTACTGAAAACAGCTGCAAAAGTAGACGGGATGGTGAGAAAGGTACTTAGCATACTGGTCTTAATCAGTCAGGGCACTAAGTTTAAGAGGAAGGACGTTATATTCAAATTTCAAACTAAATTCAAAGTAAAATCATTTTCAAAATATGCATACATTACCATACTACTTGAGATTCAGTTTTTGCAGGTATTCACAGTAGAACAGAAAAACCATAAACTACACGATAATAGACAATAGACAATAGGTACAGGAGTAGGCCATTCGGCCCTTCGAGCCAGCACCGCCATTCACTGTGATCATGGCTGATCATCCACAATCAGTATCCAGTTCCTGCCTTATCCCCGTAACCTTTGATTCCGCTATCTTTAAGAGCCCTATCCATCTCTTTCTTGAAAGCAAACACACAAACAATGAATGACAAACAACCAATGTGCAAAAAGAAGACAAGCTGTCCAAATAAAACAAACAAACAAATAAACAATGACAACACTTTCCAGTGAGTCGGTAGGCTGTGGAATCAGTTCCGAGTGGAGGTGAGTGAAGTTATCCACACTGGTTCGGGTTATGATTGCAGGTGAGACAGCATTTGGAGAATTGTGTACAGTTTTGGCCACCCTGTTACAGGAAAAACCCTGCCAAGCTGGAGAAGGTGCAGGAGAGATTTATGAGGTTGCTTCCTGGACTAGAGGGCCTGAGTTATAGGGAGAGGTTTGCCACACTGGATCTTTATTCCTCGGAGTGTAGGAGGATGAGAGGTGACCTCACTGAAGTTTCTAACATCAAGAGGGGTTTGGATAAGTTTCTGCCTGTGATCTACATTTTGGTGGCGTGTTATCGGGCTGATTGAGCGATCTGGCACTTTGCTTTCTCTGAGGGAGTTCGGTGAGGATTCGAATGAAGTGTGTGGCCTCAAGGCCAAGAAGTCTGGAGACGGGGTACGAGCCCATGATTGACTCCATCTCTCACCGATGTCGCCGATTGAAGTGCTGAGGCTGATTGAAATGATCGGGGCAAGTGCGGAAGGGGAGAGGGTGTTCGGTGCCACCTACCACCCTCTGATTTGGGTGACTTTGAATCAGGGCAGCCTGCAGATAATGAGCACTGAGCTGAACTGAATATATCTGGACTCTTTCAGGTTCGTGGTTTTTATTCAGTGTTTTTTTTCGCGTTTTTGTTTTGTTGCTGGATACGTGGTTTGTGGTTTTAGCATGCGTGGGGGGAGGGAGAGGGGCTGCTGTTTCCTTTGAACAGGTTGGTTCCAGGGTTTTCTTTGTTTCGTGGCTGTTTTCAGGAGGACAAATCTCAGGGGTTGTATACTGCATACCTACTTCAATAATAATGTACTATGAATCTTTGAATCTTTTGATAAGGTGGATCTTTCTAGTCTTTCCCCTAGTACTGGGGAGTCCAAATCTAGAGGGTACAGATACAAAATAATCAGAATTCAGAATCAGAATCAGGTTTATTATCACCGTCATATGTCGGGAAATTTGTTAACTTAGCAGCAGTAGTTCAATGCAATACATAACGTAGAAGAAGAAGAAAATTAATCAATCAATTACAGTATATGTATATTGCATAGATTAAAATTGTGCAAAAACAGAAATAATATATATTTAAAAAGTGAGGTGTGTTCATGGTTTCAATGTCCATTTAGCAATTGGATGGCAGAGGGGAAGAAGCTGTTCCTGAATCGCTGAGTGTGTTCCTTCAGGCTTCTGTACCTCCTACCTGATGGTAACAGCGAGGGAAGTGTATGTCCTGGGTGCTGGGGACCCTTAATAATGGACGTTGCCTTTCTGAGACACTGCTTCCTAAAGGTGTCCTGAGTACTTTGTAGGCTAGTACCCAAGATGGAGCAGACTAAGTTTACAACCCTCTGCAGCTTCTTTCGGTCCTGTGCAGTAGCCCCCCGCCCCCATATTAGACAGTGATGCAGCCTGTCAGAATGCTCTCCATGGTACATCTATAGAAGTTTTTGAGTGTTTTTGTTGACATACCAAATCTCTTCAAACTCTTAATAAAGTATAGTCACTGTCTTGCCTTCATTATAGCTGCATCGATATGTTGGGACCAGGTTAGGTCCTCAGAGATCTTGACACCCAGGAACTTGAAGCTGCTCACTCTCTCCACTTCTGATCCGTCTATGAGGATTGGTGTGTGTTCCTTCATCTTACCCTTCCTGAAGTCCACAATCAGCTCTTTCATCTTACTGACGTTGTTGCTGCAGCACCACTCCACTAGTTGGCATATCTCACTCCTGTACACCCTGTCATCAACACCTGAGATTCTACCAACAATGGTTGTATCATCAGCAACTTTTTAAAGTGGTATTTGAGCTATGCCTGGCCACACAGTCATGTGTATACAGAGAGTAGAGCAGTAGGCTAAGCACACACCCCTGAGGTGCACCAGTGTTGATCGTCAGCAAGGAGGAGATGTTATCACAAGTCCACACAGATTGTGGTCTTCCAGTTTGTAAGTCGAGGATCCAATTGCAGAGGGAGGTACAGTGGCCCAGGTTCTGTAACTTATCAATCAAGATCATGGGAATGATGGTGTTAAATGCTGAGCTATAGTCGGTGAACAGCATCTTGACGTAGGTGTTTGTGTTGTCCAGGTGGTCTAAACTGAGTGAAGAGCCATTGAGATTGCATCTGCCGTTGACCTTTTGTGGTGAAAGGCAAATTGCAATGAGTCCAGGTCCTTGCTGAGGCAGGAGTTCAGTCTGGTCATGACCAACCTCTCAAAGCATTTCATCATTGTAGATGTGAGTGCTACTGGATGATAGTCATTAAGGCAGCTCACATTATTCTTCATAGGCACTTGTATAATTGTTGCCTTTTTGAAGCAAGTGGGAACATCCGCCTGGTAGCAGTGAGAAAGAAGGGAAAGATTTAAAAGGAACTTGTGAGGTAACTTCTTTACACATGAGGTGCCAGACAGGTGGTCAAGGCAGGTCCAATAGCAACAGTTAAGAGGCATTTGGATAGGTACATGGAGGGGAGAGTATGGGCTGAGCACAGACAACTGAGATTAGCTGGGAGGATGCTGTGGCCAGTTTCCCTGGTATATCACCCCGTGGCTCTATAGTTCAATATTGCTTCACTCATAAAAGGGGTCATGATCAAATTAAGGATGCCCTTCAAAATGCTTCATCGTACAGCAAATAATCTAGCCAACCCTCTGCTGCAACACATAAAACGCTGGCGGAACTCAGCAGGTCGGGCAGCATCTATGGACAAGAGTAAACAGTTGATATTTTGAGGCAGACCTTTCAAGTGAATATTAAGGGAGTAGGAGATATTATTACATGTGTGTATTCCAGCCAGTATCTATTCCTCTGATCTGATCATTTATCTTACCGGGTAGTGGAAACATACCATGCAGGCTACTTACATTGATTGCTCTTCAAAATTACTCAGCTGGTTGTGGCTTGTGTATCCCATCAGGAACCACCAAAATGGCCCGTCACTACGTGCTCACTTCGTGTCAGACTGAATATGCTGAGTTTGTGAATGGTGCGATAACCGTAAGTTCCTATGTGTCTTTCGACACACTTTGTATTTCTGCATTGCAACAATGACCTCCGGATCTTTGTCTTCAGCCTCCTGTTTCAGATTCCACAGTGTGCAATCCTATGCTTACACCAGGGTGTGCTGGGGCGATGCCAAACTTCAGGAAACATGGCCCATCACTTTTCACAGACTATTTGGTTTTATTTTATTGCTAGTCAATAAACTTCCTATCCTAAGCTCCACAGTTGTGAATTCTGAGGCACCCAGCGGGCTAACATTGAACACAACAGGAATTCTGCAGATGCTGAAATTCAAGCAACACACATCAAAGTTGCTGGTGAACGCAGCAGGCCAGGCAGCATCTCTAGGAAGAGGTACAGTCGAAGTTTCAGGCCAACACCTTTCGTCAGGACTAACTGAAGGAAGAACTAGTAAGAGATATGAAAGTGGGAGGGGGAGATCCAAAATGATCGGAGAAGACGAGGGAGTACTAAGAGACAGAATCTACAAGCATTTGGATAGACAGGGGCTTATTAGGGAGAGTCAACATGTCTTTGTGTGTGGTAGGTCATGTTTGACCAATCTGTTGGAGTTTATCGAGGAGGTTACCAGGAAAGTGGATGAAGGGAAGGCGGTGGATATTGTCTACATGGACTTCAGTAAGGCCTTTGACAAGGTCCCGCATGGGAGGTTAGTTAGGAAAATTCAGTCGCTAGGTATACATGGAGAGGTGGTATATTGGATTAGACATTGGCTCGATGGAAGAAGCCAGAGAGTGGTAGTAGAGAATTGCTTCTCTGAGTGGAGGCCTGTTTCTAGTGGTGTGCCACAGGGATCAGTGCTGGGTCCATTGTTATTTGGCATCTATATTAATGATCTGGATGATAATGTGGTAAATTGGATCAGCAAGTTTGCTGATGATACAAAGATTGGAGGTGTAGTAGACAGTGAGGAAGGTTTTCAGAACCTGCAGAGGGACTTGGACCAGCTGGAAAAATGGGCTGAAAAATGGCAGATGGAGTTTAATACTGACAAGTGTGAGGTATTGCACGTTGGAAGGACAAACCAACGTAGAACATACAGGGTTAATGGTAAGGCACTGAGGAGTGCAGTGGAACAGAGGGATCTGGGAATACAGATACAAAATTCCCTAAAAGTGTCGTCACAGGTAGATAGGGTCATAAAGAGAGCTTTTGGTACATTGGTCTTTATTAATCGAAGTATTGAGTATAAGAGCTGGAATGTTATGATGAGGTTGTATAAGGCATTGGTGAGGCCGAATCTGGAGTATTGTGTTCAGTTTTGGTCACCAAATTACAGGAAGGATATAAATAAGGTTGAAAGAGTGCAGAGAAGGTTTACAAGGATGTTGCCGGGACTTGAGAAACTCAGTTACAGAGAAAGGTTGAATAGGTTAGGACTTTATTCCCTGGAGCGTAGAAGAATGAGAGGAGATTTGATAAAGGTATATAAAATTATGATGGGTATAGATAGAGTGAATGCAAGCAGGCTTTTTCCACTGAGGCAAGGGGAGAAAAAAACCAGAGGACATGGGTTAAGGGTGAGGGGGGAAAAGTTTAAAGGGAACATTAGGGGGGGCTTCTTCACACAGAGAGTGGTGGGAGTATGGAATGAGCTGCCAGACGAGGTGGTAAATGCGGGTTCTTTTGTAACATTTAAGAATAAATTGGACAGATACATGGATGGGAGGTGTATGGAGGGATATGGTCCGTGTGCAGGTCAGTGGGACTAGGCAGAAAATGGTTTGGCACAGCCAAGAAGGACCAAAAGGCCTGTTTCTGTGCTGTAGTTTCTATGGTTTCTATGGTTTCTAAGACAGGAGGGGGAGGGATAGAGCCAAGAGCTGGACCGGTGATAGGCAAAAGGGATACGAGAGGATCATGGGACAGGAGGCCCAGGGAGAAAGACAAGGGGGAGGGAGGAAAATACCCAGAGGATGGGCAAGGGGTAGTCAGAGGGACAGAGGGAGAAAAAGGAGAGAGAGAGAAAGAATGTGTGTATATAAATAAATAACCGATGGGGTACGAGGGGGAGGTGGGGCATTAGCGGAAGTTAGAGAAGTCAATGCTCATGCCATCAGGTTGGAGGCTACCCAGACGGAATATGAGGTGTTGTTCCTCCAACTTGAATGTGGCTTCATCTTTACAGTAGAGGAGGCCGTGGATAGACATGTCAGAATGGGAATGGGATGTGGAATTAACATGTGTGGCCACTGAGAGATCCTGCTTTCTGTGTGGTCACTGGGAGATCCTGCTTTCGAATGTAAAGATGAAGCCACACTCAAGTTGGAGGAACAACACCTTATATTCCGTCTGGGTGGGCTCCAACCTGATGACATGAACATTGACTTCTCTAACTTCCGCTAATGCCCCTCCTCCCCCTCGTACCCCATCGGTTATTTATTTTTATACACATGTTCTTTCTCTCTCTCTCCTTTTTCTCCCTCTGTCCCTCTGACTATATCCCTTGCCCATCCTCTGGGTTTCCCCCGCCACCCCCCCCCGTCTTTCTCCCGGACCTCCTGTCCCATGATCCTCTCATATCCCCTTTGCCAATCACCTGTCCAGCTCTTGGCTCCATCCCTCCATCTCCTGTCTTCTCCTGTCATTTTGGATCTCCCCCTCCTCCTCCCACTTTCAAATCTCTTACTAACTCTTCCTTCAGTTAGTCCTGACGAAGGGTCTCGGCCTGAAACGTTGACTGTACCTCTTCCTAGAGATGCTGCCTGGCCTGCTGCGTTCACCAGCAACTTTGATGTGTGGGGCTGACATTGACTTTGAGCTCTGACTGAGGCAAATGGCCTTTTCTTTTTCTACCATTGGCTGAGAGCTCCCCCTAGTGGAATGAACTGAAATGACCTTTTTAAAAAGACAAAATGCGGTTTAATCAGTAACTGCTAAAGACATTCATTCACTCACACTGTGTACATTTGAACAGGTGGTCCAGGGATAGCGAGCTTATGCATTGACCCCAGTTGCAATATATTGCAAGAGAGTCAGCGAGGACAGGTGACACGGTTGTCTCAGGTACAGTGAAATGTACAGGTGTGCCAGATACAATGAGCTATAGAGGTCTCCGAGACACGGGTATAGTCAGTATCCATTTTACAGATGTCCTTAGGTGACTCAGTTATGTGTGCATTTTGGGTGCAATGTAGTACACAGCTGCCCCAGGTTCAGTGGATTATCCACATATTCTAGGAACAATGGATTACACAGGTGATCCAGGAGCAGTGGGATATAAAGGTGTCCCATGTACAAATGCACTCTAGTCCCAGGTACAGTCAGTGGGTGATACATGTGTCCCAGGCCCAAGTTAGTGCATTCTGGTTCCAGGCATAAGATTCAAGATTTAAAATTCTCAATTCAAGTTTATTTATCATGTTTACATCGAAACATGCAGTGCAATGCATTGTTTGCATGAACAAACACCACACCCGAGGGTGTGCTTGGGACAGCCCACAAGAGTTGCCACACATTCTGGTGCCAAGCATGTCCACTGAACATAACAAGCAACGAAACAACAACAGTAAATCAAGTCTCACTCCTCCCTCCCACCCACACACATCCACAGTCCTCTAACCCCAGGACCGGCAATCTTCTATGGCCTCCTGCTTCCAGCAGACTCGGACTCGGGCTCACAGACATCGGACTTTGATTTCCCCAGTGGACTCACAGGGACTTGCAGACTTGAAGTTCCAGCCAATGGGCCTCGACTTCCGGATTTCCAATTTGACCCTTGAGCCTCAATCCCTGGCATCGATCCCAAAGACCTGCTGACCAGTCACCAAACACTAGTCTTTGAACTCCAGACTCATGGATGACGGCACTCCAAACACTAGGCATTGGATTCCAGTCTTACTCACTTGCAAACCGAAGGGGTCATTGAATCCCATCCCTTCCGCCCATATGGAACTCTGACTCCAAAATCTCCCAACAATTCAGTGACCCTGGCGAGGGCCACGAGCCTGGGGACGTCCCATGTCTGTGCTGCTGGCCTTTGAACACACAGCGGAGACTAAGACTCTGACCTGATCTCTAACTCCTGCACATCCCTGTCACTTAACTCTAAACTGAAGTCTAACTCCACTCTCTGTCCCAAGATCATCTCTACAAACCTAAAAACACAATAAAAATGGAGATACAGTTGGTGATTCAAGTAAGTACGCTCTGGTTCCAAGTACAGGGAGTTATACAGGTATCCCAGGTATAATACTGCTCTCTGGTCTCAGATTTTCTACCATCTATATATAGACCTTAATTTGATGCTGTACAATGGGGACAGGTTGGGAGACAACCTTTGTATGGATAACTTGCCTTTTATTGGGAATATCCTTCCAATGAAGAAAGACACTGGTGAGGAAATTCATCATGGTATTCAATGCACCAGCTTAGTCTGAGGAAAAGAATGTTGGAAGATCAATATGTCAAACCCCACACTAAGATTATGGGTCATCAGGCAGCAGTAGTTTATACACAGCCATGTGTTTCTGACTCTTCGATTACCCACAACACATATTTCATATCACTGGGGAGCCACAATTAATTCTGTCTCTTCAAACTTCTCCAAATCAAATGACAGGATGAAGGAGCCTATGTTACCCTTCTCACTCAGCCCAACATCCCTCTACTGAACTCTAACTACAATCAGTTGACTATGATGCCCAAGCCATTTTGCTCACATGTAGATACCAGGCTCCCAGGAGAGGCACTCTATTCTGAATTCCACCACGGGAAGAGGTTTCCAGGTAGACTGAGGACAATATTCACGGAACTCTTCAAAGCTTCCTCAAAAATGGTTAGAGGTTCTCTCTGTCCCGTGACCTCAAAATAGAGAAGCAACATTCCTGATGGGATTGACAACCCGTCTATTCTGTGCACATGGAAATGTCTGGAGAAACAGACCAGCTCTGAAGATACACACTCCTGCCCTATCCTCTTGACCTCCTTGGATCCTACATTGGGATCATCAGCAGCCAACATTTGAAAGCACCAGAACAAGGGCAGGAGGAAGTTATCTTCAGTCCTGAAGGAGTGCCCAACTTATTTGCTACTATCTGAAATGACTGTCAGGATGGTATGGAATTTCACACTGTTACCATCAGGCAGGAGGTACAGAAGCCTGAAGGCACACACTCAGTGATTCAGGAACAGTATCTTCCTCTGTGCCATCCGATTCCTAAATGGACATTGAACCCTTGGACACTACCTCACTTTTTAAATATACGCTATTTCTGTTTTTTGCATGTTTTTTTGGATCTATTCAATATAAGTATACTGTGATTGATTTACTTATATATTTATGATGATTATTATTATTTTATGTAATTTTTTGTCATCTAGATTGTGTATTGCATTGAACAGCTGCTGCTAAGTTAACAAATTTCATGTCACATGCTGGTGATAATAAGCCTGATTCTGATTCTGATTCTGAATTTGTTAGAGGTGGAGGTGAGGAAAAGATAGAAAGTACCAGTATAATTAATTAATCATTATAAAACAGGGAATCTACAAAACCATTGCTTTGTGCAGGGAACACACATCAAAGTTGCTGGTGAACGCAGCAGGCCAAGCAGCATCTATAGGAAGAGGCGCAGTCGACGTTTCAGGCCGAGACCCTTCGTCAGGTCGACTGCGCCTCTTCCTATAGATGCTGCTTGGCCTGCTGCGTTCACCAGCAACTTTGATGTGTGTTGCTTGAATTTCCAGCATCTGCAGAATTCCTGTTGTTTGCTTTGTGCAGGGATTTTTCACCAGCCAACGGTCATAATCATAAAGCAGATTCCTTCCATCCCAATCACTACTTGTGCCACATCTAATTACTGTTCCCTTAATCAATCCTTTACCAGACGAGTTCCCGACCACTAATGCCAAACCACCACCTCACCTTCCTAGCACCTCATGGTCTAACCTTTCCCTTTACCAACAGCAGCCATTCTCCAACCAAAAGTAAAAGGGAAAATAAATCAACCTTGATCAAATGGCAAGCAGACTTGATGGGCCAAATAACCTAATTCTTCTCCGAAGTTTTATGGTCTTGTGGTCTACATTTCTCTCCTGGAGCATGTCACCATAACCGACACCTTCCCCATCAGAACCACCTTGCCTCCTCCCTTAACCCTGGACTTATCTAATTTATTATGTCTACTAATGCTGGCAATGAGTCCAGAAAGAAAGGCCATATACTTGCAAGGCCGGTTCAGTAGCATATAACATCCCACACACCATGGGCTGCTGATCCTACTGGCAACGAGCCGAAGTTTAACATATTCCTTGGTCCACTGCGATTTGACCAATAACGTGTCCTTGGAAACAACAATATGAAACAGAATTGGAATTGGTTTATTATTGTCACATGTAGTGAAGTACAGTGAAAATCTTGTCTTGCTTGGGGTTCATACAGAGCAGATCATTACACAGTGCATTGTGGTTGAACAAGGTAAAACAGTAACAGAATGCAGAGCAAAGTATCACGGTTACAGAAGAAGAGCAACACAGGTAAACAAGAAGGTTAAAGATCATAACAAGGTAGACTGTGAGGTCAAGAGTCCAACTTATACGAGGGAACTATTTAACAGTGGGATCGAGCTGTTCTTCAGCCTGGTGGTAGATGCATTAAGGCTTTTGTATCTTAGATTCCCCATGGGACTGGACATCACCATGGACTATTCACATCTGTCCCCCATCAAGAATGCCTTAAAGCTCTCTGCTTCTTTCTTAATAAAGGAACCTACCAGTTCCCCTCTACCACCACCCTCTTCTGTCTGGCAGAACTGGTCCTCACTCTCAACATTTTTTCCTTCGACTCCGTCCACTTTTCCAGACTTGAGGGTTAGCCATGGGTACCCACATGAGCCCAGTTATGGCTGCCTCTTTGCTGGTTAGATAGAACAACCCATGTTCAAACTCTCCCTGGTGAAGTTCCCCAGCTCTTCCTCAGCTACATTGATGACTGCATTGATGCTGCTTCATGCACCCAAGCTGAGCTCATCAATTTCATCAACTTTACCTCCAACTGCCACCCTGTCCTTAAATTCATTGGTCCATTTCTGTCACCTTCCTCCCCTTTCTCAATTCTCACTGTCTCCATCTCTGGAGACAAACTGTCGACCGGCATCTTTTATAAACCTACTGATTCCTATAGCTATCTTGACTATACCTCTGTCCACCCTGTCTCCTGTAAAAATGCTATTCTCTTTTCTCAGTTCCTTTGTCTCCACTGAATCTGTTCCAAGGATGCAGCTTTCCTTTCCAGGACATCAGAGATGTCCTCCTTCTTCAAAGAATGGGGTTTCTCTTCCTCTACCTTTGATGCTGCCCATCTTCTCCTTTTCCCGAACATCTGTGTTCACTCCATCTTTCTGCCTTGATAGAGTTCCTCTTGTCTTTACCTGCCACCCCATCATCCTCCAAACTTCCACCATCTGCAAAGGGATTCTACCACCAAACATATCTTTACCTTCTCCCCCCTTGCTTTCTGCAGGGATTGCTCCCTCCGTGATTCCCTTGTCCATTCGTCCCTCCTGGCACATCCTTGCAAGTGGCCTAATGCTACACGTACCTATTCACTTCCTTCCTTACCTCCATCAGGGCCCCAAACAATCCTTCCAGGTGAGCCAACACTTCACCTGCAAACTTGCTGGGGTCGTCTTTTGTGTCCGCTGCTCCCGATGAGGCCTCCTCTACATTGGTGAGACCCATTGTTAACTGGGGCACCACTTCCACCCCGTCTGCCAAAAGCATAACTTCCTGGCGGACAAATATTTTAACTCCAATTCCCATTCCCATTACAACATGTCAGTCCATGGCCTCCTCTTGTGCCATGATGAGGTCTCCCTCAGGATGGAGGAGTAACACCTTATATTCCCTCTGGGTAGCCTCCAACCTAATGGCGTGAATACTGATTTCTCTATCCGGCAAAAAAAAACATTCCTTCCTCCTTCCCTCTTCTTCTATTCACCACAATGGCCACTTACCTCTTTTCACCTGCCTATCATCTCCCTCTGGGTCATGTCTTCCTTCTCTTTCTCCTGTAGCCCACTCTCTTCTGTCATATTCCTTCCTTTCAGTCCGAAGGGTCTCGGCCTGAGACATCAATTGTTTATTCATTTCCGTAGAAGCTGCCTGACCTGCTGAGTTCCTCCAGCATCTTGTGTGTGACGTTTTGTATCTTCTGCCCAAAGGAAGAGGGGAGAAGAGAGAATGTCTGGGGTGGGTTGGCAATGAGAAGTATAGATAGAGTCTACAGAGAGGAGGCTGGTTTCAGTGCCCACAACTCTCTGCAATTTCTTGTGGTCACATGCAGAGCAGTTGCCATAGCAGACCGTGATGCATCCAGATAAAACAAGTTCAGTTGTTGGGAGATGGGACTTCTTGCTGAAGTTGATATTGAGCATACGTGTGAGATTATGAAACTTCCTGGTGGATTCTCTTTTAGAGTTGACTTTGTTCGCTAAATTTTGCCAAAGACTACAGATAATTCTGGAGGGCCCTCTGTCTTCTTTTAGCAATGGAGGACCCTCTATCTCGTTTTGGCGATGGAGGACCCTCTCTACTTCTACCACCCAGGCAATGAGAGTTGTAGCTGAAAGGTGCAGTATTCACGCTTGCCGTGCTCTACTCTGACGTCCCCCCAAAGATCCAAGAGCTATCAGGGAGGGGTGGCACAGTGGTGTAGATCTCCTGCCCCCCTTTTCCTCCTAAAACATGCAGGTGGGTGGTTAATTGTCCACTGTAAATTGTCCCCAGTGTGTATGTGAGAGGTGGAATTGTAGAGGGGGGTGATTGGAAACTGATGGGAGTGAGGAGAATATAGGATAGGAATAGTTATGTGTTTGATAGTCAGCCTGTACTTGTGGGCCCACTTCAGTGCTGCATCTCTTCCAGCAGGACTGGGAGACCTCACATGAAGAGGTGCGGTCACAGTTTCAGTCTGTGCCAATGTTGGCAGTAATCCCCTGGACTTTCTTTCATTGTAAACAGCCCTTCCAATATAAAATAATAACGCAAAAATGCTGGAAATAGTCATCAAGTTAAGCTGCATCTGTGGGTGGACAAACAAATGATGTTTCAGGGTCCATCCACCCACCTTCGCACCCTCCCCCATCCACTCTCACCAATCAAGTGCCAGTTTGTATCCTTCCTTTTCCTTCTGGATTCTGTCCCCTTCATTTCTTGTCCAGATGAAGGGTTTCATCCCAAGGCATGAACTGTTCATTTTCCTCCATGGATACCGTCTGACCTGCTGTGTTCCTCCAGCCTCTTGTGCATGTTACCCACCACTGGCACTGGCACTGGCACTGGCACTGGCACACTTCTACAGTCCAACTGTGCCCAGATCATTCTGCAATGACAAAACTGACCTCTAGGTGCCAGCACATCATCTTAAATGCACGATGTGGCTGCAGTGAAACCAACCTCTCTTGAACTTCATTCAGGGCAAATGTTTTGGTGTGTTGATGGGAGGGGTCAAGCTCTCCCCAGCTCTGTGAGATGAGCTAGTTGATAACTCATTCTTTCTCCTCCTGTAGGAATATCAGATTTTGTCTGCTCCCTCCTGTTAGTACACTCTCCTAGACCAACACAAAATGCTGGAGGAGCTCAGTAGTCAGGCAACATCTGAGCATTTTACATTGACAATTTGGGCTAAGACCCTTCAGCATGATATTCACCTCTCTCCATAGATGCTACCTGACTGCTGAGTTCTGATATGCCTTGTAACTCCAAAACTCTTCAAAAGAAAAACATCAGGAGGTGGAAGATACTTTATAGTCGCCAAACAATTGATACTAGAACGTACAATCATCATAGCGATATTTGATTCTGCGCTTCCCGCTCCCTGGATTACAAGTTGATAGTAAATATTACAAATTTAAATTATAAATCATAAATAGAAAATAGAAAAATGGAAAGTAAGGTAGTGCAAAAAAACCGAGATGCAGGTCCGGATATTTGGAGGGTACGGCCCAGATCTGGGTCAGGATCCATTCAGCAGTCTTATCACAGTTGGAAAGAAGCTGTTCCCAAATCTGGCCGTATGAGTCTTCAAGCTCCTGAGCCTTCTCTCAGAGGGAAGAGGGACAAAAAGTGTGTTGGCTGGGTGGGTCGTGTCCTTGATTATCCTGGCAGCACTGCTCCGACAGCGTGCAATGTAAAGTGAGTCCAAGGACGGAAGATTGGTTTGTGTGATGTGCTGCGCCGTGTTCACGATCTTCTGCAGCTTATTTTGGTCTTGGACAGGACAACTTCCATACCAAGTTGTGGTGCATCCTAGAAGAATGCATCTGCTTAGTTTTACTTTCCTTTTCTTCAGTGAGATGCGGACATATGACATGGTGGCCTGATGACGCATGCTATTCCCATACTTCTATATACAACCAGTAATGAATTATGTAAACAATGAAGAATGCTTAATCAAACAGTATATTTATAATATTACTCAAATATTACTGAAATATTAAGTACACAACAAGTTCCTCCAGCATTCTGTGTGTGCTACTCCAGATGAGAGATACAGAGAGATGGAGAAAGTAGAGGACTAAAGAGGAAAGAATTTGATAGGAGAGGACAGTGGACAATAGAATAAAGGGAAGGAGGTGGGGAATCAGAGGGAGGACCTTCTCTTCTCCTCCCCCCACCTCTTGGTAGCACCACCCCTGCTCCCATCACTGGCTGCTCTATCAGTACAGCCTATTAGCAATCTGCCGCAGACAACAGCTACACAAGGTGAGATACTACAGCACGGAGTTGGGCTATCCTACAGGCAGGCTGAATCCAGGAGGTGGGTGTCTTCACTGTGCTCCTGGACCAACCAATCCACACCACTGTTGAATCTAAATTGGAGGGGGGGCAGTAGACTGCATGTGAAACTTTGGCATGTCTCTTCATCCAACTATCAGCAAATCCCTCTCTTGCATGTTCTCTCAACTATTTATACAGCCTCCCTTTCACTCCAGTCATCTTTCCGGGTGTGTAGTCCACTCTCTGCAACACCCGGGGCTAAGAGTTCTCCCTTTGCTTTCTCGATAACCACCTTTCACCAATGGCCTACAGTTTTGCTCTCAGGTGCACGCCATCAAAATTGTCTATTTTCACTCTCTCCCCTGCCACACCCATCCATTACACCTTCTCTTTTCTTGGGAAACGAGATCCAGGCTGTTCATTCTTTTCTGGGGGACGTGACAATACAGTCTACCTTCACTCCTGTACTTGCATCTTCACCAGGACTTCTATATTTTTTATATAAAACTGCATGGACCACTCCAACCCTGGTCTATAACCAGGGTTTCAATGCAAGTTTCCTTCTCATCCTCTACAATTAAACATAGAAACATAGAAACATAGAAACATAGAAAATAGGTACAGGAGTAGGTCATTCGGCCCTTCGAGCCTGCACCGCCATTTATTATGATCATGGCTGATCATCCAACTCAGAACCCCGCCCCAGCCTTCCCTCCATACCCCCTGACCCCCGTAGCCACAAGGGCCATATCTAACTCCCTCTTAATGCTAATTAAATGCTAATATTTCATTTGTGTTTTGTGCCCTTATTAAATGTCTTCAATACTTCAATTATTTATACCCCAGATCATTTTCTTTCTCAGGAATCTTACTTTCCATGCAATAGGCAGCCTCCCTAAGTTCTGTAACACTTCATGCTCATCAATGTTTGATTTCACTGGCCAAGTTTAGTGTCAAACTATCATTCTAAAAATGTACCTAATGATAGATGACTTCACATAAGCCATCAGTATTTCCTGTAAAGTAAGTCAGTACTGAAGAGATTAAATATGGAGATTACATTGATACTTCCAACTAAATTTCTTGCTTGTTCCTTGAAACAAAAGGATGCACTTTTATTATTATATTTTTTATGTATTTCACACCTCAGGTTGGTATCACCTTTATTTTTTTTGTTTATAACCCCCTAACAAGCAGTCAATGGCATCAGCACAAAATGGTGGGCAGAGGCTCAAGCTTACCTGAGAGGGTACTAATATTACCACACAAAACCCTCCACAACATAGACTACTCTTGCTTTAGAGGCTGAGGTCGAAGCGTTTGGCAGAGATGGTGCTCGGTACTCGGTGTCGGAGGGCTGATCAGAGCTTGAAGTTTTCGGATGACTCAGAGTCGGACTGTGGTCTGGCATGGCAGGGAGAGTTTTCTTCCTTCTCCCGTCTGCGTGAGATGTGGGACTTTCGAGAGACTTTGAACTTTTTACTGTGCCATGGTCTGTTCTTCATCAAGTTATGGTATTGTTGCACTGTTGTAACTGTATGTTATAATTATGTGGTTTTGTTATACTAATGACTTAGATGAGGGAATTAAATGCAGCATCTCCAAGTTTGCGGATGACACGAAGCTGGGCGGCAGTGTTAGCTGTGAGGAGGATGCTAAGAGGATGCAGGGTGACTTGGATAGGTTAGGTGAGTGGACAAATTCATGGCAGATGCAATTTAATGTGGATAAATGTGAGGTTATCCACTTTGGTGGCAAAAACAGGAAAACAGATTATTATCTGAATGGTGGCCGATTAGGAAAAGGGGAGGTGCAACGAGACCTGGGTGTCATTACACACCAGTCATTGAAAGTGGACATGCAGGTACAGCAGGCGGTGAAAAAGGCGAATGGTATGCTGGCATTTATAGCGAGAGGATTCGAGTACAAGAGCAGGGAGGTACTACTGCAGTTGTACAAGGCCTTGGTGAGACCACACCTGGAGTATTGTGTGCAGTTTTGGTCCCCTAATCTGAGGAAAGACATTCTTGCCATAGAGGGGGTACAAAGAAGGTTCACCAGATTGATTTTGGGGATGGCAGGACTTTCATATGATGAAAGACTGGATCGACTAGGCTTATACTCTCTGGAATTTAGAAGATTGAGGGGGGATCTGATTGAAACGTATAAAATTCTAAAGGGATTGGACAGGCTAGATGCAGGAAGATTGTTCCCGATGTTGGGGAAGTCCAGAACGAGGGGTCACAGTTTGAGGATAAAGGGGAAGGCTTTTAGAACCGAGATGAGGAAAAACTTCTTCACACAGAGAGTGGTGAATCTGTGGAATTCTCTGCCACAGGAAACAGTTGAGGCCAATTCATTGGCTATATTTAAGAGGGAGTTAGATATGGCCCTTGTGGCTAAAGGGATCAGGGGGTATGGAGGGAAGGCAGGTACAGGGTTCTGAGTTGGATGATCAGCCATGATCATGCTGAATGGTGGTGCAGGCTCGAAGGGCCGAATGGCCTACTCCTGCACCTATTTTCTATGTTTCTATGTTAGTTTTTCAGTCTTGGTCTGTCCTGTGTTTCTGTGATGTCACACTGAAGGAATATTGTATCATTTCTTAATGCATGCATTACTAAATGACAATAAAAGAGGACTGTGTGTCCTCATAATCGAATCTAATCTAATCCAGATTGAACGAACAGCAGGGAAGATGCAGTGGTAGAGTGGGTGCACTGCAACTTCGGTGACCCAGGTTCTGTATTGACCTCGTCTGCTGCCTATGTGGAGTTTGCTCTTTCTCTTTGTGCTCTGTCTCCTCCCACATCCCAAAGACGTGTGGTTTGGTGGCCTTGTCTAAACTTTTTCCAGGAGTTTCATTTCACCCAGTAACTTCAGGGAACAGTACTCTGGATTTGATACAGCTGAGAATTTCTACTGTGGCAGAATAGTATTGTTTTATAGTTAAGTTGGTCCTTAATACATCCGACAATCTTATTTATTCACTATAGAGGCACAATCAAGGGAAAATCTGCAGATGCTGGAAATCCGAGTAACACACACAAAATGCTAGGGGATCTCAGCAGGTCAGGCAGCATCTAGGAAAAGAGTACAGTCGACGTTTCTGGCCAAAGCCCCCCAAAATGTCGACTGCCCTCTTTCCCTAGGTGCTGAGATCCCCCAGCATTTTGTGTGTTTCGTTCACTATAGGTTAGTTGAACTGCGGATAATTTCATGGAGGGAGGCTATTTCACCTATTGTGTCTATGCTGGTTCCCTGAACAATCCTATTCACTCACAAATTTCTCTATCCACTGTCACAGGCCCACCTACCTCCTACAATCCCCTTCTCACTCACCCATACAAGGGGCACTTAGAATATCAATTAACCAACCTACGCACCTTTGGGCTGAGGGAAGAAACTGGCGCAGCAAAGGAAAACTCACATTATCACAGGGAGAACATGCAATCTCCAGCCATGTTTTCTCTGGGTTTCAGGATTGATTCAAGGTTACTGGACTACATCGTTATTGTCCATCATCCTCAGTTCATTTTCCTGCTGATAGTCTTGAGCATGCAGACCTGTGTGTGATCCACATTTAATTAGCATTGCATTATTTTGGTAAGTGAGGAAGCAAGTACTGTGAAATGGAATAGAGGGTAGGAGAGGGCTGCAATATACATTTATCTCGTACTAGCCAATTCCTCAACTATCTTTCAACATTTCAGGAATTGCTTCTTTTCTGGCATCAAGTATCAGAACCCACGGATGCTATCTCACTATTTTGCTCTGTTTTGTACAATTTACGAATCCATTTATTTTTATATTTCTTATGTAACTTATAAGATTTTTTTTTTGTGTAGCACTCTACTGCTGCCGCAAAACAACAAATTTCACAACTGTCAGGGTGTCTCTGGGAGAACTGGACCCAAGAGCAGAGAAACAGCAGGCTTTCTCTGTCATGGGGGCCACTGGCACTGACTCCGTCCAGGCACTGTGGATGGCAGCTCATGACTCCACCCAGGAGTAGAGGAACAGCAGAATCCCCATGAGGAGATGGACACAAGCGATTAGACATAAGAATACCAACAGAGCCTTGGAGGAGCAACACTGCGAGACAATTCATTCTCTCCAAGGCGTTTACTCCGCTAAGGCACTGAATGAGAGTCCTCTTGAAGTGAATTGACTTTATTTCTTACATCTTTCACATACAGGAGGAGTAAAAATCTTTACGTTATCCATCTAAATGTGCAATGTACAATCATAGTAATTTATAATAATTTATAATAAACAGAACAGTGTAATATAGAGTACACTCAAGTCGGTGTGAGTTCATCAGTCTGATGGCCTGGTGGAAGAAGCTGTCCCTGAGCCTGTTGGTCCTGGCTTTAATGCTGTGGTACCACTTCCCGGATGGTAGCAGCTGGAATAGATTGTGATTGGGATGGTTTGGGTTCCCAGTGATCCTACGGGCCCTTTTTACACACCTGTCATTGTAAATGTCCTGAAATCATGGGAAGTTCACATCTGCAGATGCGCTGGGCTGTCTGCACCACTCTCTGCAGAGTCCTGCGATTAAGGAAAGTACATTTCCCATTCCACACAGTGATGCAGCCAGTCAGGATGCCCTCAATTGTACCCCTGTAGAAAGTTCTTAAGATTTGGAAGCCCATACCAAACTTCCTTAACTGTCTGAGATGAAAGAGGCGCTGTTGTGCTTTTTCACCACACAGCTGGTGTGTCCAAACCACGTGAGATCCTCCGTGATGTAGATGCTGAGGAACTTCAAGCTGTTTACCCTCTCAATCCCAGATCCATTGATGTCAATAAGGGTTAGCCTGTCTCCGTTCCTCCTGTGATCCACAGCCAGCTTCTTTGGTTTTGCAACATTGAGGGAGAGGTTGTTTTCTTGACACCGCTGGGTCAGAGAGATGACTTCTTCCATGTTGGCCACCTTGTTGAGATAAGGCCAATCAATGTAGTGTTGTCGGCAAATTTAATTGGCAGATTGGAGCTGTGGGTGGCGACACAGTCATGAGTATACAGGGAATAAAGGAGGGGACTCAGTACACAGCCCTGAGGGGCTCCTGTATTGAGAGTCAGAGGGTTGGAGGTGAGGGAGCCTACTTGTACAACCTGCTGGCAATCTGGCAGGAAGTCCAGTATCCAGATGCACAAGGCAGGGTCAAGGCCGAGGTCTCTGAGGTTCTTGTCGAACCTGGATGGAACTATGGTGTTGAATGCTGAACTGTAGTCCAAGGGCAGCATTCTAACATTCTCCAGATGCGTAAGGATGGCATGCAGATTTGTGGCTATTGCATCATCTGTCGATCAGTTGTATCAGTAGGCAAATTGTAAGGGGTCCAGTTTGGGTGGTAGCAAGTTGCAGATGTAATCCTTGACTAGCCTCTCAAAGCAGTTCCTTAATATTGAGGTGAGTTTGACAGGACATGAAACCTTGGTCTTTTTTGGTACAGGGACAATGGTGGATAATTTGAAGCAGGAGGGCACTCTACACTGGGAGAGGGAAAGATTAAAAATATCTGTAAACACACCTGCCAATTGTGCTGTGCACATCCCAAGTACTCTCCCTGGGATGCGGGAAGCACGTGCCAGTCACAATTAACTTGACAAGATTAAACCAAAAGCACAAGGGCTTAACGCTCTATTTAAGGTAACAATTACTACATACGGGTGCTCAAAAACCATAGAAACTGCAGGGGCCGCAATGTAAGTCAGAGATAATGAACCTGATTCTGATTCGGATTAACTTTGGACGTTGCATACTTTCAAGTCTCTCTATGACCTTTTGTCTTCCCTCTGCAAAACCTCCTCCAGACTTCGTGCACTCTCAGGGCTCTGCATCCCAACAGCTCCCACCCTTTCTGTGCCCCTGTTTTTATTCCAACACAATTGGCCATCATGCATTTCATGTACCAAGCCCCAGACTCTGGAAACCTATCCTGTACTTGGAGCCAGAATTATTCTGCTGTATAAACAACAATGGAAATTACAGTCCAGGTAAATTACTTCAAGAACTGTCCTTTTTACAACAATACAACTCTAGGTTGTCACTACATGTTAGGAACCATTTTACTTTTAAGAATGTAAGTTTTAAAATATGAATCTTCTGCAGTGAATGTGACCAAACACAACCATTAGCTGACACACAACAGAACATACAAGAGTTGACGTGACTACGATTTGGAAGATAATAGAGAATTTACATATATTGTGTTTGAATATTATTTTTGGTACAGTTTGGGGGTGCTTTTTCAGTTAAAAGGTATTGTTTGACAGAATTGTTTTAAAATTTTTTTGTAATTAAATTGGTATCAACAATAAAACAACATTCCAGCAATCTAGAATCCATAGAAACATAGAAACATAGAAAACATACAGCACAATAAAGGCCCTTCAGCCCACAAAGTTGTGCCGAACATGTCCCTACCTTAGAACTACCCAGGCTTTACCCATAGCCCTCTATTTTTCTAAGCTCCGTGTAGCCATCCAGGAGTCTCTTAAAAGACCCTATCGTTTCCGTCTTCACCACCGCCACCGGCAGCCCATTCCACACACTCACCACTCTCTGCACAAAAAACTTACCCCTGACATCTCCTCTGTACCTACTTCTAAGCACCTTAAAACTGTGCCCTCTCATGCTAGCCATTTCAGCCCTGGGAAAAAGCCTCTGACTATCCACACAATCAATGCCTCTCATTATCTTGTACACCTCTATCAAGTCACATCTCATCCTCCGTCGCTCCAAGGAGAAAAGGCCGAGTTCACTCAACCTATTCTCATAAGGCATGCTCCCCAGTCCAGGCAACATCCTTGTAAATTTCTCCAAAATCCTGATGGTTTGACATCAGGCTCACTTATTGTATGAACTGGAGTTCTAGAATGTGGTTAGGTGTGCAGCGAGAATGACACGTCAGGAAACTGGGCAAGTCTGTGTTCTGAGCCGGGGTCCAGCATGCCTGTGAAACACTCTGGTTTTCTTGGCTGCATAAGTCGGTGGAAGATAACCTCTGGCCCCGCCTTACTCGTGAGAATGAGGTCCTCTTCTACCCCAGACCCCTGTCTGTGTGGATGCTGTGTAATTTGCTACCCTATTACAAATTAGTGCCACGAAATAACAGAGTACACTGCATACGATTAAGAGTTTATATTTATGAATCTTAATTTGACGAAAGGGTGAGTAAGGAAAAGAACAAGATAGAAAAGGGCCCATTTTAATGAAACTGTCAAATGTGCACAAGTTGGAGCTTAGAGTTTCTCCATAGTCACTGATTCTGAATCGATCTCGCCCCTGGCCTCGTCGAATCATGGTCCTGTTCCAGGTCTAATCCTATGACCTCTTCTCTCCTATGTCTTCTCTCTTCCCTCAAACCAAAAGCCCCAATCGCAACCTTAGTGTCCCTCACCAGAGAAACCTCCACTTAATTTGACCATCCTAATTGGATGGCACACGTTTCTCCTCATCTTTTATCTTCAACAATAACCCAAACAACCTGGAAACAGACCAGACTGCTCTTACAGAACTGCTAAATGAAATGCCTACAGCATAACAGTAAAAATATGAACCAGGGCATTACACTCTCCCCCCCACCAAAATAGTCATGTCCTCATGACTTTGAAATAATTTGTCATCTCGTATTAATAACACCACTTTCAAAGGAACTTTGTGATGTTAGAACCTCCAATCCACTTGTAAAGGGGAGTGACACATCTCACTAGGGGGATAGTCGTAGCACTCTGTCCCCCTGGTGCCACATGGCCAGCCTATCTGGGGGTCTCTTAACTCTCTGAGACCTCCTTACCCCATCATCTACTTCTTCAGTTTCAGACACTCTTTGGGATACCTGGTCTACATGGCGAGGCCTCCCATGGTCTAACACTCAGGCCTTCCTGCAACTCAGATCCCTCTGCCACTTGGCTGAACTCAGCTTCATCCCCATTTACATTAGAGCCCAGCCTCCCCTTCATGGACCAGATGCAAGCCTGCCCAAGCACTACTAATCCCCCCCATGTCACCCATCTCAGCATGAGAAGGGTTGGGAATCTCTTCCTCAATTATTGGGGAGTTTGCGAAAGGCAGCATATACCACACCCCCATTTCCTCATCCTCCGGGTCCGTGTCCCATTCAGGGGCTGGCGCCGGTTTAATCCTTCCTGCTGCTGGTCCTTCAGTCTCCCCACGTTGCCTCAGAGTCTTCCTACTAGGTGTAGGGTCCAAGTTGGGCTCCAGGTCAACACGCACCTCTTGTCCCAGAGGTAGAAGGTGGTCCTGATGGAGAATCTTGACAGGCCCATTCCCATCCTCTAGTTTCACCCACAAAATTGGTACATTTGGCACCTGACTCTCCACTACAAAGGGCTTAACTGCCCAGCGGTCAGCTAACTTACGCTTCCCAGGTAGCCCCAGATTCCTTATGAGGACTCGGTCTCCTGGCATGAGATGGGAGAACCTAACATTTTGATCATACCTCTTCTTATTTCCTTGATTCTGCTTGGTAGCCGAGACTTCAGCTAATTCATAAGCCTTTTTCAGCTCCCTTCTCATATCAGACACATACTTCAGATAAGTCTTTGGTGATAGGTCTTCCTCGTCAGTCCCAAAACAGGTCGACAGGCAACCTCGCCTCGCGCCCAAACTTCAGATAATATGGCGAGTACCTGGTAGCTTCATTTCGTGCACAGTTGTAGAAGTGGCCCAGATGTCCAATATGTTGACTCCACTTGTTTTTTTTTGCTGATCTCCAAGGTTCTGAGTATGTCTAGCAAGGTCTGATTAAACCTCTCGAGCTGGGGATCACCCTGCGGGTGATAAGGGATAGTCCTCGGCTTTTTGACTCCAAGCATGCTCAGTAGCTCATGTACGAGCCAACTTTCAAAATCTCATCCCTGATCACTACATATCCACTTGGGGAGGCTATAATAAATGAAAGGTTTCTTCCATATAACTTTGGCCTCTGATCCTTGGTAGGGAAGGATTGCACGTATCTGGTGTGGTGATCGGTAATGACCGAGACATTTGCCATGTTGCTGGCATCTGGCTCTATTGACAGGAAATCCATGCACACTAGGTCAAGAGGGCCTGCACTCTTCAAGTGGGACACGGAGTGGCCCTCGTAGACGGTGTCTTCTCCACATACATCGAATGCATGACCTGCAGTACTCTTTGACCTCCGGCTTCATTCGAGGCCAGTAAAACTGACCTTGGAGCAATCCATAGCTCTTATCCACCCCCAAATGCCCAGGATCATCATAAGCAACTTCAGCACAATCCTCCGATACTTCTCAGGCAGAACCAGCTGAGAATGCCGAGGCTGGTCTGGAGGCGACGTGACCCAGTATAGGATCTGGTTCCTCAACTCCAATCTGGGCCACTCTCCCTGTAATTGAGACACCGCAGTGTGTTTCATCCAGTCCGCTTGGGCCATGTCTCCTTTTTCTACCGCTGACCAAACGGTACCAATGCCCGGGTCACCTCGCTGAGCAGCTGCCATTTCCTCAGGACTCAATTCCGGCAACTGGTTTGTCTTCAGAGCAGTCAGGTTGCCGTAAGCTTGTGGAATGGCCTCATCAGAGGCTCCCAATTGATCTACCGCTCGATCTTGCCCTTGCCTTTCCTCTGCCTTCAGCTGAAACATGCTCTGATACCCCATCATAAGCTACATTGGGTTTCCCGTCGCGCCAAACACATTTTCTAGTACTTGCATGTAGCCTGCAGAGATAGCAAAGGGGTTCTGAGTCTTTATGGAACTCACTACATCAAGAGCTGGGCCTCTCAAACTCTCAACCAATTGCTGGTCCTTTTATGTCATCAGACCACTGCCACCCATCCAGCACCTGAGAGATCTGCTCCGTCCAGGTCTCAAAGTCCCCTTCCCCTCGGGGGTGGGCTTCACCCTAAGAACGTTCGCAGCTTTCCATAGCTAGGATCCTCTGCCTGGGCACTGGGCCATTTACTTGCCGGGGAGGTAAGGGCCGATAACAACTCAGATTTTTTACTCTTCACTGGGGGACTCATTGGACATTTCAAATCAGACCACTCCTTTCCCTCGCTCCGCAGAAACGAGAGCACCCGCCTTCGAAGTCTCCGCCCCCAGCTACGGGAGACTCGGCTTGTGGTTCGGCCCGCTCGCCAACACTCCCCGCTCCAAGAAAGTATGGACAGTCCACGCCGACCCCCCCCCCCCCACCAAAACCTCTCAGTGTCCAATAGTATCAGGCAATTCCACCGCTGTTACATCAGTGCTAGTCTGATAAAGCAAAGTCCTTGCCTGCCATTTTATCAAACCACTGCTCGACAATCGTAACTGCTCCTCCTGCCTTAACAGTACTTAAAGTTCAAATTAATACGAATGCCTACCCCATTCAATACACACGCATTCGTTACCAGTAACCCCGTGGACTCGCACCACTGCCCAGCCCTTGCAGCATCCATAACCACGTAACGTAATCACTTTACTGGACAATAGTTTAGCACAGACTTAAATGCACAACCCACTGGATCAATGCTCAGGGCAATCATACAGCATCCAATGAAATTGATCCTCAATGAGCACCCACAATGAAACCCCCTGGTTTTCTTGGCTGCATAAATCAGGGGAGGATAACCTCTGGCCCCACCTAACTCATGAGAATGAGGCCCTCTTTCACCCCAAACCTCTGTCTGTGTGGATGCCGTGTCATTTGCTACCTTGTTACAAATTAGTGCCAGGAAATAACAGAGTACACTGCATACGATTAAAAGATTATATTTATGAATCTGAATTTGACTAAAGGGTTAGTAAGGAAAAGAACAAAAGAAAGAAAAGGGCCCATTTTAATGAAACAGTCAAATATGCACAAGTTGGAGCTCCAGGTTTCTCTATAGTCACCGATCCTCAATCGATCTCGCCCCTGGCCTCGTCGAATCATGGCCCCACTCCGGGTCGAATCCTACGACCTTTCTTTCCTGTGTTTTCCTTCTCCCCTCGAACCAAAAGCCCCAAGCCCAAAATTAGTGTCCCTCACCAGAGAAACCTCCACTTAATTCGACCATCCTAATTGAATGGCAGACATTTCTCCTCATCTCTTACCTTCAACAATAACCCAAACAAGCTGGAAACAGACCAGACAGCTTTTACAGAACTGCTAAATGAAATGCCTACAGCATAACAGTAAAAATATGAACCAGGGCATGACACCCATATGTTTCATCTTGTTTTGTCAGAAGGGAATTTATAAGCTGAAAAATTATTTCACACTCTGTTTAGTGGGGAATCAGTTTCCTGTTCCCTTTCACTGAAATGTTTACTACACCATAGTGTATAAAGTGCATTGAGATATTCCTCTTTTGCACTTTTGTAGCTTAAAGTAGTTGTATGTCTTGCCACAAAACAACAAATTTCATGACATAAGTCAGTGATAATAAACTTGATTCTGGTTAATAGGAGTAGCACCCTCAGAGTCCATCTCAAAGTCCAACCCTGTACCCCGTTGTGAAAGGTGGCAATGGGTGAGGTCAGCCAACAGAGTTCTGGTGAAGCTGTATAGGCTAATCCCTTGTACAGTGGATACAATGGATTGATGATGAACTCCAGCCATTGTATCGACTTTGGACAACAGAGGTGAGAGGTCAACAATGGCCTGTGCTCCACTGGGTGCTATGGGCCCAAGAAAAGGATCCCCCCCCCGCCCCATAGCCCAGAATATCTGCTAACCCAGCAACTAAGTCACAAGGGTGCCAGGTTACTGGGGTTTTACTGTAAATCAGTAACTGCTGCTACGAATTATTCATTGTAAGTGCAGATCTCTTCTTATTTTCTTTATTCATTTAGCCATTCCGTGCAGAAGAGACCCTTCCGGTCTTTGAGCAGCACCGCCCCAGCAACCCCTGACGACCCCAATTTAACCCTAACCTAATCACAGGACAATTCACAATGAACAATTAAACTACCCAATACGTCTTTGGACTGTGAGAGGAAACCCGGTGAGCAGGAGGAAACCCACGCATTCCTGGGAATCCAGCCCTCAACTCAGAGTCACACAACCTCACTCATTGCATGGCTGATCTCTGAAAACTGGAGTGACCACATTTGCAACTTGCTTCTTCAACTTATTCAACAAAGCCTTGTGTCAGAAATTGGAAAGACCTTCAGTTCATTCAGATCTTTTCTTCTCCAGCTCCCAATGCCCTGAAACTGTGCTCTGTTTAATATTAAAGTAACCATTGAGTCTTGCTGATACAAGAGAAAGGCTGCCTGCTCATCCTGCCCATGGATCTGCTGGCCACACTGGTCACAATAGTCATCCTGCCCGTGGATCTGCTGGCCACACTGGTCACAATAGTCATCCTGCCCATGGATCTGCTGGCCACACTGGTCACAATAGGCATCCTGCCCATGGATCTGCTGGCCACACTGGTCACAATAGGCATCCTGCCCATGGATCTGCTGGCCACGCTGGTCACAATAGGCATCCTGCCCATGGATCTGCTGGCCACACTGCTCACAATAATCATCCTGCCCATGGATCTGCTGGCCACACTGCTCACAATAGTCATCCTGCCCATGGATCTGCTGGCCACACTGGTCACAATAGTCATCCTGCCCATGGATCTGCTGGCCACACTGGTCACAATAGTCATCCTGCCCATGGATCTGCTGGCCACACTGCTCACAATAGTTATCCTGCCCATGGATCTGCTGGCCACACTGGTCACAATAGTCATCCTGCCCATGGATCTGCTGGCCACACTGGTCACAATAGTCATCCTGCCCATGGATCTGCTGGTCACACTGCTCACAATAGGCATCCTGCCCATGGATCTGCTGGCCACACTGCTCACAATAGGCATCCTGCCCATGGATCTGCTGGTCACACTGGTCACAATAATCATCCTGCCCATGGATCTGCTGGCCACACTGGTCACAATAGTCATCCTGCCCATGGATCTGCTGGTCACACTGGTCACAATAGGCATCCTGCCCATGGATCTGCTGGCCACACTGGTCACAATAGGCATCCTGCCCATGGATCTGCTGGCCACACTGGTCACAATAGTCATCCTGCCCATGGATCTGCTGGCCACACTGGTCACAATAGGCATCCTGCCCATGGATCTGCTGGCCACACTGCTCACAATAGGCATCCTGCCCATGGATCTGCTGGCCACACTGCTCACAATAGTTATCCTGCCCATGGATCTGCTGGCCACACTGGTCACAATAGGCATCCTGCCCATGGATCTGCTGGCCACACTGGTCACAATAGTCATCCTGCCCATGGATCTGCTGGCCACACTGCTCACAATAGGCATCCTGCCCATGGATCTGCTGGCCACACTGCTCACAATAGTCATCCTGCCCATGGATCTGCTGGCCACACTGGTCACAATAGGCATCCTGCCCATGGATCTGCTGGCCACACTGGTCACAATAGGCATCCTGCCCATGGATCTGCTGGCCACACTGCTCACAATAATCATCCTGCCCATGGATCTGCTGGCCACACTGGTCACAATAGTCATCCTGCCCATGGATCTGCTGGCCACACTGCTCACAATAGGCATCCTGCCCATGGATCTGCTGGCCACACTGCTCACAATAATCATCCTGCCCATGGATCTGCTGGCCACGCTGGTCACAATAGTCATCCTGCCCATGGATCTGCTGGCCACAATAGGCATCCTGCCCATGGATCTGCTGGCCACACTGGTCACAATAGGCATCCTGCCCATGGATCTGCTGGCCACACTGGTCACAATAGTCATCCTGCCCATGGATCTGCTGGCCACACTGGTCACAATAGTCATCCTGCCCATGGATCTGCTGGCCACAATAGGCATCCTGCCCATGGATCTGCTGGCCACACTGGTCACAATAGGCATCCTGCCCATGGATCTGCTGGCCACACTACTCACAATAGTCATCCTGCCCATGGATCTGCTGGCCACACTGGTCACAATATTCATCCTGCCCATGGATCTGCTGGCCACACTGCTCACAATAGTTATCCTGCCCATGGAGCTGCTGGCCACACTGGTCACAATAGTCATCCTGCCCATGGATCTGCTGGCCACACTGCTCACAATAGTCATCCTGCCCATGGATCTGCTGGCCACACTGCTCACAATAGTCATCCTGCCCATGGATCTGCTGGCCACACTGCTCACAATAGTCATCCTGCCCATGGATCTGCTGGCCACACTGGTCACAATAGTCATCCTGCCCATGGATCTGCTGGCCACACTGGTCACAATAGGCACCCTGCCCATGGATCTGCTGGCCACACTGGTCACAATAGTCATCCTGCCCATGGATCTGCTGGCCACACTGCTCACAATAATTATCCTGCCCATGGATCTGCTGGCCACACTGGTCACAATAGTCATCCTGCCCATGGATCTGCTGGCCACACTGGATACAATAGGCATCCTGCTTGTCTTTCTCCAAGTTTGTTTCAGCGTCAGACCCCTCTTGCTCAGGAGGGGCTCATTGGTGGATCTTGCTCAGGATGGGCTCATTGGTGGTAATTATTTATGCAAGTGTTGTCTGTTGACCAGTTTATGTTATTCCCTCCTTTGTATAATTTATTCAGCTGTGGGAACTTAGACTATTGCCTCGTAAACTATGGATACCATGCTTAAATAATCATCATAAGAGCTATACTAAACAAATCTGCAATGCATTGGAACCACAACAAAAACCTTAACTATAAGTTAACAGCCTTTCACTAATCCCTTTTCTTTTCTTTTCAAATCTTTTTATTATTATTATCCAAAATTTACAAGAGTACATCGAAGTAAGCAACACTTTTAATGTCTCAAGAAAAAAAAACATTATTATAAAGATTGAAAATAATTTTTGGTGATTAAAAAAAAGAGAAAAAAACCTACTAAGCAAGAAAAAATGAGGGAAAAAACCCCATTAGGTGTTCAACCCTGGAGCCATGTGTCATACAAAAGCTTCTAAAGATAAACATTAAACTGCCAGCAAAAAAAAGGTACCAAAAATTTACAATTAGATCGTGCAGGAAGTCTATCAATTAACTCAAATGATAATAATGAGCAAATGAACCCCATCTTTTCTCAAAATCAAACATAAGTTCAAAGGTTCGACTTCTAATTTTCTCCAAACTAAGACATAGCATCACTTTGAAAGAACTATTGTGACAAAGTGGGAGCCGATGTATCCTTCCACTTCAACAAAATTGCCTTCCTAGCTATCAATGTAACAAATACAATAACATGTTGGTCAGACAAAGAAATACCACGGATAGCTTGAGGAATTATTCCAAAAAGCACAGTTAATTTATTAGGTTGTAAATTAATTTTAACTGCTTTAGAAATTGTCGAAAAAACTAACTTCCAGAACTGTTCCAGTGTAGAACAAGACCAAAACATGTGTGTCAGTGTAGCTGTCTCAGTTTTACATCTATCACAATAACTATCAATGTTAGGGAACGTTTTAGACAATCTCTTCTTCATCAAATGGCAACGATGTAAAATTTTAAATTGAATCAGTGAATGACTAGCACAGATCGAAGAAGAGTTAACCAGCTTCAGAATCCGCGTCCAATTCTCTGTCATAAAAGTCAAGTTAAGTTCCTTTTCCCAGTCTTGTTTAATCTTAAATAAAGGATGCTTATCCCATTGTAATAGTAAATTATAAGTTCTTCCAATGGAACCCTTCATCAAAGAGTTCATACTCATAATAGTATCTAACAGGTCAGCATCCAATATGTAAGGAAAATTACTTAAATATTTTTATAAGAAATGTCTAACTTGAAGGTATTGTAAAAAGTGTGAATAAGAAAGAGAATATTTATCAACTAATTGTTCAAAAGACATCAGTCTATCTTCTTTAAATAAATCCAAAAAAAGAATTAAGATCTTTATTTTTCCAAAGCAAAAAAATTGGATCACTCAAAGAAGGCTTAAAAAAGTAATTTCGATAAATTAAACTACAAAGTTTAAATCTTTTAAGATTAAAAAAATTGCAGATCTGGAGCCAAATTTGTAAAGATTGCTTAATCACAGGGTATAAATTTAAATTAGTAACTTTAGCTAATTGTATAGGTAAAGCAGCTCCCAATAACGAGGTTAAATAAAACTGTTTCACAGCTTTCAATTCCAAGTCTACCCAAATTGGCCGATCATTCTTATCAACCCAATGTAACCAAAAGGACATGTATCGCACATTAACAGCCCAGTAATATATTCTTAAATTAGGCAAAGCGAGATCTCTATCCTTTTTCAACCTTCTATTCAACTTTCAAATTTTTATATTTATTTCAGAATATCCCTGTTTTTTTGACTAAGAAGTTTTTTGATCGAATTGATTCTATTATTTTATCTTTTATTTGGAATAATAAAAGACCAAGAATTAGTAAATGTCACTCACTAATCACTTTTAAGTTGTTCTGGTTCATTGGCAATTAAATCTTCTGTGATCAGAGGGAGATGAGGAAGAACTAATTCATCAAGGCACTGCAATAGTGATTTATTGACACCTCCAGGAAAGAGCTGTTTTGTTAGGGACGAGTGTTTTAACTCTGCATTCTCACTACAGGACTAATATTGGTTTTCCATTTGAGTACAAATTGTATATCCAACACAAAACTTGCTGTTGGGGACAGCCTTGCACAAGACAACATCTTTGCATTCAACATCAGCAAGACCAAAGAATTGATTGTGGACTTTAGGTAGAGGAACTTGGGCAAACATCCATCAGTTCTCGTTTGAGAGGTGATTGGTGGAAAGGGCGAGCAGCTTCAAGTTCCCGGGTGTCAACATCCCAGAAGAAATTCTTGGGGTCAACATATAGATCAATTTGCGAAGACAGCACATCAGTGACTCTACTTCACTAAGAGTTTGAGGTGACTTTGTATGTCACCAAAGACTCGGGAAAATGTCTACAGATGATGGTGGGGAGCATTCTGATTGGTTGCTTCATTGCATGGTATGGAAGCTCCGACATGCAGGATCGAAAGAGGCCGCAGAGGTTTGTAGACTCAGCTTGTTCCATCATGGGCGCAACCTTGTCCACCACTGAAGATACCTTCAAAAGGCAGTGCCGGTCACAGACCGTGCGGCGGGGTCTGAGCGCCTTTGCAGGTGGGGTGCAGAATGGAGTGGGCAGTCACGCAGTGGGCAGTAGTGAGTATGCACAGTTATTGTTTCATTGTAGTGCTGCAGGACTTAACTCCCTTTCTCTCATTTTAGTCTTCTCGACTCTTCGCCAAAAGCACAGCAACATCAATGCTCCGTGTTTACCCTTGTCCTTGTTCTGAGAAAGAAGACTACCTTTTAAATTGATGCTGTGAAGGATCGGTCTGTGCTTAGTGTTAAGTTACTGCTTCTGAGCTGCAGTGTCGGCAATAGCTTTCCATTTGAGAGCTTTAGTTAACGACCCTGTTGGCCTAGCGTTTACTGTTTTTCCTTTAATTCTGCAAAGTTTGTGTTAAAAGTCAGTGGACTGTTCATCTGCTTCAGTATCTCTCCCGCTGCACTTGGGTCATCATTGAACATCCCTCAAGAAAGCAGCATCCATCATTAAGGACCTTCACCATCCAGACACACCCTCTTCTCATTACTCAGGTACAGGAGCCATAAGCTTCTTCCCCTCCTCCATCAAATTTCTGAATGGTCCATGAACACTACCTCGCTATTCCCCTTTTGCTCGCTTTATTTATTTATTTATTTATAACTTGCAGGGTTTTTTTTGTTTTGCACTGTACTGCTGCCACAAAACAACATATTTTACTAAATATACCAATGATAACACCGGAAAGCAAAGATTTTGCTTCCTGAATACTTTTGGGTGTATCTTATGGATTTTGGGCTGCTGATCAAGGATGTTGAAAAATTTTTTGGCAATGACGGAGCACCAAACTATGTGCAGCTGGTTGACAACATGCTTCAAACGGAGAAAACCATGAAGTGCAACATGTCATTGAATATTCATTTTCTGCATTTCCATTTATACTTCTTCCCTGCAAATCTTGGTGCTGTCAGTGACGAGCATGGTGAAAGGTTTCACCAGGACATTGTGGTCACGGAGAAATGGTATCAGGGCAACTGGAATCCATCAATGCTGGCTGATTATTGTTGGATACTTTAAACATGAAGCCTCAGACACTGGGCACAAATGAAAATTATCAACAAAACATTTTTATCTTAGTTGAACTATTGCAACACGTCAGCACTGTTATGCAATTACTGTAATGTATTATATTTAATAGAAGTTAATGTTGTTCCCCCAAATTCCTATGTGATACAAGTAGTCTCAAAATATATTTGTGTTCAGCTTCAAGCAGTCTATCATAAACAAAAAAATTCATGAGGAAGCAACACCTTTGAAAAAAATTGTTGTCCCATGTAATTAATTTGATTTGATTAGGATTAAGTTCTAAAGGCAAAACTCCAGTAAAGAAAATAGCAAACTGAAGATTTTTCAGAGGGAAATGATTTATGTCAGAGGAGAAACGTTTTATACAACGAAACTAAGGAAATGGGACATATTTCCTCCCTGCTGCAGCATTGATGTATCTGTCAAGTTCATGTATAAATGGCCATGGTAATTCAATAAATCTTAAGGTCCATTGTGGCTTCGGTAGTTTTAATACAGCTCTTTGAGATTACAGATCCTCTCAACAAGAGGCATGCCCAGGCCCAGATGGGTTCCAGCTGCTTGGGTCTAGGCTGGTTCTGGTGCCTAGACTGGTCTCTGCAGTATAATGTACGTCCTGAGGAGCTGGCACCGGTGTTAGGTGGGCTCCCTGGAGCCAACCACTGGTTGTGTCCCAGGTTCCCAAAAGCACAGCCAGGTTCTTACTCCAAGTCCTGGACCACAACCCCAACAGGACTCCTCCTGGTCATCAAATGGCGAGGGTAAGCAGGTTAAAATGTCAGTGCCGGCTCACTTTAAGGAGTCATGACTCCATGCATTTGACTCATGAGCTCCATCGGATTCAAGATTAAATGGATGTCTTTTATCTTTGTCCTGTGGGACTTGCATGTTTCTTCCCAGACGTGGGTGGTCCCTTGTTGTTATGTCTGTGCACATGCTTGTCGGACTATGCCCCTGCCAAGCAAATTCAAGATATCTACTTTAGCGTTACACTGTGAAACTGGACAGGGCAGCAGAGGATCTGCTGATGTGATCCTGTCAACTTGAAATGCTCAGCTCCCACCCCCAGCATGAAGCCTACCACAGCCCCGACCCTGTTCATTGAGTGCTTTGGCTTAATTATAATACTGGAGAATAGGTGGTGCAAAGACCTCTAATTTGTTCGAGGAATCCTGACCCAGAGCATGTTTCCTGCTTCTTCATATTGATGCCAGACAAGAACCAGGCACTGTGGTCCAGCAGTTTGCTGAAATTCACTCTTGAAACCCATAGTCTGGCTTTTGGGTGAGGTGACGTAGAGACTGTCTGACTCCATGGGCCTGTACCTGAACATGGCTGTCACTGGAAAATGGGGTAAAGTTTGGAAAGAAGCAGGGAAAGAATGATTACAATTTATAAAGGTAAATCAACATTTATGTGATCATTTTCATAATTCTGAGATATTCCAATATCTCTAAGGTGAAGTACTTTTGAAGTGTAATGCAGGAAATCTGTGAATAAATCAACACCCAGCTGTGTCCCAAAAAGCAGTGGAGACAGTAAGCAGGTGTAAAAGATGATGTTACACACAGCGAGGAGGAATAAGGCTGTTTTACGACATTGCAATGAAAGGCTTGCCCATGACAAAGTTCAGAGGGAAATCATGATTCAGGATTCAAGTTTATTTATCATGTGTACATCGAAACACACAGAGAAATGTGTCATTTGAGTTAACAACCAACACACCCGAGGATGTGCTGTGGCAGCCCGCTAGTGTCAATGCACATTCCGGTGCCCACGTGGCATGCCCACAATGCTCATCAGAACAACACAGAACACAACACCCAGCAAAACAACAACAGCAAAAGAAACAAGCCCTGTTCCACCCTCTCACCCACCCACATACATAGTCTTTTAACCCCAGGACAGGCCGTCTTCTTCAGCTTCCAGCAGGCTCAAACTCCGACTTGGGCTTGCAGACATCAGACCTTGGCTTCCCAGCAGACTTGTTGAGATTTGCAGGCTCCAGACTTCCAGACCTCCGATTCGACCCTTGGACCTTGATCTTCGACATTGATCCCAGGACACACTGATCACTGAACACTCGTCCTTGAACTCCAGACTCACTGATTCCAGGAGCCCAAACACTAGGCCTCAAACTCCGGTCTCACTGATCTGCGATCCCAGTGGGGTACTGGAACTTGTTCTTTCTGCTCACAGAGAACTCCAACTCCAACTCGTTGACCTAGTGTGGACTCATCCACTTTCTGCCGGCCAGACATCCAGCATCCAAGCACAGATGTCCTACATCTATATCACTGGCCTTTGAACATGGAGCAGAGACTTTGACTCTGGCCTGACCTCTAATTCCCCCATATCCCTATCCCTAGACCCTTATCTGACCTCTAACTCCTCTCTCTGTCCCCTAAGCATCCCTACAACCCCGGAAACAATTAAAAAACAACTAAACCTGAGCTGCAACTCTGTAGAGGTTGCATGCTGGGGCCATCTTAGATTCCTATAAGCAACCTAAGAGTATATTGCAGCTTGTCCTTATAAAATGGAAGACTCAAATGCCTCTATTACCTGGAGGCTGAGAAACACACTTGTGCGGAGGTGATACTCCAATTAGACAGCAGTAAGCCAGAGGATAGTGTGGTGAATGGCTGCCCGAAGGGGAAGATTCAAGTGACTGCTCATCTTTCAGTACAGATGGCTGTTAATGTTATTGTGGTTTCTAAGTCTATTGAAAAGTTAGAATCTGACACTGAGAAAATGACTTCCTCTCTTAATCTAATTGTGTTGCTGATACATGTTGCTCTCTGTTGCTCAGAGTGTTTAGTTGGCATGGTCTCCAGGAGGTGTAGATTTCCAGAAGACTGCTGATGCACTTTATCCTCCTTTTAAAAACTAGCGCTACCCAAACATCACTCTGCTGTGTTTCTCTCGTGGCTCCAACTCCCACTCCAACCCCAATACAGACTTGTGTTAGCCAGGCTGCTCAGTGGATGGTCCCAGGCCATGCAAGGCCATGGAGAACATGCTGGTAAAGGGAATCAGTATAGACAGGCTCTTGATGCCCACTCAGGGCACAGTGGACCATATGACTCCAAGACTGTTGTTCCAGGAATGAGCTGGATGGTTCCAAACAAAATCTTGTGCTAGTGGCTCCAAACAAAATCCTGTGCTAGTTAATTTCAGGAGTGGAAATATTCCAAGTAATTAAGGAGTCTTTGATGTGTGTCTAATACTGTCTGGTTGAAATGTCCCCTGCTCTTTTTTATGATGTTTCCCTACACCTGAGAACTTATTTTGATTTTGGACTCCTGGCACTTTTCCAGTTGAGAAAAGACACTGGGAATTAAGATGTCAGAATAATGGACTGTATGACATTTTCCTGCTCTTTTCCAGAAGATATAAATTTGTTGGCCCTCTTCTCTCTTCTGTGACCGTACAACCAACTGTGATCTTGATGGCTTGTTTGACAACGGGCTGCATCACAGCAGAACCTGGTCCTGTTCCCCACATCCCACCACTGGTGAGTGATTGGAAATGGGATTCCGTCTGCATCTGAATAATGCTGATTTGTATTGGAGTCCTTTATTGGGTGAAATTCGAAATGTGTGCATAATTAGAATTTCCTTCACCAAATGACTCTGACAGGGGATTTACTGAACAAAACATCACTGGAGTTGCATAGAATCTATGGGACTTGGCCCATCTGATCTATACTAGAGTGTATGCCATGTGCATGGGAAAGAAATCTGCTCTTGCCCCTGTTATAACAGCAAACATGTAAGCTGCACATTAGCACCTTCAAACACATTTTCCAACTTTACATGCCCTTAAACTCGACTGACAACTGGACTACAAGTATGAACAAGTCCTTCTCCTTCAACAAGGACATAAAGCAAATCCACAGCAATCAGGATTTGTGAGTCTGGGTAAAAACCTGCTCTCAGTAATGTCAACATCAGGAGGTAGCCATGTGTGCTTGCTTCCACAGGGGCTCTGTACAAAACTGGAGACCAACAGTTGGCTCTCAGGCTCAGGAATAAACAACAATGCGAATAAAATCTCTTTTATATCATCTAATAAAATGATTCCAGGAATGAATGGCTTGTCATATGAAGAGTATTTAATGGTTCTGGGCCTGTATTCACTAGAATTCAGAAGATTGAGGGGTGACTTCATTGAAACCTATTGAACACTGAAAGGCCCTGATAGAGTGGATGTGGAGAGGATGTGAGGGAGTGGTGGGAGAGCCTAAGACAAGAGGACACAGTCTCAGAATAGAGGGGTGTCCCTTTAGAATGGAGATGAGGAGGAATTTCTTTAGCTAGAAAGTGGCGAATCTGTGGAATTCTTTGCCACTTACAGCTGTGGAGGCCAAGTCTTTGTGTATAGTTAAGGCAGAGGTTGATAGATTCTTTATTGGTCATGGCATGAAGGGATATGGGAGGAGGCAGGAGATTGAGGCTGAGAGGAAATTTGGATCAGCCATGATGAAATGGTGGAGCAGACAGGATGGGCCAAATGGCCTAATTCTTTCCTATATATTATGGTCTTATAGTGTTATCTTCTTGCTAATCAGCTGTACTATTTGTAAAGGCTTTTTCCCTGATTGTTTAATTAGAGAGTTATGATAATTGTCTGTTTTCCAGCAAAGGTAACCATGGCCACTGTGAGTTATTGTCAGGAAACGTAGAGAAGCATTGACTCAGAAGCAGGGTAGTGGAGACAACTTAGCAGTGAGTGATAACTTTAATAATAAACTGAAAGAAATCATGAGGAGTCATGAAACAAGAGAGAACAGATACTAGACACTATAGGCAACAAGGAAACAGAAGGCTAGGAAAACTGGTTGAGGGCAGCAGGTTTGATGAGTGAACAAAGTTTGTGGATGAGGGCTGGGTTTAAATAGGCTGCAGGTGATGAATTGGAAATGAATGGCAGGTGGATCATGATTCGATGGGCGGAGACTGAGAGGAGCCTGCCTGTGCAGGGTTAACTGGACTCCCCTCCTATGGCAGGCATCCGATGGCCCAGGACGATCTGGGTGGGTTCAGTGGTACTTCTCGATGAGTGATGGATCAAGATGAAACCGGACACCTCACAAGACCTCTCCTCTGGACTGTACTCTTCCTAATTGACCAGATACTGCAGACCCTGTCCATAAAGATATGAATCCATCAACCGGCAAACAGTGTACACTGGATCACCTTCCACCATTTTAGGTTCCGAGGATGCAGGCTCTGGGTTGAATGTTCCACGGACAACGGGCTTGATGCAGGACACGTGAAAGGTGATGCTTCACTTCCTCTAATCCTTCCACGTGGAAGAAGATTCTGGGTCCATGGTTATGCCTTGGATTGAAAGGATGTAACCCAGGAAAGAATGACTGGGGTGTGGAACTTGCATTTTGCTAACTTGCAGTATAGCTGTTTTTTGAGGAGACTCTGAAGAGATTGTACTGGCGGGAGAGACGGGGCCTTGGGGTCCTTGTAAAAGATGTCTTCAAGGTAGATGAACACATACCTGTATAGCCTGTCTCAGAGGATTTCTTTAGTGAAGGTTTGGAAAACTGCTGGACTGTCGGAAATTACGAAAGACATCACCAAGTACTCATGGTGGCTATTGGGTGTTATGAATGTTGTCTTTCACTCATATCCCGGCGGATGCCGATCAGGTTGTTCCTGCTCCATGGATCCAATTTGGTGAAGAGCTGGGTGTGTTTTGAATGCACTGTCATGAGTGGAGAGCCAGGGGTAACGCAAGATAAGAAGGATGTTGGGTGACTTGATCAGGAGGAAATAGAAGGAATCGTGGTTCTCTCCAATGATCGTACACAATGAGTGTGTGCTCTGTCCATCCCAGACCCCAAGGGATGTCTGTCAATGGCGTGATGCCGAAGGGGTGAGAGATCGGTAAAGTGGAGAATCCAAGCTGCATTCACAGAGTCCGATCCAGAAAATCGCCCGCTGCACCAGAATCTACCAGAGCTTCCTCTGTGGGGAGAGCCGTTGGGGTGTGGAGGACAGAGAGGGCGAGCCAGGGGAGCTTACCAGATAGAGGGCCCTTGGTCTCAATGCTGTAGTCTCGCGTCGTTTCCTGGACACAGTGGGAAATTGAGTGGGTGATAAGCTGCTTTGCAGTAAGTGCACAGATTGGAGCCATTGATGATGAGGGTCCCACAGCCTGAAATGTTTATGGGAACGGAACTGGGGCTCTGGTGAATAACCTGAAGGGTCTTTCCATAAGACACCTGTCAATACTGAGGACCGGAGTGATGTGGCTTTCAAAGTCAGTAGGTATTGCCCAGGTAGATAGTTTGTCTTTCAAGTGCTCTGAGAGGCCGCGATGGTAATGGGCCAACAGCATTTCTGCATACCATCTGCACTCCACTGCCAGGGTCCTGAATTCCACCGTGTTTGTGCATGGCAGTAGGCAGGGCTGAAGCACTTCAGCTTTGCTCCTTCTAGGCAAAACCAAGTGGAGCTTCCTTGGAAAGATCCAAGTGGTTTGCCATGCTTGGGATGAGCCCTGAACTGTCGCAAAGGACATTATATCCAAGCTAAATGAAACAGCACATAGGTCCTCCAATCGTAATCTTTGCTGCATATCACTTTGTTTGCAATTCATCTTAAATGATTATTTGAGCATTATTGAGGAAATTGGAATTACAATTGGAAATAAGGAACTTCTTCCGAGGCAGTCTCCCACCCCACATTTGTGGCTAATGAGGGCAAAGTGGATAACCAAGGACTTTTCCCGAGGCAGGCCAAGAGGGGGCTCACGGGTAGTTTGTGAGGTGGTGCACCTCTTCCAATGCAGAGCCTCTAAGTTCTCTTGATGTATGGCCTCCTGGATCTCCAGACAATCCTAAATGCTGCTGCTTCACTTTGTGAAGTGAGGAGTGCGATACATTGTGCTAATAATGGAGAAAAAACTCCCTCAGATGAGCTAATGCCAGAATCTATTTTAAATTGCATCTTGGGTAATCTATTTCTCCCACATGAGTGCCACTATTTTTTCCATTAGTTTATATTTGTTATGCAAGTGTTAACATTTAAATCGAATCAAGGAATATTGCTAACATGGTAACAAAGAATATATTATTGGGCATAGATACTCTGATCTATAACACAATCAGTTAAGAATTGATGTAGAGACAAGCTATAATTTCAAAGGCTATTTCTTACTTGTGTTAAGTGGTCTTTCAGTATCATTTCAGATTTTCTTAAATTAAAAAAAAAGAATTAATGTTTGAATTAATGGTAGTGCTTGCATGAGCAGAAAATTCAGATGGTCCCAAGTTTAGGGTGTATGAAGGGTGCTGGTATATTGGTTTAAATATTAGTTTAAACCAATATAAAAGAGCAGGTAGTTTTGAGGAAGTAGAGCAGCTCCAGAAGGACTTAGACAAATTAGGAAAATGGGCAAAAAAGTGGCAGATGAAATACAGGGGAAGTGTATGGTCATGCACTTTGGTAGAAGAAATAAAAGCATAGACTCTTTTCTAAATGGAGAGAAAAATTCAAAAATCTGACGTGCAAAGGGATTTGGGGGTCCTTGTGTAGGATTCCCTAAAGGTTAATTTGCAGGTTGAGTCTGTGGTGAGGAAGGCAAATGCAATGTTAGCATTCATTTCAATAGGACTAGAATATGAAAGCAATGATGTAATACTGAGGCTTTATAAAGCACTGGCGAGGCCTCACTTGGAGTATTGTGAGCAGTTATGGGAACCTTATCCAAGAAAGGAGGTACTGACATTGGAGAGGGTTCAAAGGAGGTTCACAAAAATGATTCTGGGGTTGAAAGGCTTGTTATATGAGGAGCATTTGATAGCTCTGGGCCTCTATCCGCTGGAAATCAGGACAATGAGGGGTGACCTCATTGAAACCTATTGAGTGTTGAAAGGCCTCGATAGAGTGGATGTGAGGATGATGTTTCCAGTGGTAGGGGAGTCAGAGGACATGGTCTCAGAACAGAGGATCATCCTTTTAGAACAGATGATGAGGAATTTCTTGAGTCAGAGAGTGGTGAATCTGTGAAATTCATTGCCACAGGCCAAGTCATTGAGTATATTTAAGGGAGAAAGTGATATGTTCTCGATTAGTCAGGGCATGAAGGGATACAGAGAGAAGGCAGGAGATTGAGGCTGAGAGGAAAAACCTCTGCTACCTCCTCCATGTTTCCACTATCGCGTCTGACTGGTCCTATTCTCACACGGCTCATCCTCTTGCTCTTCATATACTTGTAGAATGCCTTGGGGTTTTCCTTAATTCCGCTCACCAAGGCCTTCTCATAGCCCTTTCTGGCTCTTCTAATTCCATTCTTAAGTTCCTTCCTAGCAACCTTGTAACTTTCTAGAGCTCCAACAGTATCTAGTTTCTTGAACCTTTTGTAGGCTTTTCTTTTCTTCTTAACTAGATTTTCTACATCTTTTGTACACCATGGTTCTTTAACCCTACCATCCTTTCCCTGTCTCATTGGAATGTACCCAAGCAGAACTCCATGCAAATATCCCCTGAACATTTGCCACATTTCTGCCGTGCATTTCCCCGAGAACATCCGCTCCCAAGTTCCTGCCTAATGGCATCATATTTCCCCCTACCCCAATTAAATATTTTCCAACTTATCTGCTCTTATCCCTCTCCAGCGCTATAGTGAAGGAGATAGATACTCCAAAATACCCTCTCACCAAGATCTGACACCTGACTAGGTTCATTTCCCAATACCAGATCAAGTACAGCCTTTCCTCGAGTTGGCTTATCTACGTATTGTGTCAGGAAACCTTCATGAACACACCTAACAAACTCCAGCCCATCTAACGCCTTGCACTAAAGAGATGCAGTCAATATTAGTCAGTTAAAATGTCCCATCACAATAACCCTATTATTATTGTTCTGTTCCAGAATCTGCCTCCCTATCTGCTCCTCGATATTCCTGTTACTATTGAGGGGTCTATAAAAAACACCAGTAGAGTTATTGCCTCTTTCCTGTTTCTGACTTCCACCCACACTGACTCAGTAGACCATCCCTCCATGACTTTCTCCTTTTCTGCTGCTGTGATACTATCCCTGATTAGCAATGCCATGCCCCACCTCTTTTGCCACCCTCTCTGTTATTTTTGAAACATCTAAAGCCTGGCACATTCAACAGCCATTCCTGCTCCTGAGACATCCAAGGCTCTGATAATAGTGGGTTAGAAGTTGTCCTTGAGTCTGATGAAATGCAATTTTGGGTGAAGGGAGAAGATGGAATGTCTGACGTGGGAGGGTCTCTTCATAATGCTGGATGCTTTTCAAAGGTTCTGAGGTTAATCGTATTATTAACGTATTTATGCAGATTCAACTCTGGAATTTGTGTCTTCTCCAGGCAGCCACAGAATACAGAAAACCATATAAGTAGTTGAAAGAAAGATATCAACCCGCCCCCCCCACCGCATGAAGAGAAAAAGGAACAAAAACTCGCAAGCCCAAACATCCCCACCCCGTCTTTTGCACCAAAAGTAACATCACCCAAACCCTCAGCCCACCGATCAGCAACAAGAAAGAACAGGTGAGAACACGATAAAAAAACAACGCAGAACTGAAAGAGGCCAATATGAACTACCTGAGGCAGTGTTAAGAGTGAACAGCTTTGATAGACGGGAGGTTCATTAGTGTGACGGACTGGGCTGCATTCATAGCTCCCTGAAAATTTCTTACCATCTCAGACAGAGCACTCACCAAACCTAGCTGTGATGGATCCAGTTAGGATGCTTTCTACGGTGTAGCTGTATTAACTAGAAAGAAGGTCTTTAGTTTCTGGTGTTTCTGGTGAGCCTCCCATGCTGAAGACTTGAGATGAAAGTAATACACCAACATAAGGGCGAAGTGCTTCAACATAGTATCAGCATTCATCTACCACTCAGTAGAAGCAACAAGTGCGTTGGTTTGTACCTTCTGCTCTCATTAGTTGAAATAAAAACCATGCCCTACAAGTGATAGGGCAGATGGACTGAGGAAGTGCAGAGGCATTTGACCAGGTTTATTTTGTGGAACTTGACTGAAGCTTTGTGTGACTCTCTAATGCTTGTTTGACAGACTGATTCATGAAGCCAGCAATGCATTTGAGAACCAGGATGGTTATGGTCTCTACTGATACACGTATCTCATGAGGTACAGCTACTGAGGAGATGCTTTAGTACCCTTGCAAACCTTATCAGTTATAAAGAGATACTGGACAGTATCCTTGTATCCCTGTAACAACAGAGGCCAAGGAGAGACCTGACAGGACTCTACAAAATCACAAGGGGTACAAGATGGATGTTGGCAGTCTTTTTCCAAGAGTTGGGGAGGGGGAGAGGTGGCTAATATAAGAGTGCATAAGTTTAAGATGAGAAGAGCAAGATTTAAAGGAGCCCAGAAAGATTGATTTTCATACAGAAGATAGTAGGTGTAAAGTACAAGCAGTGATAGGAAAGTGATACAATTACAATGTTTATAAGATATTTGGACAGGTTCCTTGGCAAAGCATAAAGAGATATGGGCTAAATGCGGGCAGATGGGACATAATCAGCCAATCAAGTGGCAGCAACTCAATGCCTAAAAGCACGCAGACATGTTCAAGAGGTCCAGTTGTTGTTCAGACTAAACATCAGAATGGGGAAGAAGTGTGATCAAAGTGACTTTGACCGTGGAATGATTGTTTGTGCCAGACGGGGTGGGTTGAAAAACTCAGGAACTGCTGATCTCCTGGGATTTTCACAGATGCAGTCTCTAGAGTTAAGAATGCTATGATCAATAAATAGAAAACATCCGGTGAGCAGCCGTTTGGTAGGCAGAAAAGCCCTTGTTAATGAGAGAGGTCAGAAGAGAACGGTCAGACTGCTTCAAGCTGACAGGAAGGTGACGCTAACCTAAGTAACCCCAGGTTACAACAGTGGTGTGCAAGAGAGCATCTGTGAATGCACAACACGTTGAACGTTGAAGTGGATGGGCTCCCGCAGCGGAAGACCACAAACATGCAGAAATACTACCTAGTGGCCATGGCCACTTTATTAGGTTAACTCCTGTACCTAATAAAGTGGCTACTGAGCGTATATTGGAAGGTGGCAAACCCCCTGTTCTCAACAGTATCTTAAAGCAGCTAAATGCATAATAAAGAAAGGACTGTGGGTGAGACCGGTTGGTGAATTTCACGTTGATTGATCTCCTCCATCTGCTGCAGTGTTGAGCACAGAACATAGCACGGAATCAGCAAAACACTGAGCAGTCAGCGATCAAATGCAGTTCATCGTCTCTATAACACGAGTTGAATAAGCTAGCTGGCAGACTTAACTTATCCATTAATTATCTAATGTGACAGTAGTAATTAGATTACCTTAATGTGGTGTTTCATATGCATTGTCTTGGTACTTCAGTTTGATAGAATGTCAGGAGGAGATATCACTCCTGAAACTGCTGCTCAGTTATCTGCTGATGGCATAACTGGATTTAATATGAACCATGTTTTCTGGGTTGAGGCATCAGTGGTTTAGCAGAGATTCTGCACTGTAGAGCACAAGGCTACAATCTGAATGTTTATTTAATCCTGGCTACCCTGCTGCAGTGAATCACGGATATAGTGGGAGGGGGAGAATGTGGATTAGAGAGGGCGTGAGTCCTGCGGAGAGAGTAAAAGCACTCAAAAATTTCGTCTCTCTATCAGCAAACTACTAGAAAATAAGTAACACATACAATATGCTGGAGGAACTCGGCAGGTCAGACACCAACTATGGAGAGGAATGAACAGTCGATATTTCAGGCTGATTCCCTTCATCCAAGGTCTTGGCCCAAAACCTTGATAGTTTATTCCTTTCCATAGATGCTGCCTGACCTGCTGAGTTCCTCCAGCATCTTAATGTGTTGCTCTGGATTTCCAGCATCTGCAGAATTTCTTGTGTTTATCAGGAAAGTGGCTCCTTTCATACAATTGTCAATGTTATTTGCACTCCTGTAGAGAAAATTATGCCTGAGAACTATAGTACTTCTCTGAAAAGGGAAATAATTTGTCTCAATAACTGAGCAACACTGCTGTGGCTGATTGTTACAGTTGGGTCACCCTTGGAACACTGTTTGCATTCAACCGCTATATAATGTCTGCACCGGTGTGAAGGGGTGGATGCAGGTATTGGGGACACCAGGCTGTGTTAAGGAGGGGTTCTTCTGCAGAGCTGTGAATGAAGCCCATGACACTAACCAGCCTCCCCTCCACTTACTGCATCTGCCCTTCCTGCTGCTCCGGAAGGCAGACAACATAATCAACGACACTTCCCACTCCGGTCATTCCCTCTCCCATGAGATAGAAGATGCAAAAGCACATACCGCCAGACTCGAAGTCGTCCTGCTGTAACCACTCTCTTGAATGAACAGTAAATATGCTAAAGATGAACTGTGGATCTGCCAGTCTATCGCTACTGTTTACTTACACTGCATTTTCTCCACACTTGCAACTCTGCATTCTCTTTGTCTTTTTTGCTACCTTAATGTACTGATGTTTGGCACAATCATAAGACCACAAGACATAGGAGCAGAATTTTGCCATTTAGCCCATCAAGTCTGTTCAGCCATTCCGTTGTGGCTGATTTTTTATCCCTCTCAACCCCATGCTCCTGCATTTCCCTACAACTACTAATAGCCTTACTAATCAAGAAACTATCAACCTCCGCTTTAAATATGTCAAATGACTTAGCCTCCACAGACATCTATGGCAATAACTTCCACAGTTTCACCACCCTCTGGCTAAAGAAGTTCCTCCTCATCTCTGTTCTAAAGGGACATCCTTCTATTCTGAGGCTGTGCCCTCTGGTCCTAGACTTCCCCACTACAGGAAGCACCCCCTCCACGTCCACTCTACCTAAGCCTTTTAATATTTGATAGGTTTCAATGAGGTCCCCCCTCATTCTCCTAAAGTCCAGTAAGTACAGCAAACACTCCTCATATGTTAACCCTTTCATTTCTGGGATCATTCTCATGAACCTCCTCTGGACCCCCTCCAGTGTCGGCACGTCCTCTGATAATTAAGGGGCCCAAAACTGCTCACAATACTCCAAGTGCGTTCTGATCAATGCCTTATAAAGCCTCAGCATTACATTCCTGCTTTTGTATTCTGGTCCTCTCAAAATGAATGTTAACATTGCATTTGCCTTCCTTACCACTAAATCAGGCTGCAAGTTAACCTTTAGGAAATCCTGCATGGGGACTCCCAAATTCCTTTGCACCTCTGATTTTTGAAATTTCTCCCCATTTAAGAAATAGTCTACACCTTTATTCCTTCTTCCAAAGTGCATGATCATACACTTCCCTATCCCCTCCACCCATCTTTGTATCATCCGCAAACTTAGCCACAAAACCACCAATTTCATCATAAAAATTATTGACATATAATGCGAAAAGGAGTGGTCTTAACATCAACCTCTGTGGAACACCACTAGTTACTGGAAGCCAACTAGAAAAGAATATGTGAAAAGAAAAAGATTGGTTAAGACAAATGTAGGTCCCCTACAGACAGAAACAGGTGAATTGATTATGGGGAACAAGGACATGGCAGACCAATTGAATAACTACTTTGGTTCTGTCTTCACTAAGGAGGACACAAATAATCTTCCGGAAATAGTAGGGGACAGCGGGTCTAGTGAGATGGAGGAACTGAGGGAAATACATGTTAGTAGGGAAGTGGTGTTAGGTAAATTGAAGGGATTAAAAGCAGATAAATCCCCAGGGCCAGATGGTCTGCATCCCAGAGTACTTAAGGAAGTAGCCCAAGAAATAGTGGATGCATTGTTGATAATTTTTCAAAACTCTTTAGATTCTGGACTAGTTCCTGAGGATTGGAGGGGGGCTAATGTTACCCCACTTTTTAAAAAAGGAGGGAGAGAGAAACCGGGGAATTATAGATCGGTTAGCTGAACATCGGTGGTGGGGAAAATGCTAGTCAGTTATCAAAGATGCGATAACAGCACATTTGGAAAGCGGTGAAATCATCATACAAAGTCAGCATGGATTTGTGAAAGGAAAATCATGTCTGACGAATCTCATCGAATTTTTTGAGGATGTAGCTAGTAGAGTGGATAGGGGAGAACCAGTGGATGTGGTATATTTGGATTTTCAAAAGGTTTTTGACAAAGTTCCACACAGGAGATTAGTGTGCAAACTTAAAGCACACGGTATTGGGGGTAAGGTATTGATGTGGATAGAGAATTGGTTGGCAGATAGGAAGCAAAGAGTGGGAATAAACGGGACCTTTTCAGAGTGTCAGGCAGTGACTAGTGGGGTACTGCAAGGCTCCGTGCTGGGATCCCAGTTGTTTACAATATATATTAATGACTTAGATGAGGGAATTAAATGCAGCATCTCCAAGTTTGCGGATGACACGAAGCTGGGCAGCAGTGTTGGCTGTGAGGGGGATGCTAAGAGGATGCAGGGTGACTTGGATAGGTTGGGTGAGTGGGCAAATTCATGGCAGATGCAATTTAATGTGGATAAATGTGAGGTTATCCACTTTGGTGGCAAAAATAGGAAAACAGATTATTATCTGAATGGTGGCCGATTAGGAAAAGGGGAGGTGCAACGAGACCTGGGTGTCATTATACACCAGTCATTGAAAGTGGGCATGCAGGTACAGCAGGCGGTGAAAAAGGCGAATGGTATGCTGGCATTTATAGCGAGAGGATTCGAGTACAGGAGCAGGGAGGTACTACTGAAGTTGTACAAGGCCTTGGTGAGAGCACACCTGGAGTATTGTGTGCAGTTTTGGTCCCCTAATCTGAGGAAAGAGATTCTTGCCATAGAGGGAGTACAAAGAAGGCTTACCAGATTGATTCCTGGGATGGCAGGACTTTCATATGATGAAAGACTGGATCGACTAGGCTTATACTCGTTGGAATTTAGAAGATTGAGGGGGGATCTTATTGAAACATATAAAACCCTAAAGGGATTGGACAGGCGAGATGCAGGAAGATTGTTCCCGATGTTGCGGAAGTCCAGAATGAGGGGTCACAGTTTGAGGATAAAGGGGAAGCCTTTCAGGACCGAGATTAGGAAAACTTCTTCACACAGAGAGTGGTAAATCTGTGGAATTCTCTGCCACAGGAAACAGTTGAGGCCAGTTCATTGGCTATATTTAAGAGGGAGTTAGATATGGCCCGTGTGGCTAAAGGGATCAGGGGGTATGGAGGGAAGGCTGGTACAGGGTTCTGAGTTGGATGATCAGCCATGATCATACTGACTGGCGGTGCAGGCTCGAAGGGCCGAGTGGCCTACTCCTGCACTCATTTTCTATGTTTCTATGTTTCTATGTCCCCTTTGTTTCTATTCTTTACCGTCTACCAGTCAGCCAATCTTCTGTCCATGGTAGTATCTTTCCTGTAATACCATGGACTCTTAACTTGTTGAACAGCCTCACCTGGAGCACCTTGACAAAGGCCTTCTGAAAATCCAGGTAAGCATCATCTACTGACTCTCCTTTGTCTATCCTAATTGTTACTTCCTCAAAGAATTCCAACCGATCTGTCAGGCAAGATTTTCCCTTAAGGAAACCCTGCTGACTCTGGCCCATTTTATCATGCTCTGCCTGCATGGCATGCAAACAAAGGTCATTCACATTATCATGGTACATGTGAGAATAATAGGACCACAAGAGCTTAAGATATAAGGAAAAAATAAAGCCATTTGGTTCATCAAGTCTGCTCCACCATTTCATTGTGGTTAATCCATTTTCCCACTCAGCCCCAATCTCCTGCCTTTGCCCTGTATCCCTTCATGCCCTGACTAATCAAGAATCTATCAACCTCTACCTTAAATGACTTGGCCACCACAGTTGCCTATGGCAATGAATTCCAAAGATCCACCACTCTCTGGCTAAAGAAATTCCTCCTCATCAATCCGTTCTGAAAGGACGCCCCTCTATTCTGAGGCAGTGACCTCTGGTCTCAGTTATGCTATTGGGCAGAACGAAGAGCAGATGTGAACGCTTCCATGGGGAGAAGCAGATGTGGGGAAATCAACACTGATCAATATTAGTAGATGAACTACCCAGGATTGTTAGAAGCCTCGAGGCACTGTCTTTATCTGCACTCAGCCTTGGTGTAAGGGAATCTTGAGGGTCCAGGAAAAATAGTGGTGATAAGATGGTAATGCTTCTTATGGCATTGAAGTTCATTCAAGATCAGAGGGCTGATTGTTTTTAATGTGCGTATCAGAACGAAATGTCAGAGGAAACTATTTACTAGGCCCTGCCTAATGGGTATCTATTGCACTGAAGAAGGCAATGACATCTGTTCTTAACACCACAGTTCCCTGGCTTTTGTATGATAGATGCAGAGTTGCCGAGTTAATTGGAGCTTCCATTACAGAGAATGTTGGGCTATCTATCTCAATAATAGAATCATCCATTATGGTTTATTTTGTTCTATTGTTCATTTGTTCAATATTTTCCACTGTTAGGGAACCTCTGGGCTGTAAGCCACGAACATTTATTTCAAAAAAAGATGATCCAAACATCTTTTCCTGAAAAGTAAAAATACTTTTATTATTCTGGCTGTTAGTTTACTTACCCTGTCTTGCCCTCTATTTTTAAATTTTATGAAAACACTGCACTTTATACAAAATTAATAATCAAAAGTGTGCTGTCACCATTTGTGCATCAAGCTATAAAATTGAAAAACTATGGACTCAAATTTTGATTCAATATCATGCTTTAAGTGTGCTGTAAGTTCAGCTTTGATTCAGTCTTGTGGGAGGATGAGGGAGTTGAGTGGTTGTAATTGGAGTCCATATCAGACACTACTGATAAATACATTAGAATATCCAGAGTTAATCTCACTAGCTCACTGTGGCATTGGTGTGTATGAATGCTTAGCTGGTGCCTGTGACGCACAGTTGCACAATTGTATAAGCATCAATGTAGTGGTGGGAAGGAGACCCCCAAACCATTGTTATTTCAAGGGACCATGAACCAATGGCAAGTTGGTAGTTGAGCTGATCCTGGAGAGCCGCTGCCTCTGCCCTGCGTTCATTGGGACATACTGAGTTTATTATGGGTTTTGAAATCTGCAAGTGGGTGTTGAAAGGCACCTGGATATCAAAACCTCTGAACAAACCAATATCTCCCAGGCTTCGGAACGTCAGTAGAAATTGGCCATGGGAAACAGAAAGACTGGGAGAAAGAGTAGATAGATAACTGATATGTACAGACAATGAGCAATACTATAATGTCATTCTACTTACAGTACAGTTGACACTGATTTTTTAAGAGTCTTTGGTCTGGAGATTGTGGAGATAGAAATCCAAATCAACAAGGGGATCTACAACCTATGTAAAGACAAGTAACTTGCCAACCAGTCAGAATGAAGAATTCTTTCTGAAGGATTCAGAAATATTAAATAGAGTATTAAATTCATTGCCAATGAGCATGAAGGATGTGAAAGGACTGTGTATTGATTTAATCTGTATGAACAGTATGCAAGAGAAGCTTTTCACTGTATCTTGGTACATGTGACCATAATATTCCAATTCCAAGAAATATGAGATTAAGTGATGGAGAAACAGAAATAGTAACTGGCCTAAAATCCTGTGACGTGTTGAGATTTTGACACATTTTACATGATAAAACATTTTTATAAGTGTTGCTCTCTTGAGTTCTCCCTTGAACACCTTGATTGTGAACCCTTGCCAAAGTCCCTCAGGATTTGGATAACACCCCCCCCCAACCTCCTGTTCCCTCATTGGTGATGAAGGGGAGTGATTTGAATGTGGTAAGTGTGCAATTTCTTTCGATCTCACAGGCAATAGAATTTTGCAGCAGGACTCTTCAAGGAAACACTCTTTGTCTGTCATGCAAAGAATCTGTAATCCATTCATCCTTTAGGTACTAAAGGTTTATAGTCCATTACCGTTAGAAATTGTTTAAGACCCATTTCAATTAAAATATGAAGATAAAAGACTCCATGCATGAGGAAGGTTTTTTACAGCCAGAGATGCCATCTGGCAATAATTAAGGCTTGTCAGTACCTGTCTTGCTCTCCCCTCTGTGACGACACTGATATAGACAAGTCCCAAACTTCTTCTGTGTTTCCTAGCAGGAGAGTATTGCAATTCCATGTGCATAGAGTCACACAGTGTGGAAACAAAACCTACAGACCAACTTGTTAATGGCAACTGTATTTCCCAGCAAGCTAGTTCCACCTGCCTGCGTTTGGCCAATAGCCCTTTTAGCCTTTCTTTATCTACGTACTTATCTAGAGTGCTTTTAAATGTTGCTAATGTGCCCACCTCAAACATTAATTCTGGCAGTTCATTTCAACACTTATGCATGAAAAAGCTACCCATGATGTCCCTTTTAAATTTCTTGCTTCTGACCTTAAGCCTATGTTAGTTTTAGCCCCGCTTCCCAGAGAAAAAGACTATGTGCTAAAAGACCTTTTGACGTGTTTCAGTTGTGATTCACACAGCGAACTACTATTAGAACAAAATTTATGTGTACTATGATGCTGCAGTGTTTGCCGAGCTTGGCAATTAACTTGCAGATGTTTCATCACCAGTCGAGATGGCATCTTCAGTGTGCAGTTGTTGGTGTTTCTGTCTGGGAGTGGCTGCCTTCATTCACTTGCCTTGGTCCTGATTGGCTACCCCTTCAGTTGACCTTTGAATTAGATTATGAAGACATGTAGTCCTCTTTTATTGTCATTCAGTAATGCATGCATTAAGAAATGATGCATTATTTCCTCCGGTGTGATATCACAAAACACAGGACAGACCAAGACTGAAAAAACTGACAAAACCACATAATTATAACATATAGTTACGACAGTGCACAATACCATAACTTGATGAAGAAGTCCATGAGCACAGTAAAGTTCAAAGTTTCTCAAATATCCCACATCTCACGCAGGCGGGAGAAGGAAGAAAAACTCTCCCTGCCATACCGACCACAATCCGACTCTGAGTCATCTGAAAACTTCGAGCTCTGATCAGCTCTCTGACACCGAGTACTGAGCGCCATCTCTGTCCGAACGATTCAACCTCCTTCTTGGTCGCCAAAAGCAGGCAAGGCCGGGGATTTTGAGGCCTACCCTCTGAAAGATTCCCGACCATACAGCAACGACAGCAGCGAACAGGCGTTTCAGAAATTTCTCCAGACGTTCCTCTGTGCTTTCACGTCCATTCTCCATCAAATCAGAATTGTCCACGGCCCCTATTTAACAGATACGATATCATTTTTCACCGGAGGGCTGCGTACACGCAGGCGCGCCGCCATCTTCTCCTCCCGCCCTATTGTCTTGAGCTTTTTTGGCTCTTATATATGGCGTCTATTTCGATATGTTTGTTTACAGAGTTATCAGACGAGAACTATGCCTCTAAAAATGCTTGTGCCTGCTTTGTGTTTGCCTGCACCAGAACCTCTGTGGTGTCCCAGTTAAAGCGGTGTCCTTCTCGGCCTTCATGGATAATCTATACAACAGGTAGAACAGCAAACGTGGAGAAAAAGAAAGTTTACTTGTTAGGTTAATGACCTTCGTTCAGAGCTTTGGGGAAGTAACTTGGAGTAGCAGTGTACCGATTTCCATATTTATCATTTCGTATTGGAAATTTTTCGATTATTTTACTTTTCATTACAGGGAATGCTGAGAGTTTATACTTTATCACAGCCCTTGTCATTGTTTTAAAGGTTGACTTTAAAAAAGGTCAGATTTCACAGCTACATTTGGAAAGATAAAGTGTAATGGTCCATAAGATATCTGAGCAGAATTAGGCCATTTGGCCTATCGATTCTATTCCGTCTTTCAATCCATGTTGATTTTTTTAAACCTCCTTTGCCGATCAAGAACCTGCCAATCTCTGTTTAAAAACACCTAATGATCTGACTTGACAGGCCTGTATGGCAATGAATTCCACAGATTCACCACCTGAGATGTGGTAGCTGAAAAAATTCCACCTTTATCTCAGTTTTAAAGGGACATCTCTTTATTCCGAGGTTGACCTCTCAAATCCTGGACTTTCCCACGAGTGGAAATGTCTTTCTTTATGTCTTCTTGTTAGTAATTAAAAATTAAAGAAGGTGAATATTTGTACGTATGTGTATCTTAGAGAGGTAAAAGTGGAATAACCCTTGGACTTTGGTTTGGTTCCAAAACAATGAAATTTTTGGAATACATATTAAGCCGAGAAAAAAAATAAAGAAAATGTGGTTCAGAGGCATATTATACCTGGGCAGCTTTGAAGGTTTAAATTAGACAGGAAGAAGTGAACAATAAAATGTAATCAATCCTCCCTGCAACCATTTCCCTCTACCATTCATGTTCCCAAGGACAACCCAGCAGGACTGAATGTGGAAACTATATGCTTTCTGTTATGGCTCCACCACCTATTGAATGTCAAAACTCAGAATTTATGCTTGCAGGGTCTAGGTTTTTTTTTTCATTTCAATTAAGTTTTGGTAAATCATAGTCCATCAAAGCGGATATTTTATTTTGAAACAACTTCATCTGTTTTCGCTCAGTTATGGTCTGTACAGAACAGGAGCAGCATTATTAGATTTTCCAGCAACTAAGAGCTAGGTAGTATTCCTTCCTAATACCCTCACGTATCTGTTATGCCTTTGAAAACAGCTGGAGCCTGCTGGCCTAAGTCACAAAACAGATTGGATTTACTCTTGGTAATGCTGCAAGGGATCCACTAGTGTTGTTGAAATTGCCAAGTTATATCAGCAGATGTTAAGTGCATTTGAGACTAACAGCTTTCAAACTATTGGGATTGATGCACTGGAATAGCAGGTGGATTTTTGTGTAGTTACAATATGCAAAGCTGGAGTAAGACTAAAAGAGATAAGATGTGTGAAATCCAGCTGCTCAATAGCATCTGCACATCAGCGCTAGTTTAAAGATCCTCTCCACGGACCTGAACTCAGAACCTCTGTAGCTCCGCATATCACTGTGGTACAGAGGATTTCACGTATTGGTGGAGATACTGGCCCAGAAATTCAATTACCTAGTCTGATGTGTATTCATGATTTCTGATTGAGTTGCCAGCTGGATCGTAGAATCTTGGTTGGTGTTTCATACATGGGTTATCTCCATGCCAATGAAATTGTGTCCACAACATGCCACATTGCACTTTGATAGGAGCATGAATGACCACTGATGCTGGAGCAATGTCTCTGATTGCTCGCTGTGTTACAGAAGGAAGCCATTTAGCCCATGCCATTTCTCAGCTGCGCAATCCCACTGGGGGACCTCACAGAGGAATATACAAGGGACAGAGATGGGGAGAATGCACACAGTCACATTTCCCAGGGGGAAAGGAACCTTACACCAGAGAAGGTGAGAAAGGAAAGGTTTAAAAGGACCAAAGAGACAACTTTCATCTATCCTGCAATCTCTATAACTCCCTGTCATCGGGCAGGAGTATAGTAGCATTAGGACAAGGACTGTTAGGATGGGAAACAGCTTCTTCTCACAGGCAGTGTGACTACTGAACTCCCTGCCACCACCCAGGTCTCTTCATGTATGAAGTGCCAGTCGTATTATACTGCTTACTTTTTAACTTGTGTTGCAAATGCACCTCATGCTTACTGTTACTCTTCTGGAATACAGAATATTTTATGGTTTGTTAAGTTATTGTGGTAATATTACTTTCTGAGTTGTGTGAGTTATAGGTACTATGTTGTGCATCACAAAGAAGTTTTTTGATGGTCTAAAGGCAGTGTACGGACATCATGGCACCAGTCCGCTCCTTGGGTGGAGCACTCCTCACTGACAAAGGTGACATTGTCCAATGCTGGGCAGACCATTTTAATCATCTGCTGAAGATGCCATCCCAGATAGACCACCAGGCCATCAAAGACATGCTCCAGCGCCCAGTCTTGGTGCTCCCCCACATTGGCAGAAGCTAGGAAGGCAGTCAACCAGCTGCAGCTAGGTAAGGCCTCCGGCCCAGATGAGATCCCACCAGAAATCTTCGAGGGGGGTGGCAAAACCCTTCTTCAGAGGCTGACAGAACTAATGCAGCAGTTCTGGGAAAAAGCTTGTGTAGCGGAGGACTTTACGGATGAAAACATCATCCACCTGTACAAGAACAAGGGGGAAAGGGCATCTAGTGACAAACACAGAGGCATACCTCTCCTGAGCATAGCTGGAAAGATCATGGCCCGTATCATACCGAACAGGATTACCTCTCACCTCCTTGATGATGTATGTACTATGTACTCAGAGAGCCATTGTGGTTTCAGATCTAAAAGAGGGACAGTAGACATGATCTTTGCTGTCAGACAGATCCAGGAGAAGTGGCAGGAACAGAACCAGAATCTCTACATCCTCTTTGTGGACCTAATGAAAGCATTTGATACCGTCAGTCGCGCAGGCCTCTGGCGCATCCTTACCAAGTTAGGCTGGCCCCCACCCAAGGCAGGTCAGCGTTGTCAGGTCATTCTACGATGGCATGATGGCCAGGGTCATCAAGAACGGCTGCACCTCTGACCTGTTCCCAGTAACTAGCGGTGTCCAGCAGGGCTGTGTCCTTGCGCCTACTCTGTTCAGCCTACCGTTTGCCATGATGCCGTTTTCTGCTCTTTCACAGACTGATGCGGGTGTAACAACTCGCTACAGGACTGATGGACGCTTCTTTGATCTGCGATGCCTCAAGGCCAAGACCAAAGTGCTGAAAGCAATCGTACGAGGCTTCCTCTTTGCAGATGACTGCGCTCTTGCAGCGCACAGGGAAAGGGACCTGCAGGAGCTCGCTGACTGCCTCGGTGTGGCAGCAAGAAGATTCCTAACCATCAGCCTGCAGAAGACAGAAGTTCTACTTCAGCCCGCACCCCATACCAACCTTGTGGAACCGCGAACTGAAATTGAAAGCACACAGCGCAACAACGCTGACACCTTCACCTACCTGGGAAGCTACCTCACCCCCTCCTGCAGTCTAGATCAAGAGGTCTCAAACAGACTTGCAAAAGCTGGGGCATCCTTTGGCAGGCTATGGACACGTATGTAGGGAGAACGTGGCATCCGGTTGAAGACCAAGATGGCTGTCTACAGATCAGTTGTAATGACCTCTCTGCTGCATGGCTGTGAAACATGGACCCCATACCACAGGCACATCATGATGCTTGACCAGTTCCACCAGCAAAGTCTTCGCAAGGTCATGGGCATCTCGTGGCAATACAGAGTCCCCACCACAGAACTAATACAAAGAGCTGAGACCTCTGCACAGAGACACTGATAATGAAGGTACAACTTCGATGGGTTGGACATGTGGTCTGGAGGGAAGACAACCACCCTCCAAAGATGGTGTTCTTTTTTCAAAGGCACCAGCACCTTCAAAGAGCAATGGTTGAAGGACCTTGATCAAAAGCGCCAGAGCTGCAAGGAGAGATAACCTGACCCTTCAATGGCCGTAACGTGCCTGACCTGTGCTTCCCAGTTTGGGCTTCGTTCTCAACAGAGGCACCATTGTTGTCATTGTCATTCCTAACGGACTTCCAAGAAGAAGAAGAATAAGGTCTGAAGGAACATTGTTTTATTTGGCGGTGTACATGTATACGGTTGAAAGCCAATAAACTTGAACCTGAACTTCTTCATACAGTGTGATGGGTAAATGGAATGAGCTGCGTGAGAAAGTAATTGAGACACAATAACAACAATTGAAAGATATTTGGATAGATACTTGGATTGGAAAGATTTAAAGGGATTTGGGTGAAATATGGGAAATGACACTAGTTTAGGTGCCACCATTGTCAGCACGAGTGAGTTGGGCCTGGTTCCGTGCTGTATTGCTCCATGACTCTATTAGTCTTATTCTCATTTTCTTATTTCCCTGTACCCCAACTTTTTATTTTCTCTCAAATGACAATGAACTCTTTGTTTCCTTTGCTACAACAAATGGGCCATTTACAAAGAAACCAGCAGCACGTTTTATTTTGGGTATGTGGGGAGAAAACTGGAAACATCCCAGGGAAACCCATGCTGTCACAGTGAGCATCTGCAACCTCTGCACAGACAGCACCTCAAGTCGGGCGTGTTCCTGGATCTAACTGCTGAGCCACAGTGCTCTTCTGTCTTCTTGACTGACAACCCTCACAGGGGTTCTCACAAAAGTATCCTAGCCCCAATCTGATCATGACCACCACCCTGCACCACTCTGCAGTCAACCTCACCGCTATCCCAAACCCTTCACCGATAGCTGGTCGCAACTACCCCACTTACAATGCCGTAAACTAATCCTCAAATATTAGATTCTACACTGTGCCCTGTGCAGTGTACATTCTAATACATGAGGTGGTGACATCCGTCAGTCTCGCGAGAACATGGATCTGCGCCTGGAAGGTTTCCAGGGTGCAGGCCTGGGCAAGGTTTTATGGAAGACTGGCAGCTGCCCACGCAGCAAGTCTCCCCTCTCCATGACACCAATATTGTCCAAAGGAAGGGCAAGGGCCGATACAACTTGGCACTGGTGTCGTCGCAGGAGTTTCCAGAATGAGGTTGAAGGCAACGTCGGACTGCCTTAGGGACTCCAGCTCTGGATTTGTCCTCAGGGTTTTCTCCCGAGGCCTTTCCCATGAGTGGGTATGGCCGCAAAGCAGCAGAGGTTTGAAATCAGGGTTTTCCCTCTCTAATACATGAGGATTAGTAGTTATATGCCTGTGTTACTAATCAGGTAGTAGTAATGATTGGCAGTCATCATTAGGGATCCATAACCCATAATTCAGTAACCACTGGATTCATGGGATCCAGTAACCTATGAATCCAAATCATGATCTATCTATTTCCATGCTCTACAACAGCAGGCCCTTTGGAAGGAAGTCACACAAGACCATCTCCATAACGTAAAATGTCTTTGGGATCAGTGACAAACTGAGGCAATAGTACTGATCAACATGTATCTTAGCTGTGTTTCTCAGACCTGGGGGGTTAATAAGCCCCACCTTTCCAAGGAGATGTCAAATCCTTGTAATGGAACAACGGGTATTATTTGAAGTTCTCCCTGCTTGTAGCCAGCACTTCCCCGTCAGTAAACACTTGAAATATGTGCCCTGGTTATTCATTGTCATCAGCAGGACCTAGTGTTCAAAATGGCTGTTGTGCTTTCTCCATTTCGAAGCAAAAGTACATAAATGACCATGAAGTACTTTGTCTTTACCAAGACAATGAAACACAAGATCACCATTTCTTCGCTATACAAAGTAGTAACTTGTATAAATAAAGTGGATCTATATGATCATGGTGTCGTGAGCCCTGTGGCCCCTGCAGCTTGCCATAGAGTGTTGAGCTTCCAGGGTTCTTGAGCACGTGTATATACTAATCATTATCTTAACTAGAGATGTTAAGCCCTTGTGCTTTCAGTTTAATCTGATCAAGTTAAGTGTGACCAGCACGTGTTTCCCGCATTCTATGATTATTTAAAGAGGACTCCCATTTAGTACTGTTACGTACCCCGTAACTGGGTTGCCAAACCAGCAGAAATGGATCACTCGGTTGGAGTCTGGAGTACTAGAACTGAGGAAGTTTTATTAAAGAAACAAGCAACACAGTAATCGAAAGGATAATAAATGCAACAGTTCAGCGATGATAAACACACATGTGCACAGAATTAAGATAACAGCATCAATCAAGCTCTATCGTTGTCTAGGGGTAAATGACCAAATTTCAAAATGACTCAAAGTTCAGTCCAGTTAGTAGTTCAGTTCGCAGTAATCGTTGCCATGGCGATGGACAAGGTGGGGGAAGAGAGAGATGGAACAGGAACAACTGATCATTCAGACACTGCTTCACTCACAGACCGGTGGGATGGCTCACAAGCAGCTTTTGGGCGGGTCCTTGGTGATGTCACCTGAGGTCACCGACTGTGACCCCTCCTCCAGATGCGGTCGATCCTCTGCAGTGAACCCGGCACCCAGGCAAGGGCGGACACACACCGGGTTCCCGCTGATCGTACCTTTCCACCCTGGTCGTTGTCTGATACTTCTCACCCACTCGTGAGAGGCGCACCGCTTCCAGGGTCTCGTTACCTCGGGTGGCGTGTGTGTGTCTTAGCGAACCTGTCCCTTTTTATCCCCCTGCTGGGGTATCGCCTGTCCATCACTTCAAACAGTTCAGGGTTCAAAGGGGGAGCCGCTCCAGACAGCTCTCTCTCCCCCGTTCCTTCATTACACATCTCCAGACGCTGCTCCATTGTTCCTTATCTCTCCTTCCCCTGAGGGCAGGTGGCAGACCAACTGCTGATGCCACTGATGCTAGCCCAGGCCAGCAAACATCTTAATTTTATGTGTATTCTCGTAACAGTACCTTGCTGGAATCATTGTGTAGGAGAGAATGAATTGTCTTGTAGTGTCGCTCAGTCCTTTCCTTGAGGCTCTGTTGGTCTAACTTCTTGTTTCCGTCTCCTCCTGGGGATCCTGCCATTGCTCTGCTCTTGGGGCGAATCATGAACCTGCTGTTCTCCGCTCCTGGGCCAAGTCAGTGCCAGTGACCTCTGTGACAGAGAAAGCCTGCTGATCTTCCACACTTGGGTCCAGTCCTCCGAGAGAGCATCATGACACATGGACCATTTGTGCAGTCATTCAGTCTCTATGAAACCATACAGAATAATAACACAGATCCATCTCAAGGCTAGTTGCATGAAGTCACAAAAAGTGATTCTAATTTTGAATGGAAGTTTGATGAGATGTTTAGAATAGCATGTCCTGTTTTTTGGAAAGAACAAGAAAAAAGGACTTACAGATTGAATTTGTTCTCAGAAAAGAAAATAAAGGAGCAATTTTATTCAGTCTTCAGAATAGCAAGAAGCACACACGTATATTGTGGGAACAGTCTGTGTTAAAGTAACAAAGACCAGCATCTTTTCACTCTGCTTATCTCCCTTTACCGCAGTAAAATTTGATTCTTCCTGGTTATGGTTGCTCAACTTGTTAAAACTCCCCAGTATTCTTCACAAATGACGTTATGCATTTTGACAGTGAGTAATGCAAATCCAGTAATCCCTAAAGACATCCCAGTCAATTACGCTTTCACACAATTTTAGTCTCTTCAGTTTGTAGTGAAGATGACTGGGTGTTAATCTGTATTGGGGAACTTGCTGAGTATTTACACACAGCCACTCACACTCCAACCCCAATGGGAATGTTAACTAACTGCTGCTTTAAGAAGTGAAGCTAGGTAGATATTAGTTTAAAGTGAATGCTGCTTGTATAAAATTAGAACCCAATCCAAGCCTAACCTGACCATGTCCAGATTGAGGCCAATCTTTTTCCATGATGGCCAATCCTGACCTGACCTAACCTAACCATCGCTGTAAGTATAAGAGCCTGAGGCCTACTGTTTCAAAATGCCACAACAAGAAATGATTAAGTGTACCGGGCACATAGAGTTAAACTAAGGAAATAACATTGATTAAAGTGCTGAGTCAGGCTGGAATAGTCAGGCCTAATTCAAAACCAACATAAGACTACTCTAAAAGGAAATCAATATACTGTATAATATTAATGATTATGAACTTTATAATAAAGGCAGTTGTAATGTTCATTTGAAATCAGTGTTGGACTATAATTAGTTGAAAAGCAAAAACAAAAGGATATTAGGAATTGAAAATAAAAACACAAAATGTTGGAGGTGTTCAGGAAGTTATCCAGAATCTTAGGAGAGAGAAGCACAGTTCACTTTTCTTTGACCTACAACAGATTATCTAGTTATTTATTTAATTCAATGAATCACCACACACCTTTATTTGGAAGAAACTTGGTTTGGAATGGGAATAGGATTGAAGACAAGAAGAACAAATAAAGATCCCACATGACAGTTTTCTCCACTACATCCAAGGAGTTTTGCAGGAACTCTCAAATCTCTCTGTTCCTTCACCCATTTAGAATTTCATTATTTTATCTCTATTACTTTTTTTCATTCTTCCCACCAAAATGTATCACTTCACACTTCTACATTAACCTTCATCTCCCAGATCTTCCCATTCCATTGGCCTTCTGATGTTCTCATCAACTATGACCATTCTCCTCACTGTTCACCACACTTTGTGTCATCTTCAGTTTTGGAAATTTTAATCTGTGCACTCATGTTTAGGTGTAGATATGAAACAATTGCAATTACCCCTATGAAATATCATTGTTTACTCTCGGTAGTTTGAAAATTAATACCTTACTACAGCTCTCTGTTTCTATCCTGAAAAGATTTTTTAAATCTATGTAGCTACTGACCGATTTATTCCAAGTGATCCATTTTTTTCTAAATAAATTTTGATATGGAACATTATCTAGAGACATTTGAAAATCCATCTACATTTCGCCATCACTGACCCTCTCTGTTAATTCATCAGAATATATCATTGGTAGGATTGCATGTTTAGGCTGGATTTGGTGTTAATCAATTGGACTGTTTAGCCCTGGATCAAGTCAAGATTCTTGAGCGTTGTTGGAGCTGAATTCCTCCAAGTAATTATTCCATTACAGTGCATTCCCGACTTGCATATTGTAGATGATAGAGAGGCTTAGGAATGCCAGGAGGTGAGTCAACCTTCACAATATACCCAGCCTCTCATCAAAGACGTAGGTGGTGAGGGAATTTGGTGATGGCAATACCACTGAATGCCATGAAAAAGTAATGAGCTTTCTCCTGCTGGCAACTGCCGGTCTGACACGTTTCCATTGAGAATACAGTAGCTATTGTCAGTTATCAGTCCTTGTAGTTCTTGCTGCGTGAAGGTGGGCAGGCATGGACTTCTCAATTTGCTGAGGCACTTTGTTTTCTCATTGATACCTCCAACAGATGCAGGCTAGAGTTTCCAAATGACAACTTATTTCTTCTTTGCCATATCATTTCTAAAATCCTTTAATTCTCATGGATGGAATTATGGCTTTTTGTTGGGATATTTGTCCTTATCTTCAGGAGACTGCAGAATAACAACATTCACCATTCTGCAGTCTCCTGAAGCCAATTCTGTGTCAAAGGACCATTGGAAATTCATGGTCAATATTATATCTTCTGCAATTTCCAGGTGATATACTCCCTTGATCACCTTTTAACTTGCTATACCCATCTTACCACCTCCTTACTATTTAGCATCACATTTTCTGGGATGGCAGCAGTGGTCTCTATTCAAGCAAAAGTGATTATGTCTCCTATTTAAGGAGAAAACATCATGGAAATTACCTTTACAAACTCGCAAGGACTGTGGGCCGAAGGTCAGGCAGCGTTTCCCACCCTAGACTCTGAGGTAAGATCGATGACTTTCCATCAAAACTTGCTGCTTCTGTTATAAACAGAAAATTATGATTATCGGAAAGGATTGAATTTGATGCTGAGTTACAAGGTCCGCAAAGATGAGATGTTGCTCCTCACGCATACATTGATTTTTTTTTTAGGAATAGTTTAAGAGAATAAAGACAAAAATCAAAGTGAGAGGGTGATGGACGACTGAAGTGGGTGCCTGGTGTTCTAAATATTCTCTTCTATTTCAAGTTTGGAACTGAAAACCTCACAGTTTGAGCATGTTCTTTTGTTTTTTATATTATCTCAAATTGTCTTCATTCACCTATTGACCAGATATTCTGAGAGCATTGCATCATCTGGCCAACCCTGTCCTCTACCCAGTCACAGGCGTTCCTTCTGTACTCTCCACCCCTCTCGGCAACCGATAACACACTTGTTTTCTCTCCTTTGAAAGATCTGATGAAGGGTCATTGACCTGAAATATTATCTCTGTTTCTCTCTTTACAGATGCTGCCTAGTCTGTTGACTGCCTGAAGAGGAAGAATTGCTTTAGACAGAGGATGGCGAATCTCCGGAATACATTAACAAAGGCCGCTGCGGAGGCCAGATCATTGGGTATATTTAAAACAGAGGTTGATGGGTTTTTGAATAGTAAGTGCATTAAAAGTTACATGGAGGAAGTGGGGGAATGGGGTTGAAAGGGAAAATTAATCAGCCATAACCAACTGGCGGAACAGGCTTGACGGGGCAAATGACTTCTATGTCTTATGGTCTTATGGTCTGATAAGAGATAGGGCCTGGAAGCAAGTTGTTTGTTCCACCTAGTTCATCAACTATCCATTTATATTAATCGTACATTATACTATTTTAAAAACATCTCCCTATGTTCCCAAAAACTTACTCCAGATTCTACCATCCCCACGTAATCAGAGGCAATTTATCATAGCTAATGAGCTGACCAAATGCAGCAAAAAGTAAACTGCCTGGAGAGCTCAAGTAGTATCTGTGGAAGTAAAGGGATGGTTAACATTTTGAGTCAGGTCCCAACATCAGTAACGAATTCCTTTGCCTTTGCAGATGTCCCTTGACCTGCTGAGTTCTTTTTATCATTTGCTCCAGATTCCAGCCGCCTTTTGTTGCACTCCATGCCTTTGGGATTTGGGAAGAAACCAGGGCACTTGATGGAAACCCACATGGTCACAGGGAGAACATGCAAATTCTGCATGGGTCAGAGACCCATGTCTCTGGAACTGTGAGCCGGCAGCTCTATAAGTCTGCTGCTACATTGTAGAAGGAGAAGGCAAAGCACACAGATTAAATGTGAGACTTAATGACATACTGCTGAAGAATAGACTGCTTGAAAATGGACATAAAGATCAATAAAAATAAGACTTGGAACAGACAAATAAAGAGAAAATGTGTGATTTGAGTGAAGAGACTCATAAAATAAGGATGAATGTACATAGATTAGTGAACAGAAGGAAACTTTCTGTTGAAGTTAAAGACGTAGGCCTGGATTTTACCTGACATGAGTACAGCAACATCTGATTTATTACTTTCCAAAGCAGAATACATTGACCTGTTCAGTTCTTCTATTGTATAAATAGTGGACAACAGCTGTCACTGGAATCCTCACAGCACAGATGATCAATACTATCAGTTTAAAGAACTCACTTGCTTATGAATAACCAGAATTCCTGGAAATCTATTCAGGTACTGCAGAATGAGTTCATTCTAACAAAATAAGAACATGATTCACTTATTTCACTCGGAATTTGAATAAAAATAGTCTATTGTCAGTTACTGAGGATGGAAAAAATGAAATATTCAAAGTGGTATTTCAAACACTGCTTTTTTATAATGGAAATGTAATTAAAATGTGTAGAGACATAGAATCATGCAGCATAAAAACAGGCCCTTTGGCACAACTAATCCACGCCGGCAAGGATGTCTATCCACTAGTAAAATTTGCCTGCATTTGGTCCAAATCACTCTAAAGCTTTCCCATCCAAATGTCCTTTAAATGCTACAACTCTACCTGCTTCACTACCCCTTCTGTCAGCTCGTTTCACATACACACAGTCCTCTGTGTGGTAAACTTAAACCTTCATATTCCCTTTTGTTCTGGACTCCTCCATCCAGGGTAAAAGACAGTGACTATCCAACTACCTATGTCTCTCATAATTTATTAACATTTGTAAGTTGCTTCCCAGCTTTCTTAGCTCTAGGAAAAACAGTTCCAGCTTATCTAATGTCCCTTGTAACTCATGCCCTCACTTCCAGTCAACTTGCTGTGAATCTTTTCTGCACCTTCTCCAGCTTTATCACATATTTCCTCCAGTAAGGTGACCAGAACGACACACAATATTACAGGTGTGGAATAATCAGTATTCTGTGAAATAGTAAAATGGCATCCCACCTCTTGCACTCAGTGCAATAGTCATCGAATTCTGTTTCAATTGTGACATGACCACTCAAACAATGGAAATGGTGGTGACATTGACTGAGTTACTAAGTAATTATTACCTCTACTACATGACGGGTCATCACCAGGGTCCTCCTAGCTGACTTCCTCCTAGTGGCCAATGAACTAGTCCCCAAATTGCAGTACGAATTCTGTCCATTTGGATGGAGATGACAACTTCAAGACATATGCAAAGAGCAGCACCCACCACAGTGTATGACCTTTTGTTGACATCGTTAAAACAATTGCCTTCATAAACAGGAGAGATGGTGGAATAATCTCCTCAGATTCAACTGGGAAAGGGATTTGCCTCCATCTGGGGATTGCTTCACGATGGTGGCCAGACCATCATTCGAAATAATGAGTCTATCATCAATCAGCGCTGTGTCATCGCCCAACAGATTATACAATCTTTCATACTCTGGTAACTGCAACTCGTCTCCAATTACCTGTCCACAGAGACAAAACTAGGCTTCAGTGCTAATTGACAACATTTCAGTCTACATGAACTGTCTCATGTCACCCTTAATGCCGTATGTTTAGCTTGCATTTTCTTGGGGAGGGCGAGTTTCAAGCTAACATAGAGTCATAGAGCACTACAGCACAAAAACAGGCCCTTCGGCCCATTAGTCCATGCCTGATTATTATTCTACCTAGTCCCATTGATCCTATAGTCCTAGTCCTGGACCATAGCCCTCCATAACTCTTCCATCCACGCACTTATACAAATTTCTCTTAAATGTTGCAGTCGGTTCCCCCTCAGCTTCTCCTTAAATATTTCACCTTTCACCCTTAACCTATGACCTCTATTTTAGTTACACTCAATCTCAGTGGAAAAAAGCCTACTTGCATTTGCCCTATCTATACTCCTCATAATTTTTATACCACTATCAAATCTCTTCTCATTCTCTTAAGCTTCTGAGAATAAAATACTAACCTGTTCAAAATTTTGCTGTGACTCAAGTCCTCAAGTCCCAGCAACATCCTTGTCAATTTTCTCTGTACTTTTTCAATCTTATTGATATCTTTCCATACGCAGGTGAGCAGAACTACACACAATGCTCCATATTTGGCCTCATCAACCTCCTAAACAATTTAAACATAACATTTCATCTCCTGTACTCAGTGCTCTTTATGAAGGTCAATGTGCCAGAATCTTTCTTTACAACCCTCTCTTCCTGTGATGGCACTTTCAGGATTGAGTCATTTGCTGAAGATGATGAGGGACTGAACATACTCAATATTTAAATGGCCAAGGTGCTGTACCAACATACCTTTCTATGCAACCCTGCCCCGTGACATTGCAGGTCTATGACAAAACATGAACCACTTCCCAGAAGATATTGATGATGAAATTCAATGTTACTTTGAATGCACCAGCACAGTACTTGGCTGGTTAAGGAAAAGGGTGTTTGATGAAAAATAGCTCAGCCTAGTACAAAGTTCCTGCTCTACTGCTCTCTTAGACTGGACTGTGCATCGTGTGTATCTCAAAATAATGGAAATACTCTATATCATCAATACAGTCTCCACAAAAGTCTCCAAGTGCACTGGGAGGATAAGTCAATTGATGTTGTTGCCCTTCCCCAGGCCAGCAATGAGCCCCTGGAACACAGAATGTTGTTTGCATTTTCCAGTTTGTATCTTCCCTATAACTGGAGTTGTACACTCCAGTTACATGGATTCTAGGATAACTAACAGGTTGAGGCTGGAACCAAGGACACTTCTACAAATGGGATAATAGATGGCTGATGAGGCAGATCAGTCTGTAGCTTGTCAAATGATGCACTCCTTCACTTCCATAAGGTTTCCGTTGCTCCTGACCCCTGAATTAAGATTCTCAGTATCACCCCAAATGTTCTACCTTCTCTGTTATGACCAATCAAGGGTCAGTAATTCACAGGAATCCATGGGGATGTTGTGTTCCTTCAAAGACTGAAGTCCAGCTAATAACCTAGAATCAGACTCAGGTTCAGGATTACTATCACTGACATATGTCATGAAACTTGTTTTGTGGCAGCAGTACAGTGCAAGATATTAAAAAATGCTGTAAGTTACAATGATAGATGGGTAGATAAATAAATAGATAATTAGTAGATAAATAAATAGATAGTGTGAAAGAGGAATAGTGAGGCAGTGTTCATAGACCAATCAGAAATCTGATGGTAGAGAGGAAGAAGCTGTCCTAAAATGTTGAGTGTAGATCTGTCCTGTACCGCCTCAGTGATAGTCTCTTCTCAAGACATAGCTCAAGATTGAGTGTCTGTTTCAGGGGCCTGGTGTTGGCAATGGGAACAATACAGTCTGCCCAGTCTAATTGCCTGAGTGTGAATGGACTATCAGGACTGGTGATATCGGCTTGGGAAAGGAAACTCATGTTGGTTTCCTGTCTTTCCAGTAAATTAGGACATTTTGTGCAGTCAGTTTTGGTGATACTTTAAACGTGCCTGTGATAGGTAGTTCAGGTTTTAGGAGCAAAGGAGATGCTTCTGCTTACACAATATACACAGAGAGTATAGAGCAGACTTTGACTCTGGTTGCTAGCACTAGATCTTACGAGAGTAATGAATGGTGCTGCTGTACAAAATTGATATAAAACAAGAAGCAGACAGTCACTTAGCAATTGCCATCGCAAGCTGTCACCATCATGTTTGTGCTCACATGCCAGAAGCTCCACCCCTTTATGCATCACATGGTTCTGGGCTACAATCTTGCACCAATCAGGGTGAGTGGAGGCTGGGCATCGTCAAAATCTCAGGTCAGACTGAATGGAATTGGGCAGATATTTAGCATCCACAAGCTGAAAGAAATAAACCTGGGTAAAAATAAGCCTAAGAAAACACAGCTCATGCCTCACAACATTTTTTAAAATTGCATTTATTATCAGCAGGTGAGATGCATCTGAGTGTAGCTCTATCATATTTATTTAACTTTCATATTCTTTGAAATCTATTTCTATAATTTCCTCTGAAGTATTCTGAATGCCAAACTTGTTATTCAAAGATTGGATATGTGTAGTTAAACGGCTTTACTTTATCACAAGGTTAAAATATTTGAACAATGATTATGCTTGCATCTAATTACTTTGATTAAAATCTCTGTCCTTGCTTAATGAATTAGCATGAAATTGCATTACCGATTGTTTTCATGAATACATTGATGCATTATTTTTCAAAATGAATTTACATTTTCCATTATAATAAAGGTCAAAAAAATTACAAGAAGTTAGGTATTTATGTTAATACAAAGACCCTTACTTCAAGGTTACTGTGTTCCAACTCTATTCTGCAGGCGATGATTTAAAATTAATAAATTAATGTGTGTAATGGAAACTCTCGAACACTTTGGTTTGTTGAACTTCTATTGCACTGGATATTCCACTTGAGAAGAATGGGGTCAACACTGAATAGAGCACAACTGGAGAGATGTGACCAGTTCAGTAAGTAACATTGTTTTAAGTTGTTTGAAAAATCTATCACTCCTCAAACTGGACTGCAGACTCAGGTCGCAAGTGCAGTTTTAGGTGTGCTGGGCTGCAAGTAAGGTTGAAATATGGGGCTCTTAGGCACTAACGCGCTACCACCTTGTTGGTAAATGTGGTTTCTGGAAAATAAAATTGAAGAATTTAGAGCAATATTGCAATACCAGAGGGACATAAGGGACTGTTGTGTACTTTGCTTCAGGGAAACTGGCTCACCCCTACCATTTTGGATACAGCACTGCAGTCTGACAACTACACCATCCACCAAATGGACAGTACGCGGAGTCTCTTAAAGATAGAGGGGACGGAGAGTGCTTTATGACTAACTTATCATGGTGCACAGACGCGATGGTTCTATCTCAGTCCTACTCACCTGACCTCGACCATCTGGTTGTCAAGTGTCGTCCATGTTGTTTGCCAAGGGAGTTTTCCACATCATCTTGGTAGCAGTCTACATTCTAGACCTGGCCAAAATCAGGCAGGGACTGGAGGAGGTGAGCACCATAATCAGAGGTCATGAAACAGTGCACCCTGATGCCTTCCTGTGCCATTGTGGGCATTTCAACCAGGAGATTTGAAGAAGACTCTGACCAACTACCACCAATATATCTGTGGAATAAGAGGAGCTAGTTTTCTCCTGCACATTGAGTGTAACTATCTCTCTATATATCCTGTCTATCATCCTCTCAGCCTCCTGAATGATCTGGAGTTCACCACTTGACTACTGATACACCACCATCAATTAGAGATCAGAATTCATTAGCAAGAGTGAATAAAAAGAAGGCAGGGGCAAGCAGAATGGCCCTTGTTGGAGTGGACAGTGTTAGAGTGGTGATTTGAGGCTTTAGCTCTTTGAGGCCTTCAGCAAGGAGAGGCTTGAGGGAAAGAAAATGAAAAGTTGTAGATAGATTTTTTCAGTTACTTACTGTTTCCTTTTTTATAGTTGCACAGTTAGAGCAGTAGGGATGCTGGGCAGGATAGTTGAATACTCCTCTTGCAGGATGTGGGAAGACAGGGAGACCTCCAGTGTCCCTGATGACTTGACCTGCAAGAGGTGCATCCAGCTGCAGCTTCTAACACTCCACGTTAAGGAGTTGGAGTTGGAACTGGATGAACTCTGGATCATTCAGGAGGCTAAGAGGATGATAGACAGGACATATAGAGAGATAGTTACACTCAATCTGCAGGTCACAGGAAACCGGTGACAGACAAGAGAGCGAAAGAGTTTAAACAGCCAGTGCAGAGTACCCCTGTGATCATCCTCCTCAACAACAGGTTTGGATAATGTTGGGGGGAACGGGAATAACCTAGCAGAGGAAGGTCACAGTAGTCAGGTCTTTGGCACTGAGCCTCACTCTGTAGCTTAGCACGGAAGGTGGAGAGAAGAGGTGAGCTGTGGAGATAAGGGGTCGTTAGTGAGGGGGAACAGAAATCAGGTTCTGTGGATGAGAATGAGATTCCCAGATGGTATGTGGCATCCCGGGTGCCAGAGTTCGGGACATCTCGGATTGAATCTTCAGCATTCCAAAGTTGGTGGGTGAGCAGCCAGAAGCCGTGGTCTGTTATGCTTTGTAATTCAAAACATTAAACTAGTATAAAGAAAGACACAGGAGTTTGGGAATGTGGGTCTAACTTCATGTGTACTGTAAGCGAGGCGCACTCATATCAAGTGGTAGTGTGATGACATATGCAATTAACGTCATTATATAACTCGTGATGAATTATTTAAATGAATAAGAATGCTTAACCAAGCAATATATAAAAAAGTCTACTCAAACATTATTTAAATATTAAATACACAAAACTGTTCCATGCTTAGCTATAAACTTCAACTGAAATAGAGAATGCATCTCAACTACATACATAGTATATTATATAATGCAACCACTGTATATAGGTATCTACAGCATAGTAAATATTAAATTGTCCCAGTATCTAGGACCTTGTCCATGGTAATTGTGGGAGCTGACTCAGAGACAGCAGGAAGTGGTTCTGATACTGTTAGCCAACTTACATCTCTAACACTTGACTCTGCTCTCCTCAACTGATCATTGTGTCGTCTCCAGATGACTTCAGACGCAATCTCCAACATGTAGGAGAGTGGTCCAATCTGTCCGTAATCTTTTTGAGTACCACTTTTGATCACCTCTGTAGTCACTCACCAGACCTGCTTGTGCAGGAGTGAAATATATAATCTTCTTGTTTGAGAATCCTTCAGTTTGTCTCAGTTGTTTGTCCTGCATACTCCTTTGAGATTGGGTTTGAGGAGATCCAAGCGTGAACACAGGGGACAAGCCAGGAACAGCATAGCTGGTGAGTTGTTGGTTGTGGAGTGTGTTGCATTACAATAAGCAAGGAGGAAATTGTCGAGCTTCTGGTTCAGTGTTAGTGTAGTGCATTCTGCTGACATTGTTCACATTGCATTCTTTAAACTCTGGACAAACCTTTCTGTAAAGCCACTTGCAGCTGGGTGGTATGATGCAGACGTAATACTTCTTATTCCATTAATTTTTATGAATGACTGAAACTGTTCTGCAACAAATTGTGGTCCATTGTCACTGACGAAGTGTTCTGGAACATCAGTCCTTGAGCAGAGGCTGCTCAACACATCAACAGTGTGCGAGGCTGTCGTGGAGGCTTTGGGGAACACTGCTAGCCACTTTGTGGCTGCAAGAAATTTGTGCCTATGAATGGTCCAGCCAAATCCACATGACTCCTCTGCCAGGGCAATGCAGGCCGTTCCTAGGGATGGAGAGGCACTAGTCTTGGCATCTTCTGGGCATGTTGCATCCCGAACAGTGCATGGCAAGCTGCACGATCTGCTGACCTATCCCAGACCACCAGAAAAAGCTACAAGCCAACATTTTCATTTTAATCATGCCTAGGTGGCTGGCATTTAGCTGCTCCAACACTTTAGTTCTCAGCTTGGATAACACAACAGCTCTCAATCCCCACATAAGGTAACCTCTGTCAAGGGCAAGTTCAACTTGGCTCTGGTAAAAATGGGGGAACTGGAATTACTTCTGCGCATTCCAGTTATTTTTGTTGCTATATAAACGTGAGACAGTGTGGGGTCTTTTCTGGTTTCCCTTTGGATTGTCTCTGCTGTAATAGGGAGACTTTTGATTTGTGTTCGGGAGAATACATCAAGAGGAGTGTCTTTTTTAGCAAATTTTTATGGTACTTCCTTCCCCAAGGGTAAATAGGGCAATCCATCAGCATTTCCATAATTAGCCACTCTCTTGAATGTGTCCTTGAAGAATCAGAGCCCATCTCTGTGTTCGGGCTGGTGCTGTTAGTGGAACACCCTTCTGTTGATTGAAAATACGCACCAATATTTAGTAAGGATGAGGATAAATTCTCTCCCATACAAGTACTTGTTGAAATGCTTTACAGCCCAAACTAGATTCAAGGCCTCTCTGACAATCTGTGCGTAGATTTTTCTCTGCAGTGGTAAGGGAGTGTGATGCAAAGGCTCTGGGCATTTACTTGCATTACTTATGGTATGTAGCCTGACTGCACCTCTACCATAAGGCAAGGTATCACAGGCAAACTTCTCTGGATGATGTGGATCATAATGTGTCACTACAGTGTCTCATGTCACCAGTTCCTTTACCTTTTTGAAAGTCATCTCACACTGCTTTGTCCATTGCCATTTCTTCCCTATCTGTAACAAAGAGCACAGTAGTTAGGTTTGGCAGGAATTGGTATAAATCCAAAGATTCAAAGCACAGTTCCTAACAAAGAATGAATAAATTATACACTTTGAGATTTGTCTGCATATAAGCAGCCACGAAGCAAGAAACTCAAATAACCCAACTTAAAAATAAAGAAAGACCAAAACCACTGCACAGAGAAGGAGAAAAACACATAAATCACACAAATAATAGAAGCAAGCCAACAGCATTCTGAGCCAGACTGAGTCCCCAGATTCACCCCTGAAGCAGCCAGAGTAGGCCCAAGCCTCGGTCTCAGTTTATCATACCAGCAGGGCAAAAGTGCACAGCAGCTGGATCAGTCCACAGCCTCTGCTCTGAGGAGAAAGGAATGAACATTTGCTGGAGAGTGAGCAAAGTCAGCTCAACTCTTGCCTCCGCTGCCGATGCTCAGGCCTCCAGTCTACCTGTGCCCGTGCTTAAATTGTAGTTGAGAAATCCTAAAAGGGACACAAATATGACAGGTCCTTTGCCTTGAGGCATCCACCACTGCTTGAAGCTTCTCGTCGCACTTGTGTAATCCTTGTGTGTCAATCCTTTAACCACAGTAAGTGATGCTTGATTTGAAGAATTTACATTTGTCATGTCATGCTCTGAGCCCATAGTCTTTTCATCCTTTTAACATTCCCTCGAGGTTCAGGAGATGTATCTTGTTATCCTTATTGGAAACAATGATGCCTGGTCCATAGCTTTCTGCCAGAGTGCAGGTGCAGGATGCTACTCCAAATAATAAGCTTATTATAGCGATAAAGCCCTTTGTGGGTGTTTATGTTGAAAAACACTTTGGACTCTTCTTCCATCTCCACCTGTGGGTAGGCCTCAGCTCAGTCCAAGTTGCTGAAGTATTTTCCTCCAGAAAGGTTTGCAAAGATATTCTTTATCCCGGGCAGAGGTTATTGATCTACTTTCAGTACTGGGTTGACGGTGACATTAAAGCCACCACAGATCCTTACAGAACATTCTTCTTGGCCTCTGGGACCACTGGCATTGTCCACGGGCTCCACTCAACCTTGGAAAGAATTTCTTCAGCCTCCGTGCGATCCAGCTCACTGAATACTTTATCACAGATGGTATAATGAACTGGATGGGCTTTGCAAAACTTGGGTGCAACATCTTCATTTAACACTACTTTACCCTTGATATGTTTGAGTTTTCCAGTCCCATCACTAATCCTGCTATGAAATCATCCAGTAGCTTCTTAATTCGCTTTCGTTGTAGGGGACGTGGCATGCAAATTGCGGATGGATGGCCAATCAAGTTGTACTTGCCTCAGCCAATCACACCTCAGCAATGCTGGTCCTTCTCTTTTTACCACATACCAGCTCAATGTGGCTTGTTGGTTATTGTATTTCACCGTTATGAATGCCATTCCCACAGCAGTTATCTTTTCTCCAGTATAAGTTCTTATCTGCATATCAGCAGGCTTCAGTTTATTGTCTTTGAAATGCCTCTAAAAATTATTTTGTGGAATGACTGAAACAGCCAAACCAATGTCTAATTCCATTTTAAAAAGGCAAACACGAGGAAATCTGCAGATGCTGGAAATTCAAGCAACACACACAAAATGCTGGTGAAACACAGCAGGCCAGGCAGCATCTATAGGAAGAGGTACAGTCGACATTTTGGGCCAAGACTCTTCGTCAGGATATTATCAGCAAAGCTCATTTTGACTGGTTTGGTTGGAGCAGTTAAACTTTGAAACAAACTGTATGCCTTTAAATCCAATGGAGTTAGCAAAATTAATACTTGTAGGCTATTTCATTTGTTTCAAAATATTGTTAAATTAGCTCAGTATACATACTTCAGCTATCTTTTGTGTAATCAAAGATGCCAATTTTTCCAATGTACCCAGCCATTTCTGCTTCTTTAATGATTACTATCACTCACTCTTTATGAATTCCCGAATTCCTCTAATTATTGCCATTTTTTAACTCGCCCACCTTTGCATGTGCTGGGCTGCATTTTTTCATTGCCATTCCTTAACGAGCTTTTTTTAAGTTTGAACATTTCGCTGGGCTTCAACAGATCGATAGCTGTCTTGGGGTCATTTTAAAAATGCCTCATCGCCAATGTTATGTTTTGTAACTTCAAAACATGAAACTAATTCAAAGGAAGACATGGGAGTACATGAATGCAGGTCTAACTTTGTTTTTACTTTAAGAAAGGTGCACATGTATCATGTGGTAGCATGATGATGTGCACAATTCATGCATTTATACATATAACCCATTTAAATGAACAACAATGCTTAGTCAACCAATATATACAAACATTACTTAAATATTCAATACACAACTGTGGTCCATTTCGGTACAAATGTCATAGGTAGAAAGGTTCTGCAAAGAGAGTTCAGGAAGTTAGGTGCTAAGATAAAGTGCAGGATGTCTAGGGATTAAATATTAAAGTCTGTCACGAGCCCTGTGGCCCATCAAGCCAGTGCTTATGCTGGTTTCCATGGCGTGAAGTGACTGAGAGTACGAGACTCCTCCCCAGTCTATCACGAGGTTAAGTCCCAGCATTTTTGCCGGTACCCATTCTCAGCTGGGTAGACTGGAGCATTGTGTGGTTAAGTGCCTTGCTCAGGGACACACATGCTGCCTCGGCCGAGGCTCGAACCAACGACCTTCAGATCGCTAGTCCAACACCCGAACCACTTGGCCACGCACCACGTGTCTAGGGATAGTATCTCAGAATTGCTACGCGTACCACATGCTAATGCAGTATGAAGTAAGAAGATTATACATTTTAGCACATGGCTAAGGAGCTGATGTAGGAGGGAGGTCTTCAGATCTTTGGATCAGTGAGCTCTCTTCCAGGGAAGGTGGGACCTGTACAGAGGAGAGAGATGGCACCTAACTGGAGTCAGACTAATATCCTAGCAGGAAGATTTGCTGGTACTGCATGAAGTGGTTTTAAACTAAGCTGCAGAGGGATGGGAACCAGAGTTAAAGAACAGATAGTGGAATGTTTGTGGAGACAGATGTTGTTAAGACCTCAGACAATGTCAGGAATCAAAAGGTTGAGGATGGTGGGACTAATGTTCTAAATTGCACGTATTTCAATGGAAGAAGTATTGTAGGAAAGGCAGATGAGCTCAGGGCCTGGATCAACACCTGGAATTATGATATTGTAGCCATTAGTGAGACTTGGTTGCAGGAGGGGAAGAACTGGCAGCTCAATATTTCAGGGTTCTGACTTTTTAGGCGTGATAGAGTGGGAGGGGTTAAAGTGGGAGGGATGGCATTACTAGTCAGGGAAGATGTCACACAAATGCTCAGTCAGGACAGACTGGAGAACTCGTTTATTGAGGTTTTATGGCTGGAACAGAGGAATAAAAACGATATGACATGTTAATGAGGCTATATTATAGTCTGGAGGATTTAGACAAACAAATCTGTAGAGAGATCGCAGACTGCGAGAAACATAAGGTTGTGATAGTAGTTGATTTTACCTTTCACATTTTGACTGTGGCTCTCATACTGTAAAAGGACTAGATGGGATAGTTTCTCCATAAAACCACAAGACCATAAGACATGGGAACAGAATTAGGCCATTCAGCCCATCGAGACTGCTGTACCATTCATGGTTGATCTTGGATCCCAATCAACCCCATCCACCTGCATTCTTACCACAACTTTTGATGTTCTGACCGATCAGGAAACGATCAACTTCTGCCTTAAGTATGCCCACAAACGTGACCTCCACCTCAATCTGTGGCAGAGCATTCCACGAATTCAATGCTCTCTGGCTTAAAAGAATTCCTCCTTACCTGTGCTTGAAAAGGTTCTCTCTCAATTTTGAGGCTGTGCCCTCTAGTTTTGGATACCCCAACCATAGGAAACATCCTCTCCACATCCACCCTATCTAATCCTTTTAACATTCGGTAGGTTTCAATGAGATCCCCACGCATTCTTCTAAATTCCAGTGAGTACCGACCCAAAGCCGCCAAAGGCTCCTCATATGTTAACCTCTTCATTCTTGGAATCATCCTTGTGAACTTATTCTGGACTCTCCAATGACAACACATCCTTTCTGAGATATGGGACCCAAAACTGTTGACAATACTCCCAAATGTGGCCTGACTAGTGTCTTATAAAGCCTCAGCATTATCCCCTTGATTTTATATTCTATTCCCCTTAAAATAAATGCCAACATTGTATTTGCCATCTTTACCACAGACTTAACCTGTAAATTAACCTTTTGAGATTCTTACAAGAGGACTCCTAAGTCCCTCTGCACCTCTGCTGTTTGAACCTTCTCCCCATTTAAATAATAGTCTGCACTATTGGTTCTTTTAACAAAATGCATCATCATGCATTTTCCAACACTGTATTCCATCTGCCACCATTTTGCCTATTCTTCCAATTTGTCTAAGTCCTGCTACAATTGCACTACCTATCCTCCCCCTATCATCAAATCATCCGCAATCTTTGCCACAAAGCCATCAATTCCATTATCCAAATCATTGACAAACAATGTGAAAAGTAACGGTCCCAATACGCATCCCCGAGGAACACCACTATTCACTGACGGCCAACCAGAAAAGGCTCCCTTTATCTCCACTCACTCGCTCTGCCTGTTAGCCATACCAGCACCTTTCCTGGAACGCCATAGGATTTTATCTTGTTAGTCAGCTTCATGTGTGGCAGCTTATCACATGCCTTCTGAAAATCCAAGTAAGTGACATCCACTGCCTCTCCTCTGTCCACCCTACTTGCTACTTCCTCAAAGAACTCCAACAGATTTGTCAGGCAGGATTTCACTTTGCATGCTGACTTTGACTTATTTTATCATTGGTCTCCAAGCACCCTGAAACCTCATCCTTAATAATAGACTCCTACACTTTACCAACCACTGAGGTTAGGCTAACTGGCCTATAATTTCTTTTCTTTTGTCTTCCTCCTTTCTTAAAGAGTGGAGTGATATTTGCAATCCTCCAGTCCTCTGGGACCATGCCAGAATCAAGTGATTCTTGAAAGATCATGACCGATGAATCTGTTATCTCTTCAGCAACCTCTCTCAGGACTCTGGACATAAGTCCATCTGGTCCAGGTGAGTTATTTACCTTAAGACCTTTGAGTGTGCCTGGCACTTTTTTCTTTGTAATAGTGATGGCATCTACTCCTACTCCCTGATGCTCATGAACCTCTGGCACACTGCTAGTGTCATCCACATGAAGACAGATGCAAAGTACCCATTAAGTTCATCTGCCATTTCTTTGTCCCCATTACTACCTCATCAGCATCATTTTTCAGTGGTCCAATATCAACTCTCACGTACCTTTTACCCTTCATATAAAGTAATTAAAAAAAAACTTTTGTTATCTTGCTTTATATTATAGGCTAATTTGACCTCATATTCCATCTTTTCCCTTCTTATAGCTTATTAGCTGCCTTCTGTTGGGTTTTAAAAGCTTCCCAATCATCTGTAGCCTCCTGGTAAGCCTCAGGCTCGCTCAGCTCACTTTGGTCTAGGGGGAGCAGCCTTTGGCCCTGCCAAACTGAGTAATCAAGTTTGTGTAGATGCTGTGTGATATACCCCACCACGCTAAATAACAGACAGTACACCATACGCGATTAAATGATTACACTTTATAAGTATCTCTTGGTGATGGGTTAGTAGAAACAAATACAATAAAGGTGCCAAGTCAGGAACTTGATCAGTTCTGTGCACAAATAATTTGTTGGAGCTCTTACAGAACCGGGACTCCCATTCCTCCAGTCGCTATCCTCCGAACTCCGCCGACCCTCGAATGGGACCACCCTCGGTGGTCGACCAAACGCTTCACACGAGTCTGTCTTTGTCTCCTCTCCTTGCCGAAGACCCTGGGCCTCGGACTCCCGCTCGTGGTCCGTTCTGTCGCCCAGCTTACAGCATCGCGTCTTCTCTCTCTGTCCCCATCGCACCTTCTGCCCAAAGCCCACGAAAACAATAGCTTACAGACACACAAGAAAGAATAACATCTATCCCAATTAGTTAGCAAATGATTACAATTCTCGTAATCAGTAATTATAACCCAAACAAGCTGCTACCGTTAACTCAGCAGTTAACATTACAGAGAAGCCATTTTATTAGCCTAAGCAGTAACATAAAAGAAGAAACCCCTACACATCCAACATCCCATTCACTTTTGCTACCTTCTATGCCCTTTCCTTGGCTTTTATGCAGTCCTTAATTTCTCTTGTCAGCCAAGGTTGCCTACACCTGCCATTTGAGAACTTATTTTTTCTGTGGGTTATACCTATCCTTGAAACTACATACAAACTTCACACCTTCTGGTTTGCATCCATCCCACAGATGCTAGCATCATCTGGACTGGGATTCACAGCTTTGAGGAATCCATTGTTCCAAATTAAACCCACAATACATTATCAAGGAACAGAAGACTGATAGCCAGAGCCGTTTGCTAAATGTAAATAGAAACATAGAAAACCTACAGCACAATACAGGCCCTTCGGCCCACAAAGCTGTGCCGAACATGTCCTTATCTTAGAACACCTAGGGTTACCCATAGCCCTTTATTTTTCTAAGCTCCATGTACCTGTCCAGGAGTCTCTTAAAAGACCCTATCATTTCTGCCCCTAGCACTGCTGCTGGCAGCCCATTCGAAGCACTCACCACTCTCTGTGTAAAAAACTTAACCCTGACATCTCCTCTGTATATACTTCCAAGCACCTTAAAACTATGCCCTCTCGTGCTAGCTGTTTGAGCCCTGGGAAAAATCCTCTGACTATACACACAATCAATGCCTCTCATTATCTTGTACACTTCTATCAGGTCACCTCTCATCCTCTGTCACTCCAAGGAGAAAAGGCCGAGTTCACTCAACCTATTCTCATAAGACATGCTCCCCAATCCAGGCAACATCCTTGTAAATCTCCTCTGCATGACCTTAACCCAAAAATCACTCTAATAGTCCCTCCTCTTGGAGGGACTCCAACCTAGGAGGATCTACTCAATTAGGGCAGCGAAAACGCTGTGCTCAAAACTCCCCCCCCAATTTTGTGTGCCTCGATATCTACCCTAGCATTCCCTAATTGCTAACTACCAAATGCTAAGCAGGGAGGTTGTTCCAGAAATTTGAACACGTCTTTAGAAATACAGCTTCTTTCCTGTGCTTGTTGGCTCCTTCCCCGCAGGCCGATTGCACCTTAATCACCTCCCTTGTCTTCACTCCTTCATCCTCTAGTCGCTAAAACTCTCTTTCCAGGGGCACTAGCAAGGTAAGTGCATGAGGCCCACAGGCCCTCTCATCCATGTACAGGAAGGGGTTGGGGTGGTGTCTATGTAAATGACTGCTAGGACCTCTCCCCGGTGGCACCCCCTTCAGAACTGTCCAGTCGATCACTGGCCCAACTGCTGAAAGGGCCCAGCTCATTTGGGTTTACTCCTCATTCAGACTGGCGGTGACTGCCTTTAGATGCCGTGTGCAATCTTTCTCAGTTTGAAATGCCATTGAAGCTGTGGAACTTGCTGTCTCTGCTTTAACTTAAAAATCCATCCCCATCTATTTTCCATTATTTTTCTATTCTATGCTATTAAACTAATCAACTACCTTCAGCACCAGCCTTCATTACAGAGTACCATCATCAGCACACTTTAGCAGGCTATTCACGGTTTTCTGTCACGCTTTCTGTGTCTTCTGCCACGCTCTCGGGGTCTTCTGCCTTTGCGTTTCCTCCGGGTATGTTTTCATCAGCTGTGGTCAGGTCTGCCATGGACGGTTGGTGTTCCTCTCTCAGGTTCTCTGTAACTACATGGTTATTGGGTACACTTGATCCCGCTCTGTCTGTGGGAGCAACAGGAGGGTGAGTTGTATGCTTTAACCAGAGTCCAGTGTTTCCACTGGCTGCCTCGCCGAGTCTGTACACAGACACGTGTCATTGGTTAAGAGTACCGTCTGTGGTCCTATCCACTTGGGGGTAAACCCCGGCCTTTCTGGCAGCACCCTCACCATGGCTTGGTCGCCAGCCTGTGGAAGGACTATCCCCTTTCCCTCTGGCTCTCTGATCAGTGATTCAAAGTTGTTGTTTTGCTCTGTCCTTCAACACTTTAAGTTGATTACGAAGGCCTTTCACGTACTGTGTCATTCTATCCCCGTAAGCCCCAGGCTCCCCGCAACCCATAATTACCCCACATCTGCCTAATACATGGTGGGTCCACCGCGACTCTTTCCTCCCCATGTGCTCAGCTCCCATCTGGTCCCTCCTTTGCTCCCTTTCTCCACCACCTCTCCTTCTCCTCTGCCTCCACTCTTTCATATAATTTTACTAAACTGACTTCTGTCGTTTCTTCCTGCCTACTTGCAATTTCATTTGCCTCTTAACCGCCTGCTGCCTTCCTGCCCTCGGAGGGACTGGAAAAACTTTATGTTTTGGAGACAGTCCATTCAGGGTTGTTGCAGGGCTCGCCTCTATGGGATGCAGTCTCGGCATGGTCTTGAGGGTGGTATAGCCTGTTAATAGATGTGATCCACTGGGCTTTACTGGCCATTTAGGTGAGTTGGTAGTGGCTGCAGTCGCTCTGAGTATCCCCTGGGGTTTTTGTTCCTTCACTATACCCTGAGCAGCTGCTAGTGCGTCAGTTTTTATAGGATACTGCGTATGGGGTTTATGCAGGTCTATTTTAACTGGGTCTATCTTTACTTGACCACAATATTGCTTGTGTGTAGCCCACACTGCTAGGAACTACTGACAAAGTAACCCATAGACACCATCCTGGCTCCAGTCTCTGGTGATCGGGGCAGCTGCGACTAGGCTAGCTAGGCTGTGTATTCTGTTGGTTGTGTGCGTTCGCTGCCCCTAACTTGTCCATATAATTTCTCCCTTTCCTGAATCTATAACAGCTCCTGCTTCCCTTAGGATGTCTATTCCAAGGATAATGCTGTCATTATTTGGACATACCCAGAAATACACTGGAAGCTGCACTCCCCCGATTTCTAGTATTTGCTTCTCGCTTCTTTCTGCTTTTACTGTTTTTTCTCCTACACCCCTGATAAACTGGCCTGTCCAGTTGTTGGCAAGGGTAAGTCTGTCATCGATACAGAAGCCCCTGTGTCCACTAACATATTGCATTGCCGCCCACCTAACAATGCCATTGTGTACATCCGCGGGTCACCAGCGCTGGCAGTGGGGCCCAGACTGGAGGTCTGTGAATAGTGGTGTGCTGCAGAGATCGGTGCTGGGTCCTTTGTTGTTTGTCATTGATATCAGTGATCTGTATAATAATGTAGTTAACTGGATCAGCAAATGATACCAAGATTGGGAGTGTAGTTGACAGCGAGGAAGACTATCAAAGTTCGCAGTGGAATCTGGACCAGCTGGAAAAATGGGTGGAAAAAAATGGCAGATTGAATTTCAAGCAGGCAAGTGTGAGGTTTTGCACTTTGGGAGGAGCAACCAGGGTAAATCTTACACAGCCAGCAGTAGAGCCCTGAGGAATGTGGCAGAACAAATGGATTTGGGAATATACAGTATGTCCATAATTCATTGAAAGTGGTGTCACTGATACATTAGATAGGGTTGTAAAGCAAGCTTTTGGCACTTTGGCCTTCATAGATCAAAGTAGTGAGTACAGGAAATGGGATGTTATGTGGAAGTTCTATAAAATGTTGGTGAGGCCTAATTTGGAGTACTGTCTGCCGTTTTGGTCACCTACAGGGAGATATAAATAAGGTTGAAAGAGTACAGAGAAGATTTACAAGGATGTTGCCAGGACTGGAGAACCTGAATTATAAGGAAAAATTGAATAGTTCAGAACTTTATTCCCTAGAAATTGAAGATTGAGGGGAGATTTGATAGAGGTATACAAAATTATGAGGGTATAGATAGGGTAAATGCAAGCATGTTTTTTCCACTGAGGTTGGATGAGACTACAACTGGAGGTCGTGGGTTAAGGGTGTAAGGTGAAACGTTTGAGGGGAAGGATGAGGGTATACTTCGTCGCTCAGAGGGTGGTGAGAGTGTGGAATGAGCTGTCAGAGCAAATGGCGGATGTGATTTTGATTTCAACGTTTAAGAGAACTTGGATATGTGCATGGATGGGAGTGGTATGGAGGGCTGTGGTCTGGGTGCAGGTAACAGGACAAGGCAGTTTAAATGGTTTAGTACGGACTGGATGGGCCAAAGGGCCTGTTTCTCTGCTGTAGTTTTCTGTAACTCCATGACTCTAAGGACGCTTACTATGCCATTCCATGCTGCACACTGGAAAGTCTGGTCACTTGCCTGTACTTCTACTTCTAGCATACAGAGTCTGAGAATGGCAGCACCGGTGGTGAAGATAATGAAAGAATGATCAAAGGAGGCAGAGGACCACTTACAGGACTGCTTTGAATTGGTGGACTGGACAATATTCAGGGATCCATCTTCGAATCTGAATAAATATGTAACATTTCACTGATTTTATCAAGACCTGTGTGGATGAGTGCCTTCGAGAACATACTGGACATCATCATCATCATCAGATGCCATGCCCAGTTTGAGCTTTGATTCACACACTCTCCTGATTCGGGTCATGTGGATCAATTCATTGGTATTCATTTCCAGTTCTCTGGCTGCTGTCTCCATCATAATTTGTCTTTGCCTTCCTCTTGCTTTCTTCCTTCAATCTTTCCCATAATTACCATGCATTCTAACTCGTCTTTCCTAATCACATGTCCAAAAAAGTCACATTGCCTTTTCATGATCTCATACATTATTTCTCTTTTTGTGCTTGCTCTGTTCATGACATCCTCATTAGATATTTGTTTCGTCCATGGTATTTTTTGTATTCTCCTCAAAAACCACATCTCTGCTGCTTCAATTCGTTTCCTCATGTTACTAGATATTGTCCAACATTCTGAGCCATATAACATAACTGGATAAACATAACATTTCAGTGCTCTGAGGCGGGTTGTCATGCCTAGTTTAGTGTTGGTCAGTATTGCTTGTTCTTGTGAAGGTGTCTTTTGCCATCCCTATTCTTCTTTTGATGTCCATGTCACACCTGCCATCTGATGTCACCCAGCTTCCTAAGTAGCAAAAGTTCTGTACTTGTTTTATGTCTTCCCCATTTATTCTCAGCCTGCAGATAGGATTCTCCTTCTTTTTGGATATCACCATACATTCTGTCTTTTTGCAATTGATAAATAGACCTATTTTTGCACTTTCTTCAACAACTATATCAATTAAGTTTTGTAGTTCTTCCTCCGTACTTGCATTTAACTCAGTGTCATCCGCATATCTAAAATCATTGATGTTTTCACCACCAACTTTGATTCCCAAGATGTCTCTTATTTTTTTGTAATATTGTTTCACTGTACACTTTAAATAAATCAGGGGAGAAAACACATCCTTGTCTAACGCCGCTCTTGATTTTTGTAAATTGACTCACTTCTCCACCTATTCTTACAGCGGCAGCTTGTTCCCAGTACAGATTTCTCATTAGGTGGTGGTCTTTCAAATCTAGATCTAGAGTTTCATGTAATATTTCAAATAACTTATTGTGCTTCACTTTATCAAATGTTTTTGTGTAGTCGATAAAACAAACAAACAAATCTTTTTCCATTTGAATAGCTCGTTCTGATAGCATCAATATCGCGTTTCTTGTACCTTTGTCTTTCACAAAACCACATCGTGCTTTACCTATTTCAGCTTGTATCTTACTTTTAGCTCTTGTCATCAAAATTCTTAGAAGTATCTTAGTGATATGACTCATTAAACTTATGGTCCTATGTAATTCACATTCTATTGCTTCAGGTTTCTTAGGAAGAGTGATTAATACTGATTTTTTCATCTTGTCGGGTATTATTCCAGTCTCATAAATGTCATTGATTAAATCAGTAAGTTTTTCAATTCCATGATCTTCAAGGGCGATAATTTGTTCTATTACTAATACTGGACATACCCAAACCAAAAGCCAGGATGAACCAGGAGATTCTGCAGTCCGCTGACGGCCTGATCTATAGCATTCTAGACTGGCGATCCAGAACTATACAAGAAGTACTTATGGAAGGATATTTTAAATGCAAATATGCAATTCTGATTGAATTTTAGAGACGTAAGTAAATGCATGTCAACTCTGCCAGGGTTTGCTGGCCAATACACCTTACTAAGTGAAACCTAACATCGTGAAGAGCTGTGATGCTTCACCCCCAGATGAGTTCAATGCCTTTTATGCACACTTTGAAAGGGAGAACAAAACTACACCTGTGTGAAACCCTGCAGTATTTGCCACCCTCATGATCTCTGTCTCAGAGACCAATATCAGAACATCTTTCAAGTGGGTGAACCCTTACAAGGTATCAGGCTCTGATGGTGCACCTGGCAGGGAACTGAAAACTGTGCCAACCAACTGGTGAGAGTGTTCCCTCCTGCTTCAAAAGGACAACAATTATACTGGTACCCAGGAGCAGGGTGAGCTGCCTCAATGACTATCGGCCAGTTGCACTCACATCTACTGTGATGAAGCACTTTGAGAGGTTGATCACGTCAGAATCAACTTTTGCCTAAGCAAGAGCCTGGACTTGCTGCAATTTGCCTACCACACAATAGGTCTATAGCAGATGCAATGTCACTGGTTTTCTACTTGGCTTGTACCACCTGGACAATAGCAATAACTACATCAGGCTACTGTTTATTGATTACAGTTCAGTGTTCAACACCATCGTACACTCAGTACTAATCAAACTTCAAATCCTAGGCTTCTGTACCTCCCTAACTGCAAGTGGATCCTCGATCTTTCAATAAGGAGACTACAGTCGTCGCAGATCAGAAGTAGCATCTCCTCCTCCCTGACAATTAACACCAGTGCATCTCAAGGATACATCTTTAGCTCACTCTCTCTATACCCAAAACTGTGTGGATAGGCACAGCTCAAAGACCATCTATAAATTTGCTGATGACATGACTACTGTTGGCAGAATTTCAAATGGTGACAATGAGGCATACAGGAGTGAGCTAAATCGGCTGGTTGAGTGGTGTCGCAACAAGAACCTTGCACTCAATGTCAGTAAGACCAAGGAATTGATTGTTTACTTCAGGAAGGTGAAGCTGACAGAACACATAGCAGCACTTATCAAGGGATCAGCAGTGGAAAGGGAGAGCAGTTTCAAATTCCTGGGTGTCAACATCTCTGAGGATCTATCCTGGGCCCAACATATCGATGCAATTACAAAGAAGGCATGACAGTGGCTATATTTCATTAGGAGCTTGACGAGATTTTGTATGCCACCAAAGATACCAGCAATCTTCTGCAGATATGCTGTGGAGAACATTCGAACTGCTCGCATCACCATCTGGTGTGGAGGGGCCACTGCACAGGATCGGAAAAAGCTGCAGAAAATTGCAAACTCAGTCGGCTCCATTATTTGCACTAGCCTTCACAGCATCGAGAACTTCTTCAAAAAGTGATACCTCAAAAGATGTGGCATCAATTATTAAGGACCCCATCGCCCAGGACGCGCCCTCTTCTCATTTCTACCACCAAGGAGGAGATACAAGAGCTTGAAGACAAGCACTCAATGTTTTATGAACTGCTTCTTCCCTTCTGCTATTAAGTTTCTGAACAGACAATGAACCAACTCATGAACACCGTGTATGATGTTAGGTTTTGCCTTGTAGGAAATAATGGACTGCAAGACCTGCCACAGCTGATGTGCTTTCGACTTCATTTCTAACTTCATTCAGAAATGCTTTTTGGCTCTAAAGATAGCCTTCCATATGTCACAAAGAAGAGAACATCTGCAGATGCTGGAATTCCAAGCAACACACACAAAATGCTGAAGGAACTCAGCAGGCCAGGCAGCATCTATGGAAAAGAGTAAACAGTTGACGTTTTGGGCCAAGACATTTCGGCAGGACTGGAGAAAAAAAGTTGAGGTATAGATTTAAAAGGTGGAGGTAGAGGAGAGAGAAACACAAAGTGATATGTGAAACCTGAAAGGGGAAGGATGAAGTAAAGTTGATTGGTGAAAGAGATACAGGGCTGGGGAAGGGGGAGTCTGATAGAAGAAGACAGAGAGGACAGAAGGCCATGGAAGAAAGAAAATGGGGTAGGAGCACCAGAGGGAGGGGATGGGCGGGCACGAAGATAAAATGAGAGAGGGAAAAGGGGATAGGTAATGGTGAGGGAGGGTTGGGGGGGCATTACCGGTAGTTCGAGAAATTGATGTTCATGCCATCAGGTTACCCAGATGAAATATAAGGTGTTGTTCCTCCAACCTAAATGTGGCCTCATCACAACAGTGGAGGAGGCCATGGATGGACAGATCGGAATGGGAATAGGAAGTGGAATTAAAATGGGTGCCACTGGGAGATCCTGCTTTTTCTGGCAGATGGAACATAGGTGGTCGGTGAAGTCGTCTCCTAATCTACGTCGGGTCTCACCGATACACAGGAGGCCACACTGGGAGCACCGGACACAGTATATTACCCCAACAGACTCACAGGTAACATGTCACCTCACCTGGGAGGATTGTTTGGGGCCCTGAATGGTAGTGAGGGAGGAGGTGTTGGGGCAGTTGTAGCACTTGTTCCACTGGCAAGGATAAGAGCCAGGAGGGAGATCAGTGGGGAGGGACAAACGGACAAGGGAGTTGCATAGGGAGCGATCCCTGCGGAAAGTGAGGGGGAGAGTAAAATCTGCTTGGTGGTGGGATCCTGTTGGAGATGGCAGAATTTTCAGAGAATTATGTGCCAGACACGAAGGCTGGTGGAGTCGTAGGTGAGGACAAGAGGAACTTTATCCCTGGTAGGGTGGCGGGAGGATGGGGTGAGGGCAGATGTATGTGAAATGGAAGAGATGCGGTTGAGGGCAGCGTTGATGGTGGAGGAAGGGAAACCTTTTCTTTGAAAAGGAGGACATCTCCTTCATTCTGGAATAAAAAGCCTCATCCTGAGAGCAGATGCAGTTGAGACAGAGGAATTGAGAGTAGGGAATAATGTTTTTATAAGTAACAGGGTAGGAGGAGATATAGTCCAGGTAGCCGTGAGAGTCTGTGGGTTTGTAATAGACATCCCAGTCGATAAGCTGTCTCCAGAGATACAGACAGTGAGAATGAGAAAGGGGAGGGAGGTGTCGGAATGGACCAGGTAAATTTGAGGGCAGGGTGGAAGTTGGAGGCAAAATGGATGACGTAGACAAAAGTTCAGCATGGGTGCAGGGAGCAGTCGTCAATGTAGCATAGGAATAGTGCATGATGGTCACCATTGTAGGCTTGGAACATAGTCTGCTCCACGTAGCCAACAAACAGGCAGGCATAACTGGGACCCATACGAGCGCCTATGGCTACACCTTTTGTTTGAAGGAAGTGGAAGTAAGCAAAGAAGAAATTATTGAGAGTAAGTCAAGTTTCACTAGGCAGAGGAGAATGGTGGTGGAGGGGAACTGGTTGGGTCTGGTGTCCAGAAACAAACAGAGAGCTTTGAGGCCTTCCTAATGAGGGATGGATGTGTATAGGAGCGTTTGTCGGCTCTTGGACTCCTGTATTCATTAGAGTATAGAAGAATGAGAGGGGATCTCATAGAAACATTTCGAATGCTGAAAGGGTTGAACACAGTATATGTGGAAAGGCCGTTTCCCTTGGTGGGTGAGTCCAGGACAAGAGGCCATAGTCTTAGAATTAATGGGTACCCATTTAAAACAGAGATGAGGAGAAATTTTTTTAGCCAGAGGGTTGTGGATTTATGGTGCATTTTGGGAGCTAGGTAGAAAGCTGAAAAGCAGGACTTCCAGAGTAATAATCTCCGGATTGCTGCCTGTGCCACATGCCAGTAAGGGTAAGAATAGGATGATATAGCAGTTGAATGAGAAGCTGAGAAACTGGTGCAGGGGACAAATATTCAAATTTCCGTATAATTTGAATCTCTTCCAGGGAATGTATGACCTGTACAAAAGAGACGGGTAATGCCTGAACCCAATACCCTTGCAGAGGAGATGGTGAGAATTGTTCAGGAAGGTTTAAACTAATTTGCCAGGGGGTTAGGAACCGGAGTGATACTGCTGAAGACTTGGTAGTGTGGAGGAGCAGAGGGATCACGGGGTACATGTCCACAGATCCCTGAAAGTTGCCTCACAGGTGGATAGGGTAGTTAAGAAAGCTTATGGGGTGTTAGCTTTCATAAGTTGAGGGATAGAGTTTAAGAGTCGCGGTGTAATGATGCAGCTCTATAAAACTCTGGTTAGGCCACCCTTGGAGTATTGTGTCCAGTTCTGGTCACCTCACTATAGGAAGGATGTGGAAGCATTGGAAAGGGTACAGAGGAGATTTACCAGGATGCTGCCTGGTTTAGAAAGTATGCATTATGATCAAAGATTAAGGGAGCTAGGGCTTTACTCTTTGGAGAGAAGGAGGATGAGAGGAGACATGATAGAGGTGTACAAGATAACAAGAGGAATAGATAGAGTGGATAGCCAGCACCTCTTCCCCAGGGCACCACTGCTCAATACAAGAGGACATGGCTTTAAGGTAAGGGGTGGGAAGTTCAAGGAGGATATTAGAGGAAGGTTTTTTACTCAGAGAGTGGTTGGTGTGTTGAATGCACTGCCTGAGTCAGTGGTGGAGGCAGATACACTAGTGAAGTTTAGGAGACTACTAGGCAGGTATATGGAGGAATTTAAGGTGGGGGCTTATATGGGAGGCAGGGTTTGAGGGTCGGCACAACATTGTGAGCTGAAGGGCCTGTACTGTGCTGTACTATTCTGTGTTCTATGTTCTAAGATGAGGTAGTTGGCTACAAACAAGGGCTATGTGTAGTGAGACTTTTAGGTAGAAGAGGCTGATGATATGGTAAAATTGCAGCCAACAAGATAAGTTGCAATATAAAAGGCGAACAATATTGAAAAGGGTGAATACAGGACTGAAGGATGAACACAGGTGTCATATTTGAATGCGTGCAGTATATGGAATAAGGTGGATGAACTTGTTGCACTGTTACAGAATGACATGCACGATGTTGTAGGCATCACTGAATCATTGCTGAAAGAAGATTATAGCTGGGAGCTTAATGTTACACATTGTATCGAAAGGTCAGGCAGGAAGGTGTGGAGGTAGGGGGCTGGCGTTGCACTGTTGGTAAAAATCATTGTAATGATGTGACATAGGATCAGAAGGTGTTAAATCACTGAAGACATGCGCCAGCTTACTGGTGGTTAGAAAGCAAAGGAATTCGATGAAAAACATTATTGAATGGTGAAGGGCCTTGATAGAGTGGATGTTTCCTATGGTTGAGGAGTCTAAGATCAGAGGATATAGCCTCAGAATAGAGGGGCAGCCCTTCAGAATGGAGATGAAGAGGAATTTCTTCAGCTAAGGAGTGATAAATCTGTGGAATTTGTTGCCACAGATCTTTATGTGTATTTGAGGCAGAGGTTGATAGATTCTTGATTGGTCAGGACATGAAGAGATACGGGGGATGGCAGGAGATTGGGGCTGAGAGGAGCCATGATGAAATGGAGGAGCAGACTCGATGAACCAAAAGGTCTAGTTCTACCCCAATGTCTAATGGTCTTCAGCAGACGGTGAATCAGCTGTTTCATCCATGGCTTCTGGTTTGGGTAAGGCCAGTATGTTCTGGAACGCACACACTCATCCTTACAGGTCTTGATAAAGTTGGTGAAACTGTGGCATATTTATTGAGGTCTGAAGATGAAGCCCTGACTATGATCTAGTCCACCAATTCAAAGCGGTCCCGTAAACACTGCTCCACCTCCTCTGACCATAACTTCACTGTCTTCACCACTGGTGCTGTATTCCTCAGTCCCTGCCTCTCTGCTGGGAATAGAAGTGCAACCAGGTGAACAGACTTGCCAGAGTGCGAGCATGGGATGATGCAATAAGCATTTTTGACGGGAGTGTCATGAAAGTCAAGTGTGCTGGCTCCTCTGATTGCACAGGTGGTATGTTGGTGACAGGTGGTCAGAGACTTCTTCAAGCTGGCTTGGTCGAAGTCCCCCTGCAATGATCGGGAAGCCATCAGTGTGTGCTGTCCTGTCATCGCTGATAAATAACCGTGAGCTGTATGTAAGGCGTTGCAGAAAAGAAGTAAGGTTGCAAATTGAAAATAGGGATTCTTGCAGAGCCGTAAAGCACTGGTTCTGTAATTATACAAATACCAGTTAGAACCATAATCTATGTTTGAGCTCCCTTACAGTGTAGTTATAGGTTCTTGATTGGACACGGCATCAAAGGTTACGGGGTGAAGGCCGGGGAGTGGGACTGAGGAGGGCAAAAATGTATCAGCCATGATGGAATGATAGAGCAGACTTGATGCGCCAAATGGCCTAATTCTGCTCCTGTGTTTTATGGTCTTATCCTCAATCTTGCAATTTGAAGATCTTCATTCCGACATTTACATGCATCTGTAATGCTGCTGATTCTCTCTAGGTTTCACCACTCAGCAAGAAAGAACTTGAAATTTGGAGGTGACTCTCACATCCTCAAGTGTCCAGAAACAGGTTACAGCAAATAACCTACTGCAGTGGCGTAATAACATGCAGCAGAGTTACCATCATGGAAACAGACCTTTTTGCCCAAATCATCCATGTTGACCCAATGCCTATCTGAAAAACCCCATTTGCCTGAATCAGGCCCACATCCCGTCTAAACTATTCTATCCATATAGTTGACCAAATGTTTTCTAGCCAATGTAATTGTACCTGCCGCTACCACTCCTTCTGGCAGCTCAAGTCATTTAGCCGCTGCAATCTGTGTGGAAGTCTTGCCCTGGGATCGCCTTTGAATCTTTCCACTCTCACCTTAAACCTATACCCTCTAGCTTTGGAGTCTCATCCTTAGGGAAAAAAAGAAATCTGTGACTATCTTCCCTACCTTTACCCCTCGTGATTTCATAAACTTTCATAAGGTCTCCTTTCCTCCAGGGTAAGCAATCCCAGCAGATCCAACATCTCCATATCACTCAAGCGCTCCAGTCCAGGCAACATGCTTCTGAATCAGTTCTGCACCCTCTCTGGCTTAATCACATGGATTTCCATCAGCAGCGTTGAGATGCTGGGTCAGATCTTGGTGGTGGTTCCAATGGGGGTGCACAACTTGATCGGGTTTTGCTGAGATTTTCGAGCACTCTGCTGATGTTTTGTCATCTTGACATATTGCAGGTTGGGAGAGCCATAGATCTGAATGGGAGATTCCAGAGCCGCCAATTAGAAGTCAAAACTGGTGGTAAAAGAACATTATTAAAAATATAAATCTGCTTTTGTTTAAAAAATTAATATTTGGCATTTGTCTGTAAGGGGGTTTCGACTTTTATGTTACTGTGGAGGCTAATTAAAATGGCGTCTTTGTTATGTCAATCTGGGGAATGCGGCTTTGTTGTGTTAAACGCTGAGAAAGTTTGTGCTAACAGTTTGTTTTTGCTTTAGTGTGTGATAAAAGAGTGCTATTAACCAATTGGGATAGTTGTTATGGTTTTGGTGTATCTGAAGATACTGTATGCGCGGGGTTTTGGGGGAGAAGGCGGGAGAGTGAGACAGAGGTGCTGTGAGTCCGCTAACGGGGTCGGACCCCGAGCGGGATATTCGGCGAGGAAACGGAGACGGACTCGTGTGGAGCGTCTGGTCGACCACCGTTGTTGGTCCCAGGCGGCCGGTCGAGGTGGTCCGAGGGGTCACAGGGTGAAGAAGAAGGCCCTTGAGCTCCAACTGTTTTTGTGCACGAAGAGATTGAACTTTGATAAGTGTGGCGCCTTTTATTTTCCTTTTATATTTTATTCTCTTTTAATTATATAGTTCCAGTAATATCTATAAACTGTAAATCATTTAATTGCATCTGGTGTATTGTCTGTTATTTGGGCGGGGTGGGGTACCTCACACAGCATCCACACAAACGAATTATCCAGTTTGGCGGGGCCGAGGCTGTTTCCCTAGACGACAGCGAGCCCAGCGACCCTGAGGGTGGCCGGGGGGGCTACATGTCTTTAAATTAAATATAGTGATTTTAAATTTTAAAGACAATTTCTAAACTATTGATTTGCCTTATTTTTACTAGTTTTTGAATGTTTCTTAAAGTCAAAGATAACTTAAAGACTAGTAAAAACTTTGATAGCTTTAATGGGCGTCAAGGCTCCTCCAATCCTCTCAAAGTTAGTTAGAAGTGTTCTGGGGTCTCTGCAGTAGGATACTTGGGCCTCCTTTGCTCCTTCTTTCCTACCAACTCAGGAGCCAGTTAGGTATAGGTCAGGGATACTACAATTAAAGCCTGGGGTGTTGGTCACAGTCCACACGGAATCCAGCCCAGGTAAGGATGGTAGTATTTCCGCAAGATCCGACTTTGCAATCTCAACAATGTTTTGGTGATTTTGGTTGTGGAAGGAATTTTATCTGGACAGTGGTTGAACTTTCCTGTTCCTCTTTGAAAAATAGCACCTGAGCTTTTTTATGTCTTGTTTAGAGAGCAAATAAATCTGCATCCTAACAGTTTGTCTGGAGGTCAGCACTCACAAAGTGCAACGCTCCCTCAGAACTGCAGCAAGACTTCAACTAAAGTTATCTCCTATTCATTACAATCTTTAGTGTATAAACACAGTGGCTGCTTGTGACCTGACTTAAATATCCGACTTCATGCACGTTCTTCCAAATGTTTTAAAGCATTTTTCATGCTAAAACTAAAAATAATAAAAGGGTCCGTGATACTCATTAATGATTATTTGCAACATATATTCTATTAGGTTAATTATCAGCAGCTTTAGAGTGATTATTCCATCAAATGAAAGAATTATAGCACGTGTATTTAGAGCTATATGAAATGGGTTCATATTGAAAATAAACAATAAGGAGAAATCAGCTTATGGAGAGTTCTTAGGAGTGGATCCTTTACGTCACCCATTGAGAGCCTGATACCAAACTCATCCATGGAAACAACAGGTCTGTAGTGTATACCAGCATGAAAGAACCAAAAGGAAAATATTGAAAGCAGGTGAAGATGATTGACAAAATGGATATATCCCTATTCGGGCAGTACAGTAGCACAATGCTTTACAATACTAGCAACCCGGGTTCATTTCCCGCTACTACCTATAAGGAGTTTGTACATTCTCCCTCTGAACACATGGGTTTTTCTTCGGGTGCTCTGGTTTCCTCCCTCAGTCCAAAGACATACCAGCTGGTAGGTTAATTGGGCATTGTAAATGATCCTGTGATTAGGCTGGGATTAAGTCGGGGGATTGCTGGACAGTGCAGCTTGAAGGGCTGGAAATGCCTATTCTGTGCTGTATCTCAATAAACAATAAGTAAATAACGATATGATGTCTTAAATACTTAGTTTTCTTTCAGTTTTTGACCTCATTTTTCACAAAGCCACGAAGTATAATGAGAAGAGATTCATTTTTCTTTGGTTTAAAATAAGTTTGAAATTGGGCCTGCCTAACAGCTTTGTGGGCTGTGACACAAAAGCCTTAGCATCATGAGCTTTTATCTTTGTTCACCTTGCACAAAAGCACTAATGTGAATACCTGGATGACTTCAGTATAGTGAGGCGGAACATTTTAAATTTTCTGTTCAGTGTGAGGGTGGTAACTACAATTTCATGCATTCTTACAATATTTCCTGTACAAGCACAGCAGCCTGAATCATATTCCCAAACGGTGTTACATTATTGTCTCCTATATTTATTACCGCACAGCTCAGTGGGGGATTCTATTAGAGTCATCACAATACTGAGTTCTCTCCACCAAAAGTTACCATCACCTCCCCCAGTGCTAATCTCATGAGCTTTATCCTGCCCTTGAAAAAATTATTTTGATATGGAAAAGCAAAGAATTTACAAACATATAGCGCTATATTTTTATGTTCTAGAGGTGCTAGGAAAATAATTCCTTATATCTCAATAGAGAACATAGAACTCTACAGCACAGTTCAGACTTTTCAGCTCACCATGTGATGCCAATCTTTAACCTGCTCTAAGAACAATCTGGCCCTTTCTTCCCACCTTGTCCTCCATTCTTCTCTCTGAGAGACTTTGAAATGTCCCTGATGTATCTCCGTCTACCACCACCCCTGGCAGTGTGTTCCACGCTCCCATCACTCTGTGTAAAAAAAGCTTACCTCTGATACCCCTCCCCATACTTCTTCCAATCACATTGAAATGATGCCCCATCGTATTACCTTAAGCTGTTGTATCTGAATATATTCCAATTTAGCTCTCAATTCAGGGAGGAATAATATTTTTCATGCAAAATACTATTGTAGTAAAAGAATTGATTTGGGTACTTCACCCAGTGAAAATGTGTATGTTGCTCTTGTGACGAGAATACACATAGATTAAGATGTTAGCTGTCCTGTGCTGGCACCAGTGGGATCAGCAGTTGGTCTGCCACCTGTCTTCAGGAGAAAGAGAGATAAGGAAAACAATGAAGCAGCATTTGAAGATGTTAATGAAGGGACGGGAGAGTTTAACGGAAGGAGAGCTGTCAAGATCGGCTCCCCCTTTGAACCCTGAACTGTTTGAAGTGATGGACAGGCGATACCCCAGCAGGGACAGGGACTAAAAAGGGACAGGTTCGCTAAGGCACGACACCCCGAGGTAACGAGACCCTGGAGGCGGTGCGTCTCCCACAAGTCGGTGGGAAGTTTTGGACGGCTGGTCATGGGAGCAAGCCATAGACGCACAGGGTGGAAAGGCACGATCGGCGGGAACCTGGTGTGTGTCCACCCTTGCCTGGGTGCCAGGTTCACCGCAGAGAAACGATCGTATCTGGAAACGGAGTGGTCACGGTCGGTGACCTCAGATGACATCACAAAGGGCTCGCCTGAAAGCTGATTGTGAAGAATATCGCAGGTCTGTGTGGAAGCCGTTTGAATATTCATTTGTTTTTCTCTCTCTCTCCTTCCCCCCACTGTCCATCTCCCACGGCAGCGATAACTACGAACTGAACTGAACTAAATTGAACTGAACTTTGCGTCACTTTGAAACTGGTCATTTACCCCTAGACAACGATAGAGCTTGATTGATCCTGTTATCTTAATTCTGTGTACATGTGTGTTTATCATTGCTGAACTGTTGCATTCATTATCCTTTTGATTAGAGTACTGTGTTGCTTGTTTCTTTAATAAAACTTTCTTAGTTCTAGTAATCCAGACTCCAACTGACTGATCCATTTCTGCTGGTTTGGCAACCCAGTTACGGGGTACGTAATATAATGGGGTTCTCGCCCGGGATTTTGAACGCTAAATTTGGGACGGAGTAAATTGATTGGGTTAAAATTCCCGAAAGAAAGAAAAGACAAACAGCAGAAATGGAGGCTGAGGATTTTAGAAAGGCGCCGACCTTGGAGGCATTAGAGGATGCCAGGAAAGTGGAATTGGTAGCTGTGGCCAACGGTTGAATCTTGCTAAGGAGAAGTCGACAATGAGGAGAGAGGAGATACACAGAGCTATCGTAGAGCACTATGTATCTAAAGGTGTGTTTCCCCAAGGGGAGCTGGAGGTGGTGTCTATTGAAAAACCTGCCGGAGACACGGTACAGGTGCAGCTTGAAAAACTGAGACTCGAGCACGAGTTCCGGGTACGGCAGTTGGAGCGAGAAGAGAAAGAAGGGACAGACAGTTGGAGAGAGAAGAGTTGGAAAGGTGGGAGAGAGAGAGAGAGAGAGAGGGAGAGAGAGAGAGACAGTTGGAGCGAGAGGAGAAACAGAGGGAAAGGGAATTCGAGCTGGAGAAGTTAAAGATAAGGGCAGAGCAGGGGCCCGTGCCGAACCAAGGTGGAGGGTTCTGGGCGACGCAGGAGGTTAGGCTGGTTCCCCCATTTGACGATACCGATGTGGATCGGTACTTTCTCCATTTCGAAAAAGTTGCTACCAGTCAGGACTGGTCGAGGGATAAGTGGGCTGTTTTGCTTCAGCGTGTACTGAAAGGGAAAGCCCAACAAGCTTACTCAGCTTTGTCCGCGGAAGATGCCCAGAGGTATGAGGTGGTGAAAGAGGCCATCCTCAGGATTTATGAGTTGGTCCCGGAGGCATACCGGCAGGGGTTCCGGAATGCGAGGAAGCAGTGGGACCGCACGTATTTAGAGTTTGCCCCTGAGATGCAGAGATATTGTGAGTGTTGGTGCGCCTCGAAGGGGGTAGAGGGGGATTATGACAGACCGCTACAGCTGATCCTGATTGAGCAGTTTAAAGGTTGTGTCCCTGAGGGTATGAGACCCTACCTAGATGAGAAAAAGGCAGCCACGTTAGCCGCAACTGCTAAGCGGATGAGTATGCGTTGACGCATAAAATGAATTTTGCCCTGAGTAAAGGCTACCAGAAGGGTAGTCAGGACGGCGGGGAGAGTCCGCCAGAAAAGTCAGAAAGTAAGCTGGGGACTAGTGAGAAGGGTAAGGTAGACCGGGAGCAGTCTGGTAGGAAGTCTCCTGGGGTCATCTGTTATAATTGCGGGAAAGTCGGACACTTTGCGTCCAGGTGCTTTGCCCCAAAGAAGGAGACGGGAAAAGGAAAAACGGCGATTTTGACTGGCTGTATCGAGCTGGTAACGAACCGCTAGGAAAGGACAGGTCTGCCAAAGTTCAGGAAGGGCGCGAGAGGTTTACCTCGGCCGGATTGGTGTCAGTGAAGGAGGGGTTAAAACCAGTTCCAGTGCGGATCTGGAGAGACACGGGAGCATGTCAGTCACTGATACTGAAGAGTGTATTAGAGTTTAGCTCAGAGACCCAGACTGGGGAGGTCAAGGTCAAAGGTATTGCGGAAGGGACCGAGGCAGTCCCTTTGCACCAGATACACTTACAAAGCAACCTGGTCTCTGGACTAGTCACAATCGGGGTGAGGCCCGAATTACCGATGAAAGGCGTGGAAGTCTTGCTCGGTAATGACCTCACCGGGGGAATCGTGTTCCCAGCCGTGAGATTGACAGGTCAGCCTGCCAGCATTGAGGCCCCGCCCATGGACTCACAGGTTCATCATGGGACTGCGGTAGTAAATTTAGCTGAGACGTTTCTGCCAGCCTTGTACGAGAAGGGGGTAGAAAGTGAAAAGAAGGAGTGTAGTGAAACAAGAGGTAGTGAGGGAGCTGAGACAGACTTAGCATTAGCCCGGAAAGAATTTGTGCAGGAGCAGGAGCGAGACAAGGGGCTGATGGTTTTGGCGGGGACAGCTCTCTCTGACGCAGAATTAACAAGGGAACCAGTAGGCTATTGTGTGGAGGAGGAAGTGCTGAGGAAGGAAGGGAGACCAAGTACCGTACCCGCAGGTGAGGAATGGGGGGTGGTGCAAAAGAGTTATGAGGATGAGATTTTTAACCTGGCCCACAAGGTACCCCTCAGTGGACATGTTGAGGGGCTGGAGGAAACAGTTGGTGGAATCATGAAAGAGGTTTACCGGCTGCACCGGAGGAAGGATGTTATTGATTATGGCCGACGCGAACTGAGACAGTCACAGGCTTTTGATATGCTAACAAACCTAGTCGGTGTTAGCGCAGAAATCAATGAAGCTAGGCTCCCCCGATAAGAGAAAAAAACCATTTTGAAAAGATGAGTATGGTATCGACCAGATGGGAGAAGGCTATTGTTTTGGCCAGCTCTGTTGATAAGGTCTCTCCCTTAATCCCCGAACAAAGTGACTCTTTAGGAGAAGTAATTAAACGACTCGCACATGTGTGTTTGATTGTCCCGAGGAGATGCAAAGAACTGGGACGTTGGGTGGTGTTTGTTACGCTAGGTCAGCCTAGCGAGCAACATCCCTATAGAATGAGTAATTCAGTGACGAAAGGGCTGACGAACACAGAGGTGTGTATTGGCGATGTAATACGGCTGTCTGAAGCCAGCTTGATAGTGAACCTTGAAAAAAATGAGTTCGGCCACACGAAGGTCACTTACCTGGGAATTGTGGTGACACAGGGGCAGCAGGCAGCGATGCAAGCTAAAGTGCGGGCTATCTCTGACATCCCAACCCCGACAGACAAGAGGGCCCTCAGAAGGCTCTTGGAGATGGTGGGATACTGTAGGAAGTTTTGCAATAACTCTGCAGTTACTACCCCTCCCCCTCCTAGTAAGCCCCTGCAAGAGAAAACTAAGTCGGAATGGGACGACCCTTGTTATTGTGGTCCGGGACGAAACCCAATGAGAGGTTACATTGATCGCAATTCATCAGTGTTTTTGGCCACTATGAAGTTTGCTAAGTTGGAGCTTGGTCTAAGGGATTATTAATAACACATATAAAAGGAACAGAAAATGTGATGGCTGACTGTCTGTCAGGTGTTGACAACTTCAAATTCGCTGTATTATTTGTGTGTATCAAATAACGTATTCATGTTTGTAATTTTTACCCCGGTAAAAATCCTTAAAGGTGGGAAGTGTGACGAGAATACACATAGATTAAGATGTTAGCTGTCCTGTGCTGGCACCAGTGGGATCAGCAGTTGGTCTGCCACCTGTCTTCAGGAGAAAGAGAGATAAGGAAAACAATGGAGCAGCATTTGGAGATGTTAATGAAGGGACGGGAGAGTTTAACGGAAGGAGAGCTGTCAAGATCGGCTCCCCCTTTGAACCCTGCACTGTTTGAAGTGATGGACAGGCGATACCCCAGCAGGGGGATAAAAAGGGACAGGTTCGCTAAGGGACACGACACCCCGAGGTAACGAGACCCTGGAAGCGGTGCGTCTCCCACAAATTGGTGGGAAATTTTGGACGGCTGGTCGCGGGATCAAGCCATAGACGCACAGGGTGGAAAGGCACGATCGGCAGGAATCTGGTGTGTGTCCACCCTTACCTGGGTGCCAGGTTCACCGCAGAGAAACGATTGTATCTGGAAACAGAGGGGTCACGGTCGGTGACCTCAGATGACATCACAAAGGGCTCGCACGGAAGCTGATTGTGAAGAATATCGCAGGTCTGTGTGGAAGCCGTTTGAATATTCATTCGTTTTGCTCTCTCTCTCCTTCCCCCCACTGTCCATCTCCCACGGCAGTGATTACTGCGAACTGAACTGAACTAAATTGAACTGAACTTTGCGTCACTTTGAAACTGGTCATTTACCCCTAGACAACGATAGAGCTTGATTGATCCTGTTATCTTAATTCTGTGTACATGTATGTTTATCATTGCTGAACTGTTGCATTCATTATCCTTTTGATTAGAGTACTGTGTTGCTTGTTTCTTTAATAAAACTTTCTTAGTTCTGGTAATCCAGACTCCAACTGAGTGATCTATTTCTGCCGGTTTGGCAACCCAGTTACGGGGTACGTAACACTCTGAATGTAAGTAATGAAATTCTAGATAATGAAAATCAGCAACAAAGATAGAATTGAAGCATCACAAACCTGAAATGTTAATTGTTTCTCTTTCTTCAGATGCTCGCTGACTTGCTGAGTGTTTCTACTGTGTTCTCTTCTGGTTTCTAATGTGAAAATATGTTGTTGAAAATATGATGATTGCTAGAGAGTGGTTGAAATGGGCAAGATGTGCTGCCCTCTACCTTGGGACCTTGGTCTCACAGACACTACTTTAACTGTTGTGTTTCCGACGGCTGTTTTTCATCCCATTTATTTACTGTAGGTAAAACTGCTGCTCTATTGAAAAACTGTTGTGACGAGAATACACATAAAATTAAGATGTTTGCTGGCCTGGGCTAGCATCAGTGGCATCAGCAGTTGGTCTGCCACCTGCCCTCAGGGGAAGGAGAGATAAAGAACAATGGAGCAGCGTCTGGAGATGTGTAATGAAGGGACGTGGGAGAGAGAGAGCTGTCGGGAGCGGCTTACCCTTTGAACCCTGAACTGTTTGAAGTGGTGGACAGGCGATGCCCCAGCAGGGGGATAAAAAGGGACAGGTTCGCTAAGGCAGGACACACATACCACCCGAGGTAACGAGACCCTGGAAGCGGTGCGCCTCTCACGAGTGGGTGAGAAGTACCAGACAACGGCCAGGGTGGAAAGGTACGATCAGCGGGAACCCGGTGTGTGTCCGCCCTTGCCTGGGTGCCGGGTTCACTGCAGAGGATCGACCGCATCTGGAGGAGGGGTCACAGTCGGTGACCTCAGGTGACATCACCAAGGACCCGCCCAAAAGTTGCTTGTGAGCCATATCGCCGGTCTGTGAGTGAAGCCGTTCTGAATGATCAGTTGTTCCTGTTCTATCTCTCTCTTCCCCCACGTTGTCCATCGCCATGGCAACGATTACTGCGAACTGAACTACTAACTGGACTGAACTTTGAGTCACTTTGAAATTTGGTCATTTACCCTTAGACAACGATAGAGCTTGATTGATGCTGTTATCTTAATTCTGTGCACATGTGTGTTTATCATCGCTGAACTGTTGCATTTATTATCCTTTCGATTACTGTGTTGCTTGTTTCTTTAATAAAACTTTCTTAGTTCTAGTACTCCAGACTCCAACTGAGTGATCCATTTCTGCTGGTTTGGCAACCCAGTTACGGGGTACGTAACACTGTCATCTAACACAATGGCCAGGTCCCAGCTGTGTATTAACTGCAGCCTGGCAAGATGAAACACATTCAAAAGAGGTGCAATGACAAAGCTCCATTTACTTCAGAATTTTTCAGAGCAATTCATAGTCAATTAAAGAATTTAAAATGTCGTTGAAATGTTGTAATGTGGGGGAAATATGGTAGAAGTATTTCCAAAACCAAGTTGTACATACATCTGTCGAGATAATCTGTGCTGAAGAAGTTGGCTAAGGTGCAGTATCGATCTAGGAATCGGATGTAACCATCTTGCCCTTCAGTGACTTGTACCATAATGTTGTTTATATTCATCAGTAAGGCTGGCCATAATTTCAAGTTCAAAGTTTCTTCAGAAAGTTGACCCCTCTCTCTGACCTTTTCCCTCAAATGTGTGGGTCTCCTGACGGGCCAGATAGAATAGAAGGGCTTGGCTAGGCTCCAGCATGAGGCTTAGGTCTCTGTACCATGGCTAGCATTCCCTGTCTATCACCACCTACTATGGATGGTTCTCCCAGTAATCACCCAACACATCCATCTAGTAGCCAAGGGCCATATCTGTGGATTCCTTTTAGGGCTATCCACACTAGTCCTGGAGCTTTGCCAAGGATATCACATATCAAGCTCTGACCTTGAACTACACATGATCTATGCTAAGATAAATCTAATGTGCTTAAAAAGCAAGTCATTTCGATTTTAATAATCAGAATCAGGTTCACTGACATACTGTATGTCATGAAATTTGATGTTGTATGGTAGCAGTACAGTGCAGTGCAAAAACAATTAAGTTGTGCAAAAAGAGAGGAAAATAGAGAAGCAGTGTTCATGGACCATTCGGAAATCCGATGGTAGAGGGGAAGAAACTGTCCCTAAAACGTTGAGTGTTCACCTTACCTCGTTCACCTCCTCCCTCCTGAGACGCGAGGGTATGGTCTGAATGGTGAGGGTCCCCAGTGATCTCGCCTTCTTGAGGCACTGCGTTTTCAAGGCATTCTTGATGATGGGGAGGCTAGTGCCGCAGTTTTTAATGATCCTGTGCTTTGGAGCCGCTATACCAGGAAACAATTCAGAATCAAATCAAACGGTGATGCAACAATTCAGAACCCACTTTACATCTGTAGAAATTTGTTAAAGTCTTTGGTGACACACTAAAATCTCCTTGTAACTCTCACTTCGGCTAGTGGCTTAATATAGGGGGTGATAGCCCCCGGCCCAGCCAAACTTAAGAGATTTCGTTTGGGTGGATGCTGTGCGATGTGTCACCTGTTGCAAACCAGTACCCCAAAATAACAAACAGTGCACAATATGAGATTAAACGATTGAGCTTTGTAATTCTTAATTTGACTATATGGTTAGTAAAGGAAACAAAAAAAAAGAAAAAGGGCCCATTCTCATGAAACAGCCTAATGTGCAACGTTGGAACTCACTGGTAAGCCGTTTGCCCACCATCGACCTCCTCCGATCATCACTGACCTTCGTACCCTCACTCCGAGTCCACTCCTTCCAGCGGTCTACCAACTCTCTCCATTCGCGTCTTCTCTCCTCATCTCTCCCCAGCAAAACACTGCAAAAATCCCTCTTCCTGACTCACAAGAAAGAACATTTCTCTCATTGGATTGCCCTGCATTCCAAACCCCGTTATCTTTAGTCATAACCCAAATATTGCTGCTACAGAGAAACCACTACATTACAGTGAAACCTTACAGCATGTTACATCCTCAAACTCTTAATCAAGTATAGCTGCTGGCGTGCCTTCTTCATGATTATACCAACATGTTGGGCTCAGAATAGATCCTCTGAGATACTTATGCTCAGGAATTTGAAGCTGCCCCCAGGCTCCACTGCTGACCACCCAAGGAAGAGTCCAGAAGATGAGCGTGCCATCAGGGTTCCGGGACTTTGGGGCCCTGAGGATGAAACAATTCTGAGCCGGTGCCACTAACTGAAGTGTCGCAGAGAAAACTGAATACAGTATCAGGAACAGCGGATCAGCTGTCAGCAGGCTCTGTACTCAGATCACAAACTCTCCCTCTCTCTCACTCTTGCTGGTGGGCGAGAGTTTCTTGCTGATTCTTGAGTCGGAGAATTCTGAAAAAGCAACATGGCAGACTTTAACACCGTAAATCAGCGAATTATTTTGTTTATGTCTTTCCCCTTGCTGAATAACACCTCTCTGCCTCTTTGTTAGAGAGAGAGGGAGCCTGTGATATGTTGAATTTTCAGGTGAATGATTAGTTTTTATTGCACTGCAGATCATGGTCTTTATTGGGAGTTTTGCTACTGCTTGCCTGGTGGGTGGAGGGTGCCGAAGCTTTTCGCTGAAGTAAGTGGGGGAGGGGGAGGGGGAGGGTTGGTGCTTTGCTGCTGCTTGTGTGTGGGAGGGGTTAGTAGGGGGTGGGTTTGGTGTTCTAACACTTTTACTGTCACTCATTCTTTGGGGCATTCCTCTGTTTTCATGGATATCTGTGAAGAACAAGAATTTCAGGTTGCATATTGTATACATTAAGTGGAATTATTGAACTATTAAGCGTGCATCCTTAATGGCTAAGTGGGCCTATGTTGATTATCAGCAAGAGGAGATGTTATTTCTAATCTGTGTTGTCTATGGCCTCTCAATGAAGAAGCCAAGGATCTAGTTGAAGAGGGAAGTACAGATGCTGAGAACTGAGTTGATGATGGTGTTAAATGCTGAACTGTAATCAATAAACAGCAGCCGAACATGGGTATCACTGATGTTCAGATTAATACCTCACATCATTATAGCGAGAGGATTCAAGTACAGGAGCAGGGAGGTACTACTACAGTTGTACAAGGCCTTGGTGAGACCACACCTGGAGTATTGTGTGCAGTTTTGGTCCCCTAATCTGAGGAAAGACATCCTTGCCATAGAGGGAGTACAAAGAAGGTTCACCAGATTGATTCCTGGGATGGCAGGACTTTCATATGAAGAAAGACTGGATGAACTGGGCTTGTACTCGTTGGAATTTAGAAGATTGAGGGGGGATCTGATTGAAACATATAAAATCCTAAAGGGATTGGACAGGCTAGATGCAGGAAGATTGTTCCCGATGTTGGGGAAGTCCAGAACGAGGGGTCACAGTTTGAGGATAAAGGGGAAGCCTTTTAGGACCGAGATTAGGAAAAAGTTCTTCACACAGAGAGTGGTGAATCTGTGGAATTGTCTGCCATAGGAAACAGTTGAGGCCAGTTCATTGGCTATATTTAAGAGGGAGTTAGATATGGCCCTTGTGGCTATGGGGCTCAGGGGGTATGGAGGGAAGGCTGGGGCGGGGTTCTGAGTTGGATGATCAGCCATGATCATAATAAATGGCGGTGCAGGCTCGAAGGGCTGAATGGCCTACTCCTGCACCTGTTTTCTATGTTTCTATCATGTTGTTGTTTGACCAAGGAACTGGCTTGACATTTGTAGTGTAGCTGTCATTAGTACATGACCAAGCACCTTTCTTCTGCATTAGAAACATCGTGTAATATCTTTGGGATGAATGTTCAGTTCATGTATTTGTTGCCCATTATTTCTTTCTGATTGCCTGATCATGGAATTCACATCAGAATATTTCATACCCTCAGTAATAGCTCTTCTCAGGGAAGTGATTGACAAAATTCAGTTGGAATCTTCAACATTCCACCAGAGAAGGTGGTAAATCAGGTAGAGTTATAACCATATAACAATTACAGCACGGAAACAGGCCATCTCGGCCCTTCTAGTCCATGCCGAACGCTTACTCTCACCTAGTCCCATCTACCTGCACTCAGCCCATAACCCTCCATTCCTTTCCTGTACATATACCTATCCAATTTTTTTTTAAATGACAAAATCGAACCTGCCTCTACCACTTCTGCTGGAAGCTCGTTCCACACAGCTACCACTCTCTGAGTAAAGAAGTTCCCCCTCATGTTACCCCTAAACTTTTGCCCCTTAACTCTGAACTCATGTCCTCTTGTTTGAATCTCCCCTCCTCTCAGTGGAAAAATCCTATCCACGTCAACTCTATCAATCTGTATTTAAGAGTTACTGCATTTAAGAGGCATTTAGTTAGACACTTAAATAGTCAAGACACAGGAGGATATAATTCTAATTGGGATTGGTGTAGATAAGCAAAAAGGTCTGTGTGGACGTGGTGTGATGAAGAAACTGTTTATGTGCTGCATGTCTCAATAACGCCTGACAAACGGGCCCATCCGTTGAAGATCAGCAGTCCTGTTTTGGGTTCTGTGAAGCAGGACGTCTGCTCAGTACTTCTGCATGAAGAGAATAACTCATTAACAGCATAGGCTGTGAGCATCTAGGAAGCCCTGGCACTTGACAAGTGCAGCTAGAGATGTCATTAGTTATGATTGTTACCTGGTCTTGCCTTCCCTTTATCTGTCAGGTGGTGCCAAGTCTTGTCTTATCAGAAGATCAGTGATGGAATGTTACAGAATTGACCTGCGCAGGAGTGTTGAGGTACCCTTTCAGAAGGCTGAACTGAGCTGTGAAGTGTGGAGTTTCTGAATGAAACTGGAGGGTGAGGCATACAAGTTGTGCTGCTATTTCCTCCTTAGAGAATCAAAGGCAAAACTGCAGAGGTTGAAAATCTGAAATAAAAACAAAATTGTCTGGAAACACTGGGTAGGTCAGGCAGCACCAGTGGAAAGCAAACATTTCCAGGTAATGTCAAAACCAGTACTGCGGAAGATCATCTGAATCAGGTAACACTACAGCAACCTACAGAAATTGCATGCAGAAGGTAGAACCTTGCACCAGTACTAGCCGAGGAAGGGTACTTGGGCCATTGGGACCTGAATTAAAAAGATGAAATAAAAGAATGTCTAGTGGCCCTGGGTTGCATCCAAGTGGCTGAGTGAACCAGGGGCCCAAAATTGTGGAAGTGTGTTCATCTGCTGGTGCCAAAGAGCTGGAGAATTGTGATAAAGATTGGAAAGAGGAGATGGAGTAAAAGCAATGAATTCCCTGTTGCTCCAAGTGCAGTGGAGTTTTGATTTCACGAGCTAAAACCTTGCTAATTCCCCAGCTGGGCAGCTGCACGAGTGACAGGCTTGGCTTCATGCCACTATGCGTGGAGTAGATCACAGTTATGGCCATTCTGCCTTTCTCATCTTGGCAAATATTCCCTTAAAACCTCTCTCCTTGACCAAGCTTAGGTTCATCTGCCCCTCGTGTCACCTTTCTGATTCAGGGACCAAGTTTATTTGTAGAACAATCATGTGAAGCACCTTGAAATTTTTCACTATATTAAAGGCCCAGTTATTTCTGGTGCAAAAAAAAGTTAAGATAAATGTCTTTGCAGGTATTTACAGTAGACTCAACAAATACAATAGAATCAATGAAAAACTACACACAATTAACCAATTTGCAAATAAAAGAAAATAAATAAATATTGCTGAGAACATGAGTTGTCGAGTCCTTGAAAGTGAGTCCATAGGTTGTGGAGTCGGTTCAGTGTTGAGATGAGTGCAGTTATCCACGCTGGTTCAGGAGCTTGATGGTTGGGGAGGGGGAGAGGTAATAAGTCTTACTGAACCTGGTGATGTGGGATCTAGGGCTCCCGTACTTCCTTTCCGATGGCAGTAGCAAGAAGAGAACATGGCCTGGCTGTTGCGTGTTCTTGATGAGCTATTGGGTTTTCAGGTACATAAAGCCCATTGTATCCCCGAAATCTACGATGAGACCAAGGGCAGTGATGCATGCTTCTTTATTAATCAAGGTTGGTGCAGAGACATGACTGTTATTAAACAGATTTGTACAGCCAACATTGAAGCGGTATTCCTCAACTGCAAACCTTTTTGTCTCCTTGAATATTTACTTCCATCATTGACTCTCCCACAGGCTAAAGCACATGAGGCACAACAAACACTTGCTGGTCAAGATCCAGAGGCTAACGAAGCCTATCCAGACTTGTTATTATCATGGGTCATTTTAAACATGCTACCTTAGAACAAGAACTTCCGTCACGGGGTGCGCTGGCAAATTTGGTACCCAAGTGTAGGGGAAAGACAGACTCCGAGGTAGAGACAGCGACTAGAGTTTATTCGTAAGAATTCCAACAGAACATGGGTGGCTCGGCGGAGTGACACCGTGAGACAGAACATTCTCAAAACTAGGACCCCGTGATTAGCGCTGATCAGGCATCCACTTAAGTAATACAAGTGACACAGAATCCCCGAGCCTATCAAAATAAACTTAACCAGTTTAAACAGAAAGCACCAGGAGACCACATTACAAAGAGCAAGTCGTTTGGTAAAACACAAGAAACTCTAATTGATTTTCATTAAACAACAATGTACCAATTCAAGTGCTCTAAAAACCTTGGAGCCCGATGCTCTCCGATTCCCATGCACAAGTGTGACGAGATCACTACAGTATCCCCTTCCCTATGGCTGGCACCTGACGGCCCAGAAAGACCCAGTGACCTCAAAAGGGACCCGATGTAGAGATGGTTACTTGAGATTATTCATAAGAATGCCAAACAGAACGTTGGTGGCTCGGCGAGCGACATCACGAGATGTAACATTATTAAAACTAGGACCCCGTGATTAGTGCTAATCAGGACTCCACTTAAATAATACAAGTAACACAGAATCCCCGAGCTTATCAAAATAAACTTAACCTGTTTAAACAGAAGGCACCAGGAGACCGCGTTACAAAGAGAGTTGCTCAAGAGAGAAAAAACAGAAGGAACTCTAAATGATTAACAACTCTCATTAAACAACAATTAACCAGTTCAGGCACTCAAAAAACCTTGGCGCTAATGCTCTCTGGCTCACTGCACAAGCATGAAGCGCTCATTATACCAACACATTAAATGTGCTGCTAGAGAAAGTAATATTCTTGGCTATTGCAATAACCCAAATAAAGGTGCCTATCATTTAACATCCTTGGACATACTGACCATGCTATGATTCAGTGCATCACTCCATACAGGTAAAAATTGACAATGGTGAAGCCCGGTAATAAAGTTATAGAAATATAGTCTGATAAAACCGCTGAGATGCTACGAGGCTACTTTGATTCCACTGATTGGATCATCTTTAACACTAGTATTGATGTCATTGATGAATACACTGACACAGTTACCTCCTATATCAGCTTTTGTGGGGACAGCTATGACCCCATTAAACTAATAACCATCTTCAGCAATAACAAACCTTGGTTCAACATGGAGAACTCAGACAGCTGCATCTGAAGCAGGAGGAGGCATTCAAGTGTGGAGGCCAAGAGGAGTTCTAAAAGATCATGTACAAGTTGGAGAAGGCAATCAGAGATGTCAATTTAGTCAAACTGGAAACAGTTTTTTTGCAAGTGACTGTTCTTCAGTCTGGAAAGGACTTCAGTCCATTAACAATTACAAAATGAAGGCACCCCCTGCTGTTGACCCGTCTCCTCCCAAAAGGGTTAAACGGTAGCAGATTTGACTCACAGATTGCACTTCAAAGATCCCGTCTAGTGACCATCACCAATGCCTCTCACCCTTGCTGTCAAGGAAGAGGAGGTGAGAAAGCTGTTCAGGAAGGAAAATATTAAAAGGGCTGCTGGCTCTGACTCCGTCTCCCCTGCCATCCCTATGCACTGTGCTAAGCAGCTGTCTACAGTCTTCACAGAATTTTCAATTAGTCTCTTAAACTAGGCACTGTTCCAGCATGTTTTAAGAAATCTGCTATTCCAGTCCCTGCCTCCCCAAAATAAAATCAAAGATCACTGGACTCAATGACTACAGGCTAGTTGCACTCACATCAGTCATAATGAGCACTTTTGAAAGACTGGTCATATCATTTCTCAAATCCGTAACTCAAAATTTTGGAGATCCATTGCAGTTCACCTATAGAACTAACAGACCTGTAGATGATGCAGTTAACAGGCTAGATTTCATTCTACAGCACCTCAACTCCCCCGGTGCACATGGCAGATTCTCCTTGTTGAATTCAGTACCATTCATCCCTGATCAGCTTCAAGAGAAACTCTCCAAACTTCATGTACCAGGTTCCATCTGTAGGTGGACCACAAGCTTCCTTTCAGACAGGAGGCCATATGTAAGACTAGGTAAGCACATCACCACATCCCACTCAGTCAGCACTGGTGCACTACAAGGGTGAGTTCTCTTCCCCCTCCTAATTTCTCTATACACCAATAACTGTGTCTGCAGTGGTCCACCTGTTAATCTTAAAGTTTGTGGACAACACCATTATCACTGGACAAATCACCAGAGGTGATGAATCCAAGTACTGCCAGGAAGTAAACAAGTTAACATCCTGATGCAATCACAACTGCTTGGAGCCGAATGCCCTCAAAACTGTGGAAATGCATATTGACTTCAGGACAAATGTGTCTTCTTGTCAGGACACTGGAGCAGGGATTCAATCGCAGACCCAGTACTGTGCACACAGTGATATTAATTGAGTAACAAATCCCAAGGTGTGAACAAAGTTGGTGTCAAAGTTCAGTCAGAGATCAAAACATCCAGAGAAATCCAAAAACCAGAATCGGGAAACAGGCAGAGTTGACAGACAGACACAAATGCTGGAAAGGCTCAGGAAAACTCACTGGCACAATCTGGCAACAAACAGGTGAAAACACAGGACTGAAATACACTGAGCAATGAACAGAGGCAGATGGCAGGTGGAGCACAATGAGACACAGGTGCAGCAATACAGGTAATAATGAGAAACAGGTGAGAGACAGAGTACTCAGTAATACAGGGGCCGGAGTAGAGCAGGAGTGGGGACAGGAGCACATGACAATACAAAACCACAGACCGACAGCTAGGGGGAAAACACACAAAACAACAGAGTTCAACTGGAGGTACTGACACTCCTCTCCACTCACTGATCTGCAACAACTCTACAATTAGCATCATTTCAACATTCAGGTTCCCAGGCATCATTATATTCCAGGACCTCATGTGGGAGAACCAGTTTTCCTTCATTAACCGAAAGGCTCAGCAGATGTATGTCTTCCAGCAATTCAGTATATTCAACTAAGATTCAGTTTTCCCCAGAAGATACTGGTGCAATTCTACCCTGCCAACATAGAGAGCATCCTCACATCAAACATTTCTGTCTGCTTTGGTGCAGCAAACCCTCATAACGAATGGAAACTACAGAGAGCTGTCAGATGAGCAGAATATATCACTGGCTTGCAGTCTACTATCACTGCAGGACTTGCATGTGTCCAGGACAAAGAAGTAGTCAGGAAAAATCATTGTGGACACTGACCACCCAGCAAACTGCCTTATCCAAAAGCTCCCTCCTGAAAGTGCTCTAGTGTTTTTCAGGAACATAGAACATAGAAATTTACGGCACATTACAGGCCCTTCGGTCCATAATGTTGTAACCTACTCTAGAAACTGCCTAGAATTTCCCTAGTGCATAACCCTCTATTATTCTAAGCTCCAGGTATCTATCTAAAAGGCTCTTAAAAGATCCTATTGTATCCGTTTCCACCACCACTGCCAGCAGTGCATTAGTGTATAGAGAAAACAGAAGGGGGGAGAGAACACACCCATGTGGTGCCCCAGTGCTGACTGAGTGGGATGTGGTGATGTGCTTGACTAATCTTACATACGCCTTCCTGTCAGAAAGGAAGTTTGTGGTCCACCTGCAGATGGAACCTAATACATGAAGTTTGGAGAGTTTTTCTTGGAGATCATGAAGGATGAGTGGTACTGAATTCAACAAGGAGAATCTGATGTATGTACCAGGGGAATTTAAGTGCTGTGGAATGAAATCTAGAAAGGAGCTTCTTAAAAAAAAACTTCACGCTGACTTTCTTCCCTCAGGCAGAGAATCAGATGAACCATTCTAGTTATTTCACCCCACCCCCTCTATCTATTACACCAGTAAACACTCTAAGCCCCTTTTTATAATGCTGTTTACATTACAAATACATGCTGGTATTTACATATTCACACAGATAGTTGTAACAGAGGTGATTGCCAGGCCGAACTGAACCAGGGATGTTAAAACAAGGTTCCATATCTATAATCTGTGGACTATCAGGAGAGATGAAGACCTGGTGGATCTGAATGCAGAGATCAGAGACCAGGATGGAGTTGAACGAAGAATCTTTACTACTGGATTGGTTTGTAGAGGACACAATCTAGGACTCACAGGGTAGGTAACTCAAGACTGAACAAAGAGAAACAAAACACAAGGAACTTAAATAAGAAAACAAAACTAGGGACCGGTGTACTGATAATTAAAATGAAACACACTGAAAATAATGAACTAGTAATCGGGGAATTTGAGCGTCAGAGCCTGGAGGACTCTGGAAAACACTGGTGATCAGACCAAAACACGACAGGAACCGCCACCCCCTACAATTGGCACTTCAATGCCCAAGGCAATCTGAGTCATGTCAGTGGAGGTCTCCGATCAGGTCTGAGCCCAGGATATCATGGGAGTGAACCCACAAACTTTCTTCTGGCCCATAACCCTCCCAATCCACGACTTCCTGGAGCTGGCCATGAATTGGATCGGAGTTGAGAAGCCAACGGACAGTGAATGCTGGCTGACCCTTGGTGACACAAGGAACAGGGTTGTGGCATCGGGACTGGCAACAGTGGGTTGTGGCATTTGGATGGGCACCAGTGGGCTGTGGTATTGGGACTGGCACCAGTGGGCTGCACAGAAGAGGTTTTAAATGGGAGATGTGGTGGCTTCGGGACTGGCACTGTGGGCTGCACAGAAGGGGTTTTAAATGGGAGATGTGGTGGCATTGGGACTGGCACCAGTGGGCTGCACAGAAGAGGTTTTAAATGGGAGATGTGGTGGCTTCGGGACTGGCACTGTGGGCTGCACAGAAGGGGTTTTAAATGGGAGATGTGGTGGCATTGGGACTGGCACTGTGGGCTGCACAGAAGGGGTTTTAAATGGGAGATGTGGTGGCATTGGGACTGGCACCAGTGGGCTGCACAGAAGAGGTTTTAAATGGGAGATGTGGTGGCTTCGGGACTGGCACTGTGGGCTGCACAGAAGGGGTTTTAAATGGGAGATGTGGTGGCATTGGGACTGGCACTGTGGGCTGCACAGAAGGGGTTTTAAATGGGAGATGTGGTGGCATTGGGACTGGCACCAGTGGGCTGCACAGAAGGGGTTTTAAATGGGAGATGTGGTGGCATTGGGACTGGCACCAGTGGACTGCACAGAAGGAGTTTTAAATGGGAGACGTGGAAGGTAGAGTTGATATGCACGGTGAGGCAACTGGAGTTGGTAAGTGACCGGGTTGGTCCAACGGAGAACCTTGAACAGTCCGATGAAGCATGGCACCAGTTTCTGAGACTCCACCCACTGAACCAGACCCTTTGACCAGGGCAGAACAAAGGGCACAGCCACCTTCGATGATTGGCATACCACTGTTGTTGCAGAGAGGCCGTCAGCAGGACTGCCTGAGCTTTCATCCACTTCTGCTGGCAACCACAGACCGGCTGTTCAGCAGATGGGACTCCCACCTCGGACTCCTGCTGGGAAACAGTTGGATAACCAAAGTGACCCACCAAGGGATACATACCCATAGAAGAGTGGCGTAGAGTGTTTTGAGCAAACTCTGCCCGGAGCAGACGATCACTTCAAGAGGATATGTTGCTGGACACAAGGCACCTCAGGGTCTTCTCCAGATCCTGATTGATCCTCTCTGTCTCCCCATTGGACTGGGGGTGAAATCCTGATGAGGGGCTGACCGTATTGCAATGAACAGACAGCAGGTCTTCCAGGACTAGAAGGTAAACTGAGGGCCTCGGTCAGAAACAGTGTCCCTGGGAAAACCGTGCAATCTAAACATGTGTTGCAGCATAATGTCCCACAGTCCAAAGATGTACCAGGTAGGTTAAATGGCCATTGTCAATTGTCCCTTGATTAGTTTAGGGTTAAATCGTAGTTGTCAGTGGTTGCTGTGGCAACGCTGCTCCAAGGGCAAGAAAGGCCCACTCCATGCCGTATTAATAAATAGATAAATAGCATCACAAGATAATTGTAGTGTTAAAAGCTCCCAAATGCGTACCATGTTGTATGCATTTCAGAGGTCCAGCTTAATAAAGGTGGCTGCCTTTTGGAGCAACTCAGTAGGCATGGTCGACAATGGCAAGGTGTACTGGCTATTCACTGTGACCTTATTGAAGCCTCAATAATCTAGATGGTTGGAGTCCAACATCATTCTTCACCACAAAGAAGCTGGCCGCACCAGCAGGCGATGTGGAGGAGTGGGTGAAACTGGATGCTAGGGCACCATGGAAGTACTCCTCCATAGTGACCTTTTCTGGAGCTGACAGGAAGTAGAGTCTTCCTCAGGATCGATGGGTTCCAGACTGCAATTCAATGAGGGTGGAGTGTTGAGGCCCTTTTCTTACTAAAACCCCTCCAGCAGGTCTTCATACATGGGAGGAGCTCGAGACAGCTCAGGAGAGGCATGTAGACAGCATGGGAGAGACGGGTAGGCAATGGAAAGACCATCTGCGGAGTGCACTAGTGGACCAGTCAACTCTGGGTTGTGGAGGACTAACCAGGGGTGTCCTAAGATCAACGGGAATTCAGGAGAATGAATAAAGTGAAACTGGATAGTCTGAGTATGCTGTTCTATGTGCAGTCAGATGGAAGCAGTGAGGTGTCAGATCCTCCCAGGGCTCAGAGATATTCCGTCCAGAGCTGTGGCCATGACCAGTCTGGGAAGATGGGCCAGGAGAACTTGGAGATGTCTTACTAACCTGAGGTTCATGAAATTGCCTGATATGCCCGATTCTGTGAGCGTTCCAAGGGAATCTTGTATGTCCCCGGGAGATGGGGGCATACAGCATGAACCTGGAGGAATGGTGGAACCCTTAATTGACTTCCCTTCCCTGGACTGGTCTGGACAACTCAGGACAGGCCGGACAGAAATTGCTCGGCTCACCACAGTAGAAGAAGCACTCTCCCTTCATTTCCAGTCCTGCTCAGCTGGAGAACGTTGGGTTCTGCCCAGTTACACCAACTACTCTGGAGGAACTAGAGGGGAACTGGGTGGTGTGCATGACCACAGCTAGGATGGTGAGGCTGGAGAGGCTCGGGGACTGGCAGCCCTCACTGCGTCACTCTCTTCTCCCTTCCTGGAGATGATGTCAACTGATGTGGAGGTATCAATGAGAGTCCTGGGATCTTCATCTGGATCTCTAGCTGTCAATTCATCTTTAATTTCATCTGATAGCCCACAGTGAAAAGTGGCTATAAGGGCTTCTGTGTTCCAAGCAGTCACTACTGCCTGGAACTTCATTGTGTAGTCAGCCACTCCACAGGTACCCGGACAGAATTGGAGAATTCATTCAGCCACCTGTCATTCACTGACTGGGTGAACAAACAGCCTCTCCATCTCCCTGGTGAAGAGGGATACATTTGCACCATTTAGGGTTCTTCTTCCTGTGCTCTGTAGCCCTTGCGAGACCTTTGACAGAGAGGGGAGAGATGATAAAGGCCACCTTGCAGTGGCCGGAGGGGAGCTTGGTGGGTTGCAGCAGGAAAGTCAGAGATCACTGAGCAGGGGTGGCGCGAAGGTGGTGCTAGCTGGGGCTATAGCCCCAGCAGAAATTGCAATAGTCCCACCATAGCACCACCAAGAAATTAACTGCAGCTGCTTTGCTTTCTCTGTATAGTTTTGAATACAGCTTGTTTCTCCAGTTGATCTAGTGAAACAGCACCCCCAATTACCATAGCACCTACGCAGCAATAAAGTTATAAACTCTGTCAGATCCACCCTACACTTCTGCTTATTCGTTCATTGTCAATGTCTTGCCGTTGCTGTCCTCAGATCTGTTAAGCTGATCTAAGATCACTTAAGGTGGTGATGTCACTCACTCTCACTCACGCGAGAGATTGATAGTATACATCCAGGCACAGATCCATGGTCTCGCGAGACTGTCGGATACCACACGAGCACATTGTGCTTTTACAAGCGAGCGTGGGCCTGGCACATGCATTATTTTGGCGGGCGTGAAAAATGGATCGATTTTTAGTCAGAAAACTACCTCATCCAGAGGAATCAGTGGTGTCTCAGCCTGAGCCTGTCTTAATTGAAAGTGACATGCAGAAAGAAGTAAGTGGGGATGAGGACGACAGCAGTTCATCGAAAGAGTGTGAGGATGAAGTAGAGGAACAAGAAATGGAGCAGGATTCGGAAGAGAACATGGATGAAGCTGCTCTTGGTGCTAGTGGGAATACTGTAAGCGATGTTAGCCAGAAGCCTGAGGAAGGACCCCGTCGGCCAGCATTGAAGAAGTACCCTTCGCAACAGTTTGGCAATCAACAAAGGAGTTTTATTCGTGGTTGGTTTGACTGGCTGGAATATTCAATCGCAAAAGGTGCTACATTCTGCTTCGCATGCAGGTATTTCCTGTGTGGAGGACATGGTTTCCATTCTGAGTCTACCTTCACTGTCACCGGTTACCGCAACTGGCGGAAAGCTACAACAGCTTTCAAAACCCACTATGTAAGTGCAGCTCATAAGTTTGCGATGGAGGCATAGGCCGAACTCAGATTGAGAAAACAAGACGGTTCAAGATTGGGAAATATGCTTGATAAAGGACATGCAAAGATTGTCCAAGAAAATCGTGAGTATATGAGAGCAGTGGTTGAATCTCTACGCTATACTGCGTGCTAAGGCATTGCCCAGCAAGGACACCGGGAGAACGTTGGATCTGGCAATAGGGGAAAATTTGTTGAGTTGCTCAGTGTAACTGGGAAGTTTGATAACACTGTAGCTAAAAAAATAGAGGACAATCCTGGAAATGCAAAAAACACCCATCACAATATCCAAAATGAAATTATGGGTATTATGGCAGATATGGTCAGACGTCAAATAAGTGCAGAAATCAAGGAGGCTGGACATTTTGCCGTCATGGTGGATGAAAGTAAAGACTTGAGTAAAAAGGAGCAAATGTCAGTGGTGGTTCGGTATTTGAATAACGATACAGTGCTTGAAGAATTCTTGCACTTCACTCCAGCAGAAGGGTTGGACGCAGAGTCGCTTCTTAAAAGTATTGAACAGACACTCACCCAGTCTGTTACAGGTTTCCCCCGCCATCCGAAGGTAGAGCGTTCCTATGAAACTGTTCGTAAGCCGAAATGTTGTAAAGCGAAGAAGCAATTACTATTTATTTATATGGGAAAATTTTGTGAGCGTTCGCAGACCCAAAGATAACCTACCAAATCATGCCAAATAACACATAAAACCTAAAATAACAGCAACATACAGTAAAAGCAGGAATGATATGATAAATACACAGCCTATATAAAGTAGAAATACTTTTCCCCACAATCATTACTGAACTGTTCTCCGTAGCGAAAATCTCACGCAAGCGCCATTGGCAGAAAATCTCACGCAAGCGCTCTCGGCAAGAACACTCTCTCCGGTAACCTTTAAGCTATGAAGCTGCCAAATCATACCAAATAACACGTAAAAATACACAGCCTGTATAAAGTAGAAATAATGTATGTACAGTGTAGTATCACTTACGGGAATCGGGAAGATAGCTTGCCGAGCACACGGATGATGGTGTGTTAGACTGAGTCGTCGCAGGCTGGGGTGGTGCAGTGGCCCCCACCCTCCGGGCCACCAACCGATACATTGCCGCGAAGCATGCAGGGGTCCAGCAGTAGCCGGGAGGCACACAGCGCATCTTTAAGTAAAAAACCAAAATAAACATGCTAATTAATTAGGTGCCGCCCAGCACGTAATTGTTGGCCCAGATCAGTGCCAATTGCATCGCCTCTGATCTGGGCCGACAATTACGTGTCGGCGGCACCTAATTAATTAGCATGTTTATTTTGGCTTTTTTCTTAAAGATGTGCTGTGTGCCTCCCAACTACTGTTGCATTCTCCGCGAATCGGTATCTGTCCATGGCCTGGGGGCTGTGGTGGTGGGACGCTGGGGTGTCATCTTGTCGTCTGTTTCCATTAGATCAGGCGGCTCATCTTCTCCTATGACTGTCCGCCTTGATGTCGAAGGTCGAGGTTCGTCGTCTTCTGTGGCTGATGTGGAAGGCTTGCTTGACTGCTGAGCCTCGCACATTTTTCTATCACGCAGTTCCTTGTAAGGACTCAAACCATCCTGCAAATATCTCCTAAATTGACGTACCCTTTCAAAATTAAAGTCGTACTTTATCATTACTCATTCGATTTCGATTGTTATCCTTTTTTCTTTCAATTGCATCAGCTCTTCATCTGTCAGTTCTTGGTGATGGGATGCCAAAACCTCTTCAACATCATGTTCTTCAGCTTCCACAAGCCAAACTCACATTGTCCTTACTTCGTTCACCACGATCGAAACGCTTAATTATGTCTAGTTTTACCCGTAAGTGTAACACCCTTACGAGCTCTTTCAGGCTTTTCCAATATCATAGAACTCATCTTGCAAACGGCTGCTCACAGGCACATGTTAAAGCAATGCCGTTCCGAATCCAGGGGAGAGCGGCTGCTCGGGGCGCGCTCTGCCTTTTATCGCGCACTGATTTTTTTCGCGCGCTGATCTTTTATTGCGTGCTGAATTTTTTTTCGTAACAGTGAAAACACCTTCTGAAAGTGAAAACAGGGTACTAATGTAATTCTTTCCTAACAGTGAGGTTTCATAAAGCGAACGTTCGAAAAGCGGGGGACACCTGTATTGATAAGAACGTGTGTATAGGTCAGTATAGGTCCTCATGCGAACGGAGTTTCTCTTGCCTCGGACGCATCAAAAACTACTTAAGGAATAGCAGCAGCGATGCTCGGAACAGCAACTTGGCTCTGTTGGCCATAAACAGCTGGAGGACCAAGGCACTTGACATCCAGAAAATCATTGATTCTTTCGCCACCAATCACAACATTAATGGTGAGTGCAGTTGATTTTTTAAAAACTTGGGCCAAGACTAATGCTGATTATTGCTATTATTTTGTGGTGGATACCCCATAGTCCTTATGCTTCCTGCAAATTCTAAAATATTACATTTACTGCTATTAAGCCTACTTGTTTTGCTTAGACTTCCAAGCGGTGGTTCTGTTGATTTTTGTTTAAATTCAATAGCCAAATTAATTGAGGTATTGCATGTTCAGAGTACGATTTGTCCAACTCCTGGTAAAGCCTTGCATCTGTTGTTTGCCTTATTTGACTTTAATAACAGTGTATCTTTTGGCATTGCTGTCTATGTAATGCGAATAGCAGTGGGTTCGTGTTGTGTTTTTCAGTTGAAAAGTACGCATTTGACGCTGATTGCGGGATTGGTGCGTGATTCACGTTGTCTGCTGTTGCTCGGATGCTCTGTTTGTTTTTTTTGTTTATGCTCCATGTAGCCCAGGTTGTCTCCGATGCTGTTGACACTGTAACAGCTCACTTCTATATTAGATCTATCAATTGCTGTTGCTTGTGAATCAGCAGAGGCATTCATAGTAAGCACATAATGCTTGAAACTGACTTGTTAACGGCACGAGTCTGGCCTTGCGAATACATATTACCATACAGTGCATCCCTCAGCACCATCACTGAATCATTTTGCCCCTCCGTGGCACCAGCAAGAAAAAATCTCTGGCGCTGCCACTGAACTGGGGTCGTGATGGCGAAATTCCATATCATTAACCTGCGCACTGCCAGGAGAGACAAAGACTAGGTGGACCAAGTGCAGAGGGGACCTGAGACAAAGGAGGCAGTTGAACAAAGAATCTTTACTTGAGGATTGGTTTGTAGAGAACACAGGCTAGGACTCAGGGGGTAGGTAAACCCAAGAGTGAGCAAAGACAAACAAAACAGAAGGAAATTAAATAGAGAAACAAAACAAGGCACAGGTGTACTGATCACTGAAATGAGGCAGCGTGAGAATAATCAACTAATAATCGGGGAGGAGGAGCATCAGAGCCGGGAGTCTCTAGCGACCCCTGGTGGTCAGAATGAAGCAAGACATATTTATTTCAAATCCATACTTGAATCTCTGACATTATTTTCTTTATTCTTTATAATTGTACAATGCTATTGATTTTGTTTCATGTCGCATCAACACACCACAGCAAACTCCTAAAACATGTTAATGTATATGGTGAATAAAGTTGATCCTTGATCCTTAATCCTTTCTTGAACAAAGGAATAACATTTGCCACCCTCCATCTTCTGATACTATTCCTGTGACCAGTGAGATGTGAGAAACATAGCCAGAAGTGCAATGATCTCTTCCCTTACTTATAGTGAAACCTCTTTTTACTGGGTGTCTCTAGAAACAAACTGGTTAGCCCTTCGCTAACAAGCCAATGGACTCAGCAGTAAGAATACCACCCTTCTCGAACTCCATATGTCCAGTGACTTGGGTTCCACCTGACCTGGAGAGCCGGGATGTTTCAACCACCCACACCCCAATCTGAGCGAATCTGTGTAAATGCAATCCATTTGCAATTGCCCGTTGGCAAGAAATAACAGGTCATACATAAGAAAGGTATATTTATGAATGTCACTTAATCAAGCACTTATTAAAGAAGAATGGAAAAACAGGAAAAAATAAAAGGGCCCATTATAATTAAAACAGTCAATTGTGCACAAGGGTGGAGCTCAGATCTAGCAAAAGCTGGGGGTGTCTATGTACTCACAGTGCCAACTCCTTTTCACTGAGAACAGATCGAACTTTCCATCTTGGACTCCATTGAATCACGCATTCCGGTTGGATTGAATCCTACTGCCAGTTCTCTTGATCTTCTTCTCTCTCCTTCTCCCACTGAAAAGGGCTTTGACCCCCTTAGTGTCCACCACAAAATCTCTCTGACCAGTTTTCTTTAGAACCTTCAGCCAATTCCACCATCCTGATTGGCTGACCCGACATTCCTAAGCTGAACGTTGCAATCCCTTATCTTTAATGGTAACTAAACACTGCCAGCAGAGCACACTGCTTCTACAGAAACTATCAAATGAAATGTCCCACAGCATTAGCAGTAAAATCTTAACCAGGGCATTACAATAGTAACCTGGACCCCAGGGTCTTATCTATCCTGACGTTTTTCAAAAGTTCTTGCTGATCCTCTTTCATAACATTGACATGTTACAGCATATTTGTCTGCTCTGCACTGCCCTCCTATTTATCAATGTCCCTCTCACTGATGAATACTGAAGCAAAGTATTCATTAAGGACCTCCGCTACTTCTTCCGACTTCAGGTGCATGTTTCCTCTTTTATCCTTTATCGGTCCTACCCTAACTCTAGTCATCCTCCTGTTCTTCTCACCTTGTAGTTTTCTTTAATCCTACTTGCCAAGAATTTCCCATGTTCTCTTCAAGCTCTCCTAGGTCATAGAGTCTTAGAAAATACAGCACGGAAACAGGCCCTTCAGCCCATCTAGTCTGTGTGCAACCATTTAAACTATCTTCTGAAGCTCCTTTCAGGCTGCCTTATAGCACTTTGCATTTCCACCCAACCTATCAATGAAGTTGGCAATTTATGAGGAATAAAATAGTTTTGTTCTGGTAAATTTATATGTTTAAATATTTTTCAAAATAAATATCTAATTATTTGCATAGTTCTTAAAATATCTGATGCATAACTTTTGCATGATAAAAACCCCACTGATACAAAAGTTGCAATAGCACCCCTTTCTCCACTTAATCCATTGCTCAGAAATCTATAAAGAGAACTTTCCTCATTTTCTTGCATTATTTTGAACTCAAATATTCTGCCATTCTTTCTATTCACGTTCACTGGAAAGAGTTTAAAAAGCTCAAATCCCTTTCTATTCATTTGCATTGTATTTCAGTACAATGGGACTAACCACTTTCCATGCATCACTGTTATAGAGAACTGACTGACAAAGCATATCCTTAAATATGTAATCTAGACTCTCACAAAATGCAATCAGCTCTTCAGTCTTTGAAGAATGATGCAATATATGTAATCAAACTGCTGGCAAATTGAATGACGACCAAAAAAAATTGTCAGGTGTAGTCTAACGTTGAGATATATTAATAAGAAGCTGATGTTGGAAACCATCTGAAAAAAATCACAAACGTTGCAAAAAATGTATCTCAGGATTTGGAAAGACAAAATAGTTTCATATATGACAAATGATATAGAAAGCCAGGATAGCCTGTAAACACAAATGGAAGGACGGACAAAGAGGCAAGGAGGGTGACCGTGACCAATAATGGCTTCCAGTTGTCTGTGGGAGCAGAATCAAATTTACTATCAGCGACGGATGTCGTCAAATTTGTTGATTTGTGGCAGCAGTACAACACAGTACATAAAAATTATTATAAGTTATTATAAGAAATATATAAAAACAAATTAGTGCAAAAATTGAGGTAGTGTTCATGGGTTCATGGTCCATTCAGAAATCTGATGATGGAGAGGGAGAAGTTGTTACTAAAATGTTGAGTGTGGGTCTTCGGGCTCCTTTGTCTCCTCCCTGATGGTAACGACGAGAAGACAGCATGTCCTGGATGGTGAGGGTTCTTCATGCTGGATGCCACCTACTTGAAGCATCACCAAGTGAAGAGGTCCTCACTGGTGGGGAGGCTAGTACCCATGATGGGGTTGGCTAAGTTTACAATCCTTTGGCATTTTTTTCCAATCCTGTGCAGTGGTGCCTCCGTACCAGATGTTGATCCAACCAGCCAGAATGCTCTCCATGGTACACCTTTAGAAATTTGCTTGTTGTCTGTGACATACCAAATCTCCTCAAACTCCGAATGGAGTATAGCTGCTGGTGTGCCTTCATTGTAATTGCATCAACATGTTATGTGTCGAATAGACCTTCAGAGATATTGACGGCCAGGGACTTGAAGCTGCTCACACTTTCCACTGCTGATCCCTCAATGAAGATTGATGCTTTCATGACTTCCGCTTCCTGAAGTCCACAATCAGTTCCTTGGTCTTACTGACGTTGAGTGCAAAGATGTCATTGTGACACCACAGAACCAACCGATTTATCCACTCCTGTACACCAGCTGAGATTCTGCCAACAACAGTAGCGTCATTGGCAAGTGTATAGATGGCTGTTGAGCTGTCATGAGTATAGGGAGAGTAGAGCAGTGGCCTAAGCACACACCCTTAAGATGTGCCTGTGTCGATTATCAGTGAGGAGGAAACATTATTTCCAACCAGGCTTACCATGACCTTTCCATAAGGATATCAAGGGGGGAAGCTGCAGAGACCCAGGTTTTGAAATTTGTTGATTAGTACTGAGGGTATGATGGTATTTAACGTTGAGCTATAACCACTAAACAGCAACCTTATGCAGGTATTGCTGTTATCCAGGTGGTCCAAGACCGAGCAGAGAGCCTGTGAGATTGCATCCTATTGTTGCAGTAAGCAAATTGCTGTGGACCAGGTCTTCACTTAGGCAGGAGCTAAATCTTGCCAGACCAACCTCTCAAAGCACTTTGTCACATTCGATGTAAGTGCTGCTGGACAACAGTCAGTGAGAGAGTTCACCCTGCTCTTCCCGGGCACCGGCATGATTGATGCCCCTTTGAAGCAGGTGAGAACCTCCAACTGCAGCAGTGAGAAATTGAAGATGTCCTTGTATATTCAATACAGTGTGAGACAGGTTTTCAATGCCCTGCCAGGTGCACCATCGGGGCCTGATGCCTTGCAAGGGCTCACTCTCTTGAAAAATGGTCTGATGTCAGCCTCTGAGACAGAGATCACAGGGTCGCCATTTGCTGTAGGAATTCCCACAGGGATAGGTCTATTCTCCCTTTCAGTGCTGCATAAAAGGTGTGCAGCCCATTGGGCTGAAACATCACAGTCACTGATGATGTTAGGTTTCACTTTGTAGGAACGATGGCCTGCAAACCTTGCCATAACAACCATGCACCTAATTCCACCCATCATTAAGATGGTGGTCTCTGCAAAGTCGTGGCTCTGATTTGGTTAGTCGTTAGGATTTTTTTAGATCTGTAGGGATACTTTTGTGGAGAGGGAGGGGAGCTAGGGATCAGGTTAGAGCTTCGGGACAAGCATGTGGGGAAATGGAAGACAGGCTGGATTTAAGTTTAAGTCTAAGCCTCTGCTCTGTGTTCAAAGGCCAGCGGTATGGACGTGGTTGGATGTCAGGCACGTAGACTGGCAAGGATGTTTGGTGTCCTGTAATTGGCAAGTCCGAAGTTTGAGACATAGTATTTGGGGTGCCGTCATCACCTCATCCAGGATCCGTGGGTCCTGGGTCAATACTAAAGACTGAAGCCTGAAGGCTGATCAGATGTCCAGATTGAAACCTGAAGGCTAATTGGAGGTCTGGATTGAGCCCAAAGGTCGATCAGAAATCCAGAAGTCAGGGCTCGATGTCTGGAGCCCAAAGATTGTGAATCTCTGCACGTCTGCTGGGGAAGTCGGGGCCCTGTGTCTGTGAGTCCGCAAGTCCACTTGAGGCTGAAGGCAGAAGGTGGCCTGCCCTCGGGTTAGGGGTCTATGTATATATTTGGGTGCTTGGGTGGGAGGACGGGGCTTATTTCATGTGTGGCTTTGTAGCTTGGTATATTCTGCTCTGTTGTGTTCTGTGTTGTTCTGCTGAGCATTGTTGGTGCTGGAGTGTGTAATGGCACCTGCAGGCTGCTCCCAGTACAGTGCTGGTTCTTAGTACAAATGACACATCTCACTGTATGTTTTGATGTACCTGTGGTTAATAAATCTGAATCTAGAATTGCTTTTTTGCTATTAAGGTAGCCTTGCATAAACCATAGCTGGACATTTTGTAGAGAATTGGATCACTGGTCTTGAGCACTGCAGATATAGCCCTCAGTATGTTCTTGAAGGCACACACTCATCCGCACAGGTCTTGATGAAGTTGGTGACAACTGAGGTAGCATATTCATTTAGATCTTAAAATGAATTCTGGAAATCGTCCAGTCCACCAATTCAAAACAGTCCTGTAAGCTCTCCTGCACCTCTCTTGACCATACCTTCATGGTCCCCACCACTGGTGCTGCAAGTCCTCAGACTCTGCCTGTACACCGGGAGTAAAAGTACAGCCGGGTGATCAAACTTGCCAAAGTGCGGGATGGGACGGTAAGCATTCTCGACGCTGGTGTAACAGTGGTCAAGTGTGTTGGCTCCTCTAGCTCCACAGGTGAAATGTTGGTGGTAGGTGGGCCAGGGTCTCTTCAAGTTGGCCTGGTTGAGGTCCTCCATAATGAACAGAAAGGCATCAGGATGTGCTGAACTATAACTGCTGATCATGATGCTCAGCTCTTCCACTGCCTGCCCAGCGGCTGGCCAGGAGTGGAATGTACCAGGATGATGGCAGAGAATATTCCCTTGGCATATATGATCCAGATCTCTTGATCCGGTTCAGTGTGAACTTCCTTGTTTCCTGATTCACTCTGACTTCTGTCTTCAGGGTGAGTTAGATTATGTGAGATAATTGATTCCTTCCTGAAATCAGAAAATGAGGAGCTGAAATATTTGCAGCTACTTAACATACTTCATTATTTGACCAGTAATGAAGGACAATGTGTGAGGAGATTAAGCATTATTTCAGGCAGTGATAGAGATATCACTGGATGAGTAGATACTGAGATACTTCAATATAATAATGCAGCTTATGGTGAGTCGTTAAGATTGCTCTTGTCATGCCTCAATGGAGGGTAAGTTGTGGAAGGGGCTTTGTAAAGATTATACTTCTTCACCTGAATGTACAGTATTTTGAAATTTATTTCAGGCGTGATAATGTAGGAATCATCTTCACCTCTCTTAAGTTTCTTTTTCCCCCTCTGATCTAGTGAGCAAGCCTATCATTGACTGCTCCCAGCCCACTGTTTTCCTGATTGATAATCTTGGGTCCTCACTCAGTAAAAGGAAAAACTTTACTAATATGCTTTCTGCCTTCCCTTGTCCTCTTTAGAGGATGGTCTTCTTCAAAACTCTTGCATTACTTTTCCAAGCTGACCATTACCCCCCCCACCCCCACCACTATACACACATTTTTCCAGAGAAGGGATTGATGATAATAACTCTGTGTGAGTGTGTGTGTATATGTATATATATATGTGTGTGTATATATATATATATATATATATATATATATATATATATATGTATATATATCAGTTTTGACTACAATCTCTGCCATGCACAGCTGATAATTTCCCCTTAAGAAACTCTGGGGAATGCACACATAGCACCTTGGAGTGGATGAGAGTCAGCCGGGAGAGAGAGCGTTGAGCTAGATTGAAGCATTGGGTCCCAAGAGTGGAAAACAGCCTGGAGTTCAGCCCACGACTCCATGACTGCCAAGATCTCCCATCTGAATGCATCCCCTCCGCCTGCATTTGACCCCCCTTTGCTACTACCATTGGGCAGGAGCTGCGGGTATCTTGGGTCTCATGCCACGGTTCGGGTGTGGTTGTTGCCCTGAAGCCATCAGGCTGCTGGACTGGCATGGATGTTTTCATTCACCTCAGTGCTGAACTGGAGGCTGTAGTCTCACTTTCAGGGACTTTGCAGCTGATATGTTTCAGTAGTATTTGTTTATTTTTATATTTCTTGTAAATGCCTGCAAGAAAGTGAATTTTAATAATAATAAGAAGAAGAACAATAATAAGTACTTTATTTATTCTGAGTGGGAAATTATTTCATTACAGCAACAACTTTTAAAAACACACTTAGCAATAATAAATAATAATAAATATAATAATATAATTAACTAATAGAGTACAGAATAATAATGTACACAATAATAATTTACCAATGTGCAATAATAATGTACAAAATAATAAAACGGAGACTATCCTACTATAGCACAAGAGAATTTGCAGATGCTGGAAATTCAAGCACGCACACAAAATGCTGGTGGAACGCAGCAGGCCAGGCAGCATCTATAGGAAGAAGTACAGTCAACGTTTCGGGTCGAGAGCCTTCGTCAGGACTAATGGTAAAAAGAGATAGTAAGAGATTTGAAAGCGGGAGGGGGAGGGGTAGACCCGAAATGATAGGAGAAGACAGGAGGGGGAGGGATGAAGCCAAGAGCTGGGAAGTTGATTGGCGAAAGGGATACAAGGCTGGAGAAGGGGGACGGAAGGCCTTGGAAGAAAGAAAGGGGGAGGGGAGCACCAGAGGAAGCTGGAGAACAGGCAAAGAGTTATTGTGAGAGGGAAAGAGAGAGGAAAAAAATAAATAAACAAACAAACAAACAAATAAATAAATAACAAATTGGGGATGGGGTAAGAAGGGGAGGAGGGGCATTAACAGGAGTTAGAGAAATCAATGTTCATCCTATTGTACTATTATGTGTGTTCTCCTGTCACACCGAGATGAACTGTTGTACAAGCAATGATCCTTGTGACAGCGGAGATGAATGAGACTATTCGAAAGGGTCATGGAGAGGATGTGCCTGATTGTCCATAATGGATAACAGTTTGTTTAGTGACCTCCTCTCCACCACTAACTCAAAAGAGTCCGGGTTGTAGCCAAGGACGTATCCAGCATTTTTTGATGAGTTTATTTAGTCTTCTTGTATCGCCAGCACTGATTGTTGAGGTTGTTTATGTGACATGCATACTTTGATTATAAATTTACTTTGAACTTTGAATTATTTGCCAGTCTCTTGCTGAACTGATTGGATCAGAGCAAAGCCCTTCACTTAACTCTAGACCCATGACCTTTCTGAAGAGACAGGTTTTTCTTTTCAGTTCTGCGGCAGATAGAGCATCTTTGATATTGCAGAAGGCAAAGTTGTCATTCCCTACAAGTTTTGTAGATAAACTTTCATTACTCCTCTTGATGGTACAGTATACTTTTTCAATCCAGAAATGGCTCAGCAACTACTGAGCAATTAAACTTCATGTAGCTCTAAATGAGAGATCTTTATGTAGCCCAGGAAATTGATCTCTTCACTCGGGTTAGAAACTTTCCTTCATTTCTTGTCTATGGACCTAGATTAGACTAAGTGTGAGTCTTGGTATGGAAATTCACTATTGTACAAAGCTGTATACTGAACAGTACAACTCCATTTGAACCTACAAGCAACACACACAAAAGTTGCTGGTGAACGCAGCAGGCCAGGCAGCATCTCTAGGGAGAGGTACAGTCGATGTTTCGGGCTGAGACTCTTCGTCAGGACTAACTGAAAGAAGAGCTAGTAAGAGATTTGAAAGTGGGAGGGGGAGGGGGAGATCCAAAATGATAGGAGAAGACAGGAGGGGGAGGGATGGAGCCAAGAGCTGGACAGGTGATTGGCAAAAGGGATATGAGGGGATCATGGGACAGGAGGCTCAGGGAGAAAGACAAGGGGGAGAGGGGAAAGCCCAGAGGATGGGCAAGGGGTATAGTGAGGGGGACAGAGGGAGAAAAAGAATGTGTGTATATAAATAAATAAATAATGGATGGGGTACGAGGGGGAGGTGGGGCATTAGCGGAAGTTTGAGAAGTCAATGTTCGTGCCATCATCATGTGTTCACCAGCAACTTTTATGTGTGTTGCTTGAAATTCCAGCATCTGCAGATTTCCTTGTGTTTCCATTTGAACCTGGTGTTTTTGCGCTGTGAACTGAAGTCTCAAATGTGTAGGATGGTTGCAGCGTGGCATGTATGGGCCAAATCAACGTCCCAGGGTCCAGTCCCTAAAGTGGGGAACAAGCCAATGATTGGCTGCTGGAATGGACTTGGAAGCAATTTGAAGTGACAGAACAGTGGCAAGGTGGCAGGGCCAGAGCCCGGCTGTGAGGAACAAGCTGATGTTTGACTGTTTTAAGCTCAGGCAAATTGGAAAGGTGGGGCAAGGGGCCGAACTGAGGTGGCAGATTCCCTGCCTCAGACCGTATCAAAGCAGCAGGGCCCTGGTCCAAAAAAAAGAACGACCCATTGTTTGGTTGATTTAAATGCCAGGCCAGATTGGCAAGATCAGGGTGTCAGGGCAGGAGGCGAGGGATGGGCTGGTGTTGAGCTCACTGTTCAGTGAGCTTTACTCGGCTCTGTGCTGAACTGAGGCTGTGGCCTGCAACTAGCGAGCTCCTGGATCGACTGTGACTGGCTTCATGCCTGTGAGCTCACTTCTGTGAACTTCAGTTCTGAGTGTTATCTACTTACTTTTATTTGCCCAGTCTGTATTTTTTTCCCACTGCACACTGGGGGTTTGACAGTCTTCTATTTTTAGTAGGTTCTATTGGGTTTCCTTGTTTTGTGGCTGCCTGTAATGACACTAATTGAAGGTTGTATACAGTTTGCATACCTTGAACTTTGAAAAATACCGTCTATATGACTAGCATAAACTACAAAGCACAAGGAAGTGGGAAGAGGGATGTTACGTACCCCGTAACTGGGTTGCCAAACCAACAGAAATGGATCACTCAGTTGGAGTCTGGAGTACTAGAACTAAGAAAGTTTTATTAAAGAAACAAGCAACACATTAATCGAAAGGATAATAAATGCAACAGTTCAGCGATGATAAACGCACATGTGCACAGAATTAAGATAACAGCATCAATCAAGCTCTATCGTTGTCTAGGGGTACATGACCAATTTCAAAATGACTCAAAGTTCAGTCCAGTTTGTAGTTCAGTTCGCAGTAATCGTTGTCATGGCGATGGACAAGGTGGGGAAGAGAGACAGAATAGGAACAACTGATCATTCAGAACACTGCTTCACTCACAGACCAGCGGGATGGCTCACAAACAGCATTTGGGCAGGTCCTTGGTGATGTCACCTGAGGTCACCGACTGTGACCCCTCCTCCAGATGCGGTCGATCCTCTGCAGTGAACCCGGCACCCAGGCAAGGGCGGACACACACCGGGTTCCCGCTGATCGTACCTTTCCACCCACTCGTGAGAAGCGTACCGCTTCCAGGGTCTCGTTACCTCGGGTGGCGTGTGTGTCTGTCTTAGCGAACCTGTCCCTTTTTATCCCCCTGCTGGGGTATCGCCTGTCCATCACTTCAAACAGTTCAGGGCTCAAAGGGGGGAGCCGCTCCAGACAGCTCTTCCTCCCACATCCCTTCATTACACATCTCCAGACGCCGCTCCATTGTTCCTTATCTCTCCTTCCCCTGAGGGCAGGTGGCAGACCAACTGCTGATGCCACTGATGCTAGCCCAGGCCAGCAAACATCTTAATTTTATGTGTATTCTCGTAACACTTCCCCCCTTTAAGGATTTTTACCGGGAGGTAAAAATTACAAACATGACTACATTATCTGATACATACACAATATACATCTTTAACAGTTATTTAGCTAATACAGAGAATTTGAAATTGTCAACACCTTGACAGACAGTCATCACATTTTCTGTTCCTTTTACACGTGTTATTAATAATCCCTTAGACCAGGCTCCAACTCAGCAAACTTCATAGTGGCCAAAAACACTGATGAATTGCGACCAATGTAACCTCTCATTTGGTTTTGTCCCGGACCACAACAACAAGGGTCGTCCCATTCCGACTCAATTTTCCCTCGCAAGGGCTTAGTAGGAGGGGGACGGGTATTGACCGCAGAGTTATTGCAAAACTTCCTGCAGTACCCCACCATCTCCAAAAGCCTTCTGAGGGCCCTCTTGTCTGTCGGGGTTGGGAGGTCAGCGATAGCCTGCACTGTAGCTTGCATCACTGCCAGCTGCCCCTGTGTCACCACAATTCCCAGGTAAGTGACATTCGCGTGGCCGAATTCATTTTTTCCAAGGTTCACTATCAAGCTGGCTTCAGACAGCCGTGTTAAATTGCCAATACACACCTCTGTGTTCATCAGCCCTTTAGTCACTGAATTACTCAAAAAATATGGGTGTTGTTTACTTGGCCGCCCTATTGTAACCGACATAACCCAACGTCCCAGTTCTTTGCATTTCCTCGGGACAATCAAACACATGGGTGCGAGTCGTTTAATTACTCCTTCGGGGATTAAGGGAGAGACCTTATCAGTAGACCTGGCCAAAACAATAGCCTTCTCCCATCTGACCGATCCCATCCTATTCTTTTCAAAATGGTTTTTTCCTCTTATCAGGGGGCCCCTAGCTTCATTGATTTCCACGCTAACACCGACTAGGTTTGTTAGCATATCAAAAGCCGGTGACCGTCTCAGTTCGCGTCGGTCATGATCAATAACATTTTTCCCCCTGGGCAGCCGGTAACTCTCTTTCATGATTCCACCAACTGTTTCCTCCAGCACCGCAAAATGTCCACCGGGGGGTACCTCGTGGGCCATGTTAAAAACCTCATCCCCATAACTCTTTTGCACCACCCCCCACTCCTCATCTGCGGATGCTGTACTTGATTTCCCTTTCTTCCTTAGCACTTCCTCATCCGCACAATAGCTTGTCAAGGCTGTGTCAGAGAGAGCGGTCTCGGCAAAAACCATCAGCCCCTCGTCTCGCTCCTGCGTCTGCACAAATTCTTTCCTGGCTACTGCTACGTCCGTCCCAGCTCCCTCACTACCTCTTATCTCACTACACCCTGTCTCATACAAGGTTGGCAGGAATGTTTCAGCCAAATTCACCATCGCGGGCGGGGCCTCCATGCTGGCAGGCTGACCCGTCAATCTCACGACTGGGAACACGATTCCTCCGGCGATGTCATTACCGAGCAAGACTTCCACGTCTTTCATCGGTAATTCGGACCTCACCCCGATCGTGACTAGTCCAGAGACCAGGTTGCTCTGTAAATGTATCTGGTGCAAAGGGACTGACTCTGTCCCTTCCCCAACACCTTTGACCTCTACCTCCCCAGTCTGGGTCTCTGAGCTAAACTCTAATACACTCTTCAATATCAATGACTGACACGCTCCCGTGTCTCTCCAGATCCGCACTGGAACTGGTTTTAACCCCTCCTTCACTGACACCAGTCCGGCCGAGATAAACCTCTCGCGCCCTTCCTGGACTTTTTCAGACCTGTCCTTCCCTAGCGGTTCGCTTAACAGCTCAATACAGCCATTCAAAATTTCCGCTTTTCCTTTCCCCGTCTCCTTCCTTGGGGCAAAGCACCTGGACGCAAAGTGTCCGACTTTCCCACAATTATAACAGACGACCCCAGGAGACTTCCTACCAGGCTGCTCCCGGTCTACCTTATCCTTTTCACTAGTCCCCGGCTTACTTTCTGACTTTTCCGGCGGACTCTCCCCGCCGTCCTGACTACCCTTCTGGTAGCCTTTACTCGGGGCAACCTTCATTTTATGCGTCAACGCATACTCATCCGCTAACTTAGCAGTTGCGGCTAACGTGGCTGCCTCTTTCTCATCGAGGTAGGGTCTCATACCCTCAGGGACACAACCTTTAAACTGCTCAATCAGAACCAGTTGCAGCAGTCTGTCATAATCCCCCTCTACCCCTTTCGAGGCGCACCAACGCTCACAATATGTTTGCATCTCACGAGCAAACTCCAAATACGTGCGGTCCCACCGCTTCCTCGCATTCCGGAACCTCTGCCGGTATGCCTCCGGGACCAACTCATAAATCCTGAGGATGGCCTCCTTCACCACCTCATACTTCTGGGCATCTTCCGCGGATAAGGCGGAGTAAGCTTGTTGGGCCTTCCCTTTCAGTACACTCTGAAGTAAGACAACCCACTTATCCCTCGGCCATTCCTGACTTATAGCTACTTTTTCGAAGTGGAGAAAGTACCGATCCACATCGGTATCGTCAAATGGGGGAACCAGCCTAACCTCCTGGGTCGCCCGGAACCCTCCACCTTGGTTCGGCACGAGCCCCTGCTCGGCCCTTATCTTTAACTTCTCCAGCTCAAATTCCCTTTCCCTCTGTTTCTCCTCTCTCTCCAACTGTCTGTCCCTCTCTCTCTCTTCTCTCTCCAACTGTCTTTCTCTCTCTTGCCTTTCTACCTCTTTCTCTCTCTCCCGCCTTTCTAACTCTCTCTCTTTCTCCTGCCTTTCTAACTCTCTCTCTTTCTCCTGCCTTTCTAACTGCCGTACCCGGAACTCGTGCTCGAGTCTCAGTTTTTCAAGCTGTACCTGTACCGCGTCTCCAGCAGGTTTTTCAATAGACACCTCCCCCAGCTCACCTTGGGGAAACACACCTTTAGATACATAGTGCTCTACAATAGCTCTGTGTATCTCCTCTCTCCTCATTGTCGACTTCACCTTGGCAAGATTCACCCGTTTTGCCACAGCTATCAATTCCGATTTCCTGGCATCCTCTAATGCCTCCAAGGTCGGCGCCTTTATAAATTCCTCAACCTCCATTTCTGCTGTTTGTCTTTTCTTTCTTTCGGGAATTTTAACCCAATCAATTTACTCCGTCCCAAATTTAGCGTTCAAAATCGCGGACGAGAACCCCACTTATGTTACGTACCCCGTAACTGGGTTGCCAAACCAACAGAAATGGATCACTCAGTTGGAGTCTGGAGTACTAGAACTAAGAAAGTTTTATTAAAGAAACAAGCAACACATTAATCGAAAGGATAATAAATGCAACAGTTCAGCGATGATAAACGCACATGTGCACAGAATTAAGATAACAGCATCAATCAAGCTCTATCGTTGTCTAGGGGTACATGACCAATTTCAAAATGACTCAAAGTTCAGTCCAGTTTGTAGTTCAGTTCGCAGTAATCGTTGTCATGGCGATGGACAAGGTGGGGAAGAGAGACAGAATAGGAACAACTGATCATTCAGAACACTGCTTCACTCACAGACCAGCGGGATGGCTCACAAACAGCATTTGGGCAGGTCCTTGGTGATGTCACCTGAGGTCACCGACTGTGACCCCTCCTCCAGATGCGGTCGATCCTCTGCAGTGAACCCGGCACCCAGGCAAGGGCGGACACACACCGGGTTCCCGCTGATCGTACCTTTCCACCCACTCGTGAGAAGCGTACCGCTTCCAGGGTCTCGTTACCTCGGGTGGCGTGTGTGTCTGTCTTAGCGAACCTGTCCCTTTTTATCCCCCTGCTGGGGTATCGCCTGTCCATCACTTCAAACAGTTCAGGGCTCAAAGGGGGGAGCCGCTCCAGACAGCTCTTCCTCCCACATCCCTTCATTACACATCTCCAGACGCCGCTCCATTGTTCCTTATCTCTCCTTCCCCTGAGGGCAGGTGGCAGACCAACTGCTGATGCCACTGATGCTAGCCCAGGCCAGCAAACATCTTAATTTTATGTGTATTCTCGTAACAGGGACCAGTGGCAAAAGGAGAAAAGGAATGTCCTCCAAGTGATCCAACTCATGTATTTTTTGAAGAGAAGATAATAACATACAGTACAGGAGCTGGTGTAGACCGATTTGACTCTGGAGCCTGCTCTGCCATTCAATAACATATGGCAGATCCACTCCTGGTCTCAGCGCTGCTTTCTCATTCTCTCCTTATGTCCCTTCCCCTTGCTTCCTTGTCGTTCAAGTGTCTGTCAAATCTCTGCCATGGCTACTTGCGAGGACTTTGTCTCGACAGCTTTCTGAGGTACGGAATTCCGAAGAGTTATGGTCCTCTGAGATAATTCATTCCTATTCTCCTCCTTTGCAATGGGAGACTCTTTATTCTGAAACTATCTTCCCCAGTTCCAGGTATCCCTTTGAGGAAAATACTTCTAGCTTTCTTTCTGTGCATTGTATATGTTTTAATATCATCAGTTCTCATTTTTCTATACTCCACTCTGCATAAAACCAACATACCCAACCTCACTTCATACAGAAACCAGTTCATTCTGGGAATGAGCAACACACATCAAAGTTGCTGGTGAACACAGCAGGCCAGGCAGCATCTCTAGGAAGAGGTACAGTCGACATTTCAGGCCGAGACCCTTCGTCAGGACTTGCATTCTGGGAATGAACCTATGAACCTTCTCTGCACAGGCTTTAATGCAAGCATGCCTTGTTAAAGGTGAAGATCAGGTCTTTATATAATGCTCTATGTATCTTGTAAAGTTACATCAAAATTTTCCTAACGTTATGCACATCATCCCTTACAATAAGTTCAACATTCAGCGCGCGTGGCCACTTCGGTGGTGATGTCTGTTATCTGTCAAGTAGGGGACCATGTACAATTCTGATTTGATGGAGACGGATGTGAGAGTACGGAGGAACATCTGGAAAACTTCTGAAATGCCTGCTTTGCTGCCACTGCTACTGTGTGGTAACCAGAATCTCCGGAGCAGAAGGCTCCGAAATCCTCGGCTTTGCGTGTTTCAGCGGCCGGGGCAAGGTCGAAGGTGCTCGGCAGAGGATGGCGCTCGGGAGGCTGTATCGGAGAGGCTGGTCAGAAGCTCGAAGTTTTCGGACGGATGGACTCAATGTCGGCTGTGGTTGGCTGCTTCCAAGGTATCGGCAAGTTGTCGGTGCCTGGAGGTTTATGGCAGGGAGTTTCTCCCTTTTGCCGCCTGCTATCGGGGACTTGGGAGTCGATCGACTTGGGGGCTTTTGAGACTTTATTTACCATGCCCATGGTTTGTTCTTCATCAAGTTATGGTATTGCTTTGCACTGCTGTAACCATATGTTATAATTATGTGGTTCTGTCAGTGTTAGTCTTTGGTTTGTCCTGTTTTCTGTGATATCACTCCGGAGAAACATTGTATCATTTCTTAATACATGTATGCATTTCTAAATGACAATAAAAGAGGACTGAGTGTTCTCATAATCTAATCTAACATTCCAGTAATTTTCCTAATCACTTGATGTACCAATACGCTGGCATCTTGCATTTCCTGCAACAGAACTCACAGATCTCTTGTTTTTACTGCAACGTTTTGTGGTGCCGCTCCACCTAAATAATAACTTATTCTTTCATTCTTCCTTCCAAATTAGAAAAACTCATTTTTTTCACACATTATGTTCAAGCTGCTAACAGTCTCAGTGATCCATAATTTCAAAGAGAAAAATTTTCTTACTATCTATTTTGGTGAGTCTAGGGAGTCTAATAGGAGACTGGATTATGTTGTGGAGTCCACGCTGATCTTTCTGAGGCTCTGATGAACCTGTTCTGCTATTGTCAATATTGTGTTCATCACAGGATTCTCTGCAGCTGGACCTGAGTCCATAATCGCAATGATTATGGTCGTCACCTCACTGACAGTCAGCTCTGGCACCACCCCAACGATGTGTGCTTAGCCCACTGCACTACTCTCTCTACACCCCTGACCGTGTGGTTACGCACAGCTCAAATGCCATCTATAAACTTGCTGATTCAATGTTGTAAAACAATAAAACTTGAAAACTTCCAAGGCAGGTGAATACTTTATATATATATATACCATATGCCAGTGATATTAACCCTGATTCTGATAATGCTTCTCACCTCAATAACCTCGTCTACAATGGACAGCTTGGGAGATCGCGAAAATCCTGCCTGACAAACCTATTACAATTTTTTGAGGAAATTACCAGTAGGCTAGACAAGGGAGATGCAGTAGATGTTGTATATTTGGATTTTCAGAAGGCCTTTGACAGGGTGCCACACATGAGGCTACTTAACAAGATAAGAGCCCATGGAATTACGGGAAAGTTACATACGTGGATAGGGCATTGGCTGATTGGCAGGAAACAGAGAGTGGGAATAAATGGATCCTTTTCTGGTTGGCTGCCGGTTACCGGTGGTATTCCACAGAGGTCCGTGTTGGGGCCGCTTCTTTTTACATTGTTCATCAACGATTTGGATTATAGAATAGATGGCTTTGTGGCTAAGTTTGCTGATGATACGAAGATAGGTGGAGGGGCCAGTAGTGCTGAGGAAACGGAGAGTCTGCAGAGAGACTTGGATAGATTGGAAGAATGGGCAAAGAAGTGGCAAATGAAATACAGTCTTGAAAAGTGTATGGTTATGCACTTTGGCAGAAGACATAAATGGGAAGACTATTATTTAAATGGGGAAAGAATTCAAAGTTCTGAGATACAACAGGACTTGGGAGTCCTCGTACAGGATACCCTTAAAGTCAACCTCCAGGTTGAGTCAGTAGTGAAGAAGGCGAATGCAATGTTGGCATTCATTTCTAGAGGAATATAGGAGCAGGGATGTGATGTTGAGGCTCTATAAGGCGCTGGTGAGACCTCACTTGGAGTACTGTAGGCAGTTTTGGTCTCCTTATTTAAGAAAGGATGTGCTGACATTGGAGAGGGTACAGAGAAGATTCACTAGAATGATTCTGGGAATGAGAGGGTTAACATATGAGGAACGTTTGTCCGCTCTTGGGCTGTATTCCTTGGAGTTTAGAAGAATGAGGGTTGACCTCATAGAAACATTCCGAATGTTGAAGGGCATGGACAGAGTGGATGTGGCAAAGTTGTTTCCCATGATGAGGGAGTCTAGTACGAGAGGGCATGACTTAAGGATTGAAGGACGCCCATTCAGAACAGAAATGCGAAGAAATTTTTTTAGTCAGAGGGTGGTGAATCTATGGAATTTGTTGCCATGGGCAGCAGTGGAGGCCAAGTCATTGGGTGTATTTAAGGCAGAGATTGATAGGTATTTGAGTAGCCAAGGCATCAAGGGTTATGGTGAGAAGGCGGGGGAGTGGGACTAAATGGGAGAATGGATCAGCTCATGATAAAATGGTGGAGCAGACTCAATGGGCCGAATGGCCGACTTCTGCTCCTTTGTCTAATGGTCTTATGGTCTTATGTTGTACTGTGTGGGGGTGGGGGAGACCTAAGGCGGGGGGAGCTGCAGCAACCGGGTCTCTGGCACTGAGAAGAGATGAGAGGTGAAGAGGTGACAGTAGTGACAGGAGATTTCATAGTTAGAACAGAGATGAAATTCTGTGGATGCGATAGAGACACCTTGATGGTATGTTGCCTCCCCGGTGTCAGGGTCAGGAATGTCTTGGATCAGATCCAGGGCACTCTAAAGGGGCGGGGTTCAAATTTCTGGATCACTGGGATCTCTTCTGGGGAAGAGATCCCTTTCCCTGCATGAAAGGGATGGGTAACACCTGAACCTGAGGGGTTTAATATCCTTACGGGCAGGTTTGCTGGAGCTGTTCTGGAGGGTTTCAACTTATTTGTCAGGGGGATAGGAACTGGCGTGAAAGTACTGAGGATGGGGGCAGTTGGTCTACGAACAGAGGTAGTGTGTAGTGAGCCTGATAGCAAAGTGAGACTAATGAGAGGGCAAAACTGCAGTTAATGCGATGAGTTGCAATGCAAAAGGGGACAAAATCGAAAAGGATGATGAATACAGGACTGAAGGAGTTATACTTGAACGGGCACAGTATACGGAATAAGGTAGATGAACTTGTAACACAGTTGCAGATTGGCATGAGTGACGTTGTAGGCATCACTGAATCATGGCTGGAAGATAATATCTGGGAGCTTACCTCCAAGGGTACACATTGTATGGAAAAGATAGGAAGATAGGGTGCTGCCTGGTTTAGAGAGTATGGATTATGATCAGAGATTGAGGGAGCTAGGGCTTTACTCTTTGGAGAGAAGGAGGATGAGAGGAGACGTGATAAAGGTATACAAGATATTAAGAGGAATAGATAGAGTGGACTGCCAGTGCCTCTTCCCCAGGGCACCACTGCTCAATACAAGAGGACATGGCTTTAAGGTAAGGGGTTCAAGGGGGATATTAGAGGAAGGTTTTTACTCAGGGAGTGGTTGGTGCGTGGAATGCCCTGCCTGAGTCAGTGGTGAAGGCAGATACACTCGTGAAATTTAAGAGACTACTAGACAGGTATATGGAGGAATTTAAGGTGGGGGTTATATGTGAGGCAGGGTTTGAGGGTCGGCACAACAATGTGGGCCGAAGGGCCTGTACTGTGCTGTACTATTCTATGTTCTATGTTCTATAGACAGAGGGAGTAGGGAGGTGCTGTTAATAAAAAATGGAATCAAATCTTTAGCAAGAGAAGACATAGGATTGGAAGATGTAAAATTCTTATGGGTTGAGCTAAGAAATGAGAAGGGTAAAAAGACCCTGATGGGAGTTATATACAACTTCCAAACACTAGCAAAGATGTGGGCTACAAATTACAATGGAACACAGAAAATGCATGTCAAAAGGGCAATGTTACAATTGTCTTGGCAGATTTCAATTTGTAGATAGATTGGGAAAATTAGGCTGGTCCTAGATCCCAAGAAGGGGAATTTGTAGAATGCCAACAATAGGGCTCTGTAGAGCAGCAAGTGCTTGAGCCAAGTAGAGGATCAGCTATTGTGCATTGATATTGTGCAATGAACCAGGAAGCTTAGGGTGAAGGAACCCTTAGGAGCCAGTGATCATAATATGACAGAATTCACACTGCAGTATGAGAGGGAGAAGCTAAAGTCAGATGTATCAGTATTACAGTGGAGTAAAGCGAATTACATGGGCATGAGAGAGGAGGAAGCCAAAGTTGGTTGAAAGGGGACACTAACAGGGATGACAGAAGAGCAGCAAAGGCTGGAGTTTCATGGAGCAATTCAGAAGGTGAAGTACAGATACATCCCGAAGAGGAAGTATTCTACAAACAAAGCAGGATGATGCAACTTTGACTGACAAGGGAGGTCAAAGCCAACATAAAAGCTAAAGTAAGGGCATAAAGTAGAACAGATGTAATATGTGGAGGCCAAATCATTGGGTACACTTAAGGCAGATGTTGATAGATTATTGAATAATCAGGGAATGAAGGAATATGGGGAGAAAGCTGGAGACTGGGGTTGAGAGGGAAATGGATCAGCCATGATGAAGGGGCAGTTCGATGGGCCAAATAACCTAATTCTGCTCCCACTTCTTATGGTCTTGTGGACTAAAAGGATCATTTTCATCAACTGTGAAGTAAAGACACAAATCTGGTTCTTGAGGAGCACAGACAAAATGCCAGAGGAACTCAGCAATTCAGGCAGCCTTTATGGAGTGGAATAAAGAGTTTACTTCTCAGGCCTCGACTCCTCAGCAGTCCTGAAATCTGAAGTTTATTCCCCTCTATAGATGCTGCCTGAGTTGTTAAGTTTCTCCAGCATTTTGTGTGGTATTGCTCAAGATTTCCATCATCTACAGAGTTTCTTGTGTTGGAATTCGGTTCTTTTTAGGCTGGAGTTGTACATATGTGAAACATTCTCCAGCTTGCTGACCACTGCTGAATGTGGGACTTAAGGAGAACAAACTACTTCCAAATTTCTCTTGTCATAGACTGACAGACAGAGAAGGCAGGTTGCTTTGCTAGAATTCCCCACTGCTCTACTCTCTCTCCATTCATGACTGTGAATGGCTCAAGTTCCATTAATAACTTCACTACTGTTGTTAGCAAAATCTGAGACAGCAACGAGGCAGTGTACAGGATTAAGATTGATCAGCTGGTTGACTGGTGTCACAACAGCAACCTTGCACCCAACATAAGCAAGAGAAGGGATTGATTGTGGATTTCAGAAGGGCAAGTATGGAGAACAAGCACCAGTCCTCACTGAAGGATGGGTTAGCAGTTTGAAGTTCTTTGGTGTCAGCATCTCAGGGATTCTATCATAGGCCCAACATATTAATGCAATAATGAGAAAGGCATGTCAGTGGCAATGCCCTTAATTAGGAGCTTGCAGAAACTTGGTATGTCACCAAAAACTCTAGCAAGCTTCTACAGATGTAGAATGGAGAGCATTTTGACTGGTTGCATCACTGTCTGGTATGGAGGATCAATAGCAGCCCCAAAGGGTTACAGACTCATCCAGCTTCATCATGGGCACAGCTGTCCCTACCACGCAGGACCTTTCCAAAAGGCAGTATCTATCATTAAGGACTCTCACCATCATGGAGCCTGAAGTCACAAATTCGAATGCTTTAGGAACAGCGTCTTCCCCTCCACTATCAGATTTCAGAATATTCCAAGAACCCGTGAGCTACCTCACTATTCTTCTTTCACACTATTTATTTGTTTTACATTTTTACTCTAACTTACAGTAATAACATAGAAACATAGAAAATCTACAGCACATTATAGGCCCTTCGACCCACGATGCCGACCATGTAACCTACTCTAGAAGCCACCTAGAATTTCCCTACTACACAGCCTTCTCTTTTTCTAAGCTCCATGTACCTATATAACAGTCTCTTCAAAGACCATATTGTATCCACCTCTACTACCTTCACTGGCAGTGCGTTCCACACACCCACCACTCTCCATGTGAAAAACTTACCTCTGACATCCCCCCTTGGACCTACTTCCAAACAGTTTAAAACTATGTCCCCTCATGTTAGCCATTTCAGCCCTGGGAAAAAGTCTCTGCCTATACACACGATCAATGCCTCTCATCATCTTATACACCTCTATCAAGTTTCCTCTCATCCTCTGTCGCTCCAAGGAGAAAAGGCCAAGTTCACTCAACCTATTCTCGTATGACATGCCCTCCAGTCCAGGCAACATCCTTGTAAATCTCATCTGCACTCTCTCTATAGTATCCACATCCTTCTTGTAATGAGGTGACCAGAACTGAACACAGTACTCCAAATGGGGTTTAACTTGCACTGTACTGCTGCTCCAAAACATCAAATTTCTTGACATATGTCAGTGATGATAAACCTGATTTAGATTCTGATTCTGAATTATGGTCTACGTGTCAGCACTGCAAAACTCCAGAACAGAAAGGCTCTCCCTCCCTGATCGTAAAGCTAGGCTCTGACTGTGGACAATGTGTTGTTCCTGCTTCTCTGGCTGCAGTCATGCTGCCTTTACTGGTGCAGATTCTAGAAACCCTAAGCAAAAAAAAGTGAAGCGAGATAAGGGGGGGGCCATTGATAATTGGTGAGCACTGTATTGCACAGAGGGGAGGATGGTAGGCTGATAATTAGTGAGCACTGCATTGCACAGAGGGGAGGACGGTAGGCTGATAATTGGTGAGCACTGCATTGCACAGAGGGGAGGACGGTAGGCTGATAATTGGTGAGCACTGTATTGCACAGAGGGGAGGACGGTAGGCTGATAATTGGTGAGGGCTGTATTGCACAGAGGGGAGGACGGTAGGCTGATAATTGGTGAGCACTGCATTGCACAGAGGGGAGGACGGTAGGATGATAATTGGTGAGCACTGTATTGCACAGAGGGGAGGACGGTAGGCTGATAATTGGTGAGCACTGTATTGCACAGAGGGGAGGATGGTAGGCTGATAATTGGTGAGCACTGTATTGCACAGAGGGGAGGACGGTAGGCTGATAATTGGTGAGCACTGTATTGCACAGAGGGGAGGACGGTAGGCTGATAATTGGTGAGCACTGTATTGCACAGAGGGGAGGACGGTAGGCTGATAATTGGTGAGCGCTGTATTGCACAGAGGGGAGGACGGTAGGCTGATAATTGGTGAGCACTGCATTGCACAGAGGGGAGGACGGTAGGATGATAATTGGTGAGGGCTGTATTGCACAGAGGGGAGGATGGTAGGCTGATAATTAGTGAGCACTGCATTGCACAGAGGGGAGGACGGTAGGCTGATAATTGGTGAGCACTGTATTGCACAGAGGGGAGGATGGTAGGCTGATAATTGGTGAGCACTGCATTGCACAGAGGGGAGGACGGTAGGCTGATAATTGATAAGCACTGTATTGCACAGAGGGGAGGACGGTAGGCTGATAATTAGTGAGGGCTGTATTGCACAGAGGGGAGGATGGTAGGCTGATAATTGGTGAGCACTGCATTGCACAGAGGGGAGGATGGTAGACTGATAATTAGTGAGCACTGTATTGCACAGAGGGGAGGACGGTAGGCTGATAATTGGTGAGGGCTGTATTGCACAGAGGGGAGGACGGTAGGCTGATAATTGGTGAGCACTGCATTGCACAGAGGGGAGGACGGTAGGATGATAATTGGTGAGGGCTGTATTGCACAGGGGGAGGACGGTAGGCTGATAATTGGTGAGCACTGCATTGCACAGAGGGGAGGACGGTAGGATGATAATTGGTGAGGGCTGTATTGCACAGAGGGGAGGATGGTAGGCTGATAATTATTGAGCACTGCATTGCACAGAGGGGAGGACAGTAGGCTGATAATTGGTGAGCACTGTATTGCACAGAGGGGAGGATGGTAGGCTGATAATTGGTGAGGGCTGTATTGCACAGAGGGGAGGATGGTAGGCTGATAATTGGTGAGCACTGTATTGCACAGAGGGGAGGACGGTAGGATGATAATTGGTGAGCACTGTATTGCACAGAGGGGAGGACGGTAGGATGATAATTGGTGAGGGCTGTATTGCACAGAGGGGAGGACGGTAGGCTGATAATTGGTGAGCACTGTATTGCACAGAGGGGAGGACGGTAGGCCGATAATTGGTGAGCACTGCATTGCACAGAGGGAAGGATGGTAGGCTGATAATTGGTGAGGGCTGTATTGCACAGAGGGGAGGACGGTAGGCTGAAAATTGGTGAGCACTGTATTGCATAGGGGGAGGACAGTAGGCTGATAATTAGTGAGCACTGTACTGTACGGGGTGAGGGGTTGGTAGGATGATGGTGAGCACTACTGAGCGCTCTCTTGCACAGCAGGGAGGACAGTAGGCTGATGAGGAACGTGAAGTGCGTTTTCCGAGCATTGAATGGACTCACCCAACTTGGGCTGTAAAGTCAGCCTCTCTCTCCTGAATTAAATAAATAAAGGCATCCATTTGTCTTGCGAGACAATGGTTCTGTGCCTGGAAAGTCTTCACTCTCCAGGGCGTAGGCCTGGGGAAGGTTGTATGGAAGACCGGCAGTTGCCCATGCTGCAAGTCTCCCCTCTCCATGACACCGATTTTGTCCAAGGGAAGGGCAAGGGCTGATACAGCTTGGCACCAGTGTCGTTGCACAACACTGTGTGGTTAAGTGCCTTGCTCAGGGACACCACACGCTGCCTCGGCTGGGGCTCGATCTCACGGCCTTCAGGTCGCTAGTCAAATGCCTTAACCACTTGGCCACATGCCCACAAATTGCTCCTGAATGCTCCTGAATTACCTCCCTCAAATTCCCCTTATATAAGACAACAAACTTATGGGACAGGAAAAACTCTACTGGTGTAGAAGAAAATTGGTGGGAAATTTTCATTCTAAAGAAGGAATTCTTTTGCAACATGATTCAGCTGCTGGCTTACCACTTTTTTGTTGTCAACATTGCAAAAGTTGGATTGCGTAGGTTAGAAGTGAACTGAATTGTGAAGTTTTCATATTTTTTGTGGTTTTCTCATTTAGCTATTTATTATGCCGTTTGTATTATGCAACAATGGACACCAAAAAAGTCCATCTTTACAATGAGAGCTACTTATCAATGGGTTTTACATGGACTGGTGATCCAAGTTGTCCTATTCCATTGGGCCTAGTTTGTGGCAAACAACTTGCAAATGTAGCAATGACTCCAGCACATAATACACAGAACTACAAACCATAGCCACGTGACACATTCGAAGAAGGAAGTCTGAGAATCGGAGCGGGAGTGCAGAGGAAGCCATTTTTGAATTTTTCGGTTTTTTTTCCATCAGCGTTCAGAGAAGCGGGACTGTGCAGGCGTGTGACGTCGGGCAGTGAAGCGCGGAAGATTTAAAAGGAACAGAGCCTCAAACAACGGGCAGTGTAGTTTGCGGGCTGCGGAGTGAGCCGGGAGCAGTGAAGGCTTAAGGGCTTCAGCTCAACGGGCTTAGGCAGAAACGGGCGAGGCGAGGAAGGTTTGGTATTCATTTTTTGTTGTTATTTGAGGAGAAGGGCAGTATGAGTGTGAGGGCAGTTTGTTGTTTTCAGTGCCGGATGTGGGAGGCCCTGGAGTCTCCAAGCCTCCCGGACGTCCACATCTGTGCCAGGTGCGCTGAGATGCAGCTCCTAAGGGACCGCGTTAGGGAACTGGTCTGGTCAGGGAGAGTGAGGAGCTGATAGAGAGGAGTTACAGGTAGGTGGTCACACCGGGGCCATGGGAGGCAGACAAGTGGGTCACGGTTAGGAGGGGGAAGGGGAAGAGTCAGGTAATAGAGAGTACCCCGGTGGCTGTGCCCCTTGACAATAGGTACTCCTGTTTGAGTACTGTTGGGGGGGGCAGCTTACCTGGGGGAAGCGACAGTGGCCGTGCCTCCGGCACAGAGTCCGGCCCTGTAGCTCAGAAGGGTAGGGAAAGGAAGAGGAGGGCAGTAGTAATAGGGGACTCGATAGTAAGGGGGTCAGATAGGCGATTCTGTGGACGCAGTCCAGAGACCCGGATGGTAGTTTGCCTCCCTGGTGCCAGGGTCCAGGATCGCGTCCAAGATATCCTGAAGTGGGAGGGTGAGGAGCCAGAGGTCGTGGTACATATCAGTATCAATGACATAGGTAGGAAAAGGGAAGAGGTCCTGAAAGGAGAATATAGGGATTTAGGAAGGGAGTTGAGAAAAAGGACCGCAAAGATAGTAATCTTGGGATTACTGCCTGTGCTACTCGACAGTGAGAGTAGGAATGCAATGAGGTGGAGGATAAATGCGTGGCTGAGGGATTGGAGCAGGGGGCAAGAGATTCAAGTTTTTGGATCATTGGGAACTCTTTTGGCGCAGGTATGACCTGTTCAAAAAGGACGGGTTACACTTGAATCCTAGGGGGACCAATATCCTGGCGGGGAGATTTGTGAGGGCTACTGAGGTGACTTTAAACTAGAATGGTTGGGGGGTGGGAATCAAATTAAAGAGACTAAGAGAGCAGAGGTTAGTTCACAACAGGGGGATGGGAACAAGTGCAGAGAGACAGAGGGGTGTAAAATGAGGGTAGAAGCAAATAGTAGCAAGGTGAAAAGTAAAAGTGGCAGGCTGGCAAATCCAGGGCAAAAATCAAAAAGGGCCACTTTTCAACATAATTGTATAAGGGTTAAGAGTGTTGTAAAAGCAAGCCTGAAGGCTTTGTGTGTCAATGCAAGGAGCATTCGTAACAAGGTGGATGAATTAGAAGTGCAGATTGTTATTAATGAATATGATATAGTTGGGATCACAGAGATATGGCTCCAGGGTGACCAGGGATGGGAGCTCAACATTCAGTGATATTCAATATTCAGGAGGGATAGACATGAAAGAAAAGGAGGTGGGGTAGCATTGCTGGTTAGAGAGGAGATTAACGCAATAGAAAGGAAAGACATTAGCAGGGAGGATGCGGAATCGATATGGGTAGAGCTGCATAACACTAAGGGGCAGAAAACGCTGGTGGGATTTATGTACAGGCCACCTAACAGTAGTAGTGAGGTTGGGGATGGTTTTAAACAGGAAATTAGAAATGTGTGCAGTAAAGGAACAGCAGTTATAATGGGTGACTTCAAACTACATATAGATTGGGTGCACCAAATTGGTAAGGGTGCTGAGGAAGAGGATTTCTTGGAATGTATGCAGGATGGTTTTTTGAACCAACATGTCGAGGAACCAACTAGAGAGCAGGCTATTCTAGACTGGGTATTGAGCAATGAGGAAGGGTTAATTAGCAATCTTGTCGTGAGAGGCCCCTTGAGTAAGAGTGACCATAATATGGTGGAATTCTTTATTAAGATGGAGAGTGACATAGTTAATTCAGAAACAAAGGTTCTGAACTTAAAGAAGGGTAACTTTGAAGGTGTGAAATGTGAATTAGCTAAGATAGACTGGCAAATGACACTTAAAGGGTTGACAGTGGATATGCAATGGCAAGCATTTAAAGATCGCATGGGTGAACTACAACAATTGTTCATCCCAGTTTGGCAAAAAAATAAAGCAAGGAAGGTAGTGCACCCGTGGCTGACAAGGGAAATTAGGGATATTATCAATTCCAAAGAAGAAGCATACAAATTAGCCAGAAAAAGTGGCTCACCTGAGGACTGGGAGAAATTCAGCGTCCAGCAGGGGAGGACAAAGGGCTTAATTAGGAAGGGGAAAAAAGATTATGAGAGAAAACTTTCAGGGAACATAAAAACCAACTGTAAAAGCTTTTATAGATATGTGAAAAAAAAAGATTGGTTAAGACAAATGTAGGTCCCCTACAGACAGAAACAGGTGAATCGGTACTGGGGGTATGGTATTGATGTGGATAGAGAATTGGTTGGCAGACAGGAAGCAAAGAGTGGGAATAAACGGGACCTTTTCAGAATGGCAGGCAGTGACTAGTGGGGTACCGCAAGGCTCAGTGCTGGGACCCCAGTTGTTTACAATATATATTAATGACTTGGATGAGGGCATTAAATGCAGCATCTCCAAGTTTGCGGATGACACGAAGCTGGGCGGCAGTGTTAGCTGTGAGGAGGATGCTAAGAGGATGCAGGGTGACTTGGATAGGTTAGGTGAGTGGGCAAATTCATGGCAGATGCAATTTAATGTGGATAAATGTGAGGTTATCCACTTTGGTGGCAAAAACAGGAAAACAGATTATTATCTGAATGGTGGCTGATTAGGAAAAGGGGAGATGCAACGAGACCTGGGTGTCATTATACACCAGTCATTGAAAGTGGGCATGCAGGTACAGCAGGCAGTGAAAAAGGCGAATGGTATGCTGGCATTCATAGCAAGAGGATTCAAGTACAGGAGCAGGGAGGTACTACTGCAGTTGTACAAGGCCTTGGTGAGACCACACCTGGAGTATTGTGTGCAGTTTTGGTCCCCTAATCTGAGGAAAGACATCCTTGCCATAGAGGGAGTACAAAGAAGGTTTACCAGATTGATTCCTGGGATGGCAGGACTTTCATATGATGAAAGACTGGATCGACTAGGCTTATACTCGTTGGAATTTAGAAGATTGAGGGGGAGTCTTATTGAAACATATAAAATCCTAAAGGGATTGGACAGGCTAGATGCAGGAAGATTGATCCCGATGTTGGGGAAGTCCAGAACGAGGGGTCACAGTTTGAGGATAAAGGGGAAGCCTTTTCGGACCGAGATTAGGAAAAACTTCTTCACACAGAGAGTGGTGAATCTGTGGAATTCTCTGCCACAGGAAACAGTTGAGGCCAGTTCATTGGCTATATTTAAGAGGGAGTTAGATATGGCCCTTGTGGCTAAAGGGATCAGGGGGTATGGGGGGAAGGCTGGTACAGGGTTCTGAGTTGGATGATCAGCCATGATTGTACTGAATAGCAGTGCAGGCTCGAAGGGCCAAATGGCCTACTCCTGCACCTATTTTCTATGTTTCTATGGTTCTGTAAAAATTCTGATCATTTTAAACGCCTGTTGGAATTGTCACAACCATGGATTCGGCAGGACAGTAGATGCGGCAATCGTGCTTGTGAATTTGTATGTGTCAGCAAATTATTATTTAATTGTGTTAGTATTTAACTCCATACTTGTTGTCGTAGTGCTTGTCAAGACTTGGACAGAGCACAGCAACGCTTTACTTTTGTTTTTCATCCGCCTTGCCTGAGAAATTGGACTGTGGAGTTAACTGATTCTGAAGACTCGCAGTATTCATTTAATAATTACATGTTCTTTCCAGCCGCAGTGTAGGCTTTGTTACCCGTTTGAGTTTTAGTTAACAACCCTGTTTGGCCTAGTGTTTATTGTTTTATTTTCCCTTGAACACTGTTCGCATTAAAGTTTTGTGAACTGTCGACCCACTTCAGTGCCTCTTACTCCGCACTTGCGCCATATCCAAACCGCAGTGACAGGAATCTCAAAGTACAGTAAAGCTTTTGTTAATAAAGTCACAGTCAGCAAAGGGATTCAGGAAACAAGTTGTTTAGTAGCATAACTTATTACCTAAAAAAAGAAAAGTCATACAGATGGTGAGAACCTAATAATGACAGCATGTAAAGTTATAGTGGGTAAAATGCAAGCACAAGGTGCAGTATGAGAAATCGAAAAGGTTTCACTCTCAAACAGTACAAAAAGTCAACGTATTGAAAACATGTCACATGATGCTGAAGAGGTTTTGTGTGATAAACTGAAAAACAACAGGCTTATGAGTCAACGGATTAGATTTCATCAATAAATGTCATCTTGTAGCATTTGTAAGATTTGTAAATAATGTGAAATTGAAGAAAACTTTTTCCGTTGCAAAGAGCTGCCCAAAACAAGCAAAGGCCGAGATATATTTAATGTTTTGCCTCCATATCTGGAAATAAAAGGTCTGTTTTGGAGGAACTGTGTTGGCATCTGTACTGATGGTGCCCCATCAATGGTTGGCTCTATGAGAGGTTTCATTTCTCTTAATGGAAAAGAAAATCCTGATGTTGTCACAACACACTGTTTCAACATTGCAAATAAATTTTCGTGTTATAAACAGCATTAATTAAAATCAATTTACAACCTTTATTTAAATTAAATCTACCGAGCCTCCCTTTAGAAAAATTAAATCCCATTTTGGCTTAAGCCAATTATTTAACAAAAATTTGGTATATTTGCCTTATGAGTTTTTAAAATTTATGAAAGGGAAAGAAACAGAACTTAATTTCAAAAAAGTTAAGCTTAACTACCTGCTTTTATCAAGAAAGTTTGGCTAAAAATTCATTCTCTACTCAAAAGAGCATTGATTATTATTATATCTACAACTTACTGATCACACTGATGTACCATGAGCTGTATGTAATATACTTTTTTCTCAGGGGCTCCCTGAGACCTGAAAATTATTTCAAGGGTTCTTACAGGGCAAAAAGGTTGAGAAAGGATGCTTTAAAGTAACAGAACAGAGTGGGAAAGAAGTTATAAAGAAGCAAAATGAAATTGAAATATGAAAGAGAAGGCAAAATAAGTAGCTTGAAATTTCTATTTCAAGGTCTGTGTGCCCAGATGGAAGAAGAGTCATTTTCCTTCATGCCTGCCTCAGGCTCCATTGGAGCAATGTAGGAAGTTAAAGGAGAGAGCTCATAATGAAAGTGACAAGGAACTGGAAGTGTTTGGTTTCTTCAGTGTAGAGGAGGCCACATTGTGAGCACTGATTGCTACACACGAGTCTGTTTTACCTGGAAAAACAGTTTGTGTTCCTGGATAGTAAAGTCAAAGGCAAATATATAGGCATCCGTTAGTCTCATGAGACCATGGATTTGTGCCCTGGAAGGTTTCCAGGGCACAGGCCTGGGCAAAGTTGTATGGAAGACTGGCAGTTGCCCATGCTACATGTCTCCGTTCTCCTCGCCACCAATGTTGTCCAAGGGAAGGGCATTAGGACCCATACAGCTTGGCACCAGTGTCGTCGCAGAGCAATGTGTGGTTAAGTGCCTTGCTCAAGGACACAACACGCTACCTCAGCCACGGATCGAACTAGCGACCTTCAGATCGCTAGACAAACGCCTTAACCCACAAACACGAGGAAATCTGCAGATGCTGGAAATTCAAGCAACACACACAAAAAATGCTGGTGAACGCAGCAGGCCAGGCAGCATCTATAGGAAGAGGTACAGTCAAAGTTTTGGGCCGAGACCCTTCGTCAGGACGAACTGAAAGAAGAGATAGTAAGAGATTTGAAAGTGGGAGGGGGAGGGGAAGACAGGAGGTGGAGGGATGGAGCTAAGAGCTGGAAAGTTGATTGGCAAAAGGGATAGAAAGCTGGAGAAGGGAAAGGATCATGGGACAGGAAGCCTAAGGAGAAAGAAAGGGGGAGGGGAGCCCAGAGGATGGACAGCAGGCAAGGACTAATAGTGAGAGGGACAGAGGGAGAAAAAAGAGAGAGAGAAAAAAGGGGTGAGGGGATAATAAATAAATAAATAAGGGATGGGGTACGAAGGGGAGGAGGGGCATTGACAGAAGTTAGAGAAGTCAATGTTCATGCCATCAGGTTGGAGACTACTCAGATGGAATATAAGGTGTTTGGCCACGCACCAACACAAAGGGAGTATTGCAGAACTAGGAATGTACAGTAGCTCACTGAAAGCAGCCTCACAGTGGACATGCCTGTGAAGGTAATTGGCATGCTGGCCTTCGTTAGCCAGGGCACTGAGTACTGTGTAGGAGTTCATTCTTTTTGCTATTGGGATTATTTTGCTTAAAATGATCTCAATATTGTCTTTCTACAAACAGTATATATATGAAGATTAAAGAGTTATGGACTCATTTGTAGTAAGTAAATGGTCTATTGAACAATATGTCAAGGGAGGTTGGACTGTATTTGAAGATAAAATCTGTTTTCCACAGATGTTTATGCTTCATAATTGGAGAAAAGATATTATAAGAGACTGCTGTTCAGAAAGGACAGTGACATGCAAATGATTTCACTGTGGGCCCAATTAAACAGATTAAAAGTTTCCAAATTGTTATCGGTAATTGAACTACACCCCTAAATGTAGTTTCATGGCTAAGATCAAGTTAGTACAATTGAAACTCAGCCCAACTGTGTTGTGAAGCCTCGAGTAATTTAATTGAGCAATTTTAAATAGGCAGGGTAGGATCATATCAAAATCTATATAAAGTCATTTGGAAGCCATTAGATTTGATGGTCCCAGTTGGTACCGAGTTAGAAAACAAAAGAGGATGGTTCCATCCATGTTGGTGTTTTGGTCACCTCAGCCTAGATGGTAATGTTGTTGGCTGATCTGAAAACCGAGTCTCCTGCCTGAGGATGAAATTCCCTTTCTCCTTGTCACAAGGAGCTATGTGCCTGAATGCCAGCTGGGTGAAAATCTAGAAACTAAAATCAGCTTTAACAAAGAGAAAGATATCATCATTAAGAATGATGGTTGGAGAAAATGGAAGTAGAATTAAAACAAATGTAGCAATTAACCCCTGATTTTGAGTTAGTTGTGAGAAAATGGGAGATGAATGGGATTAGTCCAAGTCCCTGTAATGGGTTGTGCTGTGGTTGTCTCAGACATTGGTAGCATTTGTTTAATGTCACTATGGTCAGGTCAAGTAATAGGATCCAGACAGTACAGCCAATGTGGTTGTCAAGGCTGGACCTGGAAGTAGATTGTGATGACATATAATCGATAATGGCAGTGGATGAGAGACTGATTTCAAGGCTAATTATTATCACAGCTTGGAATACTGTTGTGTGCTGAACAACTGCAAACAGGAAGTGAAGTGTGAGAATTGTACGCAACCATACCTTACTTTTTAAGAAGGGAAATACTGTACAGAGAGGGCTATAGTCATCCTAGTACAAACACTCATCACTCAAGCTATTAAGGTCAAAGAATACGCAGCACAACCTTAGGTCTATGGGTTGAATAACACATGTTTGTATGGCAACTGCTTTGCCCACGACCACAAGAAATTACAGAGTTGTGCACATAGCCCAGACAATCAAGAAAACTACTATCTACTCCATTGATTCCGCCTGGACTTTCCATTGCCTCAGGAAAGCAGAAAACGTAATGAGAGATCTCTCCCATCCCAGTTATTCTATCTTCTCCCCTCTTCTGTCAGGCAGAAGATACAAAAGCCTGAAAACATGTAACACCAGGTTCAAGAACAGCTTCTCTCCCACTGTTATAAGATTTGTGGACCAATCGTTTGTACTATAAAGATAAGCTCCTGATGTCGTATTCGATCTCGTGCGGCATTTTGACTGGTTGCATCACACTCTGGTATGGAGGCTCCAATGCACCGTATCGAAAAAAACTGAAAAGTTGTAGATTCAGCCAGCTCTATGAGAGGCACTATTCTCCCCACCTTTTCAAAGATATTTTCAGAAAACAATGCCTTAAGAACGCAGCATCCATCATTAAGTATCCTCAGAATCCGGAATAAGCACTCTTCTCATTACCACCATCAGCAAGGAGGTACACGAGCAGCTTCTTCCCATCCACAGCAGTCCATTAACCCATGAACAACACCTCAGTATGTTGCGGTCCTTTCACACCATTTGTTTTAAATGTAACTTATGGTAATCTTTTATTGCATTGTGCTACTTTTGTATTTAATATTTCCTTAATATTGGAATAATCTTGTGTAACCCTCTCTAACAGCCGGGTATGAGAAGGTCACCTTTCATAGATGTCTAGGCTCAGTATGATTTGGGATTCAACCAAACAGGAATGCCATGATTTTCTAATCAAAGAAACCTGAATCTGAGTGAATGCTGTGTAAATACTGCCCATTTACAATTATTGGTTGGCAAGAATTAACAGATTGTACACCGCATAAAATTATAAAGAAAGTATATTTACTAATTTCAGTTTTATCAACAGTTATTAAAAAAAAAGAAAAGAAAGAAGAAAAAAATAAAGGGGCCCATTACAATTAGACCAGTCTAAATGTGCACATAACCATTAGAGCTCATCTCTTCCAAAGCTGGGTATAACCATTACTCACAGCACCAAACCCACAGTCTGCATGAAAGCACCTGTCACAGTCCTAGCTTCCCTTGAAGTCCATCTAGAACAAACTGGCTCTTTGTCAGGAGTATTGGCCCTCCTCCCTGGAGCCATTTGTCTGCCCAAAGCACTTCTTGCAAAGGAGGCTCTCCACCCCATGGCATTCAGTGGCACCTTCCTTTCTGTCCCATTCCACAGCTCCCGCCAAAAGACCCCAAACCAGACTACTGTCTGTCACAAAACCCTCTCTAGAACCTTCTCCAGATCCCACCAGCCAGACTGGCTGACACAACATTCCCAAGTGGAGCAGCAGGGCTTTTTACCTTTAATCAAAACTGAAACGTTCTACCAGCAGGGCGCACTGGTTCTGCAGAAAACTGCCAAAATGAAATACCTACAGTGTAGCAGTAGAAACCTTAACCAGGGCATTACACTCTCACTCTACCAGAAATAGTGGAACTGTGAAACTTATGAAACCATTATGAGTAACGCAGTATTCAAATTAATTTTGTGGTTTCGGGCTGCCCAGTCCATTTGTAAATGGAAATATATCTCACTGTAGACATAATATTCTGCTTCCCAGGTGCATCCATTGCCAGCATAGCTAGGGGTTTCCTGACTCTCTGACACTTGCTTATCTCATCTTCAGCTTCTCCAGCTTCAGCCACTCCTTGTGAACGTTCCTGTCTACAAGAGGATGCCTCCACCTGTCTATCACTCATAACTTCAGGCGGCTCCATGATTGAAATTAGATTCCTTCAGCCCAAGCAGGTGGTGCCGAACATCTCCAACTTCCGCTAGTGCTAAACGGTGAGATCCCTCATGGAAAGAAGTGTCCTCAGTCACTCCAATAATGTGGCATGTACCATTGGAACAACTAACATCAGAATTGTCATCAAAGGAGACATCTTCGCATTCCAGCATCTTCTCAGCTAAGCTTCTTTACCATTCCTTGGATATTAGTTACCAAATTTGTTTGACTCTGATATCAACTTCCTTGATCCAGGAGACTGTTCCTCTTCCATTTTCCCCGGAAAACTAGACACGACCATCACAGGAAAAAGAGGGGCAATCAGAATCCCATGTGTGAGGATAACATCTCTTCCTGGGGTGTTCCTGACAATCACTACCATCCTTCTTGCATAGACAGCCAAAGATCTCCGCAGATCAGGTCTCACCAGCATTCCCACAGGTAAATGTGACTGTTCTTCCTGATCATCAGTAGCATCCACCTGGAAGGCCATTGAGCAATGGTCCAGCCTCTCCAGGGTCTTCTGATGTATCAGGCAGCACAGCCGCAGTCACATCACTGGTAGACTGGACTAATGTGACATCCTTACCAGCTGATTGGTCAAAATGCTGTTCAATCAGTATAAATTTCCCCAACACTTTTACAGAAATCAGCACTCTGTGTAACAGTTTATCGGGTCTTTAGAACACAAGCATTATTTGTGGATAATCCCTTTGAATCTTACCAAACCTTATTCCTTGCAGTGTCCATAATAAAGTACATTTAGTGCTTTCCCCAACAGTAGTTTAAACACAGGCTTAAACACATAAACCGCTTAATTAATTCTAAAAGAACAGTCATACAGCATCCAAGAAATCCCTGGACAATGGTCCCCACAAATGTAACCTACTCACTGGGCTCGTATACAAACTCAGCTTGTTGGCTAGCGCTGCTGACAGCGACGTGACTCAGTGGTGCGAAGGCCACCTTTCATAAACAATATGCGTCTAGGTTTGGTATGATTTGGGAGTTCAACCGAACAGGAACATCGTGATGTTCTGATTAAAGAAACTTCAATATGAGCGAATGCTGTGTAAATACTGCCCAGACAGAATTATTGGTTGGCAAGAAATAACAAACCCTACACTGCATAAAGAATATTTACTAATTTCAGCTTTACCAAACAGTTATTAAAAGAAAGAAAAGAAAGAAGAAGAAAAAGGCCCATTACAGTTAGACCAGTCTAAATGTGCGAATGACTGGTAGAACTTGCCTCTTCCAAAGCTGGGAGAGACAAGCTCACACAGCCGAACCCACAGTCTTCATGAAAGTGCCTGCCATAGTCCAAACTTCCCTTGAATAAATTGGCTCTCTCTCAGGAGTGTTATCCCTCCTCCTTGGAGCCATTCATCTGCACAAAGCACAAAGCACTTCTGGCAATGGAGACTTTCCTTCCCCTGGCATTCTGCGGCATCTTCTCTCCATTTTGCAGCTCCCACCAAAAGACCCCAAACCAGACTACTGTCTGTCTAGGATCTTCTCCAGATCCCACCATCCTGATTATCTGACGCAACACTCCTAACCTGAATAGCAATACTTCTTATCTTTAGCCAAAACCAAAACATTCTACCAGCAGGCCACTGTTAAAATGAAATACTTACAGCACAGTGGTAGAAATCTTAACCACGGCAATACACTTGTGTATATTGCTTGATAAAGCACTTTTGTTCATTTAAATGTCATTACGGGTTGTGTATATATAAATACGCGAATTGCATATGTCATCACGCTACCACGTGATATGCACGTGCCTCGCTTAAAGTAAACTTGAAGTTAGAGCCACATCTTGGACTCCCATGTCTTCCTTTGAATTAGTGTAATATTTTGAAGTTAGAAAACATAACACAACTGACACAAAACAACAAAATTCGCAATATATGCCAGTGTAGTAAACCTGATTCTGATTCTGATTCTGATCGTGGCCCTTGAATCTTCATTTGTTTTCCTGTGTGGCACTTTCACCGGAAACGTAACTTTCTCTGCATTTGCTTTTTTTTGTACTGCCTCCATGTCCTTATCTTCAGAGCGATCTGTCTGGATGGCATGAATTACAAATCTTTTCACTGTGTCTCTGTGTGTGTAACAATAAGCAACCAACTACCAATTACTGAACCCACACAGAGAAACTTTAAGTCAAATATTCCTGAGCCATCCGTGAATTTAGACTTAACTCCGACTCCCAGACAACCACCCTAACCATTAAGAACAACGGCTCTGTCAACAACCCTCCTCTTAACAACCAGAATACTTAGCTTGGACCTTCAAGTATAACCCAAGTCTAGGCTGGATAAAGGTAGTGGAATTAAACTAAGAGGATGGTGTCATAGACCAGATTGAATTGGCAGCACTGTGAAGCAATTATATTGGGCAATAAGAATAGCAAGAGGGGCAATTGCTTTACTGCCCTGAAACTTCCACTCCAAAGCCTGATGTGAAATCAAAGGAGGGAGAGAAAAACAACAAGAAAATTGAGAGTTAAACACAGAGAATATGAGAAGCAGAAAGAATGGCCCAGGATAGATACTTTGAAATTTAGTTTATTAACTAAAATTAAAGCCAGATTTCTCTGAATTAAGAACGGAATTAAGACATGGCAGGAAAAACTCAACAACAGTAAGCTATAATTAAAAGATGACATTAAAACCATTTTTCCAAGGCTCGCACATAATAAAGCCCAACTGTGAATGAGCTGCAGTAAGACACCGTGCAGTTTTGAGATAATAACCAGGAAATACCTATAGCTCCAGGAGAGGATTTGAATGATTTAAAAATGACAAATAGGGAATGAAATAGGTACTGAATAGAAGGATGAAAAGTAGAATAAATGGAAGAAGAGTAAAAAGAATGATAAATGGAAGAATGGAAGGGATTTCATAGCAGCTAAAAACGTTTAAAGAAGACAAATGGAAAATGAAATTTATATAGAAAGGATAGAAAATTGCAATGAATGAATAACCTGTGCTTCAATTTGACTGAGAAGCAGATTAACTGTTGAACTTTCACTGAACTTAAATGTGACTAATCTGCTGGTAAATATGGAAAGTTTGGTATGGAAGCGAATTGAACTAGAGAAACAAAAGAAAGTGCAAAGCAATGCCTAGAAAAGTGATCAATTTATGTTCCTATAGCAAGATGGCATTACTGTGAATGCACAAGGTTTAAAATGAAATTTCTGATTCACATGGACTTTTTATTAGTTTGGATAACCATGTGGGAGAAAGTGGTTGGCGTGATGTACTGGCAACATTTACATTAGAACATGACTGAACAAAATACCTGACATTGGAATTGATTGAATGATGAAGAGGTGAATGCACATTTACACACGAGATGGTTCGTTCAGGAAATAGACAGGAAAGGGACCGCTTTGTTGGGATCACGTTGGGAGCAATCCATTAACTAAGGTGGGAGAAAATCAAAACAAAACTGCAGGTGTTGGAGACTTGAAATAAAAAAACAGAAAATGCTGGAAACTATGCAAGTCTGTGAGCCTCTGTGGAAAGGGAAACGGTTAATGTTCTGTGTCTGGGATCCTTCATCAGAACTGGGGAATAGAGAAAACAAGTTATTTTCCAATGACAGGAAAGAGAATATCTCTGGTAAGGTGAGATCAAGCCAGTTGATGTAACAGTAGAAACAGCAGTTAGGATCAGATCATACTTCTCTGTCGGTGTGCAAGCGTTGTTAATAGCACACTCAGCAGGGCAGATGAAATAAATAAGTATGTTGACAGGTAGTAGTCTGTTCTAGTACAGACAGAAAGAGAGAATGGGCTATCTAAGAAGATGGAAAATGAGGTGCTGTTCCTCAAGTTTGTATTGGACCTCATTGTAACAGAGCAGGATATCACAAAAAGAAAAGTGCGATTGGGAGCAGAATGGTGAATTACAACACACTTGTAGATTAGAAGTAGGAATTCTGTAGAGAAATCGGCATTTGTTTTCTTCCATTGTCACATTGAGAATACTAAAAGCAGAGTATTAGTGCTTCAGGTTCCTATATCTCCTCTCTGATGGTAGCAATAAGCCCAGAGCATGCCTTGGGCGATGGAGGCCCATTATGGTGGATGCTGCCTTTTTGAGGCATTGCCTTTTGAAGGGATCCTCAATGCTACGGAGGCTAATATCCATGATGGAGCTGGCTGAGTTTGCAACACTTTACAGTTATTTCCAATCCTATGCAATGGTGATGCAACCAGTTAGAATAAAACATCTGCAGAAATTTGCTGGAGTGTTTGGTGCCATATTAAATCTTCTCAAGCTTCTAATGAAATGTAGCCATTGACAGCCTTCTTGGTAATTGCATCAATATTTTGGGACTAGGATAGACCTTCAGAGATGCTAACACCCAGGAACTTGTAACTGTCCACCCTTTCCACTGCTGATCCCTCACTGAGGATGGGTGTGTGTTTCCTCAAGTCCACAACCAATTCCTTGGACTTACTGATGTTAAGTGCATGTTTGATGCAACACCACTCAACCAGCTGATCTATCTCACTCCTGTACGCCTCCGTGTGATTATCTGAGATTCTGCCAACAACAGTTGTGTCATAAGCAAATTTATAGATGGTGTTTGAGTTGTGCCTAGCCACACAGTCTTGGATGTAGAGAGAGTAGAATAGCGGCCTAAGCACACATCTTTGAGGTGCATTGGTTTTGATTGTCAGTGAGGAGGAAATGTTATTTCCAATCTGTACTGACTGTGGTCTCCTGATGAGGAAGTCAAGGATCCAGTTGCTGAGGGAGGCACAGGGGCCCAGGTTTTTAAGCTTGTTGATTAGTACTGACAGGATGATTGTGTTGAACTCTGAGCTGTAATCAATGAATATTAGTGTGTTTTAAGTATTGTGTTGTCCAGGTGTTCCTAGTCTGAGTGGAGATCCACTGAGTTTGCATCTGCTGTAGGTGGTAGGTAAATTGCAGCAGGTCCAGGCCCTTGCTTAAGTTAACTCCAGCCATGACTAACTTCTTAAAGCACTTCATCACAGTAGAAGTAATTGCACCTGGGTGACAGTGTTGAGGCAGTTCACTCTGCTCTTTTTGGGCACTGGTACAATTGATACCCCGTTGAAACAGGTGGGTACCTTCAGCTGTAACAGTGACAGACTGAAGATCAATTGGTCAACCCTCCTGCCATTTGGTTGGCACAAGTTTTCAGTGCCTTACCAGGTACACTACTGGGGCCTGATGCCTTGCATCAAGAGGATTCACCCTCTTGAAGATGGTCTAACATCGGCCTCTGAGACAGAGATCATTGGGTTGCCAATTGCTGCAGGGATTAGGGAACATCTTCAATTGTGTCCACGGCAATTGTAAGGGGAAGGATGAACATCAAGAAGTCATGGTACACATTGGTTCCAATGACACAGGTAGGAAAAAGAAGCAAGAATCTAGGGAGATAAGTAGAAATCTGAAAAGCAGAACCTTAGGCATAGTAATCTCTGGATTGCTGCCTTACCATGTACCAGTGAGGGTAAGAGTATGATGATTTGGCAGATGAATGAATAGCTGAGAAACTGGTGCAGTGGCTGAGGTTTCAGATTCTAGATCATTGGTATCTCTTTCTCTTTTGGCTTCTCCCACTTCAAGGTGTAACACAAGGTGTGGCCATATGCACCCCCATAAGATTCAGCTATGCCTGCGTTTTCATTGGCTATGGGGAACAGCCAATGTTCCAACCCTTCCTTAGGAATTCTCTCCAACTTTTCCTTTGCTATATTGACTACAATGGTGCTGCCTCTTGCGCAATGCTGAGCTTGTCAATTTAAATCAATTTTGCCTCCATCTTCCACCTAGCCCTTAAATTCACTTGGTTCATTTCTGAACCCTCTCTCCTCTTTCTTGATCTCATCTCTGGAGACAAACTGCCTACTGATATCTTTTACAAAACCTACCAATTCTCATGGCTATCTTGACTATACCTCTTCTCACCCTGTCTCCTGTAAAATTGCCATTCCTTTTTCTCTGTTCCTTCACCTCTGCTGCATCTGTTGGGGAGGGTTTAAACTAATGTGGCAGGTGGCAGGAGGATGGAAGCTGGGGTCAGAAGGGAGACAATGGGGCAAGTAGATGTGGTGTGAGTGAGGAAGGATGGGCAGATGATAGGGCAAACTTGCAGTCATTTGAATGGGTTGAAGTGTGTCTTTAAACTAAATAGCAGGTTCAACAATTCAACAGTTTGAAAAAGAGAGGATAAAGTAAAAGGGAAGCAGTGTACAGGAGAGTCTCCTGAATAAATAAAAAGACTAAAGGTTTAGAAAGGGATAAGCATTTAACTTCTGGTAATGAGGCAGAATTGAAATGGGTGCTGAATATAGGAGTGAATGTGTTATGCGAATGCACACAGTATACAGAATAGGGTAGATGGTCTTTGTATTTATTTAGAGATACAGGCCTATCCAACCCAACGGGCCAGCAACCATCCTATTTAACATTAGACAAATGACAGGAGAACTTACAATGAGCAATTAACCCATGAACCATTATGTCTTTGGAGTGTGGTTGGGAAGATGTTGGAATCCATTATTAAGGGTAAGGTTTTGGGTTATTTGCAGGCATATGATAAATAGGCCAAAGTCAGCATGGTTTCCTTAAAGGAATATCTTGCTTGACGAGTCTATAGGAACTGTTCTGAGAAAATAACAAGCAAGGTAAATGAAGGAGAGTCGGCAGATGTTGTTTACTTGGTTTTTCATGCCGCACACCAGACTGCTTAACAAAATTAAAGCCAATAGTCCAATGGTAACACAGGAAAGAAAATAGCATGGATAGAAGATTGTCTGACTGGTAGGAGGCAAAGAGAGGGAATAAAGAGGGCCTTTACTGGTTGGTTGCTAGTGATTAGTGTTGTTTCGCAGGGGTCAATGGTGGCATTGTTTCTTTTCACATTCTTTATCAATGACTTAGATGATGGCATTGATGAATTTATGGCCAAGTTTGTGGGTGATACAAAGATAGGTAGGGGGGCAGGTAGTGTTGCAGAAGAAGGGAGTCTGTAGAAGGACTTAGACGGATGAAGAGAACTGGCAAAGAAGTAGCAGATAAAATATAGTGTAGGGTAGTGTATGGTCATGAACTTTGGTAGAAAGAATAAAGGCATGGACTATTTGCATAGACCACAAGACCATAAGATATAGCAGCAGAATTAGGCCATTTGGCCCATTGAATCTGCTCCACTATTTCAGCACGGCTGATCCATTTTTCCTCTCAGCCCCAATCTCCTATCTTCTCCCCATATCCCTTCATGCCCCAACCAATCAAGAATCTATCAACCTCTGCCTTAAATATACATAAAGACTTGGCCTCCATAACTGCCTGTGGCAATAAATTCTACAGACTCACCACTCTCTGACTGAAGAAATTCCTCCTTATCTCCGTTTTAAAATGATGCCTCACTATTTTTGAGGTTGTGCCCTCTGACTTTAGAGACTCCCACCACGGGAAACATTCTCTCCACATCCATTCTATCAAGGCCTTTCACCATGTCATAGGTTTCAATTAGGTCACCCTTCATTCTTCTTCTGAATTCTAGTGATACAGGGCCAGAATCATAAAATGCACTTCATATGATAGGCTGTCAAATCCTGGAATCATTTTTGTGAACCTCCTTTGAACCCTCTTCAGTTTCAGCACATCCTTTCTAAGATAAGGAGACCAAAACTGCTCACAGTACTCCAAGTGAAGCCTCACCAGTACTTTACCAAGCCTCAACATTACATCCTTCCTTTTTTATTCTAGTCCTCTTGAAATGAACGCTAACATCACATTTATCTTTCTCACCACAGACTCAAGCTGCAAATTAACCTTGAGGGAATCCTGCATGAGGACTCCTATGTCCTTTTGTGCTTCAGATGTTTATATTTTCTCTCCATTTAGAGTATAGGAGGGGAGGAGAAGATGACGGCGCGACGCAGCGTGCACGGCCGCTCCGAAATGATATCGTATTTGTAGGTAGGATGCCATGCACAATCCTGATTTGATGGAGACAGACGTGAGAAGCATGGAGGAACATCTGGAGAAACTTCTGAAATGCCTGCTTCGCTGCCACTGCTACTGTGCGATCAAGAATCTCTGGAGAAGTAGGCCCCAAATCCTCGGCTTTGCCTATAGCCTGTTGCCAGGGCCGGGGTTGAAGCGCTCGGCAGAGATGGTGCTCGGTGCTTGGTGTTGGAGGGCTGGTCGGAGGCTCGAAGTTTTCGGACGGACTCAAGAGTCAGCTGTGGTCAGGTGCTTCCAGGGTGCTGCATAGGCAAGTTTGTGGTGCTGGAAGCTCATGGCAGGGAGTTTTTCTTCCTTCTACTGTCTGCGTGAGATGATGGGACTTTCAAGAGACTTTGAGACTTTTTTTTACCATGCCCATGGTCTGTTCTTTATCAAATTACGGTATTGCTTTGCACTGTTGTAACTGTATGTTATAATTATGTGGTTTTTGTCAGTTTTTCAGTCTTGGTCTGTCTTGTGTTTCTGTGATATCATTCTGGAGGAACATTGTATCATTTCTTAACGCATGCATTACCAAATGACAGTGTGAGCACGTGGCCAAGTGGTTAAGGCATTGGACTAGCTACCTGAAGGTCGTGAGTTCGAGCCCCAGCCGAGGGAACGTGTTGTGTCCTTGAGCAAGGCACTTAATCACGCATTGCTCTGCGACGACACTGATACCAAGCTGTATGGGTCCTAATGCCCTTCCCTTGGACAACATTGGTGTCGTGGAGAGGGGAGATTTGCAGCATGGGCAACTGCTGGTCTTCCATACAACCTTGCCCAGGCCTGCGCCCTGGAGAATGAAGACTTTCCAGGCACAGATCCATAGTCTCTCAAGACTAATGGATGCCTTTACTAAATGACAATAAAAGTGGACTGCATGTCCTCATAATCTAATAGTCTACTCCTGTATTTTTTCAAGCAAAGTGCATGGCTTCCTATTTCCCGACACTGTATTCCATCTGCCACTTCTTTGCCCATTCTCCTAATCTGTCTAAGTCTTTCTGTAGTCTCTCTAATTCCTCAAAACTACCTGCCCCTCCACCTGTCTTCATATTATCTGCAAAATTTGTAACAAAGCCATCAATTCTATCATCCAAATCATTGACATATAATGTAAAAAGAATTGGTCCCAATACAAACTCCTGTAGAACATCACTAGTCACCAGCAGCCAACCAGAAAATGCCCCCTTTATTCCCACCCTTTGTTTCCTGCCAATCAGCCACTGCTTTGTCCATGCAAGTATCTCCCCTTTAATACCATGGGATTTAACTTGTGAAGCAGCCTCATGTGTGGCAACTTGTCAAAGGCCTTCTGAAAATCCAAGTACACAACACCACTTCTCCTTTGACTACCCTGCTTGTTATTTCTTCAAAGAATTCCAGAAGTTTTGTCAGGCAAGATTTTCCCTTGAGGGAACCGTGCTGAAACCACATCCTTAACAATCGATTCCCACATCTTCCCAATCACTGAAGTCAGACTAAGTGGCCCATAATTTCTTTTCTTCTGCCTCTCTCCCTTCTTGAAGAGTGGAGTAACATTTGCAATTTCCCAATCATCCAGAACCATTCCAGAATCCGGTAATTCTTGAAAGATCATTACTAATGCCTCCACAATCTCTTCAGCCACCTCTTTCAGAACCCTGGGGTGGTCACCATCTGGTCCTGGTGGCTTATCTACCTACAACCCTTTCAGTTTCTCAAGACCCTTCTCCCTAGTAATGGTAATTTCACACGCTTCATGACCTCTGACACTTGAAATTTCCCCCATATTGCTAGTATCTTCCACAGTGAAGACTGATGCAAAATACTGATTCAGTCCCCTATTACTACCTCTCCAGCATTTTTTTTCAGTGGTCTAATATCTTCTCGAGCCTGTCTTTAACACTTCTATGCATCTGAAGAATCTTTTGGTATCCTTTTTAATATTATCAGCTAGCTCTCTTTCATATTCCATATTTACCTTCTTAATGACCTTTTTTAATTGCCTTCTGTTGGTTTTTGAAAACTTCCCATTAATTTTTGTTCTATTACATGCACTCTCTTTGACTTCTATGTTGGATTTGACCTCTCTTGTTAGCCATGGTTGAATCATCTTGCTTTTAGAATACTTCTTCCTCTTTGGGATGTATATATCCTGTGCTTTCCATATTGCTTCCAGAAATTCCAGCCATTGCTGCTCTGCCATTGTCCCTGACAGTGTTTGTTTCCAATCAATTTTGGCCACTTCCTCTCTCCTGCCTCTTTCTTTCTTTTTCAATCTTTTTATTAGTTTCATAAGATATAAACATAACATAGCAATAATACAAAATTGTTGGAAATACATTGTTATACTTAAGATGAGTAATTATAAAACCAAATAGTATAAATTGACAAAACTCCCAATCATGTACGATAGCAATGAATAATACAGGACAAAAAGAAAATAACTAGAGAAAAATCATGAAAAAAGAAAAAAAAAGAAAAAAAACAACCCTCCCCCCAAAAAAACTAATCTAAACAGAATTAATCAACTAAACTAAAAAGACTTGGGCAATTTTAACAACGTAAAAATGGAAGAAAAGAAATCCTTAGTGTCGACGACTCCGTTCCTCTCAACCAACACTACAGAGAAGTAAAATAAGTTTGGAAATGGTCAAATTACATCATATGGAAATGCTGAATAAATGGCCTCCAAGTTTTTTCAAATTTAATGGAAGGGTCATAAACCACACTTCTAATTTTTTCCAAATTTAAACACAACATAGTTTGTGAAAACCAGTGAAATACAGTAGGAGGGTTAATCTCTTTCCAATTCAGCAGAATGGATCTTCTAGCCATTAAAGTAAGAAATGCAATCATCCGATGAGCTGAAGAGGTTAAATGATTTGAGTCTATCATTAGTAATCCAAAAATAGCAGTAATTGGGTGAGTCTGTATTCAAAACAGTTGAAATAATATCAAAAATATCTTTCCAATATTTTTCCAACAGAGGACATGACCAAAACATGTGAGTTAAAGAAGCTATCTCGGAATGACATCTATCACATATTGGATTAATATAAGAATAATAACGAGATAGTTTATCTTTGGACATCTGAGCCCAGTGCACTGTATCAACACATGTTTAGCACATATAGAGGATAAATTAACCAATTGAAGAATTTTTTCCCATTTTTCGATCGGTATAATAATCTTAAGTTCTCTTTCCCAATCAGTTTTAATTTTATTGGAAACATCAGGACATAAATTCATAATTATGTTATAAACAATTGCTACAACACTTTTCTGAGAGAGATTTAGATCTAAAATTTTTTCCAAAGTATCCATTGGATATGAGTGTGGAAAATTAGGAGAAGCAGTAATTAAAAAGTTTCTAATCTGTAGGTATCTAAAAAAGTGAGGTCTGGGACCTGCCTCTGTAATTCCCTTCATTCCACTGTAATACTGATTAGATTAGATTAGATTATGAGAACACTCAGTCCTCCGTTATTGTCATTTAGAAATGCATACATGCATTAAGAAATGATACAATGTTTCTCCAGAGTGATCTTACAGAAAACAGGACAAACCAAAGACTAACACTGACAGAACCACATAATTATAACATATAGTTACAGCAGTGCAAAACAATACCTTAATTTGATGAAGAACAACCCATGGGCACGGTAAAAATAGTCTCAAAGTCCCCGAGTCGATCGACTCCCGAGTCGCCGGTAGCAGGCGACAAAAGGGAGAAGCTCCCTGCCATAAACCTCCAGGCACCGTCAACTTGCCGATGCCTTGGAAGCAGCCGACCACAGCCGACACTGAGTCCCGTCCGTCCGAAAACTTCGAGCCTCTGACCAGCCGCTCCGATACAGCCTCCCGAGAGCCATCCTCTGCCGAGCACCTACGACCTCGCCCCGGCTGCTGAAACATGCAAAGCTGAGGATTTTGGGGCCTTCGGCTCTGGAGATTCCAGTTACCACACAGTAGCAGCGGCAGCGAAGCGGTTATTTCAGAAGTCAGATACATTTGACTTCAGCTTTTCCTTCTCAAATTTCAGGGTGAATTTGATCCTATTACGAACACTTTCCCCTAAGGGTTCTTTTACCTTCAGCTCTCAATTCTGGTTCATTGCACAACACGCAATCTAGAACAGCAGATCCCCTAGTGGGTTCGACCATGTGTTGATCTAAAAAACCACCTCACAGGGTGCAGCACCAACCTGGTTTTCCTAATCTACCTACATATTGAAATCCCCCATGATTACTGTAACACAGCCCTTTTGGCATACATTTTCTATCTCCCGATGTAATTTGTAGACCACATTCTTATTACTGTTTGTGGGTCTGTATATAACTCCCATCAGGATCTTTTTACCCTTGCAGTTCCTTAGCTCTACCCACAATGATTCAACACCTTCAGACCCTATGTGACCTCTTTCTAATGATTCCTTTTTTTTTGCCAATAGAGCCACCGCACTCTCTCTGCCTACCTGCCTCTCCTGTCTATACAATTAGTATCCTTGGAGGTTAAGCTCCCAGTTATAATCTTTCAGCCATGATTCAGTGATGCCCTTAACATCATGCATGCCAATCTGTAACTGTGCTACAAGTTCATCTACCTTATTCCGTATACTGTGTGCATTCAAATATAACACGTTCAGTCCTGTATTCATCATCCTTTTCAATTACGTCTCCCTTTTACTTTGCAACTGATCCTGTTGACTGCAATTTCACCCCATCATCTGACTCTCCTTGCTAATGGTCCCATTATACATTGCTTTTGTTTGTAAACCAACTTCCTCATCCACAGCACTATCTCATCCCCTGCCAAATTAGTTTAAACTCTCCCAAACTACTCTAGCCAACCTGCCCACAAGGATATTGGATATCCTCGGGTTCAGATGTTACCCTTCCCTTTTGTATAGGTCAAACCCTCCTCAGAAGAGATCCCAATGATCCATAATTCTGAACCCCTGCCCCCTGTTCCTCAGCCACACATTCACCTGCCAAATCAGCCTGTTCTTATTCTTACTGGTGTGTGGCCAGAGATTACTACCTTGGAGGTCCTGTTGTTTAGCTTTCTACCTAGCTCTCTAAATTCTCTCTTCAGGACCTCCTCACCTTACCTACCAATGTCATTGGTGCCGATATGTACCAAGACTTCTGGCAGCTCCCCCTCCCCTTTGAGAATGTGTGCATTCAAATATAACACCTTCAGTCTTCACCTTCAGTCAGATCAGGGATGTGAGACATCCCTGATCCTGGCACCAGGGAGGCAACATACCATCTGGGTGTCTCTATCATGCCCACAGACCTCGCCTCTGGTCCTCTGACTATGGAATCTCCTATCAACACTGCAGTCCTCTTCACCTCTCTGCCCTTCTGAGCCACAGCACCAGCCTCAGTGCTAGGGATCTGGTCAGTGTGGCTCCCCCCGGTCTGTCATCCCCCTCAGTGGTATCCCAAGTTGTATACATATTATTGAGGGGAATGGCCACAGCTGTACTCTGCACGGGCTGTGCTTTCCCCCTACTTCTCCTGATAGTCATTGTGTTACCCGTCTCCTTCAATTTGAGGGTGACCACTTCCCGTAGCTTCTACTTATCACCTCCTCAATCTCTCGTATGAGTGGAAGGTCATGGAGCTGCAGATCCAGTTCCTTAATACATCCTCTCAGGAGCTACAGCTCGGGTGAACCTGGTGCAAATTTGTTTATCCGGGAGACTGGTGGTCTATCTAACCTCCCACATCCCACACATAGTACAAAACACTGCCCCTGGAGCCATTCTCACTAAACTGCTATGCCCTAATAGATGAGGAATGAATACATAAGAACAGAGAGAAAGAAACTTTCCTGATACTTTATCTTGCCTAACCCTGATGAACCAAAGCCACTCTAAACACTGGCGCACTCAAAAGAATGGCCACTCTGCTTGCACTTGAGCTATTTTTATTGGCTCTTTCTAACGAATCCCTCTCGTTGATTGGTCGCTCCTCAACTCAGAGAAACTGCCATGAAACTTTGCCTTTTAAATCTTGGTTGTGGTCCTGATTGAAAGGTAGCTCTTCCTGCGCACCCCCTGATGTTATTGCCCAACTTTTTGCACAAGAAAACAAGCGGGAGAAAGTTCAAAAATCAGAGATGTGAAGGGATGTGGGAGTCCTCATGCAGGATTTCCTAAAGGTTGACTTACAGGTTGAGTCAGTAATAAGGAAGGCAAACACAATGTTAGCATTAATTTCAAGAGGACTAGAATATAAAAGTGAAGATGTATTGCTGAGGGTTTATGCAGACATACTTGGAGCATTGTGAGCAGTTTTGGATCCCTTATCTCAAAAAGGATGTGTTGGCAATAGAGAGGGTACAGTGGAGTGTCAGAAGAATGATCCTGGGAAATATAGGGTTAATGTACAGGGATCCTTTGATGGCCCTGGGATTGAACTCACTGGACATCAGAAGAATGAAAAGGGATCTCATTGAAAGGCCTGGATAGGGTGGGCATGGAGAGGATGCTTCCAATAGAGAGAGAGAGTTTAGTATCACAGGGCACAGCCTCGGAATACAAGGCTTTCTCTGAGGAGGAATTTCATTAGCCATCGGGTGGTGAATCTGTGGAATCCATTTCTACAGATGGCTGTGGAGGGCAAGTAATTGGCTATACTTACAACAAAGATTGATAGATTCTTAATACTAAGGGTGTCAAAAGTGATGAGAAAAAGGGAAGGGGATGGGTTGAGAAGGATAATAAATCAGCCATGATGGAATGACTGAGCAGACTTTTTGGGCCGAATGACCTAATTCTTCTCATATATCTTATGGAATTGCACAAATGTCATTTTATTTTCCTTTTTCAAAGCATGCATAAAAGGCATTGAGTTCATCTGGGAGTGAAGCATCGCAGCCATTTAAAATGTTACATTTCACCTTGTTGGAACTAATGACCTGCAAACCCTGACAGAGCAGACTTGCATCTGATTCTATCTCTAACTTCAATCTGAATTTTGCTCTTAGAATACCCTTCTGTCAACCGTATCTGGACTTCTAGGAGAGTTCTGCATCACCGATCTTGAATACCACAGACCCAGCCCTCAGCAGACTGCGAATCTCTTGGTTTATCCATGGCTTCAGGTTTGGGTATGTCCAGTATGTTCTCAAAGGCACACACTCATCCATGCAGGTCTTGATGAAGTCAGTGACAACAGCAGCATATTCATTCAGATCTGAAGATGAATCCCTGAATATTGTCCAGTCCATTGATTCAAAGCAATCCTGTGGTGTAACAGTGGTCTCGTGTGTTGCTCTTCTGGAGGGTATGTTAGTGATAGTTGGTCGGAGACGTCCTCAAGCTGGCCTGGTTGAAATCCCCCGCAATAATCCGAAAGGCATCAGGGTGCTCATTTTCTCCAGTGTCAGTCCTGGTTGGCAAAAGATGGAACTTACACTGCTGCCAACAGAAAGCTCCTTCGTCAGATGAAATGGACGACTCTTTACCACTAGATGTTTCTGGTCAGGGGAGCAGGACTGAAACAGAACTGCCACATTTGTGTGCCATAATGAGTTAGTAATGAAGTGAAACTAGTCACAAAAAACCAGTGACAGGAAATGCCGTAGACGTAACTAGGCGGGATTCATGATGATAAATTTTCAAAGGTCTTTAGAACTGCCATGCATATGCAAAATTTTTCCTCATTTACATAGCAACCAGTTGCTTGTTTCATTCATTTACAGAATTTCTAAATAAAGTATTATTCTAAGATTCATCAGTGGATTACTCATTGTGATAGCACTGTTTGAGCGTATTCTGATATTAATGGAATATAGCAACTATTAGTTTCAACAGCAACCAGTATTCAGATCTGAATGTGGATTGTAGATTGAAGTTAAAATGCAGCTCTGAACAATGATGTTCTTGGAAATACAGACTGAGTTCGATTGCAAACCAAGAAACACCCCATTGATCTGAGATATCTGCAAATGCGTGAATGCAGCTCAGAGACAGCAGTGATTAACATTCATTTTAGGGTGTCTTGAGTGTTAGTGTTAAGATTTAGGTGTTTGAATTAAAGGAAGCAGTATGAATACGCTGTAATGAGAGAATTATCCTGTTGTTACCTTTGATCTTTAGCAGTTAAAACTGTGATGTAATGTTTGGTCAGGTAGCCTCTAAATGACTCCAAATGCTGTCAGCTTGGGTGTGCTGAATAAAGACATTTTTTCTGCCAACTGTGTATTTCTCTGGTGGCTTTCGTTGACAGTCACAACATTCACAATAACATAATGGTTAGCACATTACTTTACAGTGCCATCTGTAACACTGAGATTCAATTCCTACAGATGGCTATAAGGAGTTTGTACATTTTCCCCATGACCGTGTGGATTTTCTCTGGGTGCTCTGGTTTCCTTCCAATTTCTAATGACATATATGGTTAGGGTTAGTGAGTTGTATGTATACTATGTTAGTTTGTGGGCTGCACAGCACAATCCTCACTCACTTGCTTTGATGCAAATGACACATTTCACTGTGTGTTTTGATGTACATGTCACAAATAAATTAAGCTAAAGTTTCACCTTTACTTCCACACTTTCCAGACTCCTCTGTATTTTAATAGTGTATTGTCAATCTTTTTCTTGCACGTTTACTGGTAAACCAAAGGCAGTAAAGCATTTGACAGGCAGTATTTTCTTCCAAATGGGAAGAACAGACTTATGTGTTTTGTAGTTTCTTTTATGACTTTGGGACATTCTACGATGTTAGTACACTTATTTCTAAAGTGTAGTCACTAGTGTAATTTAAGAAACACCAGGGATGCAATTTGTATTCTTTCTCCATATTGAAGATGGCAGGGTTGGTCACTGAAACGTCGGCTATAATTGATAACTGTACCTGGCTGGAAGCCTAAGGAGAGTTTATTTGAAATATCAGGTTTCTCATACTGAACTTAAGTAATGTTAAAAGCCGTGAATGTAGAACAAAGTGAACAGATAGATGTTGGCACTTTTTGATAGTGGCTACTGCTTCCATCACTTTTACCAGAGCCCAAGTCATTTCTTTTAACCTGTTCACAAGTCTGCCAAAAAAAATCTTTGCAACTTCTTATTACCCCATCTTTTCTCCTTCTGTCTCCATTTGCACCCTTACTTTAGTTTGAGTACAAACTCAAGTGGTGGTTTCCAGTTCTAAGTATTTGCTTTAATATTTACTTAAGTGCAGAGTCCCATCCTACTGCCCCACTCTCTTTGAACTTTTTCCTTAATTTTTTGTATTTCACATCCAAGTGGACAACAGGCATCCTTCCCATCTTCTTTTGTAGTGGCTATTAAATTGCAGGAATTATACATGACTAGATTGTTTTCCCTCTTCCATGATTCTGATGAAGGTTGTTAAGTTTGAGATGTTAACTGTATTTCTCCTCCCACAGATGCTGCCTGACCTGCTAAGCATTTCCAGCATTGCCTGCTTTAATCAGCAGCGTGCAAAAGCATCTGAGTCTATTTGTGTAACAACCAATAAAACTGTTCTGCTGACATAAATAAAAGGTGTTGAAATTACAACATGCCACAACCAGAAAAGTATTTTCCTTAGAGCAATACTTGATTTATGTTGATTCTTCCATTGATGGTCCACCTTTGTCACAATGCTAGACATCATTCCTTTCAGTATTAATCCTTTCTGTTCCTTCTATCATCCTTGGCATAAGAGCAGCTTCAGTTACACTGTCAGTTTGTAATCATTATCGTAAGATGAGCAGCAAGTGTATTAAAATAGAATTGGCTAGGAAAGGTCATACTTCACATTCGTTTTGAATCTTAAAATGCTGTACTGTAAGAAATTATGAGTTCTTTACCAGTAGAGAGAACACAATGCCAAATGGGAAAAAGGAAAATTTAAGGTGCCAGTGGTGGAATAACCTTAGTTTTTGATCAAAACAGTGGCAAGACCATTAAATCAGTGTCATAGTTCCAATATTAAAAGATCACTATTAAGAGATAGAAGAAGTGATGAAGGAGTAATGAATCAGGCACTGGAGCAGTTTAAACCTCCCTGCCCTATTGTTCAATATTAATGTAACATTCAAATTTATAATTACGGGTGAATAAGACAGTGCAATTACTTTGCATTTAATTGAAACTCTTTAAATCTTATCAGGTGGCTTATTGGGCCTTGTAGGATTTGTCCAATCATATCCATAATAATCACGGAAAATTTAGAATGCAAAGGGAGGCCATTTGGCCCATCTTGTCCGTGCCAGTGATAAAGAGCAGCATAACCTAATACAGAGCAAAGAGCGAGTTTATAAATCTGGTGGGAGCAAAGGATACTGGGAATGGTGGGTGTGGAGCACCGTAGGAGGGTTGTGTGACAGGTGGAAGAGAAGGAGTGCCATGTGGGGGGTGGGGGGGGTAGGTGGCAGGAGTATAAACACACCCAACCGTGAGACACCAGGCAAGGTCATTTGTTTCTAAACAATTGGTTCATTGATTGTTATAGAATGTCTCTCTGGTTCTTCCCACTCCCCCTCCCTCTCCTCTCCCTTCCCCTTTTCTACCCTTCCCACTCTCAGTCCACAATAGAGACCCATATCATCACGCACATAGGTTATGAAATTTGTTTTTTTTGCATCAGCAGTACAGTGCAATCAATAAAATTACTACAGTACTATGCAAAAGTCTTAGACACCAGCTATATAGCCTAAGACTTTTGCACTGCACTGTATGTACAACCTTCTGGGTGAAAACAGTTTTTCATCTTCTCTCCCATTTTTCTAACCGTTATGTGAAATCTGCGGCTCCTGATTATTTCGTTCAGGGGGATTAAGTTCTTCCTATTGATGTTAAGTGTGTCTTATGACCTCGCACCTTATTGTTTGCCTGCACTGCTCCTTCTCTGTAACTGTAACACTTGGTTCTGCACTCTGTTGTTTGTTTACCTTGTTCTACCTCACTGCATCGTTTAATGGGACAATATGCAAGACAAGTTTTTCTCTCTACCTTGGTGCATATGACAATAAGAAAACAATTTATCAATTTTATACTTCTTAGGTAAGTATCCCATCCAGACTTCTCACCTCCAGTCATACCTCATCGATACCATTTTCCAGTCCTGGTGATGATTATGATAACAGTGTTTTTCTTATCATTAAATTACGTCTTGACCTATCCCTATGCTCTGCTTGCATTGTCTTTATGTGGAGGATAACTATGATTACAACATTCATAGCATCTAGAGTTGTACAACATACACACAGGCCCTTCGGACCAACTGCCATTGCGTCTTCCTGTACAAATCACACTTGCTTCTGCATCCCTCTGCTCCCTGCTCATTCAAGTATCTGTCTGGATACCTCTTAAACATTGTTGGTGTTCCAGCCTCCAACACCTTGTTTAGCAGCTCATTCCAGATACCAGCTGCTCTACCAAATGCCTCTCAGAGCTGTTTTAAACCTTGTCCCTCTCTTCTTAAACCTTCGCCCTCCTGTTTTAGACACCCCCAACTTGAGAAACAGTCTCTGGCTCTATACCATATCTATGTCTTCCGTAATTTTATATACCTCTTGTCATGTCATTGCTCAGTCATCTTTGATCCGGGGGAAAGAGTCTCAGCTATCCAAGAAAAATCCCAAGCATATTAATGGAACTAAAGGCTGATAAGTTCCCTAAACCTGATGGACTGCAATCCAGGATCTTAGTTGGAGGGAATCGGGAACTGGTTGTCCTTGTACAACAAGCATCGAGTTAGCATGCAACCACAGCAGTTAGCTTCCACAACAAATAATTAGGAAGACAAATGCAATGCTTCCCGTGTTAAGGGAAAGGAGTAAAACACATTAAGGACTCTCACCATCTGGGACATGCGCTCTTCAGGTTACCACCACTGGGGAGGAGGTGGAGAAGCCTCATGACCCACACGCATTGTTTTAAAACAGCTTCTTCCCCAACTCCAACAGATTTCTGAGTCCATGAACAGTACCACTTTGGCACTATATATTTGTTTTGTAACTTGAAGTAATTTTTATGTCTTGCAATGTACTGCTGTGCAAAATAACACATTTCACATTGCATGTCAGTGATAATGAAGCTGATTCTGAACAGTACAGAGTAATAATGAGTTTGCTTGCTCTAAGGAATCTGCATTTAAACTTTGCTTCTGGCTTCTAAGCAGAATATATTCCAGGGAAGAATCGCCAGGTTGACCTTTAGAAGGACTGGGTTGTCTTATGAACAGGTTGGACCTATAATCATTGGTGTTTGGATGAATAAAAGACAAAGTTATTACAAAAATATAAAAATCTATTTGGATGTAAAAGGGTAGAGCCTGGGAGGATGTTTCTCTCAGTGAGGAATCTTGATCCAGGGGTTTTAGAGTAATGGGTCTCCTATTTCAGACAGATGAGGATGAATCTCTTCTCTCAGAGGGTTGTTAGTGTTTGGAACCACTATGCCATTCACAACTCCTTCGAAGACCCTGAATAGCTTCTTTCCCACTGCTATTAGACTTCTGAATCAACCAATTTCACAGCCCGTTTCCAGAGAGACTGCAGCTTTCTCAGTTCTATCTGTCTTGCTTATTCAGTTATTGTCACTTTAGCACTTCTTTCTGCATTATTTCAGATTTACACTAAAATCTTTGTACCATTCTTCTTTTTCACACTCATTATTCTATTTATTATAGGAAATACAAGAGCCTGAAGACTCAAAATTCAAAGTTTAACAATGGCTTATTCCCCACAGTAAACAGGTTCTTGAACTGACATGAAAAACATAAATTCTATCTCAGATTATATTCCCCTCAACTTCTACTATGAGTATTTTCCATTATATTTTTGTTTACTTTATTGCGTAGGTCACAGATAATTTATGTTAATATAAGTTTATTTCATTTATGTTTGTGATGTACTGTGCTTACAAAAAGCAAATTTTCATGGGATTTATACTCTGAGTGTCAGGAAATGTAGAGCAGGGTTCACCCAAAAGCAGAGTAGAGGAGACGATTTAGCAACAAATGATAACTTTAATAATAGACAACAAGTAACAAGCCACAAGGGGCCATGAAACAAGAAAGAACAGAAACTAAACACAACAGGCAACAAAGTAAACTTTAGGCAGGGAGTGGGAAAGGTAGGAAATAATGCTGGCTGGTTAGATTGATTGAACAAGGACTGTGCATGAGTACTGGGGTTAAATAGGCTGAAGGTGATGAGTCTAGAACAAGTGGCAGGTGAATCCTATTAGCTATGTGGAGACCAGGAGGTGCCTGCATGTGCAGGCTGGGGGGTGTCAGTGGGAGCAGGCCTGAAACTGGGAATGTATGCCTATGGCAATAAACTTGAATTTGACTTTCTCTTATCAGTATCATGTCTGCTATTTAATCCCTGAGCCTCAAGTGGCTATATTTCTGGAACATTCTGGAAACATTTGGACAGTATAGCATACATCAGGATGCTCGTTATTGACTACAGCTTGGCATTCAATTCTTCAATCACTTCAAAACTAATCAATAAGCTTCAAGAACTTGGCTTTGACCTCCTTGTGCAATTGGATCCTTGATTTTTTTTTTCATTTGCAGACGCCAGTCAGTTCGAATTGGCAACAACATCTCCTCCACAATTTCCATCAGCACAGGTGCACCACAGGGCTGTGTGCTTAGCCCCCTGCTCTACTTGCTTTACGCTTAAGACTGTGTGGCTAAGTGCAGCTCCAATGCCATTTTCAAATTTGCTGATGATGCCACTGTCATAGGCCGAATCAAAGGTGGGGATGAATCAGCACATGGGAGAAAGATTGAAAACCTGGCTGAGAAGTGCCACAGCAACAATCTCTTACAGCAAGACCAAAGAGCTGAGTATTGATTTTGGGAGGAGGAAACCAGAGGTCGTTGAGGGAGTCCTCATCGGAGGACCGGGGTCCTTGAGGCAATTTTCATCAGAGGATCAAAGGTGGAGAGAATCAGCAACTTTAAATTCCTCAATGTTATCATTTCAGAGGACCTGTCCTGGACTCAGCATGTAATTGCAATTACATAGAAAGCACAGCAGTGCCTCTGCTTCATTAAGAGTTTGCAAAAATTTGGCATGACATCTAATACTTTGACAAACTTTTATAGATATATGTTGGAAAGTATATTGACTGGCTGCTTCGCAGCCTGGTATGGAAACATCAATGCCATTGAATGGAAAATCCTGCAAAAAGTAGTGAATATGGCCCAGTCCATCATGAGTAAAGTCTTCCCCACCACTGAGCACAACAACACGGAGCATTGTTGCAGGAAAGCAGCATCCTTTTTTAAAGACCCCCTTCGCCCAGGTATTGCTGTCTTCTCACTGCTGCTATCAGGAAGAAGGTAGAGAAGCATAAAGACTCACACCTCAAGGTTCAGGTACATTTATTACCCCTCAGCCATCAGGCTCTTGAACCAAATGGGATAACTTCACTCAGCTTCACTTGCCCCATCCCTGAAATGTTCTCACAACCTATGGACTCACTTTCAAGGACTCTGCATCTCATGTTGTTGATATTTATTGCTTATTTATTTATTATTATTATTTCTCTCTTTTTGTACTTGTACCGTTTGGTTGAATGCCCAAGTTGGTGTGGTCTTTCATTGATTCTATTATAGTTGTTATTCTATTATGGATTTATTATGCCCGCATGAAAATGAAGCTCAGGATTGTATATGGTGACATATACAAACTTTGATAATAAAATTACTTTGAACTTTGAACACAGAATTTCATTACACTCTGGTGCAATGAAAATAAACCCATTTGAAATGTTGTTGTGATTCACACTCTTGCCCCTCCCAATATCTTGTCCATCTTTCTGAAAATTTCTTGTTTGAATCTCTCTAGTCAGGTTCCTGCACCTATCACAAAATCAAACAGCTCTTATTAAAGTCATTAATTACATCATTTGTAATTGAGATCAAGGTAATCCAGCCTTTTCAAACCTGCGTAATATATTGTCAAGTTGTGCAGGAATTTATTCCACAAGGGGGTCATGAATGTTTGGAATTTTCATAGAATTGTGGAAATGAAATCAATGAATAAACTCCAAACTATGACATTTTTGGTGTATAGGAGAAACCCGAGTGGTGGTCAACAGGTGTGAAAGTTGGAACTAAAAGCAAAATGTTGGAGTAACTCAGCAGGTCAGGCAACATCTGTAGAGGGTAATGGACAATTGAAGTTTTGGGTCAAGACCTTCAACTACTTGAAGGATAGACAGGAGACAGCCATTATGAAAAGGTGAGGGGACGGTGTGGTGCAAGTGTGAGCAGGTGATAGGTGGATCCAGGTGAGAGGGGTCAGTAAACAAATGATAGAAGGGGGAGTGGAAATACCGACAGAAGACGGTGAGTGATAGATTGAGGTAACATAGTCGATGATGAAGATGATTGAATCCAGTAGGGCATGGAATCAAGTGAGGGAGATGAGGTGGACAGTGAGGGAAGGAATGAGGTGCGTAGATAGAGAAAAGGAAAGAAGCAGGATGATGTGGGGTTGGGAGAGTGCAGGAAAAACTGGGAAGATGAAGAGGAGAGAGAAAGGAGACAGAGAGGAGCAGCTTTCCTGAGATTGGAGATTCATGCCTTCTTTTTGTACACTACCCAGGTGGAATATAAGGTATAAAGGTTAAACTGAGGCCAAGATCAGAAAAGCCATGCTCCAATTAAATGGTGAAACAGGCCAAGGGGCACAACCAGCTGATGGCCCTGTTTATTATGTTAAAGCCCACAAAGATTGTCTATGATGCTAATCTATGTGATTTGATGTCAAATGTTGCTAGAGCATGTTTTTGTGGAAAAGTTCGCAGATGTGAGGTTTCCATAAGACCATAAGACAGAGGAGCAGAATTAGAACTTTCAGTCCATTGAATCTGCTCTGCCAGTTCAAAATAGCTGACAAATTTCCCTTTCAATCCCTTTCTCCTGCATTCTCTCCATAACCTTTCATGCCTTGATTAATCAAGAAGCTATTAACCTCTGCCTTAAATACAGCCAATGACCTGGCCTCCACATCCATCTGTGGCAATGAATTCCACAGATTCATTACCCTATGCTAAAGAAATTTCCCCTCATCTCCATTCCAAATGGGCATCCCTCTATTCTGAGGCCATGCTCTCTGGTCTTAGACCCCCCCGACTATAGGAACCATTCTCTCCACATCCACTCAATCTAGGCCTTTCAACATAAGTAGGTTTCAATGAGATATCCACGCATTCTTCTAAATTCCAGTGAGTACAGGCAAAAAGCTGCCAAACTTTCCTCATATGTTAACTCCTAAATTCCCACAATTATCATTGTGAACCTCCTCTGGACTCTCTCCAATGACAACACATCCTTTCTGACATTTTCATTCCCAGAATCACTCTCGTGAACCTCCCCTGAACCCTCTCCAATGTCAGCACATCCTTTCTTCTATAAGAGTCCCAGAACTGCTCACAATACTCTTCACATCCTTACTTTTATATTCTAGTCCTCTCAAAATGAACGCTAACATAAGGGTTCTCTGCCTGAAACGTCGACTGCACCTCTTTCTATAGATGCTGCTTGGCCTGCTGCGTTCACCAGCAACTTTGATGTATGTTGCTAACATTTCATTTGCCTTCTTCACCGCCGACTCAACCTGCAAATTAAGATTTACGGAATCCTGCATGAGGACTCCCAAGACCCATTGCACCTCAGATTTTTGAATTTTCTCCACGTTTAGGAAACGGTCTATGCTTTTATTCCTTCTACAAACGTGTATGACCACTCACTTTGTGAGAGTATTCCATTTGTCACTTCTTTTCCCATTCTCCTAATCTATCCAAGTCCTTCTGCAGCCTAAACAAGAGAAAATCTGCAGATGTGCAGATGCTGGAAATCTAAGCCACACACACAAATGCTGGAGGAACTCAGCAGGCCAGGCAGCATCTATGGAAAAGAGAAATCAGTTGACGTTTTGGGCCGAGACCCTTCATCAGGACTGGAAAAAAATATGAGAAGTTGGAGCAAGAAGGTGGAGGGAGGGAAGGAAGAAGTACAAGGTGGTAGGTGAGAGGTGAAACTGGGAGAGGAGGAGGGGTGAAGTAAAATGTTGGGAGGCTGATAGGTGAAAGAGATAAGGAACTAGAGAAGAGGGAATCTGATAGGAGAGAGTAGATGACCATGGAAGAAAGGTAAGGGGAAGGACCACTAGAGGGAGGTGAAGGGCAGTTAAGGAGATGAATTGAGAGAGGGAAATGAGAATGGGAATGGTGAAGGGGGTGGGGATGGCAGTTACCAGAAGTTCAAGAAATTGATGTTCATGCCATCAAGTTGGAGGCTACCCAGACAGAATATAAGGTGTTACTCCTCCAACCTGATCGTGGCATTATCACGGCAGTATAGGAGGCCATGAACTGCCATGTTGGAATGGGAATGGGAAGTAGAATTGAAGAGAGTGGCCACCAGAAGATCCTGCATTTTCTAGCGGGTGGAGCGAAGGTGCTCGGTGAAGTGGTCTCCCAATCTATATCGGGTCTCACTGATATACAGGAGGCCACACCAGGATGACCACAACAGACTCACAGGTGAAGTGTCACCTTAACTGGAAGGACTGTTTGGGGCCCTGAATGGTAGCCTTCTGCAGCCTGCCTATTTCTTGCCTGCATCTCCACCTATCTATGTTTCATCTGCAAACTTAGTTAAAAACCCATCAATTCTGTTATCCAAATTATTGACCTACAATGTAAAAAGAAATGTTCCCAACATCAACCCCTGCAGAACACCACTTGTAAGCAGCCAATCAGAAAAAGACTCCCTTTATTCCACTCTTTGCCTCCTGCCAGTCAGACAATCTTCTATCCATGCCAGTATCTTTCCTACAATGCCATGGGCTCTAATCTTGTTTAGCAGCGTCATGTGTGGCACCTTGTCAAATGCCTTCTGAAATCCAAGTACACGACATCCACTGATTCTCCTTTGTCTATCTTGCTTGTTATTTCCTCAAAGATTTCCAACAGATTTGTTAGACAAGATTTTCCCTTAAGGAAACTATGCTGACTATGGCCTATTTTACCATGTGCCTCAAGTACGCTGAAAACACATCTTTAAGAATTAACTCCAACATGTTCCCAAGCACTAAGGTCAGGCTAACTGGTCGATAATTTCCTTTCTTCTGCCTTCCTCTCTTCTTGAAGAGTGGAGTGACATTTGCAATTTTTCATTCCTCTGGAACCATTCCAGAATCTAATAATTTATGGATGATCATTACTTATGCATCCATAATCTCTTCAGCTATTCTTTCAAAACCCTGGAGTATAGTCGATGTGGTCCAGCTGACTTATCTACCTTAAAGCCTTTCAATTTCCGAAGATCCTTCTCCCTAGTAATGGCAACTTCACTCTCTCTTGTTACATATCTTGTGGGTATCTTGTGACTGTCTTATGACCATGATGTAATTGAGTATCTTGTGAGCATGATGTAATGGTCTTGTGATGGTGGGGTGATGTAATTTTCCTGCCAGTGTGATGACATTTTTTCAACAGGTATATAACTGGAAACCCCTGGTGTTACGCAGTTGATTCATTGTTTCTCTGTTCAGTTTATTCAGTTATTCAGAGTATTCAGTTACTCTGTTATGCTGCATATTCATCTCATGATGCAGTTTCATTTTAAAGTGGAGTTTTACTTTCTATTGTAAGTCTAGTATTGAAGAGTGTAAACCTTACTAAGGTATGGAAACCTGAAGGATTGAGTAAAGTTGGTGTTGTTTGGCGGTTTAATACAGGATCGACCTTATTGAATCTTCATTCAGAAATAGTGACCTGCTTCTGAGATAACTCCTGTAAGATCAGGAAGGTTTGTGCAGTGTTCATTCGCCAGGAAAAGGTCAGTTCCTTTAAGCCGTTTTATTTCCTTCATCGTGAATCCTTTGGACAGAATCAGCAGTAACGTCATGTTTTCAAAGAAATCCGTTTCCAGAGAAGTCTCTCCTTATTGACTGTGTAAATCACTTGGACTTTCGAATTTACCATTTTAAGAACTGTGTTCGAATTTACCACTTTAAGAACTGTTCCAGAGTTGCCGTATAGCAGTTAACTTCCGGTTAAGTTAATCGTTTGAATACTTTTTGCTATTGTTGAGCTGACTTTAATAAATGTTTATGTTTGTTTATAAAACTTGACTCAATTCTATATTCATTGTTGCTGGTCACGTGACACTCTGAAACTTCCACCATATGGCTTGTGTCTTCCACAGTGAAAAATGATCCTAAATACTTATTGAGTTCGCCCACCATTTCCTTGTCCCCCATTACTACCTCCTCAGGGTCATTTTCTAGCAGTCTGATATCTACTCACACCTCTCGTTTACTCTTTATATATCTGAAATTTTTTGGTATCCTCTTTGATATTGTTGGCTAGCTTACCTTTGTATTTCATCACTCCCCCTCCCCATGGATTTTAGTTGCCTTCTGTTGTGTTTTTCAAAGGTTTCCCAATCCTCTAACTTCCCACTGATTTTTGCTCTATCATATGCCCTCTCTTTTGCTTTTATGTTGGTAGTTACTTCCTTTGCCAGCCATGGTTGTGTTATCCTGCCTTTAGAATATTTCTTCTTTGGGATGTATTTATCCTCCACCTTCTGAATTGCTTCCAGAAACTCCAGGCATTGCTTTTTTGCAGTCATTCCTGCTAGTGTCACCTTTCAATCAACTTTGTCCAACTCCTCTCTCATGCCTCTGTAATTTCCTTTAATCTACCGTAATACTGATATATCCAATTTTAGCCTCTCCCTCTCAAATTGCAGGGTGAAATCTATCATATTATCATCACTGTCTCCTAAAGGTTCCTTTACCTTAAGCTCCCTAATCAAATCTGGTTCATTACACAAAACCCAATCCAGAATAGCTGATCCCCTTGTGAGCTCAACCATATGTTGCTCTAAAAAAGCTATTTTATAGAAATTCTACAAATTCTCTCTCTTGGGATGCGGCACCAACCTGTTTTTCCCAATCTACCTGCATATTGAAATCCCCCTCGACCATAATATTGCCCTTTTGACAAGCCTTTTCTATCTCCCTTCGAAATGTGTCGCCCACATCTTGGCTATTGTTCGCACGCTTGTTTTACCCTTGCAGTGTCTTAACTCTCTACCCACATGTTTCGAGATCTTCCGATGCAATGTCACCTCTTTCTCAGGACGCATGTGTACATTGTTGTTGATTAGAAAAGGGTGTGTGCAGTCGCCACCTTCAGTCTGACGAAGGTTCGGGTCGAGACCGCGCAGCATCGCTCCACCGTGCTGGCAGGTGTTGCACAAAACCAACTGCATTGCCAGTTACCGTTTTGCATTTTGTCCGTTTATGCTTGTTTTATGCAGGGAAAAAAAAGCGGGAGTATTTCGCTCGGCTGACTCCGGGGGGTTGGGGGGAAGGAAGGAACGGGGACTCCTGTTTGTTCCGCTGTAATCACTGGCAGAGTGGCGCAGTTAAGTGGGAACAAGCAGGATATTTTCATTACAGACAGACTCGGTTGCAGGCAGTTTTCAGGACTTTGGACTATTCGGCGTGGGAAGTGCACCGTTGCCCGGCTGCTTTACAATTCGAATTAAGATCATTTTGACATCAACTGATCTATGCCTTCAATTCACTCCTCGCTTGTACAGGCGAGGATACTAAAATCTCGCTGTTTGCGTTTTATACAGCGTGAGACCGAATTTTTTGCAGTCCACCTTTGATTATTGTCACGTTCGGTGTTCTGACGGTTGGTTCCCGGACGGGGACACGGACACACACACACACACACACACACACACAGTTGTGCCATTTAGATTCAGGCGACTTTTTTTTTCACAATTGGCTCCGAGGTAAGAAGCAGAGGGTGGTAGCTGAAGTTTATTTCTCGGAATGGAGTGATGCAGGGGTTGGTGTTGGGTCTCTTGTTACTGGTTATTTATATACATGTGGATGTGAATGCACAAGGCTTGATCAGTAAGTTTTGCGGTTGACACGAAGTTAGGAGAAGTAGTTGAGAGCGAAGAAGGCTGTCGTAGGATTTGATCAACTGGGGAAGTGGGTGAAAAAGTGGTAAGTGGGTTTCAATGCAGATAAATGTTAGGCGATGCATTTCGGAAAGTCAACCAGAGTAGGGCATAGTATGAATGAAGGGCACTACGGAACAGAGGGACCGAGGAATATAGGCGCATAGTGGTTGGTAGTGGCATCACAGGTAGACAGACCAGTGTAAAAGGCATTTAGCACACTGGCTTTCATCAGTCTAGGCACAAAGTAAGGGAGCTGGGATGGTACGTTACGCTGTTATCGAGATGATGTGGTTGAACTGGGCAGAATGCAAAACCGATTTACAATGATGTTGCCAGGATAGAGGGCCTGAATTGGTCACACTAGGTACTGTTGCTTACAGCATCGAAAAATGAGAAGAATGCGGGGTGCCCTCATAGAAATGTTTAGATAGATATACTTTATTGATCCCGAGGGAAATTGGGTTTCGTTACAACCGCACCAACCAAGAATAGAGCATAAATATAACAATACAAAACCCACAAACAATCAAATAACAATATGCAAATTATGCCAGGTGGAAATAAGTCCAGGACCAGCCTATTGGCTCAGGGTGTCTAACCCTCCACGGGAGGAGCTGCAAAGTTCGATGGCCACAGGCAGGAACGATCTCCCGTGACGCCCAGTGTTGTATCTCGGTGGAATATGGCCGGAGTCCAACAGCAAAAAGTTCAATATCCGGTCTACAAACACGTTCCTCGATCGTAATATGACCAGGATTGCACCATCCATTGTTAACCAGAACACTCAGTGCACTTCCGGTCAGCCCGAACGGTCTGGAAGCCATCCATGGAAAAGTTTTGATCGGGTATATACTGGTGCAGCCCCAGTAAAACACATAACACTGCACTCCCGAAACGTTCCCTGACGCCTGGCTAAAGCTATGAAAGCTGTAGTTGGGGTGGATGGTAACAGTCTTTTCCCCAGGGCATGGTAGACCAAAAAATAGGAGACATAGATTTAAGCTGAGAGGGGAAAGGGGTCTGAGGGGTAACTTTTTCACACAGAGAGTGGTGAGTATATGGAAAGAATCATATTCGAAATATTTGGATAGGAATATGGGTGGACGGAGCTTAGAGTTGATATGGATCAAACGCAGGAAATTGGGACTGGCTGGGTGACCTCCGTGGTTGGGCCGAACATTCTGTATCCATGCTGTATTACTCAACGACGATAACCTCCTTCATCTAAATAAGCGACTTTTTCTCCTTCTGTACGACCTATCGTGACTCATGGGATCTGGCAAGTGTTGGAAAGCAGACTCCTCTCAAAATCGCTATTTTCATAGGTGAAACCTAACTGCAGATTAATATTATTTGCGCTCTAATGCCAGTACAATAGTTCGAAAACCAAGCGGAGAAGCACAGATTAAACAACGCTACTACTCCCAATAAAAAAAAAACACCCACGACGCTTTCGCTTCAATTTGGAATGCAGACAGGTGTTGAGTTTTTTTTAGGAAGCCCGATTTTCGACTTTGGGTTATGTTCTTCAAGTTGTCGCTGACAGAATTTTAGGTTGTAGAGTTTTCTGTAACTCCATATTTCAGTTTTAGATTTCACGAGTTTTCCATTTTAACGTTAAATGTATTCTTAATCCGTTTTGACAACAAATGCATTTATAACCGGCATTAGGTTCATTTCCACTGACAGCTTTGGATATGCCGGCTGTTCAGAAACAGGCTGTTACTTTTGATCTGATCGTTCCAACAGGTTTGATTGTAAATGTACTTTTAAATGAGATATGTATCGTACCGAATCCCACCGTGGCAGTAGTTACAATGAATCTCACTGTGGCGTAAATGACCACCTGTTGCCCGTGCTTTCATCCTTTCTATACTATCCCCTAGTTACACATTATTTCACGAAAATAATACCGCTCCCCTTACAGCATAGCGCTGGAAAACCATAAAAAGACACTCCGTTTTTGTGTTTAACACAGCATTTGTAATAAACATTTAATTTGTTAAAATTGTTTTCTATATTTTTATCTTAAACGAAACGATAAATACGAAGAGATTTGCGTTTTCTTAAGATTGAGAAGTTGAACGAAGTAGTTTTATTTATTGAACCCAGAGTTTCCCCAAGTATCTCTCTCCAGCGAGTCATAATTATCCATCTATTTTCTCCATTCAACGCCAGACAACGGACAGATTGGTTTTAAAAACGCTGCTTAAATATATATTTGAATGCAATTCAAAATATTATTAAATTGCTTAAAGCAATGTTGGAGTCGATAGATTTAAAGTTAAACCTTCTATGTCAGTCAGCTCTGGCTGTGTACTGATTCCCCCTATCTGAGCCAGTGGTACGATCCTTTAGGTAGCTGTCACCGTGCTGAATCGGAGCGCGAATAATGTGCAACCAAACCTAATGGCAATCCTGCTCCCACCCCCTTCCTCTCCTATTGGTTCTAGCGCTTGCCAACCGGAGGTTCCGGACAACCGATTGGTTGGCGGTCGCCCTTGGCCCGGAGCGTTCTGCATGCTGGGTTGCGCGGTGGCGGGAGTCCGCCGCTGCCGCCCGTGCAGGAGGGCGACTGTGAGCTTCGGCGCCTCAGCAGCCCCACGGTATACGTTTGTCACCGGAGCCGGGAAGGAAGGCAAGCCGCCGCGCAACCATGCAGCCCGCTCGCCAGTGACTGGCCACGCCTGCTGTTTGGACTGACTCGCGGGGCGGGCATCGCTTTGAAGATGTGGCGGCGGTGGTTGTGAGGGACAAGCTGGGTGGGTGTGTGCACAGGGGAAGGGATCTCTCTCTCTCCCAGTGCTCTATCCCTCTTTGTGTGTGTCTGTGCATCCAGCACCACCCTCCCCCCTCCCCCGACACCCCTCACTGACAGTGCAAAGGGAGATGGACTCGCGGCGGCGGCTGCTACCGCACTGAAAGGATGTGGCGCTTTCCTCTGAAGAAGATCCGCAAACAGTTCAAACTGCTCCTACTGCTCGTCCTGCTCACATTCGGCATCTGGTTCACATACCTGCACATCGCAGTACTCAAGAGCGGCAGAGCACTCAAGCTGCACCTTGCCTACGGACGCGGTGAGTATGCTGTTTATTAATTGAAATGAATAAACACCCTCCAGTCTCACACTAGGTTACTGTGCCTGAAACCTTGTACAGATCTTGGCAGGCGGCACAACTTCAACATGACAAACTGCAAGTGAAAAATAAAATTGTTGCTGTTTATTTGATTCTGAAACGGATTGGTCTTGACTCACGGTTAACACAGCCAAACGCATCTTTCTAATTGTAATTATGTGCAAGTAGAACATTGTTTTCCCCCAGATTAGAAACGGGAACATTTGTTGACTGCATTGCGAGCGAACTTGTTTGAAGTTTCTTTTAAAATAAACTTAGGTCACAGATCTATTGGTTGGAACACCTGATGATATCCGGGAGTTGTTCAGATGCGCTCTTACACCAGGTACACGCAGTGTATGCGTATGAAATTTGCCTGTCGTTTCTCACCAGGAAGAGAAGTGTCACGGTGATCTATGTTTGTCCTTTTTCATTCATAGTGGTATAATGTGACCCCGATGATTGGATCTAAACGGTAACGTTGTTTATTAGTAGAGTACAACAGTAACCACTTTAAGGCTGTAGTACTGACGTGTAACAGCGTGTAGGACACCACGAATTCAACCGAGAACCACACCAGTTTCAAACTATTCAGCTGGAGCGACAGAACAGAGGGGTAAAATCGGATATACGTAATGTTTTCTACGCCGTATTTGTCGGCAAATTGCCATCTACATTCCTGTTTGACTAACAACTGGCACGCAGTTAAATTTATGTATGAATGTCAGAGGCTTGAGAGAGTAGTGAAAATGCTTTATTGATCAGAGAAAACAAAAATAAAAGGTTGCTGTTAGCTACTCTGTTGGTCTGCCTGGGTACGAGAGTCGTGCATGTCGAAGATGATGATTACAGTATATCCGCACTATTAGCAGTTTGAATGCAATCTGGACCAAGTTTTATTTTGTTTTGCACATGCACGTCTTTAAAACGTTTTAAAATAGTTCTCAAGCCTCATTCCATCCTGCCTTTGATGTGGGATGAGGCTGGGCACTACTCGCTGAATGTGGGATTGAGACGGGACATCATTCCAGGAATGTGCGGACTGAGACTCGACATCGAGTCGTGCATGTGCAAACTGAGTCTAGGCAATTATTTCATGTTTTCGTGACTCGTGTCACTTTCTGTTGACACTTCGAGCTTCTAGGTGACAACTTGTTGAACTACTTACCTCTCATGCACGGTATTTATCCGGATGGGTACAGAAGTGCGGAATAATAATGTCTGAACCAAGGCAGAGAGAGCAATTTAATTATTGGTAGAAATAATACGTAAATATTTTTTTATCAAATTATTCTGTTTTTAGTTTCTAGCATCTATTACGATTTATGCCGAGTATTCCATAAAGTATTAGCTATTATTATTGTTGCTTTTTTAATGTTCAAAGTAAATTTATTATCAAAGTACATATATGCAACTATATACAACCCTGAGATTCATGTTCTTGTAGGTGTACTCAGTAAATCCATAACGGAATAAGAGAACATAGTAGAATCAGTGAAAGACCGCAACACCTTTGGTGTTCAACCACTGTGCAAATACAAAAATAAAGAAATAATAGTAATAAATAAATAAACAAACAATAAATATCAAGAACATGGGATGAGGAGTTCTTGAAAGCGATTCCATAGGTTGTGCAAACATTTCAATGATGGGGCAAGTGAGGTTGAGTGTAATTATCCCCTTTGGTTCAAGAACCTGATGGCTGAGGGGTAATAACTGTTCCTGAACCTGGTGGAGTGGATCCTGAGGCTCTTGCACTATCTTCCTGATGGCAACAGCAGAAGAGGGCATGACCTAGGTGGTGGAGGTCCCTGGTGAATATTGCTTTCCTGCGACAATGATCCCTGTGGATGTGCTCATTGATGGGGAGGGCTTTATTTGTGATGGTCTGGGCCATATCCATTACTTTTGTAGGACTTTCCGTTCAAGGACACTGATGTTTCTGTACCAGGCTGTGTTGCAGCCAGTCAATATACTACCCATCACACATCTATAGAAGTTTGTCAAAGTTTTAGATGTCATGCCTAATCTTCATAAATACCTAAACAAGTCGAGGCACTGCCATGCTTTCTTCATAATTGCACTTGCTTGCTGGGCCTAGGACAGGTCCTTCAAAATGATAACACTGAACAATTTAAGGTTGCTGACCCTCTCTTCTTCTGATCCTTCAATGAAGACTGCCTCATGGACCTCTGGTTTCCCCCTCCTAAAGTTAATAATCGGTTCCTTGGTCTTGCTGACATTGAGTAGGTGGTTGTGGTTGTGGCACCACTCAGCCAGATTTTAAATCTCCCTCTTATACGTTGATTGGTCATCATCTTTAATTTAGCCTACGACAGTGACCAAGAGTTAGAACAATGCTCTCTGGCTTAGAATTAATCACAGATATCTGGTATTCAGGTCGTGCTGTGCTTGATGAGTGTGCATCTAAGGCACTTGCTCACCTTTATGGCTGTCAGACTGCTTCACTAAAATATTATGCTTTCCGTTTTGATTGTATCAAGATTCTCAATAAGATCTTTCATTTATATCCCATACTTCTGTCCAGTGTTTGCTGAATATTTTGTCAATGGCTTACACTTCCTGGCAATGAATAAGGCAGGGATTTATTGCCTATCTATAGCTGTTCTGAGCCGACTGGGCTGCTGGGCTAAGGACTAAAATCACACACAAGTCAGATAGGCATAGATCAGATACAGTAGTTTTATTAAAAAAAAATCATAGTCACTTCTAAAAACCTACATTTTCAGATTTTAAAAAAATTATTATTTTCAGAAATAGTCAGCCAACCTTGTAGTTATACTAAGTGTTCTCTATCTATTTACCATTTCAATTACAGGTATCATCTGTAAGATATTACTTTGTTAAACTCCTTTCCATATTTTTTTCATCTCTTTGTTCTTCCCATTGCTGTCTGTGTCATTGAGGAAATGATAGGTCTTAGATTAAGCCCTAAATTTTAGAGAATGAAGTAGAAGTTAATGATAACAAAGTCAGTATCAGTAATGATGACCATCAGATGACTGCAAAATATATATATATCTGATTTGTGGATGTCCTTTAGCAGGGAAATCTGCTGTCATCTCCTGGTCCTAACTACATGCCTCCAAATCTACTGGAAGCCCCATAAGCAGTCCCCCCAATCCCCTGGCCAAACTCTTTCTCACACAAAACAATTTCTGCCTTAACTCTGCTCACGTCTTTGAGATCAAAGGGGCTGCGGTGGGAATCTGTATGGGTCCAAGCTGTGTCTGTTTTGGAATACATACAATAGGTGCTGCTTTAGTCATTGATAGGAATGGAGTCTATTCTCCAGTACATCGACAAACAAATCGGTGTTGCTTCCTGTCCTCACACTTCCATTTGTTTCAGCATTGTTGCTGCCAGGTTCTGCTTTGTGCTTACTTTCAAATGGGTCATTTCTGCTTCTTTACATTCTTGCCTTCTCCACATTTTGGGATGGAATAATGACCAATATGTATTACAAGTCCACAGCTATTTATAATTCATCTGCCCCTTCTATAGGGGCTCCATTCTGTTCTTATGTTCTCTTTAGCTCTGTCATTTCCGTCTAATTGGTACAGTCCCTGCCAGTGCTTCAGAGATGTCTTTTTTTCCCATAACTGTGGCTTCCACTCAGCCATGAGGGGGACGAGGGAAATAAGTATCTTCCTCTCTGTCTGTGTTTTGAGAAAGACTTCAATAACAGTTGTAGTTGGGTGGTCCTGGAGTAAATATTGTGAAGGGTCAAAATGACTATCACCAGACACATCTTTCCTGCCGCTCCCTTTTCAACATTTCGAAGGAACCCTTCCCTCTTTGACTCATTGGATCCATTTTCCATTTCCACCAACACCCGTGCCACATCCTTCCTGCAACCACAGGAGTCCAACCATTCCTGGAACCAAAACACTCCTCTCCTCTGGGTAAAGGAATGATTTCCTTGTTCTTCCACTTGGTGGCCTGTGTTCGGTATTTTCGATCTCCATATGTTGAAGATAAAGAGTGCACTTCAGGTAACTATTTTGTGACGCCTCTACACTATCTGCAAGGTTGATCTAAATCTTTCAGTCACTTACTAATGTAATTCTATATCCCACCTTGTGTTTGGATATTACACTTTTCCAGTGAACCTGAATGCAAGCTTAATTAACAGCATCTGATCTTCTGAAAAGGATTACCGGCTCAAGATTAAATTTTGTTTAGAGTCATAGTGTCTACTCCACCCCTTCCCTGTAATTTTCTTTTTTTGACTGGTCCTTAGTTCAGAGTTGTTGCCACTGCACTTCATCAAATACTGTATTAATACCACTTCCACCTTCTCTTTCGTATGTTTTGCCCATGTCTGTGTTTTGACAAGTATTTTTGACACCTGGAGTAAACAATGGGGAACAAGTGCTACTTAATTGGGCAACTTCCATTGCTCCGCTGATGATAGATCATGGACTTCCAGTCAAGATGGCACTAGAAAACAATGATTTCTTAGGTGACTTCTTCCAGGTAGCCAATCTCTTCAATTATTTCACCTCTTCTATGCCTTCTGCTTGTTCTTTTTGTGATGTTTGTGTTACCAAAACTGTTGGAGTGTGTGATGTGCAGTTTGGAACGTGATCGAATGATCTAGTGCTCTGCTGCGTCTGGAGAGTTGTCTCATAGGGAAGATTAGAGGTGGGAACCCAAAAGGGGCTGAGGACAAGAGCTGACTCATAAAAAAGGCCAGAGACAGAGCACGGGGTCCTTAACGACTCCATCTTGACACGGCAAGGAAGATTGAAGCATCGAGGTGTCTGCAGAGGGGGTCAGCGATCATTCCCGTAGAGGCCAATGGGGCAACGACAGTCAGCGGCACTTGGACCCGGCAAGGCAGTCACTCTTCACAGAAGGACTGAGTTCGTGCAGCTGCTCTCCTCATATGCTGATGGAAAGATGTTTTCGATATTCTGAGATTTATGTGATTATTGGACTGTACTTCATATTGGTTTCCTTCAGTTTATTGGTGTTTTCTTTCTTGTGGCCAATTGGCAGGTGGGTGATCTGTTAATTTTTTTGTGCATGGGGGTGGGGTTGGGACTTTTGATGCTATTGTCGCTGTGTTTTCTTGTGAATGAGAAGGTCGGGATTGTTATTGTTACTGTTTTTTCTGCAGGGGAGGGGTTAGGGATTTGTTTCTATTTTTGGTTTTTATCTATGTGGGAGGGGATGGGGTTTTTTGGTGTTCGTGAGTTTTGTTTCTTATTCTTTTTTCTGCTGGGGTGGCGGGGGGGAAGTTCATGTCTTTTCTTTCAACTACATCCATGGTCTTTCTGTATTTCATGGCTATCTGGAGAAGATGAATATCAGAGTTGCATATGCATACTTTGACAGTAAAATGAACGTTTGAACCTTTAGGTAGTAGGCTGATTGGGCAGTAATTGAATTTGCTGCAGTAGGAAATGCTGCTGCCTTACTGCTCCAGACACGCAGGTTCAACTCTGACCTCTAATGCTGTATGTATAGAATTTGTATGCTTTCCTTGTTGCTATCTGGATTTCTCCTGGGTGCTTGAGTTTCTTCTCACAGCCAAAAGATGTTCGATTGATGGGTTAATTGGCCACTATAAATTGCTAAACTGCTCCCTAGTGTGAAACTGAATGGTAGAATCTGTGGGTGTGGGAATGCAGAAAAGGAATCTTTCGTGACATTTTGCAGTTCATGGTTTTGTACGCTTGAAGAATGTTGTCAACCAGCTGCACATACTTTGCTGTGATGTAAGAGCCAAGTAAACGTCCAACAACATCCTTGAATGCCTTCCATGCACTTTTCTCCGGCCCCAATAGAAGTTCTTTGAATTGCCTGCCACTGATGACCTGTTTGTTTTGTGGACCAACAAAAATGCCTTCCTTAATCTTGGTTGGCATCAGTTATTCCAGGAAACATCTGTCTCAAATATTGAAATCCTTCATGGAAATTTTTATGCCTGAATACAGCAGATTCCATCCTTACAGTCTTGAACCCAGTAATTCTCCTTTTGCCTTTGACAAATCCAAGTCTCTGACTAGGTCATTTAACTCAGATTGAGTTATCAGATGAGGCTCACTCAACATAAAGGGTTCAAAATCTGTATCAGTATTTGTGTCATTTTTCATTCCTGGCTTGTGCATCGTGACTGCTCTAGACTCCATGTTTCTGGTGGCTTTGGTACTGGAAGATTATCGACATATGTCACAGCTCTCATGGCTGTAGGAAGCTTGAGGTATTCAATGAACTTCTTGTTTTTAGCAGAGAGACCAGACACAGTGGTCAGACAGAAGTAGCAGTCTGTCACGTGATCCTCCTGCTCTTGCCATATCATTGGGACATGAACAGCATTGACTTCCGAGTATTTCTGAGCTAAGCTCAAAGGTTAACAGTGTATGTTGCGTAACAGATGTGAGGAGTCTGGGCTTTGTCTTGGTTGCTATTTTCACACCCAAAGTAGAGCTCAGAGCTCTTAATACGAGCAGCCATGCTTCCTCTTTTGAGATTTAAGCATATACTCGTCACAAATGTAACAAAACATCATGGCTGTTGCAAGACTGTTGAGGCATCTTGTTAATCACAAATATTTCCTAAAATGCAATTACTTCATTGCAATGAGTACACACAATATGCTACGTGCAAAGAGCAAGTGCATCAACATGATCGCAAACCGAGATACATGTAAGCGTAATGCATAGAGCAGTGTGTGCATGATGCTTTTCTAGTGCTTCTAAAATCTGTCCTGCTGTGCAGCATCCGCCCTGCCTAAGCATGCCCGGACAAGATAGAAAACTTTTTCAGTTTACGTTGAGGGCAACTTTTTAATTAACTTAATTTCTGAATTTTAATGGCAATTTTTAAAAAAAGTGATGTGTGATAGGGAAAATTCATGGTGATTTTCATGATTAGCAGCCCAAAATCCATAAGATATATCCGAAAGTATTCAGGAAGCAAAATCTCTGTTGATAAGACTACTAACTAATAACTAAGTACACTTTTTCTAAACTGCAATCCGTATACTGTAATTCCCCTTTGAGAGCTGTGCTTTTGAACTGTCTGTGTTTTTGTGGTATCCTGAAAGATTTAGCGAACTGGACTTGTGAGAATGCAGGTACAGATGCATTGTCCACTGCTGGATTGGACTTCGGGCCGGAGTGAGGTGTGGGGTCCAGGCTCGAGAGTGAAAAACAAGCCGATGTTCAGCCAATTTAAGCGCTATGTCGAATTAAAGAGATTAAGGTGTTGAGGCGAAGGGCGGAGGACGAACAGGTGTTCAGCTCACTGCTCTGTGTCAGCCAGGGCCCCTCACTTGAACCCATCCCATCTGCCTGCATCTGACCCGTCTCTCTCTCTCTTATCACTACTACCATCCGGTGTAAGGTACAAGATTCTTGCCCTACTGCACTTGCCTTAACATTGAACTGACTCTGTGCCTGTGGACTCACTTTCAGGGACTGTGCAGTTCACGTTCTGTGTGTTATTTTGTTTACTTTTTTACAGTTTGCATGGTCTGTTCTTTTCTCCCCACACATTGGATGTTTGATGATCTTTGTTGTATCGGGTTTTTCATGGATTCTATTGTGCATCTTTGTTTTGTGGCTGCCTGCAAGAAGATGAATGCCAAGGTAATTATACTTCAAAAATAAATGTACCTTGAACTTTGAAAGCAACAAATTTTGCGACATACGTCTGTGATAATAAACATGATTCTGATTCTAATTCTGAAATTGTTCAAGCTTGTTGCATCGTGATGTACTTGACCTCTCTAGATCATTAAGGTATCTTTTAGTGTTTACCATATATAGGACATCCCCGTCGTCAAGCCCTCTCTGGTTTTCACAAACCTCAGTGGTCACACCACAGGCGTGATGGGTAGGGGGACAGGGGAAGTGAGGGGAGCTGGTTTGGAATCTGATATACCCTGTCAACAGCAATCAGAAACAGAATTAGGTTTATTATCGCTGTCTTACATAATGTGAGTGTGGGCATGTGACCAAGTGGTTAAGGCATTCGACTAGCGATCTGAAGGTCGTGAGTTCGAGCCCCAGCCGAGGCAACGTGTTGTGATCTTGAGTAAGGCACTTAATCACACAGTGCTCTGCAGCGACACTGGTGCCAAGCTGTATGGGTCCTAATGCCCTTCCTTTGGACAACATTGGTGTCGTGAGACTTGTTCTGGAGCTGCTCCGGCCAATGGCCAGGCCACACTTAGATCCCTTCCAGTTCACCTACCAGCCCCGACTAGGAGTTGAGGATGCCATCGTCTACCTGCTGAACCGTGTCTACACCCACCTGGACAAGCCAGCGAGCACTGTGAGGGTCATGTTTTTTGACTTCTCCAGTGCGTTCAACACCATCCGCCCTGCTCTGCTGGGGAGAAGCTGACAGCGATGCAGGTGGATGCTTCCCTGGTATCATGGATTCTTGATTATCTGACTGGCAGACCACAGTACGTGTGCTTGCAACACTGTGTGTCCGACAGAGTGACCAGCAGCACTGGGGCTCCACAGGAGACTGTCTTGTCTCCCTTTCTATTCACCATTTACACCTCGGACTTCAAATACTACACAGAGTCTTGTCATCTTCAGAAGTTTTCTGATGACTCTGCCATAGTTGGATGCATCAGCAAGGGAGTTGAGGTTGAGTATAGGGCTACGGTAGGAAACTTCGTCACATGGTGTGAGCAGAATTATCTGCAGCTTAATGTGAAAAAGACTAAGGAGCTGGTGGTAGACCTGAGGAGAGCTAAGGTATCGGTGACCCCTGTTTCCATCCAAGGGGTCAGTGTGGACATGGTGGAGGATTACAAATACCTGGGGATACGAATTGACAATAAACTGGACTGGTCAAAGAACATTGAGGCTGTCTACAAGAAGGGTCAGAGCCATCTCTATTTCCTGAGGAGACTGAGGTCCTTTAACATCTGCCGGACGATGCTGAAGATGTTCTACGAGTCTGTGGTGGCCAGTGCTATCATGTTTGCTGTTGTGTGCTGGGGCAGCAGGCTGAGGGTAGCAGACACCAACAGAATCAACAAACTCATTCGTAAGGCCAGTGATGTTGTAGGGATGGAACTGGACTCTCTCACGGTGATGTCTGAAAAGAGGATGCTATCTAAGTTGCATGCCATCTTGGTCAATGTCTCCCATCCACTACATAATGTACTGGTTGGGCACAGGAATACATTCAGCCAAGACTCATTCCTCCGAGATGCAGCACAGTGCGTCATAGGAAGTCATTCCTGCCTGTGGCCATCAAACTTTACAACTCCTCCCTTGGAGGGTCAGACACCCTGAGCCAATAGGCTGGTCCTGGACTTATTTCATAATTTATTGGCATAATTTGCATATTACTATTTAACTATTTATGGTTCTATTACTATTTATTATTTATGGTGCAACTGTAATGAAAACCAAATTCCCCCGGGATCAATAAAGTATGACTATGACTATGACTATGTGGAGAGGGGAGACTTGCAGCATGGGCAACTGCCACTCTTCCATACAAACTTGCCCAGGCGTGCACCCTGGAGAGTGAAGACTTTCCAGGTGCAGATCCATGGTCTTGCAAGACTAACGGATGCCTTTGCTTTACTTTACTATATAATGTGAAATTGGTTGATTAATGACAGCAGTACAATGCAGAGCCATAAAAATCACTATAAAGTATGAAATAGTGCAAAAAGAAGTAATAATAAGGGAGTGTTTATGGGCTGTTCTGAAGTCTGATGATGCTGGAAGAAGCTGTTTCTGAATTGATGAATGCATGTCTTCAGTGTCCTGCACCTCCTTCCTGATGGTAGTGACAATAAGGGGGCATGTTTCTGATGGAGAGGGCCCTTAATGATTGATGATGGATGCCGCTGGCTTGTGGCACTGCTTTGATGATGGGGAGGGTTGTGCTGACATAGAGCTGGCTGAGCCTACATTGTCAGCAGTGTCTTGCGATCCTGTGTATTGGAGCCTCCATACCAGGCAGTGATCCAACTCCACATGGAAGCATGCACAAACACGAGGAGGTCTGCAGATGCTGGAAATCCTAGACAGCCTACTCTGCACTGTATCTCAACAAATAGATAAGTAAACGTCACTAAGCTGCCTTCCTCCTTCTGTTACTCCCACTTATTGTTCTTTGGGGTGTGGCACCCGACTGAGTATCACCTGCAAGCTGGGTAGGTAGCTTTGGAGAAGAACCTGGCCTTGCAGTCATGAGTGTACAGGGTGTATGGTAGGAGGCTGAGGATGCAACCTTATGGAACAATGATGGCAAAGGTGTTGCTGTCTGTTCTTACTGACTGTGGTCTATTGGTCAGAAGCTGAAGGAGCCAGTTGCAGAGGGAGGCATGAACTCCCGGGGTCTGGAGTTTGGTGGTGGCTTTGCTTGGAGTAAATAGGCAGAACTGTAGTCAATAGACAATAGTCTGATGTAATTGTCTTTACTGTCCAAAATGCTTCAGGAAAGAAGGTAGCTCCAGGCGGGATGGCGTCCGCCGTAGACCTTTTCTCGGCAGTAGGCAAATTTCAGTGGGTTGAGGTTGTCTGGGAAGCTGGAGTTGATGTGTACTGTGACTAGCCTCTCAAAGCACTTCATGATATTAGAGCCACTGGGTTATAGCCATTAAGGCACATTATCTTGTTTTCCTTCGGATGATAGTGGATTTTTTAAAGCAGGAGGAAACCACAGCTAGAAATAGGGAGAGGTGAAAATGTCTGTAAATGTCCCTGTCAGCTACTCAGTACAGGATCCAGGGAAATGGCCAGGAAGATCATCTGGACCCGATACTTTCTGCAGGTTCATCCTCTGGAATACTGCTCTTACATGAGCAGTGGTGACTGTAGAATCAGGTGCACTGACTGCTGTCAGGGTAAATGGTGACATACCCAAAGTTCAAAGTAAAATTTATTATCAGAGTATATGCATGTCACCACATACAACCCTGAATTCTTTTTCCTGTGGGTATGCTCAGCAAATCGAGAGCATGGTAACTGTAAACAGGATCAATGAAAGAGCAAAAACATAGAAGACAATAAACTGTTGAAATGCAAGTAAATAGCAATAAATAATGAAAGCATGAAACAACAAGGTAAAGAGTCTTTAACGTGAGATCATTAGTTGTGGGAACATCTCAATAGGTGAGTGAAATTATCCTCTTTTGTCCAGGAGCCTGATGCTTGAGGAGTAGTAACTGTTCTTGAACCTGGTGGTGGGAGCCCTGAGATTGCTGTACTTTCTGACTGATGACAGCAGCGGGCAGAAAGCATGGCCCGGGTGGTGAGGATCTTTGATGATAGATGCTGCTTTCCTATGGCAGCGTTTCGTGTAGATGTGCTCAGTGGTTCTGCTCAAAACGTGCATAGAATGTGTTATGTTCATTGGGAAGGGATGTTCAATAGGTGGAATACTTCAGATTTCTTAGAAAAGGATAAGACTTATCAGATAAAATTACTTTAAGTGACAGAATGCGTAGGTAGCAACCAACATGAACACAGCCATTGAATCTAATTTGGCAGGAATATAGTACTCTGAGTGATTGGATGGGAGCTTCCTCTGATTGCTTTGCACCCTTCTCATTGCCAAGTCAGTGATTTCATCCAGTCACTTTGATCCCTTCACTTTGGGTTAGGAGAGATGGTGGGAAGTATCTTAGATTAGATAGATGATACTCTCATTTAAGTTTCTTGGGTGACACTCCATTATTCACCTCGTCTGTTTAATCTGATGGTCATTGAATTCCAATGAGCCTTGAAGGGCAGTTTATAATGTGGTTTCCTACCTTTTCAAATGAAATTCCTGCATGTTCACTTCCTGTTTAATCTGGGATCCCAATCCCCAGGATGATGTCACCATGTCGTCAAGTCAAGTGAAGTCAAGATGGGTTTCTTGTCATGGTGAGGTGCAGGTAAAATGAAACCCTTGCTGCAGCAACATCACAAACATGTAGAATGTAAATTATGCATAAATTATACAGGATTGGAAAAAACTGCAAAAAAGACTTTTAATGCAATTAATAGACAATAGACAATAGGTGCAGGAGTAGGTCATTTGGCCCTTCGAGCCAGCACCGCCATTCACTGTGATCATGGCTGATCATCCACAATCAGTATCCAGTTCCTGCGTTATCCCCATAACCTTTGATTCCGCTATCTTTAAGAGCCCTATTCATCTCTTTCTTGAAAGCATCCAGAGACTTGGCCTCCACAGCCTTATGGGGCAGAGCATTCCATATATCCACCACTCTCTGGGTGAAAAAGTTTTTTCTCAACTCCGTTCTAAATGGCCTACCCCTTATTCTTAAACTGTGGCCTCTGGTTCTGGACTCACCCATCAGCGGGAACATGCTTCCTGCCTCCAGCGTGTCCAATCCCTTAATAATCTTATATGTTTCAATAAGATCCCCTCTCAGCCTTCTAAATTCCAGAGTATACAAGCCCAGTCACTCCGATCTTTCGACATATGACAGTCCCGCCATCCTGGGAAATGTCCTTCCTCAAATTTGGAGACCAAAACTGCACACAGTACTCCAGACGTGGTCTCACCAGGGCCCTGTACAGCTGCAGAAGGACCTCTTTGCTCTTATACTCAATTCCCCTTGTTATGAAGGTCAGCATGCCATTAGCTTTCTTCACTGCCTGCTGTACTTGCATGCTTGCTTTCAGTGACTGATGTACAAGAACACCCAGATCTCGTTGTGCTTCCCCTTTTCCTAACTTGACTCCATTTAGATAATAATCTGCCTTCCCGTTCTTACCACCAAAGTGGATAACCTCACATTTATCCACATTAAACTGCATCTGCCCACTCACCCAGCCTATCCAAGTCATCCTGCATTTTCATAACATCCTCCTCACGTTTCACACTGCCACCCAGCTTTGTGTCATTGGCAAATTTGCTAATGTTACTTTTAATTCCCTCATCTAATACATTAATATATATTGTAAACAGCTGCGGTCCCAGCTCTGAACCCTGCGGTACCCCACTGGTCACCGCCTACCATTCCGAAAGGGACCCGTTAATCGCTACTCTTTATTTTCTGTCAGCCAGCCAATTTTCAATCCATGTCAGTACTCTGCCCCCAATGCCATGTGCCCTAATTTTGCCCACTAATCTCCTATGTGGGACTTTATCAAAGGCTTTCTGAAAGTCCAGGTACACTACATCCACTGGCTCTCCCTTGTCCATTTTCATAATTACATCCTCAAAAAATTCCAGAAGATTAGTCAAGCACGATTTCCCCTTCGTAAATCCATGCTGACTCGGACCGATCCTGTTACTGCTATCCAGATGTGTCGTAATTTCATCTTTTATAATTGACTCCAGCATCTTTCCCACCACCGACGTCAGGCTAACCGGTCTATAGTTCCCTGTTTTCTCTCTTCCTCCCTTCTTGAAGAGAGGGACAACATTAGCCACCCTCCAATCCACAGGAACTGATCCTGAATCTATAGAACATTGGAAAATGATTACCAATGCGTCCACGATTTCTAAAGCCACCTCCTTAAGTACCCTGGGATGCAGACCAGCTGGTCCCGGGGACTTATCAGCCTTCAGACCCAATAGCCTATCCAACACCATTTCTTGCCTAATATAAATTTCGTTCAGTTCATCCATTACCTTAGGTCCTTTGGCCACTATTACATCTGGGAGATTGTTTGTGTCTTCCCTAGTGAAGACAGATCCAAAGTACCTGTTCAACTCGTCTGTCATTTCCTTGTTCCCCATAATAAATTCACCCGCTTCTGTCTTCAAGGGCCCAATTTTGGTCTTAACTGTGTTTTTCCTTTTCACATACCTAAAGAAGCTTTTACTATTCTCATTTATATTCTTGGCTCGTTTACCTTTGTACCTCATTTTTTCTCTGCATATTGTCTTTTTAGTTACCTTCTGTTGCTCTTTAAAAGTTTCCCAATCCTCCGGCTTCCCACTCATCTTTGCTATGTTTTACTTCTTTTATTTTTATACTGTCTATTACTTCCCTTGTCAGCCATGGCCTCCCGTTACTCCCCTTAGGATCTTTCTTCCTCTTTGGAATGAACTGATCCTGCACCTTCCGCATTATTCCCAGAAACACTTGCCATTGCTGTTCCACTGTCATCCCTGCTAGGGTATTGTTCCATTGAACTTTGGCCAACTCCTCCCTCATAGCACCATTTGTTCAACTGTAATACTGACACTTCCGAGTTTCCTTTCTCCCTCTCAAATTGTAGATTAAAACTTATCATATTATGGTCACTACCTCCTAATGGCTCCTTTACCTCGAGGTCCCTGGTCGAATCCGGTTATTGCACAACACTAAATCTAGAATTGCGTTCTCTCTGGTAGGCTCCAGTACAAGCTGTTCTAAGAATCCATCTCGGAGGGACTCCACAAACTCCCTTTCTTGGGGTCCAGTATCAACCTGATTCCTCCAGTCTACCTGCATGTCAATTAATGAAAAGTGCATGGTAGTGCGAAAGTTAGTCCATATGTTACATTGCTGTGATAAAATTATGGTTGTGCAGTTTGAGGGAAGAACCAGATGGTTGTTGGATGGTAGCTGTTCCTGAACTTGGTATTGTGGGACTTCAAGCTTCTGTGCCACCTGCTTGATGGAAGCGGTGAGAAGAAGGCATGACCTAGATACCACCTTTTTGAACCTTCATGCTCCTTACAAAGGTAGTTTATAATCTGAAAGCTAAGTCGTTGTTGACCAGTTATTAGAACCATTGATCTTATTTCAACCCTTTATTTACCCTGCCTTGTTTGCAGCATAGTGATCACACTAGTGAAAAATACTGCAGCATCCTTTGTGGCTACAAGAGTGTCTTCCTCCCACAAGCACATTTGCAATGTATTCAACTTAGCTGAGCAGACCATTCCTCTCCATTAATTTTCTGCTTGACCAAACAAGAGGCTACATCCATTGGTTATGATACTACCAATGACAAGATAGCCATGCACCTCTGCAATACCTTTGCTCTCTTTCTTCGAGTCCATGAGTAGCCTAGCTTCTACCTTGGCCTCTTGTTCATTTGAATGCTGCCCTCTAGTACCTTCCCGGTTCGTGCTAGTAACTCTTGGCTACACTTTTCCATGACAGCCTCCTGTGATGTCAAATTGGATACGCATAATTCTGTGAATATTGTTAAGACAGAAACCAAACAATGGTACTTCTGCATCCCATCCTTGATTACTAACTCAGGTGGGATCACATACCATGCAATGTTTATGTCCAGTTTAATCTTGTTCGTTTTCAACACCATCCTGCATCTACAGGTGCAATATTTTGTCCTTCCCATTCAATGACGTGCACTGTTTCTGATGGTACACACTAAAGCCATGATGCACCTGTGGGGGTGGGGAGGATTCAAGGTTTAGGGTAGCATGCTGTGTGCCAATCAAGTGGTCTTCTTCACTTTGGATGGTGTTAAGTTTCTTGACTGTTGTTAGAGCTACCCTAATCTAGGCATGTGGAGAGCATTCCACTGCACTCCTGATTTGTGCTTTGTAAATGGTGTAAAGATTATGGGTGTTTAGATGGCAAGTCATTCTCTGCAGGAAAAGTCCTGCTTTGTACCATGGGATTCGTTTGGCTAGTCCATTTGAGATTTGGTCAGTGATGATCCCATGATGCTGATGGCAGCGGTAATGTCATTGAACATCAAGATTTCTGAGGAACTGCAAGTGAATTTGAGTCTGGTGCATTTGCCATTGGAATTTCCCATTACTAGCATTATAGTGAAAGGAAGGTCATTGTTGAAGCAGCTGATGAAGATTGGGCCTAAGGACGTTGCCTACATTTCTGTGCTGAGTCCAGGATGATTGACTACTGACAATCTTAACCATTTCTCGTGATGTAAGATTCAAACCACTGGAATGCTTTCCCTTGAGTTTATTGACTTAAGTTACATCAGGACTTCTTGAAGTTCCCTTCAGTCCAATGCTGCTGTGTGATCAAGAGCTATCACTTACACCTTGCTTCTGGAATCGAAATCTTTGGTGGAATCTTGGACCGAGATTCTGAGGCAGTCAGGGGCCGAATAGTCTCAAAATTTCAAATTATATTTGTTATCAATGTATACTACAGTATACTACCCTGACATTCGTCCTGCTGCATGTAGACACCAAAACAATTAAGCCCGTGGAGCCTATTTAAAAAAAAATACATCAAGCACCCAATGAGCAAAAAAAAAAGAACAAATTGCACAAATGGCAAAAAGCATAGCAAATAACACTTAGAATATTAAACATCAAACTACAATCTCTGAAACAGTCCAGGAACCATAGCCATTGAATCAGTTCAGTTTAGTGCTGTGTCGATGACTGCAGCCCTCATCTGCAGAGCCATTTTGGCACTGAAGCACCTGGATCAAATCACAAAAGTGCAATAAAAGTAACAGGAACATGTGGAACATGAGCTGCAGAGTCCCCCAAAAGCGAGTTCACAACTGTGGAGTGTGTTCAGCACTGAGGACATTAGATATCAAACTGCAGAGGCCCCAGAAAAGAAAAGTCCCACTGCCACAAGCTGTGTCGAGGTGATCAAATCTGCACCTTCCTCTGGCAGCAGGTAGAAGGAAACTGGTCAAATTCAGGCAGATTGTGCTAAACACCTGCTTGGCAAGGAATAGTGGAGTCCTGGTGAAACTAAAATCTTGCATTGGCCTGTACGTTTTTGGAGAGTAGGAACTGCTTGTTAACATTGCTGTAAACACTTGCCTTCACAGTTCTGATAATTCTGAGTGAAGGTGAAGTTGATTAGCAATGAATGGTCAAATAGTACCAAATAATGCAGATAGCTAGTAGAAGGAAAGAATAAACTGGCTATAGAGTTCCATACTCAACTTGCAATGTGGTACTTTGTCCTTCAAGTTACTTTTGTGTTGGATTTGTTGCCTTCTCTAGGCACAATTTTTTTCCTAATATCTGGAATGGTATTGGAAGGAAAGAAAATTCCAAACAATGAACTATAAAGCCATTTCATGCATGACGTAAATCTTTGGCTTTAGTAGACAAGTAAGGTATTTTATAAACCCAAAGTAAATGCCTCTGTATGTCCCTCTGTAAATGGATCCTTGATTTCCTCACCGGGGGAACCACAGACTGTGCAGGTTGTTGACAATCTCTTCCTCACTGACAATCAACACTGGTGCAGCTCAAGGTTATGTGTTCAGCCCACTGCTCTTCTCCCTCTATGCCCACGATTTTGTAAATAGGCACCGCTCAAATGCCATCTATAAATTTGCCAATGACACAACTATGGTTGGCAGAGGGCATACAGGAGTGAGGTAGATCAGCTAGTTGAGTGGTGTTGCAGCAACAACCAGTAAGACCAAGGACTTGATTGTGGACTTCAGGATGGCGAAGTCTAGGGGGAACACACACCAATCCGCATCGAGGGATCAGAAGTGGAAAGAACGACCTGTTTCATGTTCCTGAGTGTCAACATCTCAGAGGAGCTATCCTGGGCCCAACGTATTGATGCTATTACAAAGAAGGCATGACAGCAGCTATATTTTGTTAGGATTTTGAAGAGAATTGGTATGTCACCAAAGATACTTGCAAATTTTGATAGGTGTTCCATGGAGTGCGTTCTAACTGGTTGCATCACTGCCTGGTATGGAGGGCCATTGCACAACTGCAGAAAGTTGAAAATTCTGCTATCTCCATCATGGTGGGCACTAGCTTTCCCAGCATCAATCTCACCTTCAAAAAGTGGTGCTTTAAAAAGGCAGCATCCATTATTATGGACCCCCGTCACCCAGGACATGCCCTCTTCTCATCGCTGCTATCGAGGAGGAGGAAGAGAAGCCTTAAGGCACACACTCAACATTTCAAGAACAGCTTCTTCTCCTCCGCCATCAGATTTCTCAATGGATATTGAACCCATGAACAGTACTTTTTCCTTTTCTCTTTGCACTACCTATCTGATTTAATTTTCTATTTTTGTATACAGTATAGGTAATGCAATTTATAGTTATTATTATATATTGCAAAGCACTGCTGCTGCAAAACAGTGATTTCACGACATATGCCAGTGATATTGAACCTGATTCCAAATCTGTTAATGCAGGAGCACAGTGCAGTGCTTTATATAAATAAATCTACAATGAGACTGAAGAATGGTTTGATGATGAATTACCTACAGAAGTGAAAAAGCTTAAATTCTGATGAAAGGTCTCGGCTGGAAACGTTGACTGTCCTTTTCCCTCCATAGATTCCGACAGTCTTGGTGAGCTCCTCCAGCACTCTATGTGTGTTGCTAAAGTTTTAATTAAAATCCCTTCTTTGGAGTGGTTGGTGTTAGCATTAACAGTTTAAAAGTCATTGTTAAGTGTTTCAGCTGTTTGACAGTGTGGGTGTATTGCATTAATTTAACTGTAACTAGCAGTTTGTATGATTATACTAATGAGTATTGATGTAGAATTAGGTTTAGTGAGACCCGAAGACTCACTATTGGGACATCCTGGACTTAGTTCCTGCCTTAAACTAAAGGGATAAAAATGGCATCAAGCTGTGGTATTTCTATATTAAATGATTTTGGTTGATTAAGTTCAATTCCCCAGTGACTGAGAGTCCACAACATGAGATTGCTTATAATTCCACAATTATTGACAGTCTTGGCATGATCATAAGCCTGGCTTGCACAAAGTATAGACTTGTTACATTCAGCAGAGATTAGATCTCTCAAGTTTGTACTTATCTATAACGTTGACTAGAGTGAGCATTTGTTTATCATATCCACATGTCAAAAAGTAGTAGGGAGCTCCAAAGTTTTTTGGGGCTCCTGTATTTTATACAACTTCTGACAAGTTGCAAGAGTTTTTTAAATTAAAGTAGTACAATATGCCACAATTTGAAAAATACTCCTGCCCCTATCATAGACTATAGAATGTAGAACACTAAGTAAGACACAGTGCAGGGGCTTCAGCTGACAAAGTTGTGACAAACTTTTAACCTACTCTAAGATCAATCTAACCCTTCCCTTTAACATAGTCCACCATTTTTCTATCATTGTTGTGCCTGTGAGTTTCTTAAATGCCCCTCATGTATCTGCCTCTACCAGCAAGGCTGGTAGGATGTTCCGAGTATTCACCACTCTCTGTGTTTTTTAAAAAAAATCTTGCCTTAGACTTCCTCTCTGTACTTTCCTCCGATCACCTTAAAATTACGTCCCGTGTTATTAGCCATTTCCAGTGTGGATGCCTTTATCATACTTCATAAATCATCATGGTAAAGTATGAATGAAACTTTCAACCTCATGCATGTGAACACCAGCAGTGTTTGCCATTTCCAGTGTTCTGCAACAGATGACTTCAATCACATGAGTTGATCCACTTGCATCAGGATTGTGCTTGGATCACCAGTTTCACTGGCTGGACAAAAATAAGTGATTTATAATTTGTTTTGACTTAAAATCTATTTAGCAATTCAATTTAAGCAGGGAAGTTTCTAGAAAAAAGCCCACGTTGATGCAGAAGAGGAATTAAATTTTAATATCACATTGTAGTCTCTGGGCACAGTTAGGCAGTAAAATTGTACATCCTATGCAGAGCATCAAAACCAGGTAATTAATCAATATTTTATTGTTGAGCCAGGAAATCTGCACTGGAAAAAATTGTGTGCATTGTGACACAGAGGTGTGAAGGATAGCATTCCTAAATTGTCCAAGTATTATTCCTATGAAGTTATAATGTTGAAGTAAATACTTTTAATGTTAAATTTCTGTCATTACCAGCAGGAGTCAAGCTGAGAGCCTGACATGTATGAAATGCCTTTTTGAGGAATGGTGTAATTAAATTTTACAAAGTTTAACCATGTTTCAGATTATTTAGTAAATAAGGACAGGAAGTCAGGTGGGCGGGATTGAAACTGGGAAGAAGGTGATCATTGGTTTGGGAACATTGATGGAAGAAGACACTGGGATGAAGCACACAACTAGGTCAAAGATCAGAAATGTGATTGGTTCAGGGACTGGCAGTGGACAGAATAGATGAGAATAAACAAATCTAGTGGTATTGATTTTGAGTGGCAATTTGGGAGAGAATACCAGGAAAAGTACTTAAAGATAGTTGCAAAATGACAAATACCTTGGACGCATGGTCATGGAATACAGAGTGCTGTTTTTTTTTTAATGCAAAGGCATGCTTCAGTTTTCAAATTAAGGTCCATTCTGATGTATCAAGTGCTGTTCACAGGACTTGATTGCAGAGCGGTTAAATAGGTGACATCAAAGCATGTTGAACAGTGTTCAACATCTCTGCACTTGTCTGTTCTATTCTGTGCAAGTGTCCGTCAAATGAAGGATTATCTAATTCAAATTTGCAGAAGTATGCTACATCGGTATGTTGGACTAGACTGCATTTAGTAGTCAGGTTTCACTTACAGAGCACATCAAAACATTAGGTATGGAGAATTTCTCATAATTTTTAACATGACTTTTGCATTAAGATAAATATTGGCTGACAGTCCATGGCGAGCTCCTCTGATTTTCCTCAAAGTAGTGAAAGAGAATATTTAATAAGATATGTCTGATAGTGCAATGCCCCTTCATGTCTGAACTGAAGTTCTTCACCCCTCCTTAGATTCTGTGCTTGCAGACAATGCATTGGAACTTGCAGTGTCCTTGGGTGAAAGTTCTCCAGGTTGGTTATGGAAGGCTCTGAACACCTTCTTCACTAGAAATGAGGCTGACCTCCTTCTTGTGCTGTAAGAAAGGGGCATTGTGCCTATATTAACATACCTGCCTCGTATCCTGTGATGCAATGCATTAGGGTGGCTATATTTAGTTTAGGGAGCTTGTGTAGTAAAGTGCTCGGCAGGGCAATTACAATTGTACTTTACTATTTATATTAAAGATACAAACTCAGTTACTGAAATGTCGACTGTTTATTCACTTCCATAGATGCTGAGTTCCTCCAGTATTTTGTCTGTCTTGGTGTGGATCTCCAACTTCTGCAGACTTCCTTGTGTTCCAAATTCTCATGATGCCTTTGTTCAGCAAGGACCAAGAGTCAGATATGGGACTGATCATTATACTTAAAAGAAAATGATTGTTTAGAACAAGCAAGCTCCAAATTATGTTGCAAACTGCCAATTAGGGTAAATAGAATGTAGATCACATACCTTCCCTGGGTTCTAAAATCTAGTTCAAAATTACTTAGAGAAGTGTGGACAAGAGAGTGAAGGTTTGAAACCTCACTCTTCTAGTTCTCTGGTAGACCTTTTGAATGCAAAATGCCTTGGTGTGCTGGCTGCAGTTAATACTGGCATTGAGCACATCTACAACAGTGCTGTTGCAGGAAAGCAGCTTCCATCATCAAGGACCCACATCACCCAGGCCATGCTCTCTTCTTGCCGCTGCCATTAGAAAGGAGGTACAAGGGCCTCGGTACAAGGGCCTCAAATCCCTCACCATCAGGTTCAGGAACAGTAATCACTCCTCGGCCATAAGACTCATGAATCACTGAACTGATTCCACAATCTGTGGACTCACTCTTAAGGTCTCTACAACACGTGTTCTTGATATTTATTTATTTATTAATTATTATTATTTGCTTCCCCTGTTTTTGTATTTGCACCGTTTGTGGTGTGTTGCCCATTGCTGTTGTCCGTCTTTGTTCTGTGTGGTTTCTCATTGATCAGATCAAGGTTTCTCAACTGGGGTTCTGTGAGAGATTGTGATTAAAAAAAAATTGTCTTTTGAACTTCGCGCAGTGTGCAATGGTAGCATTCAAAGTGTTGGGCAGTGACTGAGCAGCCCATTAGCAATCTTGTTAGCTTCCTCTCAGACCAGTGTGGCAGTGCGCAGTAGGATCGTGTTTATTTGGTTGAGTCCATTCTCATTTTCCTGACGCGAGATAGGGGAGGCTGCTGATAATTACTGAGCACAACTTTAAAAGCCATAAGGGGAAAAAGATGAAATTTGAAGATAAACTTGCCAACAATATCAAAAATGATACCAAAAGTTTCTTCAGATATACAAAGAGTAAAAGGGAGGCAAAAGTAAATATTGGACCACTGGAAAAAGATGCTGCAAAGATAGTAATAGGGACAAGGAAATGATAGATGAACTAAATAAGTATTTTGCATCAGTCTTCACTGTGGAAGACATGAGTAGCATGCTGGAAGATCGAGAGTGTCTGTGGCAGAAGTGAGTGCAGTTGCTATTACTAGGGAGATGGTGCTTGGAAAACTGAAAGGTTTGAAGGTAGTCACCAGGACCTGATTAAGGACATGGTTTCAGGGTACTTGGAGGCACATGACAAATAGGCCAAAACCAGCATGGTCTCCTCAAGGGGAATATCTTGCCTGACAACTCTGTTGGAATTCTTTGAAGAAATAACAAGCAAGATAGACAAAGGAGAATCAGTAGATGTTGTGTACTTGGATTTACAGAAGGCCTTTCACAAAGTGCCACAGATGAATCTACTGAACAAGATAGGAGCCCAGGGACAGAGCATTGACTGGTTAGCAGGAGGGAAATAGGAATCCTTTTGGATTGGCAGCTGGTGACTAGTGATGTTCCATAAGGGTTTGTGTTGGGACCGCGTCCTTTTATGTTGTATGCCAACAGTTTGGGTGATGAAATTAATGGCTTTGTGGCTATATTTGCAAACAATACAAAGATAGGTGGATGGGCAGGTAGTGTTGAGGAAGCAAGCAGGCTGCAGAAAGTCTTAGACAGACTTGGAGAAGTGGCAGATGAAAAATAGTGTCAAGAAGTTATGGTCATACATTTTGGTAGAAGAAATGAAAGGGTCGACTATTTTCTAAACGAGAAGAAAATTCAAAAATCCAAAGTGCAAAGGGATTTGAGAGTCCTTGTGCAGGATTCCCTAATGGTTGATTTGCAGTTTGTATCAATGGTGAGGAAGGCGGATACAATGTTAGCATTCTTTTCAAGAGGACTAAGATATAAAAGCAAAGGTGTAATACTAAGGCTTAATAAGGCATTAGTGAGGCCTCACTTGGAGTGTTGGGAGCAGTTCTAGGCCTCTTTTTTTAGGAAAGGGAACCTCGTTGAAACCTATTAAATGTTTAAAGGCTTGATAAAGTGGACTTGAAGAGGATGGTTCCTTTGTTGGGGGAATCTAGTACCAGAGGGCACAGCCTCAAAATAGAGAGACATCCATGTAGATCAGAGACGAGGAAGAATTTCTTTAGCCAGAGGGTAGTGAATTTCTGGAACTCAATGCCACAGGCGGCTGTGGAGGCCAGATTACTGGGTGTATATAAGATGGAGGTTGAGAGGTACTTGGTTAGGGAGGGTGTGAAAGGTTATGGGGAGAAAGCAGGAGAATGGGGTTGAGACGGAAATGGATTGGGTATAATGAAATGGTGGAGCAGACACAGTGGGCCGAATAGCCTATTTCTGCTCCTATGTCTCATGGTCATGAGCAGAATAATCAAATTCAGTATTATGATTACCCTAACACAGCTAACAATCATCAAATAGCACAAGAACTCAAAACATTTTGTCCGTGGCATGGCATTTGCTGCCTGATCTTTCAGCAAAAATACATCTGATTCTCTGTTAAATTCAAAATCTGTAAATACCAAAATTGAACCTTTTTAACTTTGGATACAGGCTTGATCTGGCCCTAAAATCTAAGGATGTACGAGTGACAAAATAGGTTATCATGGGGCTCGGCTATAAGCTATGTGTAGCAGACACATGTGTAACAGATAAATGGTATATTTGCAAATGAAATACATCCATCTTTTTGCATCTACAGAGGAACCAATTTACTTCAACTAACAGTTTTGGCTCATTAACCTTTTCATGAATGTGTTCAATGCTGTTTTCTATTGTGCTACAATGAGAGAGTCTTACAACATGGAAACAAACTATTCGGCTCGTCACATCCGTGCTGATCAGTGGACATCCATCTGTATTAGCCCCATCATCCAGCACTTTACAAGCAGAGGCAATTCAAATGCTTGTCTGGACACTTCTTACATGTTGTCAGTGACTCTGCTTCCACCACTCTCTCAGGCAATGGATTCTGGTAACAAAGAGGTCCCTCTCTAATCTCCTCTAAACCTAGTCCCCTAAATCTAAGCTCTTTTGTTTTATCTACCTCAATAAAGAAATAATTTCCTAGAGTCTGCTCAATCTATACCTTCTCGTAATTTTACAGTATATATCTCAATCATATCTGCTGTTAACCTCCTTCACTCCAGGGAAAATGGACCAACCTCTCCAATCACTCCTCATAACTGAAATGTTACATTGCAGGCAATATCTTGGTGAACCATCACATCACATTACATAAAAAGCAAATGTCATTGATAATGCAATGCCTTTAATGTATCAAGATATTTCAAATTCATCTGAACATTATCATCAATATCTAATATCCAGTCACACAAGGCAAGATTAGGGCAGCTGTTTTGTGGGGAGGTGTGTTACTCGTCATCTTGGAAGGAGGTGCAGAAGGAAACTACATAAGTCCATGCCAAAGCCGCTGAGGACAAGCTTCTTAAAGTGCAGTAATTAAACTTGAAAATGGCCAAGAGGAAAGAACTAGAGGAGCACTGAATTTTCAGGGCTGAAAATTAAATGGACACATTAGAGTATTGGAGAGGTCATTGGGTTGGTTAACTGGAATTGGCTGTGGGTCAATTCACACAAGGACAATGGATAAATGTGGTTTAATGTGAGTTAAGAAATGTGCAACAGAGAACCTCACAGAATAGAATAAGGAATGCCATGCTTTGGAATAATGACATCTAGAAACAACAGAATGATGGTTGATGGTAGAGCACCTGGCAGACAGACTGTGGTGGTAGCATGGATGTGTGGCCTAAGGTTGTAAACAAACAATTGAATCAAAGACATGCAGCTGAACACCACATCTAGGAATGGAGTCTGTGACAGGGGCCAAGCAGAAAGGTTTCTATCTTCCAATTTACAGTTGAAGAAAATGTTTGCTCATCAAGTATTGAATCTTATATAAGCACTTAGATAGCAAAGGGGCAGACAGAGCGAATGATGAGGTAGAGAAGAGTGCCATTGGCATGCAGATATAAACAGACTCTGCATTTCTGAAGACACAAAAAGACTGCTGATGCTGGAACTTACAGCAAAAAAAAAGACAATTTGCTTTAGGAACTCAGCAGGTCTGGCAGCATTGTTGGAATCAGAAGAATGGTCAATATTTCAGGCCCTGATACAAGGTTTCGAGCAGTTCCTCAGGCAGTCTGCTTTGTGCTGTGTTTCTGAATGTGGACAAAGGGTAAGGTGCAGGTGAGAATCCAGGAAGAGGACCAAAGTAAGTGTAGCCAGTGTTCCAGATTTAACCAAATACATGAGAAATTAACTTGGTAAGTAAGACCCCATACACAGAGGGACAACAACAGCAAAACAAAGGAGAAAGATAAAAGGGCCCATCATTGGAGAAGGCCACATTTCCTGAACTGCTTAGCTTTGCCACTGTGCCACAGACTATCAATTGTAACTGGCAACAGTGGGATGGGCACCTGTTTCTGGAGACCGAAATAAGCTACAGGAAAGACTGACTCAGATTTGGGGGACAGTAGCACTTCCTGATACACGAGAGGTTGGAAATGAGAAAGTGAATGCATGGATTGAGAGAATAAACATTGTTTTCTTTGAGGAGGTGATGATGATGCGAGGTTTGAGGAAAGGATGGGCAGGAAGCAGAATTATTAGCAATATCAATTATCATGGTGACCTGGAAAGGAAGTATGATTGTCAACACATTGTTCATTTCTCTGAACTGCTCTGTGAGTAAAGTTGATTAGTCTGTCAGAAAATTGTCCGAGTGGCTACTCACCTTTGAAATTTTTTCCTGCAGTGGAAATTCAGTGCAATAGCAGAGATCAAAGTGGAGATTAGGCTGTATTTCACCAGGGTTCTCCTAATCTCCTATCATAACTTTAGTGAAATTCCAGGATAAAGGAAAATAAAATCTACTGTTTCACTTGAATTTCCACAAATCTTCCATGGAATTTAGAAAGCACAAGTCCATGATATTTCATTAATATCTTCACTTATAGTAAGCTGTTGGCAAACAATTCATAATCTTTCATTATATTCAGGATATAAGATGTCACTATGAATGAATATTAGTATGAATACAAACTCAGTTAAGTGTGAACAACACAAAAATTCTAAGTAAACTTTGGCTAATTTGCCATTCAGATAAGAAAGCAACTTGCAAATTCTGAGGTTAGATGTTGACCTACAGGTAGTAACACCTTATGCTCCATCTGGATAGCCTCCAAGCTGATGGCATGAGTATCAATTTCTCAACCTTCCAGTAAAAGCCCCCGACCTTCACCATTCCCCATCCCCGTTTCCGTCTCTCACTGTATCTCCTTGCCTGCCCATCACCTCCCACTAGTGCTCCTTTTTTTTATCCCCCATGGTCTTTTGTCCTCTCCTATTAGATTTCCCCTTCTCCAGCCCTGTATCTCTCTCACCAATCAACTTCCCAGCTCTTTACTTCACCTCTCCCCCACCACTTCTCAGTTTCACCTCTCACCTTGTATTTCTTCTTCTCCTCCCCTCACCTTCTCACTCTGACCTCTTATCTTCTTTTCTCCAGTCCTGATGAAGGGTTTCGGTCGGTCCAAAACATTGACTGTACTTTTTTCCATAGATGCTGCTTGGCCTGCTGCACTCCTCCAGCATTTTGTGTGTGTTGCTTAAACAGATCAGTTCTGAATTCATCTATTCAGACTGTGCCAAACTTTGCAACTTTTGCTATTTTTTGCACACCTTATAGTGCTTCAAATCCTATACGTCAGCCATATTATTTACTTCTGCTGCCATAGTGGCATACCTCTGTCACTACCATAGCCACTCTGACATTAATGATCTCCTTATCTATCCTATCACCTTTGATTCCCATCCCAAGTTTTAATGGTCCGAAAACCTTGACCTATATCTCAACGACAAAAACTACCTGTCAATCACCACTAATCATAACACTGAACCTTATACAAACTTTGAAACAATTTCATGCCAACTTCATCCACCTCCTTAGTAGCATATTCATAACTCATTTATTCATTCCAACCTTCAGTGCCCATTGTTTAACATGTATATCCAAATCTCTATTTCCATTATGTTTTACACTCAGGGTACAACAAAACTCAAAGGGCACAAAGAAATTTGTCCACAATAGCTTCTCCAAAGACACGGCATGTGTCGTGAGATTTGTTAACTTTGTAGCAGCAGTACAATGCGATACAGAAAAAAAACTGTGAACTACAGTATCTATTACAGTACAGTATATATAAAGTAAATAATAGTTAAATTAAAGTACATCAAAAAGATAGAAAGAAAAAAAGTAATGAAGTTGTGTTCATGCGTTCAGTGTCCACTCAGAAATCGGAGGCAGAGGGGAAGAAGCTGTTCCTGAATTGTTGAGTGTGTGCCTTCAGGCTTTTGTACCGCCTTCCTGATGGTAACAATCAGAAAATGGCATGTCTTGGGTGATAGGGGTACTTAAAGATGAGCACCTCCTTTTTGGGGAACTGCTCTTGAAGATATCTTGGATATAATGGAGGGTAGTAGCCATGATGGAGCTGACTAATTTTACAATTCTTTGCAGCTTACTTCAATCCTGTGTAGTAGCCACCACCCCCTAAATAAGACAGTGATGTAGCCAGATAGAATGCCCTCCACGGTACATCTGTAGAAATTTGTGAGTGTTTTTGGTGACATACCAATTTTCTTCAAATTCATAATGAGATGTAGCCACCATTTTTCCTTCTTTATAGCTGAATCAATATGTTGGGTCCAGGTTAGTCCTCAGAGATATTGACACCCAGGAACTTGAAATTGCTCACTCTCTCCACTTCTGATCCCTCTAGGAGGACTTCTATGTAATTCCGTTGTCTTACCCTTTCTGGAGTCCACAATCAGCTTTTTGATTTTTCTGACTTAAGTGCAAGATTGTCACTGCAACACCGCTCAACTAGCTGGTATATCTCGCTCCTGTACGCCCTCTTGTCACCATCTGAGTTTCTGCCAACCATTGTTGTATTCTCAGCAAATTTATAGATGGCATTTGGGCTATGCCTAGCCACACAATCATGGGTGTGGAGAGAGTAGAGCAGTGGGCTAAGCACACGTCCTTGAGGTATGCCAGTGTTGATTGTCAGCAAGATATTGTTTCCAATCCACACAGATTGTGGTCTTCCAATAAAAAAAACACCTTTCAAAGGAATGGGTCAGATGGTCAATTTTCCTTTAGACATTATCACACATGAATATAGAGAGCCATAAGTAGACAGTTTCTACATACAGATTGCTCAAAACAAATATCAAATGTATGTGTAATGTGATTTTATTGCATATCCCGTGTGATCAGTGAGAAATATTGACAAGCAAAAATGAAGAGGACCATAAGAACACAACTCATTGTCTTCAGAAAGGATTGAGTATCAAATTAACATCTCTAAGCACACAATACTCTGGTGAATCAATTTTATATTTCCTTGTATTTGTTGAAACCACTCCATAATATTTTTAATTATTATTAAGTACAATGCTGCACTCATTATCTCTGTGAGTTTTAAGTGCAGCTCTCAATAGAACTGGCAATTGAGTTGTTACTGTTGGATCACTTCATTCAGTTTTAATGAAAAGCTAATTTATTGAGCAGTCCATTTGGAAACATCGCACTCAATTCAGATACATTATTTTCCAACATAGTCCACAAAAGACTTCACCAAAGTCTGCCAGCTATTTGACAATCTCTAACAAAAGCACCAAATGAACTTGCGTTTGAAACTCATAAAATGATGCTCCCAGAGTCAAATTAAGACATTTTGGACATGAAGGGAAATTAAATCATTTTTGATTAAAATATATAATAAGAATCTAAAATTTTATGAAATGGAAAATAATCCGATCTTGCTTTTACAAGTCAGGCCCTATTACATTTACATATGAATGAAGTTATTAATGGAGAAAAAAACGATCCCTGGATTTAAAGCTCAGTTATTAAATGTCACTGCAATAATTGAAAATTAATTCTAAAAGAATGCACAATCTATCAAACTAATAGTGACGTAGCCGGCTAAATTATGCAGTTTGTAGATACTTAAAGAGATTTTCAGCGAGACACTGCTATACCATATTCGTATATAACGCAGATAAACCATGAAGTCATGCCTCAATATATTTATGGCCATGAAATCTGAAAGCAAGCAGTCTCATTAATGCTATGTAATCAAGTTCAAAGTAAATTTATTATCAAAGTACATACATGTCACCATATACCACTCTTGAGATTCATTTTTTGTGGGCATTCTCAGTAGATACAAAGCAACACCATCTAATCCAGCCTTTCTCAATCTTTTTGCCCTAGAGGAACCATTGAAGTAATTTTCAAATCTCAGGGAATCCCTGCGTAAAAATTATTACATCTACAGCTCATGCTATGTTAGTGTGATCAGTAAGTTGTAGACATAACACAGTAATCCAAAAATAATTGTCAATGCTCTTTTGAGTAGAGAATTATTATCATTAGCTTACTTTTCTTGAAATTAATCTCTTTCTTTCCCTTTCATTAATTTTAAAAACTGATAATAAATTTCTCAATTCTGGGTCAAACTTGAGATTAGTACACACAAATTTCACCTTCAACCGAGACAATCTCTATCCTTGCTCTTGGTGCTTGTTAAACAAGAAAAAGCTTGCTCACACATGTAAGAAGTTGAAAACTGCAGCAAACTGCTCATTGTTTTCCTGTGAATGGCAGGATACTCTTCTTTCACAGAAATCCAGGTCAGTAAATCTGATCTTGAGTGCATAATCAGACTGCAGACTGCACAATCACAAAGTTCTTCCTCTTCTCTCAAAGTCAAGCTCTCAGGCTGAGCAGAAGATTCTTAGAAAGACTCCCTCACCCAGTCATACTCTTGTGTTGAATGAGAGGGAAAGTACTGTTCAGTTTTGTTCTGCAGTTCTTCCAAGTGGTTTTCAATAAGACTTGAGACTTTCTGATATCCTTCCTCACTCCCAAGCCCAAGCAGCAGTGAAAACATTTCAAGATTTCCTTTTGCAACCTAATTTTTCCAAAGATTTGGTTTCCTTTTAAATCCAAGTATCTTGTTACCTGAAGTCAAAATATTTTCTTCAGGGCCTTGCAAAGACTTGATCAACTGGTTCATATGATAGAAAATGTCTGTTAAGTAGGCTAGTTTCTGCAGCCATTCTTCAACTTCAAAGCACTCAGCAAAATTGGGCCCACTATTTTCTTGAAAATACTCCTACAATTCATCTTTCAGCTCAAACACCCTGTTGAGAACTCTTCCTCTGCTAAGCCACCGATTTCTGTATGTAGCAGGTCTGTTCTTCGTCCAGGCTTTCACACAGTTTTTTAAACATTCTCTAAACAACTGGTCTTAAAGCTATTAAATAACTTACTTCCTGCGTCTTTTTACTGACTGTGACTTTATTTTCAAAAGCTCGACTTATAGTTTTTATAGTTGCCTTCAGTTGGTATTTAAAAATAAACCTCTAATTTCCCACTATTTTTTGCTCTATTTATATCCCCTCTCTTTCACTTTTATGGTGGCTTTGACTTCCCTTGTCAGCCACATTGCATCATCCTCCCTTTAGAATACTTCATCTTTGGGATATATCTACCTTGTACCTTCTGATTTGCTCCGAGAAACTCTAGCCATTGGTGCTCTGCCATCATCCCTGCTCTTGTCCCTTTCCAATCAACTATGGCCTGCTGCTCCCTCATGTCTCTGTAGTTCCCTTTACTCCACTGTAATACTGACGTATCTGACTTTAGCTTCTCTCTCAACTTGTAGGGTGAATTCTAGCATATTATGATCACTGTTCCCTAAGGGTTTCATTACCTTAAGCTCCCTAATCATGTCTGATTTATTTCACAACTTTCAATCGAGAATAGCTGATCACCTAGAAGGCTCAACCACAAGTTGCTCCAAAAAGCCATCTCAGAGGCATTCCACAAATTCTTTCTCTTGGGATCCAGAACCAAATTGATTTTCCCAATCTATCTGCATATTGAAATCCCCCATGACCAGTGTAACATTACCTTTTCTGACTTACCTTTTTCTATCTCCTACTACTGTTGACCACATCCCAGCTACTATAAGGAGGCCTGTAAGTAACTCCCATCAGGACCTTCTTACTCTTGCAGTTTCTTAACTCTACCCACCAGGATTCAACATCCTTCCAATCCTGTGTCACCTCTTTCTAAAGATTTGACTTCATTTTTTTTTACCAGCAGACCCACATATCCTCTTCTGCTTAGCTGCTTGTCTGTTTCAATAGATTGTATATCCTTGGCTATTAAGCTCTCAACTACAATCGTCTTTCAGCCATGACTCCGTGATGCCCACATCATATCTGCCAATCACTGACTGTGCTACCTTATTTCGTATACTGAGTGCATTGAAATGTTAGTAGCACATCAATATAGTTATCTCGCATTTTTGTGACAGTGTAGTGCTTGCATAAAGGCATGGATCAATTATTAATCAATGTCTTGAATAGCTTTTTTAAATATACTTCATGCAGTGTCAATAGAATGAAAATAGTATCTTCAGCATGCAGTTTTAATTAAAATGCACATTATTAAGCCAAGCAGCACGATAAGGAAACAATGTCCCAAGTGAATACTAAAAATACTTCACTTTGTCACTCGTGTTTTTTGTATTAACAGTTCAACTCTATGATGAGTACATGAATGTCAGACATCCCACCCTGCAAAAACTCATTTCAGGGAAGTAGCACCATCAATTTGCAGGAGACTTCCGGGAGAGGTGGGATGTCTGCAATAGAGTAGCTCCTTAGCAGCTGGCCAGCTAGTTTAAATAACATCAGCTATGCTCATGAATGAATGACACCTGTTAAACTCACCTCAACATGTCTTTTACAGTCTTAACCCACCATGGGTAATAGGAAAGTCATTGTTGCAAACAGTGCAGCGAGTAACACTGTCATTATTTTGACCCCTATTAGGCAGGGGTACACTTTAGTGTAGTCTAGGGTGACGTACGTTTTATATATTTTTTGGAATACTCTGCCATGGCGTGCTCTTGCGCGCTCTCTCTCTCTCGTCGCTCGCGCACTCTCAAGCGCTCTCGCTTGCTTTCTCTCTCTCTTGCGCGCACTCGCTTGCTTTCTTGCTCGCTCGCACGCACTCGCTTGACTTCGCTCTCGCTTGCTTTCTCTCTCGCTGGCTCACGCGCGCTTTCTCTTGTGGTCGCTCTCGCGCTCTCTCTTGCTTTTCTCTCGCTTGCTCTCAAAAAAATTGATTTCCGTGATATTGTATATAATTTGTGGGCATCAGGGAGCCGCTATTAATATGCGGGAGACTCTCGGAAGTTCCGGGGGAGGTGGGATGTCTGGAATGTTCAGGATATTTGTAAACCATGTTACAAATAATTGCCCTTGAGTTTGATTACACGGGTATTGTCTAAACTAGTTCAAAATTCAAAATAAGTTCATTGTCAAAGAACATAAACGTCACTCTATACAACTCTGTGATTCATTTTCTTATGGGCAAACACATTAAGTCCATGAAACACAATAGAACCAATGAAAGACCACACTTACCAGGACAGACTAACAACCAATGCATAAAAGACAACAGACTGTGCAAATACAAAAGAAAATAAGGGTTTCAGCCTGAAACATTGACTGATTACTCTTTTTCATAGATGCTACCTGACCTGCCAAGTTACTCCAGCCTTTCGTGTGTGTTGCTTTGGATTTCCAATATCTGTAGTCTTTTTTGTGTTTGTAATAATAATAATAAATATGCAATATACAGTATATTAGGAACATGAGATGAAGAGTTCTTGAAAGTGAGTCTATAGGTTGTGGGAAATGTTCAGTGATGGGTGAATTAAGTTGATTGAAGTTATCCCCTCTAGTTCAAGAGCCTGATGGTTGAGGGGCAATAACTGGTTTTGTTCCCCAATGAAGACTGGCTCATGAACCTCTGGTTTCCTCCATCTGAAGTCAATAATCAGCTCCTTAGTCTTGCTGATATTGAGTGAGACATTATTGTTGTGTCATCACTCAATTAGATTTTCAATCTCCCTCCCGTAAGCTGATTCATCACCACCTTTGATTTGGCCATCGACTGTTGTGTTGTCAGAAAACATAAATATGGCTTTGAAACTAGGCTTAGCCTCATAGTCATAAGTATAAAGCAAGCTGAGCAGAGGGGTAAGCACATAGCCTTAACCTGAACCCGCGCTGATGGAGATTGTGGAGGAGATGCTGTTGCTTATCCAAACTTTGTTTTGCAAGTGAGGAAATCAAGGATCTTATTGCATAAAGAGGTATTGAGACCTAGATCTTACAATTTATTGATTAGTTTTGAGGGGCCAATAGTATTAAATGCTGAACTTGAGTTTATGAAGAGCATCTGCTGTATGCATCTGTCTTTAAACTAGTAACTAACTAATAATAATAATAATAACTAGTAATTTGTCCTATTATTTTACCTGAGTGGATGTAAGAATACTTATGAATCTTTAATTTAGCTTATAATCAAGGCATCAGTTGTGCCGTTTCTCTTTAGGTCTTCTGAATGTAATATATTATCTCATATTGTGCCTCTGTTATCTGGGGTTGACATATTGATCTTGAGAAATTCCTTTCCCTAAACAGTGCGATTAGCACACCCAAGGTGCTGGTCAATTTCATTGATGCCTGACTTTGCTATGAGGCTTCCAAGTTGTGGAAGGTGGTATACACTTTCTAGGGATGTTGGAAATTCTTCAGTGTTGCAAGTTGGTATGGGTCTGTTACTTCCAGATATTTAGTGTACAGTGTATTCTCTCATACTCTTCAGTCTATGATGACCTGTTGCCCAATCTCCAATCTTGAGTATGTGCATGAAATATCTAGTTACAGCAGCTTAGTGACAAGGTTTGGAATGATTGTGGTTCTGGAGTTGTGAAGATGAGGGAAGAATGGCCTCCTATTTGTCATGTAGGCTAGTACCACTCCAATCGGAGTTGTTTCCGATTGTGGCAGCTCTGAGCCTCTACAGCATGCTGTGCTCTTATGATATGAAGAAAATGAGGTTGTGCACTTGTCACTGGAGCTCCTCTCCAAGCTCAGGTGGCTCTTAGGCGTTTCAAGCTTGTTAGGCTGGGCAGGCAGTGCTCGGCTAGATAGTGAGAAGGTTGTTTATCACATTGGACCAGATAGCACATTGTGAAATGGAGTTAATGTCATTTGAATGAAAGATGGAGGAATTCTTTGGAGTGCGCCCTGTAGCATATACTGATTGCTCCTTGGTCTTTGATATACTCCTTTTCATTCTTGGGTCTGAATGGGGTGGGTTAGAAGTCCAGAGCTAAATGGTTACAAGATGAAGATCAACTACAGTAAACTTGATGTCTATACTCCTTACTGTGTGGCATCGAACATGGACTTCAGCAGGCACCTTAAATACTGAAGAGATGTTGATGGTGAAAAATCCTTCAAATCCATTGGCAGGACAAATAAAGCAACGATAATATCCTTTCCCAGGCCACTGAGATGTTAATTGCACTTGGCTTTCTTGGATTGCTTGGTAGTGGCATGACTAACACCAGTCTCCCAAAATAGGCACCATATTTCAAGCTCTGTCACAGAAAAGTACAGCACAGAAACAGGCCCTTCAGCCCATCTAGTCCATGACAAACCATTTGCAATGAATGTCTAGTCCCATCGACCTGCACCCGGACCATCGCCATCTATACCCCTACTATCCATGTACCTATCCAAACTTCTCTTAAACGTTGAAATCAAGCTTGCATGCACCACTTGTGCTGGCCTGCTTATTCCACACTCTCACAACTCTAAGAGCACACAATCAGAAACAACTGATGTTCCCCTTAAACATTTCACTTTTCACCCTTAACCCATGACCACTAGTTGTAGTCCTACCCAACTTCAGTGGAGAAAGCCTGCTTGGGTTTACCCTATCTATACCCCGCAATCAGATCTCCCCTCAATCTTCTACATTCTAAGGAATAAACTCCTAACCTATTCAATCTTTCCTTATAACTCAGGTTCTCCAGACCCAACAAAATCCTTGTATTTTTTTTCTGTACTCTTTCAACCTTATTTACATCTTTCCTATAGGTAGGTGATCAAAATTGCATACAATGCTCCAAATTAGGTTTTAGCAACATCTTAGAAAACTTCAAAATACCATCCCACCTCCTGTAACCAATACTTAGATCTATGAAGGCCAATTGCCAAAAGTTTTCCTTACAATCTTGCCTACCTGTGCCACCACTTTCAATGAATTATGGACCTGTATTCCCAGATCCCTTTGTTCTACCATACTTCTCAGTGCCTAACTGTTTACTATGTAAGACCAGTGCTTGTTGGTCTTACTAAAGTGTAGCACATTGTAGTTGTCTGTATTAAATTCCTGTCACAGGAAGAGATTCTCAGAAAGAAAGAAAATGTGCTCTCAAAGTCTTCTTGAATATTGCAAATTGACTGATGGGTGTTTGTGGTTGGGAAAGCGTAAAGTGAAGGAGTACAATGTTGCAGCTCATTGAACTTATGCTCCACAGCTCCAACAGCCTGGGTTCAGTATTGACCTTCGCTGGTGTCTCTTCAAGGCTGTGTAGTTTTCCACGGATGTTCTGGTTTCCTCCCATGTCCCAAAGGCAAGCAGGTCAGTGGGTTACTGGTTGCTGTAAATTGCTACCAATATTTAGGAGGTTAGGGGAGTTGATAGGAATGTTCAAAGTAAATTTATTATTAAAGTATGTGTATATTACCTATAGGACTTTGAAATTTATTTTTGCAGACATTACAGGACAGAAAAGAAATCTAATAGAATTTACGAAGAGCTATACAACAGAGTAAGGCTGTCAAATACCAAACTAGATTGTGCAAATAAAGCTAATACTGAGAACATGAGTTGCAAAGAATCCTTGAAACTGAGTCTGTAGGTTATCAAATCTGTTCAGAGTAATGGTGAATAAAGTTATCCATGCTGGGTCAGGGGCCTGATAGTTGTAGGATAATAACTGTTCCTGAACCCAGTGCTGTTGGACCTAAGACTTCTGCATCTACTCTGTGATGGCAGGAGGGAGAAGAGAGCATGGCTGAATGGTGTGGTTCTTTGATGATGGATGCGACTTTCTTGGCTTTTTCTGTTCCTGGGCATTGGTGTTTCCATACCAGGCTGTGATGCAACCATCTAGGATACTCTTGACTGTGCATCTATACAAGTTTGACAAAGTTTTCAGTGACATGTCGAATCTATGCAAACTTCTAAGAATGTAGTGGTGATGCTTTTCCTTTTTAGTGATGACACTTAAGCGCTGCTCATAGGACAGATCCTCTGATATGTTAACGCCAAGAAACTTGAAGCAACTGGCCAGTGTTTCATCTAATTTGTAATATCCTGTGCACAAAAATCTTGTACTGTGCAATTTTTTGCCCAGTGACGACAACAAGTGTGCACAGCTTTTTTAAGTGGAATTAAACCTGAAGCTATTCTAAGGATGAGAAACTACTAAGTCCAGTTTGTTGTTCATTGTTTAAAAGAAATAAAATAACTGTTATTAAGAACTTTGATCTTCTCTGGGCTTGATTGTTTCGCTCTTGTTCATCTGCACTTTCACAAAACATATGTAGCAGGCCTGTTGTGGGAAATGAAGGATTTTCTCACCAGAGTTTTTGCACACCATCCATATGTGATTTGCTTGATAAATGACGCTTTAAAAGAAGTTGAGCTTCCTAATATCACTCCATTTCTTTCCACTTGCAAATTCTCCAGTAACTTTTGCGTTGTGACAGTACACGCAAGTAACACCAATTTTTGAGTTGTACATAAATATTTCTCATTGCTGCACATTCCTGACCTCATGAGTTTTCGGTGTTGCAGTTTCTACTATTTCATTAAGCCATTCCATTTTAAATGAACCAGCAGTTCATTTATGCTCCATGCCCTCTGCTTCTTTGGAATTTGATGTAGTGAATCAATAATTTCTTCAATAAAAACTGTATAAATAAGCCAGTTCTAAAATCTGTAGAAAAAGTCCTTGCAAACTCCAATCCATTGCTTAATATAAATATCCAATCTCTCTTTCCCTTGAGGGGGTTCAGAATTTGTTGAGGTCTTCCAGGATCATTACATCTGGTGGATATGCCTTACCCATGAGTGGTAATGGATGAACCTGAGACAATGGCTCACATATGGTTCTGTTTGTGACTGTTTGAACAGAAGTAACTGCGGCAGGATTTAAGTAATGAAACCCCTTTTTACTGGGCGATTCTAGAGACGTGGCTCGCTAGCCCCTTACGAAAAGCCACTGGACTCAGAGGTAAGAGAACCACCTTTCTCAAACTCCATGTGTCTCGGATGTCTTGGGCCCCACCAAAACTGGTAAGTTGAGGTGTCTCGACCACTCGAACCCCGATCTGTGTGAATACTGTGTAAATACTGCCCCCATGCAATTAACCATTGGCAAGAAATAACAGATCGTACTCTGCATACAATTACAAAGAAAGTATATTTAAAAATTTCAGATTTATTGAACAGTTAGTAGGAGAAAGAAAAGAAAAAAAAAATAAAAAGGGCCCATTACAGTTAACCCAGTCCAAATGTGCACATAAGTTGGAGATCATCTTGAAGTTGTCTTTATTTCATGCACTGGACCCATAGTCTGCGTAAAAGCACACACCACCTTCTGAATGTCACCCAAAATCCATCTCGAACAAGTGAGCTCCCCCATGTGGGTATTGTTCCTTTTGTCCTTGAAGCTATTCATCCGCACAAAACATCTTGTGCAACAGGGATGGCACCCTCAGCTATCTTCCCTCCTGTCTTCTCCCAGCTCCCTCCAAAAAGATCTCGACCCACATCAGTGTCTGTCACCAAAAACCTCTCTGCCCAGCATTCTCTGGAACCTTCTCCGAATTCCACCATCCTGATTGGCTGACATAACATTCCTAAATTGAACAACAAAGCCCCTTATCTTTAGCTCCAACCCAAACACGCTAAAAGCAGAACAGACTACTATTACAGAACTGCTAATATGAAACATCTACAGCATAGCAGTAAAAATCTTAACCAGGGTGTTACAGCAGTTTTTGGGACATTTCTCCCAATTTAGGTACATGTTTCCAGAGGCTGTGATGATGACTTTGCAGGATTGATTGAATGTGTGGAAGTTTCTGTTGAATCCTGGCAGAGATTGATGCTGGTTGGTTCAATTTTATACGTCCTATGTGGTAATGGTTGACTACAGCTGAATGGTTTACTTGGGGGTTTGAGTCACAATAATAAGACAGTCTGGGTAATAATGAAATACTCTTCCCTCCAGGACATGCATGAGCAATTTATTTTTGACAATCCAATATTTTTATGGTCAATGTTACATGTGGGAATTTTTTATTACAGATATATTCAATTAATTGATTTATTTAATGAGCTGAATTTATATTCCCAAGTTTCAGCACTGGATTATTGGAGCAACACACATCAAAGTTGCTGGTGAATGCAGCAGGCCAGGCAGCATCTCTAGGAAGAGGTGCAGTCGACGTTTCAGGCCGAGACCCTTTATTGGTCCAGGCCTCTGGATGAACGTCTAATATTATTATAACTGTGTTATCATTTCCTTGGAGTAGCTGGAGGATGTATGAGAAAAAGCACAATAGCAGCAGTACATAATCTATTTTGAAGTGAATGCACAGTCCCACTTTGACTTCATTTCTCAGTTTAGGTGTACAATTGGATCGTAATTAAACCAGCCTGAAGAAGTGTAAGAAAGTTTCTGCGTGATTGTGTCTATTGAAATCAGATGAACTTTTTATTTTTCTTAATTAAATGATATGATGTTTAATCACTTACTAATTCTCAATAAGTAGCTAAATATGGTGCAGATTTTGGAAAAAGATACACAATGAACCTGAATTAATTACGTTTGAAATCTGAATGCTTATCCTCCTCCACTTCACAAAGTTGCTTTCTGTACAGTAATTCTGCTGACATTAGACTCTTCCATTGTGATCTGACAATGAAAATAATGACATAGTTGTGTAGCTTTCCATGGTTTTAATTTCATCTCAATCGTTGTCAAAATTCACACACACACACACACACACACACACACACACACATATGAGTGTATGTATATGGGCATCCATTAGTCTCATGAGACTATGGATTTGCGCCTTGGGAGGTTTCCAGGGCAGAGGCTGTATGGAAGACCAGCAGTTGCCCATGCTGAAAGTCTCCCCTCTCCACGCCACCAATGTTGTCCAAGGGAAGGGCATTAGGACCCATACAGCTTGGCACCTGTGTCGTCGCAGAGCAATGTGTGGTTAAGTGCTTTGCACACACATACACACACACACACACACACACACACACACATATATACACGCACACATACACACACACTATATAATACAACTACTATATAGACATCTACAGCATTGTAAAACTGCATTGGTCTGAACACAATTTGTTCAGCCAGGCAGGTTTCTGTTTAGATGTTGCAATTTCGTTCATGCTGACTTTCATTTCTGACTACAACTCAATTGCGTCACTGGCTGCTGTTTCTATTGATAAAACTATTTCAACTTCTCTTTTATATGTGAGTTCTGCTTCAGTTGCAAGCGTTTTTGAATGCTTTCTTGTAAGATTCCACAAATTAAATGATCTCTCAGTGCACCAATAAGTGCATCCCTGAACCTGACAATGCTTAGAAAGTATCTTCAATTCAGCCACATAAACTGAAATGGATTCCCTTTCCTTTCAATTCTGCTTAGATTAGATTAGATTATGAGGACACACAGTCCTCTTTTATTGTCATTTAGTAATGCATGCATTAAGAAATGATACAATGTTCCTCCAGTATGATATCACAGAAACACAAGACAAACCAAGACTAAAAAAGCTGACAAAAACCACATAATTGTAACATATAGTTACAACAGTGCAAAGCAGTACCGTAATTTGATAAAGAACAGACCATGGGCATGGTAAAAAAAAACTTATTAAACTAAACTAAAACTTATTAAACTGAAACCATTATAATCAACAATTGTTTCGTTTTTAATGTTCCTGTTCACAATATCATCAAAGCTTATTTCAGCTAGTTTGATTGGAGCAGTTAAACTTCTAAGCTAACTGTATGCTCTTCCACCCTTTGCACTCAGCTACACTAACATAATTTTTCGTCAGCTATTTTAGTTGTTTCAAAAAACTGCTCAAATGCGTCTATCCTTTGTAGTAGCCAGCTATTTCTCCTTGTTTCTTTCATTTGTTTTCTGCCTCTTTTCAAAACTGTAACATCTCTCTCTCCTGAGGGAAAATGTGCTTCACTTCAGCAGGTAGGTAGTCATCTTAGATTTGAAAAAGGATCAAGTGTTTTCCTGGCGTATATAACGAATAAACTCTTCTTGGGTTTCCAGACAGGTACAAGTATCGATTTTAACCAATGTTTCGATAACGAACTCTGGTGGAGATTGTCATTGAAACATCAGTTAAAATCAATACCTGTAACTGGCTGGAAGCCTGAGAAGAGTTTATTCATCTTGGATTTGTTTAAAAGCTTCCTTATTGCCACTGTTATGCTTTGGAACTCCAGAAACTAATCAAGAAAAAAAAACACAGGAACCTACTTAATTTTTTCCTATTTTCTAATGAGGTGTTCACACATATTACTTACTGGCATAATGACATATGGCATTCACTTACTTCTTATATATAACCCATAAAGAATTTATGTAAGCAACAAAGAATGGTAAATCAAGCAATATATTTACAATATTACTCAAATATTACTGAAATATTAAATACACTAAAGTCCACTCTATTGCTTTCCTCATCTGAGTATATGATAAGGTCTTAGATGCATTTTGCAATTAATTTTTACTCTCTACCTGATATCATTACCTGTGCACCAATTACTGAATAACATTAAGGACTTTCTAACCTGATTGAATTTTCTGTTATGTTTAGACCTTCTTCTGGCTTGCAGATAGAAAGCCAGTTATCTCACTGGATGTTCTGAGAATGCAGGGTGACTTGGACAGGTTGGGTGAGTGGGCAGATGCATGGCAGATGCAGTTTAATGTGGATAAATGTGAGGTTATCCACTTTGGTGGCAAGAACAGGAAGGCAGATTACCATCTGAATGGTGTCAAGTTAGGAAAAGGGGAAGAACAATGAGATCTAGGTGTCCTTGTTCATCAGTCACTGAAAGCAAGCATGCAGGTACAGCAGGCAGTTAAGAAAGCTAATGGCATGTTGGCCTTCATAACAAGGGGAGTTGAGTACAGAAGCAAAGAGGTCCTTCTGCAGTTGTACAGGGTCCTGCTGAGACCACACCTGGAGTATTGTGTACAGTTTTGGTCTCCAAATTTGAGGAAGGACATTCTAGCTATTGAGGGAGTGCAGCGTAGGTTCTCGAGGTTAATTCCTGGGATGGCGGGACTGTCATATGTTGAAAGATTGGAGCAACTGGGGTTGTATACACTGGAATTTAGAAGGATGAGAGGGGATCTGATTGAAACATATAAGATTATTAAGGGATTGGACATTCTAGAGGCAGGAAACATGTTCCCGATGTTGGGGGAGTCCAGAACCAGAGGCCACAGTTTAAGAATAAGGGGTAGACAATTTAGAACGGAGCTGAGGAAAAACTTTTTCACACAGATGGTTGTGGTTCTGTGGAATGCTCTGCCTCAGAAGGCAGTGGAGGCCAATTCTCTGGATTCTTTCAAGAAAGAGTTAGATAGAGCTGTTAAAGATAGCGGAGTGAAGGGATATGGGGAGAAGGCAGGAAAAGAGTACTGATTGTGGATGATCAGCCATGATCACAGTGAATGGTGGTGCTGGCTCGAAGGACTGAATGGCCTACTCCTGCACTATTGTCTATTGCCTCACTGACATCAGATAAATTGATGTTGAATGGAACCTGGAACTGTTCTAGTCTGTGTACTAGGATCTGACATTTGCCCACAGAGCTGATGTGTGAGCTTGTGTATGGAATGTTCTTTACACTTTCAAACTAAAGGCTTGTCCCATAGTGGGGAAGATACAGATCTGGGTGATGGGAAGCTAAAAGCACTTTCTCTTGACCTGCTGTCTATTGACTGAACAAGAACTGTAAACAACAGCACCACTGTGATAATGATGAGCCTTCGACATGGTTTACTTGGAATTCCTGTAAATGTTACTTCAAGACTGATGAACAGTTAGTTAAATTAATAAATTTGCATTCAATCACTGTGTCACTCCTGCAGTTTTCCCAGTGTTTTGACGTCCCAACGGGCCAAAGTGAATAATGTTGAAACACTACAAATAATGGCAAATGGTGAGATTTTATTTGGCACCAGACACAAATTGAGTCAAAGCAGGAGCAGGCTTCCTTATGAAATTCCCAGATTTATGCTCCCCTACAGTTTCCAATAGGAGAACTGACCTACTCGCAGTTCTCTACTGCTGTAGCTATTTTCATTCTTAGTCACCTTAGGGGAACTGACATACATGTACAAATGTACAGATGGTGCACAAAGTTTAACTCTGTTTGATTTATTTGTTTGTCTCTAGTTGAGAAAAAATAATATGCTTTAATATGTAACTTGACCATGGGGGAGTCATCGTCACACTGATGGTCCTTTTCCAAAGATTTAGAGGTGCCAAACTATTAAATTCTCTCAGATTTTTGAATATTGCAAGGTAAACACAGATTGGACAAATATTGTGTTTATAAGCAAGGCTTGTAGTTATGTAGTTTCTTTTATGACTCTGGAGTGTTTCACATCGAATGAGAATTTTGGAAGTTTAGTTACTGTTGTGATGCATGGAAGTACAATGGCTAACTTACATGGCAGGCTCCCAGAACGGCAATAACTAGGAAATCCACTAATGATGTTGGTCGAGAGTTAAGATTGGCTCAGGACAACAGAAGAACTCTGTTGCTGTTTTGATTCTCTTTTTCTGTCTATGAGAGAGAGAGAGAGAGAGAGAGAGAGAATTTAAAAAAGAGAAAGAAAGAAAAAAACAAGGTCATGGGGCTTCAGAGTAATATCTCTTCCAAATCATTGTGTCTTTGACCTGATTAATACTTGTACAAAATCACATCTGGGATAATGGTACTCTGGTGGGACTTGAACTCACAATTCAATGTGTTGGAGGCAAGAACTCTACCTCTTTGATGAGGTTGACACATACCTAAGGTAAGGGCGGGAGGAGAACATGGCGGCATGATGCAGCTTGTAGTGGCCACTCCGGTGGTGATATCTGTTATCTGTCAAGTAGGGTGCTGTGCACAATCCTGATTTGATGGAGACAGATGTGAGAGCACAGAGGAACATCTGGTGAAGCTTCTGAAATGCTTGCTTCGCTGCCGCTGCTACTGTGTGATCCAGAATCTCCGGGGTGGGGGGGGGAAGGCCCTGAGTCCTCGGCTTTGATTGTTGCTCGGTGACCTGGGCGAGGTCGAAGCACTCGGCAGAGGATGGCGCTTGGTGTCGGAGGGCTGGTCGGAGGCTCGAAGTTTTCAGTTGGACTCAGAGTCCACTGCGGTCGGGTGCTTCCAATAGTGTGGCATCGGCAAGTTTGCGGCGCTTGGAGGTTCATGGCAGGGAGAGTTTCTCTCTTCTACCGTCTGCGTGAGATGATGAGGCTATCGGAAATTTGAGACTTTTTTACTGTGCCCATGGTCTGCTGTTTATCAAATTACGGTATTGCTTTGCACTGTTGTAACTATATGTTATAACTATCTGGTTTTGACAGTTTTAGTCTTGGTTTGTCTTGTGTTTCTGTGGTATCATTCTGCAGGAACATTGTATCATTTCTTAATCCATGCATTTCTAAATGACAATAAACGAGGACTGAGTGTCCTCATAATCTAATCTAATCTAAAATCAAGGAGAACATTAGAGTTAACTCCCACTACATCTCAACACTTGTGCAAGGCTTGAGTTTCCATTATAGATAAATTAAGATTAAGCTGGTCTTGAACCAATCTACTAGGATATTTTCTATGAACACTCTCATCACTATTACAATCTCACTCAGCACCCTGCATGCAATTCATGAAAAGCAGTTCCAATGCTGATGCCAGTGATGTATCTGCCCATTGTGAGGAAAATTTTTTAAAAAACTTAAGAACTTTTTTTTTGATTAACTTTTTCCTTCTCTCTTCATTTTTCCAGTTTTGAAGCTGTAACCTAGGCATTATTCAACACTTTCTCATCTTCAGAAGTCTGGCTTTTATCTGAAATGCAAAGGTAACTCTTAGGTGTGATTGAACTATATTAGTAAAAGCAACTCTTCACCAGCACTTTGGATACAGAAGCAGCAGTAAAATATTATTTTGGCAAGATAACAGGGGCTTTGATTTTCAATTATCTCTCTGGGAGCTACCCATCAATGCTGACCCCTTTCAGATACTACAGGCTGTTGTTTGTAAACCACTGAACTCTGTTGAATGGTGTGCATTTGTACATAACTTTAAATCAGTCCATTGCAGTGACAGATATTGTACGTTCATCATGGTTTAAAACCATTTATTTGCCTCAAACAGTGCCATTTATCAACATAATGGAAGTTTAGTTTTGAAGGCACTATTTGGAACAGGGAAAAGAAGAACCATGTACACATACAGCAGTATCTTACAAGCGATGTTTTGCAGCTCCTGCACATTCTATGCATTGTCACATCAACTTTTGCACTATGGCTATCCAAATGAAATTGTAAGGAGTGCTGAAACACAATGGGACAGTAATCCCTATGTCCTGTTTATTCAGTCATATATCAGCCAATACTTAATGTACTTGGGTTTCCAATCTAGATTCAATGAAATATACTTTGTAGAAGATATGCTGTATATTTTGTTTCAGTAATTCAATTCCTTGAAATTCCTTTTTTTTTGCTGCTAGGATAAAACCATTGCTTACCCCGTTACAGTTTCAGAGTCATTTTTCCATCCCCAGCCATTTGAAATCTATGGCATGTCAATGTCCTCTTTCATCAAGAGCATTACCTCTATTCTGTCTCCCGCAGTAAGTTTTGCAATTGGAAACTGAGCAGGCAGTAAAGCCCTATATTTCCACTTCTGCACTTTGAGATATTTGGGGAGATATCGGTTTAATCTTCTGCTGTGCCGGAATTATTTCTGGTTGAAGCTGTAGTTGCATCATGCCCTGTATTTAGACTTGCTCTGCCTTTAGGTAGTTCCAAGCACAGATGGTGTCCAGGAGTACATTTTATTAATTCCTGGATTTTCTTTTGAAGAGTCTTTCTCCTTTAGATTACTCTGAAGAAGTCCAAGATGATAGAGCAGGATCATTGTAAGAGATTCCATCTGCAGCCCTCAGATGTAATGAACAAAATTGAATACTATCTGTAGGAAATATAACAACCCAGTGAGTAAATATGAAACTGCTGAACAGCCATTAAATTTAAAAGTTCGAAGTAAATTTATTAACAAAGCACACATGTCACCATATACAACCCAGAGATTCATTTTCTTGTGTGCATACTTAATAAATCTATAGAATAATAACCATAATAGAATCAATGAAACACCATCCAACTTGAACATTCAACCGGAGTGCAGAAGACACCAAACTGTGCAAATAGCAAAATAAATAATAATATTAGTAAATAAATAATAAATAAGTATCAAGAACGTGAAATGAAGAGTCCTTGAAAGTAAATCCATCGGTTGTGGGAATATTTCAATGACTTTGGTGAGCGAAGATATTCCCTTTGGTTTAAGACCCTGATGGCCGAGGAGAAGTAACTATTCCGAACCTGGTGGTGTGAGTTCTGAGGCCCCTTTACCTTCTTCCCAATGGCAGCAGCAAGAAGAGAGCATGACCTGGGTGGTGGGGAGGGGGAGGCCCCCATGATGGATACTGCTTTCCTGTGACAGCATTTCATGCAGGTGTGCTCACCCATGGGAGGGCTTCACCCGTGATGGACTGGGGCATATCCATTATTTTACTAGGATTTTCCACCAGGGGTTTTGGTGTTTCCGTACCAGGCTGTGATATGGCCAGTCAGTACACTCTCCACTACACTTCTATAGAAGTGTATGCTGACAGTACGTTGGAGCTGAGGAAAATGTAAAGAATCTTTACTCAGAGGCGTGGTCGGATGTAACCCATTTGTGGTCTTGGAGCAGGAGGAAATGTGAACAATAAGACAGGGATATTTATGAATGGCACGTACTCCGGACAGGAAAATATGTGTAGGTTCTTTTCTCTGGGACAATTCACGCTTTGCTCTCATCTGAGTTAATTTCCATCAGAGGTCCCCTTTTGCACTTTGCCAGTTGTAACATTCTTCATTGTCCACGATATCAGAAGGAGAAGATGGCAGCGTGATGCAACTCGCAGCAGCCACTCCGGTGGTGATGTCTGTTATTTGTCAAGTAGGGTGCCATGCACAATCCTGATTTGATGGAGACGGACATGAGAGCACGGAGGAACATCTGGTGAATCTTCTGAAATGCCTGCTTCGCTGCTGCTGCTACTGTGTGGTCCAGAATCTCTGGAGGAGAAGGCCCCGAGTCCTCAGCTTCGCTTGTTGCTCGGCGGCCGGGGCAGGGTTGAAGCGTTCAGCAGAGGATGGTGCTCGGAGATGCTATGTTGGAGGGGCTGGTCGAAGGCTTGAAGTTTTCAGACGGACTCAGAGTCCACTGCGGTCGGGTGCTTCCAATGGTGCTGCATCGGCAAGTTGGCGGCACTTGGAGGTTCATGGCAGGGAGAGTTTCTCCCTTCTGCCGCCTGCGTGAGATGATGAGTCTATCGGGACTTTGAGACTTTTTTTTTTACCATGCCCATGGTCTGCTCTTTATCAAATTATGGTATTGCTTTGCACTGTTGTAACTATATGTTACAATTATGTGGTTTTGTCAGTTTTAGTCTTGGTTTGTCCTGTGTTTTCTTGTGATATCATTCTGGAGGAACGTTGTATCATTTTTTAATGCATGCATTTCCAAATGACAATAAACGAGGACTGAGTGTCCTCATAATCTAATCTAAAAATCTAATCACTAATTTTGGCATCATATCTAAATGTCCTAATTATATCATGTACAGTGGATTGAAAATGTATTCAGCCCTCAACCCTTTGTTCGCATAAATGAGTATTACGACCAGTGATTTTGATCAATTTAATGGAGAATTTTTATTTGTGAAGCACATGCTCCTTTTTTTCACAGTAGAGCCCAAAAAACAGGGAAAAAAGTAAAGTCTGAAACACTAAGAACTCAAAAACTGGAATGTCAGCAGTTCAAAAGTTTCCATCGCCCTTTGCTCATTCCTTAGTTCAACCACCTCTAGCAGCTACTACAACCAATAATCTTTTTGGATAAGTCTCTATTAGCTTTGCACAACTTGATGGAGCAGGATTTGCCCAGTCTTCCTTGCAAAGTTGCTCAAGCTGTGCCAGCTTAGTTGGAGGGCAATGATGGACAGCAAACTTGAGGTCTTGCCAGAGATGTTTGATTGGGTTAAGGTCAGGACTCAAGGACATCAATTTTGTTCATTTGAAGATTCTTCATAATTGCTCTGGCAGTGTGCTTTGGGTCATTGTCCTGCTGAAAGATGAACTTACTCCCCAGTTTAAACTTTCTGGTAGAGGCTAGCAGGTTTTTATCCAGTATCTCTCTGTACTTGGGAGCATTCATCTTCCCATTAATCCTGACCAGATTTCCAGTCTCTGCTGCTGAAAAGCATCCCCATAGCATGATACTACCTCTAACATACTTTGCAGTAGTGGATGGTGTTACTGCTAAGATAAAAGCATGTCCTTGGCCACAAAGACTTTGCGAAGTGTCACTTAGAAGATACTGTAAAGATGTGGAAGCAGTTTATGTGGTCAGATGAGACTGAAGTGGAACTTTTTGGCCTCAACACTAAGCAGTACATGTGGCATAAGTCTAATTGTACCAAAAGGGACAGGCAGGTAGGCAGAGTGGTGGGGTGGCTGTGTTGGTAAAAAATGAAATCAAATCCCCAGAAAGAGATGACAAAGGATCAGAAGATGTAGAATCCTTGTGGGTAGAGTTGAGATACTGTAATGGGATAAAGAGCCTGATGGGAGTAACATACAGGCCTCTGAACAGTAGCCAGGATGTGGGATATAAATTATGATGGGGAGTAGAAAAGGCACATAACAAGGGCATTGTTATGGAGGTTATGGAGCATTTCAGTATGCAGGTAGATTGCTAAGATCAGGTTGGTGTTGGACCACAAGAGAAAGAGTTTGTAGAATTCCAATAAGAAGGCTTTTTAGAGCAGCTTGTGGTTGAGCCCACTGGAGGAATGGCATTTCTAGATTGGGTGTTGTGTAATGAACCAGATTTGGTTAGGGAGCTTAAGGTAAAGGAACCCTTAGGAAGCAGTGATCATAATACAGTATGATAGACTTCATCCTGCATTTTGAGTAGGAGAAGCTAAAAGCAGATTGTATCAGTGTTACAGTGGAGCAAAGGGAGCTATAGAGGCATGAGAGAGGAGCTGGCCAAAGTTGGTTGGAAGGGGACACTGTCAGGGATGCAATGGCCTGAGCTTGGCATAGGATATATACATCCGAAGATGAAGAGGTAATCTCAAGGAAGGATGAAGCAACCGTGGCTGATATGGGAAGTCAAAGACAGCATAAAAGCAAAAGAGAGGGCATATAATATAGCAAAAATGAGTAGGAAGATAGAGGATTGTGAAGCTTTTAAAAACCAACAGAAGGAAAAAAAGCCATAAGGAGGGAAAAGATGAAATATGAAATTATGCTAGCTAATAAAATAAAAGACGATAGCGGAAGATTTTTCACATATACAAAGAGTAAAAGAGATGCGAGAGTGGATGTTGGATTCTGGAGAGGTAGTAATGGGGCTTAACGAAACAGCAGATGAACTAAATAAGTTTTTTATGTCAGCTTCACTGTGGAAGACACTAGCAGTGTGCCAGAAATACTAGAGTGTCAGGGGGCAGAAGTGAGTGTAGTTGCTATTACTGAGGTGAGGAGAAAGTGCTTGGGAAGCAGAAAAGCCTAGAGGTGGCTAAGTCACCTGGACCAGATGGACTACACCCTAGGATTCTGGATGACATAGTGGAAGAGATGGTGAAGGCATTAGTAATGATCCTTCAAGAATCATTAGATTCTGGAATGTTTCCGGAGGACTTGAAAATCGCAAATGTCAATTGATTTTTTAAGAATAGAGGAAGGCAGATGAAAGGCAATTATAAACCCATTAGCCTGACTTCAGTGACTTGGAAGATGTTGAAGTCCGTTATTAATGATGAGGTTTTGGTGTACTTGGAGGCACAAAGAGTTGGAATAAAAGGGGCATGGCTGCCAGTGACTAATGGTGATATGCAGGGGTCGGTGTTGTGACTGCTGTTTTTCACATTTTATTTCAATGATTTGGACAATGGAATTGACGGCTTTGTGACCAAGACTGCAGGCAATACAAAGATAGGTGGAGGGCAGATGGTGTTGAGGAAGCAGGGAGTCTGCAGAAAGCCTTGGACAGATTGGGAGAGTTGGCCAATACATTGCAGATGGAATATAGTATAGGAAAATGTATGGTCATGCACTTTGGCAGAAGGAATAACGGCATAGACTATTTTCTAAATGGGAAGAAAATTTTAAAATAAGAGGTGCAAAGGAACTTGAGGTCCTTGTGCGGCAATCTCTAAAGTTTTACTTTCAGGTTGAGATGGTAGTAAGAAACACGAATGCAGGTCTAGAATATAAGAGTAAGGAAGTAATGCTGAGGCTTTATAAGGTATTGGTCATACTGCACTTGCAGTATTTTGAGCAGTTTTGGGCCCATTATCTATGAAAAAGTGCTGGTATTGTAGAGGATCCAGAGGAGGTTCATGAAAATGATTTTGGGAATGAAATGATTAACATATCAGGAGCATTTGACGTCTCTGGGCCTGTTCTTGCTGGAGTTTAGAAGTATGAGTGGAGATCTCATTGAACCCTATTGAATATTTAAAGGCTTAGATAGAGTGGATGTGGAGAGGATGTTTCTTATGGTGGGGGAGTCTAGGACCAGTGGGCACAGACTCAGAGTAGAGAGACATCCATTTAGAACAGAGGTGAGGATAAGTTTCTTTAGCCAGAGGCTGGTGAAGCTATGGGATTTATTGCCATGGATGGCTGTGGAGGCTAAGTCACGGAGTATACTTAAAGCAGAAGTTGACTGCAGTATGCAGACGAATGCAATCCAACTTGTCTTCTACCAAGCCAATACTGGAGAGCAGCACTGACTCTTGACGCCATGCCACGTCGCCTCCAGCATCATCACTCCTGGATGGCTGTAACGGGTGACAGCACCAGCTGAGCCTAGTCTATGCTATGCTATAACTGAGACCATGCCACTCTCCTGCCAACAGTTCCGCCAACAAATCAATGACGTGCAACATTTTGTTTTTACCAATGTTCGAGCACAATGCGAGCACAAGAAAAACGACTGAGACCACACTGCTTTTGTGCGCCAATTCCAACCACTCTCTGTAGAAGGCTGCAATATGGTCCATGCAAAGTCCAGCTCCTCCTCCTCCAGTGGGGCCCACCTGCAGTTCTTGAATTTCAGTCGGGGAATAGGGTTGAGAGGGATAATAAATCGGCTATGACGGAATGGTGCAACAGATGCAATGTGCTGAATGGCCTAATTATGCTCCTATGTTTTATGGTCTCATATTATAACCTCCTGGACCAGCCTACCATGTAGGATTCTGTCAAAGGCCTTGCTAAAGTCTAAATGTAAGTAAATCCTGATCAGAATCCCTTTCAATAATGTTTCCACTGCTGGTTCAAGGCTCACTGGCTTGTCACTTCCAAGCTTATCCCTGCTGCTCTATTTTACTAAAGATGCAACATTAGCCATCCCCGGTCTTTCAGTGTCTCACTTTGGCAAACAAAGATATATAAAACTTTCTGCCATTTTCTACCTTGCTTCCCGTAACATTCTAAGATATACCTAGTTGATCCCTGGGGATTTTTATGTCTTCATCGTTTTAGGACTTGCAACATTTTCCCATTTGTAATATTGAACTGCTCTAAGAAATCATTGTTCCATCCCCTGAACTCAATAGCTTCCATGTCCTCCTTCATGGTAAATAAAGATGAGAAGTATTCATTTTAGACCTTGCCCGTGTCTTCTGGCTTCACACATTTATCCTTAAGGTGACCTAATTCTTTCACTAGCAACCCTATAAATATTTAGAGAATCTTCACATTTTTTTTTAAAAAAAACCTTGTCAGGTTATCTCATGGTCCCCTTTTGTCCTTTGAGTTCCCTTCAAGGAATGATAGATGAGTTAGCTTGTTATTGGTAGTAGGGAAAATGCTTGAGTTCACTATAATAGATGTAATTGCAGAAAATGTGGCAGAATTGGACAAAGTCAGCATGGATTCAGAAAATCCAGCCTCCCTGATAAATATGATGGATTTTGTTTGAAGGTGCAATTATTAAAATAGGTATGAGAGAGAACTAGTGGATATGGTGGATTTAGACTTTTGGGAGACTTGATAACGTCGCACACAAGCAACTTAGCATACAAGGGTGTATTAGGGTATGTAGAGATGTGGATAGAGAAATTGATGTTAAACAGGAAGCTAGCAGATGGATTGAATGGGTATCTTTTTTTTGGAGTACAGACAGCTACTAGTGGGATAATGCAGGGCTCGGTGCTATTTAAAACAAATATAAATGAGCTAGATCAAGGACATAAATCTAATATCTCCAAGGCTGTAGGCAGCTTAAAGAGGGGTGTGAGTGTAAACTGTAAGGAGGATGCAGAAAAGCTCAAGATTCTTAGGAAAGTGGGGGGGAGGGAGAAAGGATATATATACACATCATAGATAAATGTGAAGCTTATCCATTTTGGCGGCAAAAAAGACCTGAGATTGGAAAAGGGGTGATGTAACAAATCCTCAGCCAGCCTGCGCACCAGTTGCTGATTGCAAACGTACAGGTGCAGCAGCAGGCTACAATGGTGAATGGGACATCCCTGGCAAAAGATTTGAGTACAGGAGCAGAGACCTATTGCTACAATTGGCATGGTGAGACCCTACCTTGGTGAATCAGGGCCATTCAACTCCTGACGTCATTTTAGACTTTGTCCAAAATGTTTGTATTACAGAATGAGTAAGGCTGACTACTCTTGACTGTCAACTCAGGCAGCATTTAATTAATTTTAATTAACACGTTTAATTAAAAAACACATTTTAATTCCACATCCCATTCCCATTCTGATATGTCTATCCACGGCCTCCTCTACTGTAAAGATGAAGCTACGCTCAGGTTGGAGGAACAACACCTTATATTCCGTCTGGGTAGCCTCCAATCTGATGGCATGAACATTGACTTCTCTAACTTCCACTAATGCCCCACCTCCCCCTCGTACCCCATCCGTTATTTATTTATATTTAGACATTCTTTCTCTCTCTCTCCTTTTTTTCCTTCTGTCCCTCTGACTATACCCCTTGCCCATCCTCTGGGTCTTTTTTCCTCCCTCCCCCTTTTCCTTATCCCTGGGCCTCCTGTCCCATGATCCTCTCATATCCCTTTTGCCAATCAACTTTCCAGCTCTTGGCTCCATCCCTCCCCCTCTTGTCTTCTCCTATCATCTTGGATCTCCCCCTCTCCCTCCCACTTTCAAATCTTTTACTAGCTCTTCCTTCAGTTAGTCCTAATGAAGGGTCTCGGCCTGAAATGTCGACTGTACCTCTTCCTAGAGATGCTGCCTGGCCTGCTGCATTCACCAGCAACTTTGATGTGTGTTGCTTGAATTTCCAGCATTGGCAGAATTCCTCGTGTTTAAGCATTTAATTAAGTTGGGTTTCAAGCAGCCCTGATAAAAACGGGCATCAACAAGAGACCTTCCTTTATGTAAAGTCTCATACCTTACATAAAGGAAGGTGCTGTGATTATTGTAGACATTTCTTGGACATCACTCTCGGAATCCTCAAAGCAGTGTCCCAGGCCTAACTATCTTCAGTTGCTTCATTAACATCCTTTATTCCATTACATTTGCTGATGGATGCACAGTGTTCAATTCCATTACTGAGTTCTGATGAAGAGTCTTGACCTGAAACGTCAACTATCCATCAGTATCCCTCCATAGTTGCTCCCTGACCCACTGAGTTAGTTCCTCCAGCTATATACAAGGGGTGATTGATAAGATCGTGGCCTAAGGTAGAAGGTGTCAATTTTAGAAAACCTAGAGCATTTAGCCCCTCCTACATTTATACACTTAGTCCAGCGGTCGTGGAGCATACAGATCCCATCTTTGTAGAAGTTGGTGTCTTGGACCTCCAGAAAGTGGTCCACAGCAAATGTGATTGATAAGTTCATGTCCTAAGGTAGAAGGAGGTGAGTTATTAACTTCAAACTTTCTGCATTATCACTCAAAGAGTTGAACTGCACTTGCATGTAACGAGAGCTGTGTAACTCATTTCCTTCTACCTTAGGCCACAAACTTATCATTCACCCCAGCTGTGGACCACCTGGAGGTCCAAGACGCTCTCATTACATGCACGTGCAGTTCAACTCTGAATGATTATGCAGAAAGTTTGAAGTTAATAACTCAGCTCCTTCTATGTTAGGCCATGAACTTATCAATCATCCCTGCTGTGGACCACTTCTACAAAGAAGGGATCCGTATGCTCCACGACTGCTGGACTAAGTGTGTAAATGTAGGAGGGGACTATGTTGAAAAATAAATGTGCTAGGTTTTCTAAAATTGACTCCTTCTACTTTAGGCCAGGAACCTATGAATCACCCCTCATATATACGTTTGTATATCGCTAGGGTGCCTAAGACTTCTGCATGTTATTGTAGTAATTTTATGTATTACACTGCCACAGAAAATTTCATGACATGTAGGTGACGATAAACCTGATTCTGATATTGGTCTCTATTCTGGACTGAGAGTGGGAGGAGGCAAGGAGAGGAGAATCGTGGGTGGGAAAAGGGGAAGGGAGAGAGGAGGGCGCAGGAAGCACAAGAGAGAAATTTTGTAATGATCAATAAACAATGCCTGGTTTTTCAGGGTTAGGTGTGTCTACACCTGTGCCACCCCCCCCCCCACCCCTTGCACTGGTTCTCTGCCACCTGTCTCATATCAGTCACGTGATGCTCCTTCCTTGCCATTCTCAATATCCTTTGCTCCCACCAGATTCACAAACTCGCTCTCTGCTCCACGTTGATAAATACAGTACTGTGCAAAAAGTATTAGGCACCCTGGCTATATACATATATATGCCAAAGATATTTGCTCAGTATTGTATGAACATGCTACATGCTTAGCCTGTGTTCTTTTCTAAGAAATGGTCAACAATTTCCAAAGTCCTACACCTTATAAATTTCAATATTTTTACTCATTTATGTATATGATTGAAATAAACATCTGTTCCTCTGCTTGCCCCCACATTAAATGGAAGTTTTGCCTTCAAACATAAGAGCTTTGAGATTTAATGAGATACTAATGAGAGACTAATTTGCCACCTGGCAATACATGCATTTGTTTGTACGTTTGATTAATTCATTAATGTATCTTTTTTTAAAAAAAAGATTTCAATGCAAACATTTCTTGCCTGCATGCATCACAGTATTAACAGATATCATCTGTCAAATGGAAATTCAATCATTTACTTGTGTGAACATTTTACTTCATTGCTAACATTTTACAATAATAGTCTGTTCGTAATTGCCAGTACACATGCTTAACTTCCAGTGGCATGGTTTTTCAAATTGGGGACGTTCTTGCAGGCCATTGTACTTCCAGATTCTACTTTAACGGATTGATATTTAACACATTGTTGCAGTTACGAAGAGGGCGCCCCAGTGGCTGTATTTCATTAGGAGTTTGAGGAGATTTGCTGTGAGGACTCTAGCAAATTTCTGCAGATGTACAGTGGAGAGCATAATCACAAGTTGCATCGCCACCTGGTATGGAGTTTCCAGTGTGCAGGATCAAAGAAACATGCTTCAGAGGGCTGTAGGATCCTTTGATAACGAACCTGATTCATACCAGTGCACAAGAAGAGTAGGATAAGCTGCCTCAACAACTATTGCCCAGCTGTACTCACATCTTCTGTGATGAAGTGCTTTGAGAGTTTGGTTACAAAAGCATAGAAACATAGAAAACCGACAGCACAATACAGGCCCTTCGGCCCACAAAGTTGTGCGGAACATGTCACTGCCTTAGAAATTACTAGGCTTACCTATAGCCCTCTATTTTTCTAAGCTCCATGTACCTATCCAAAAGTCTCGTATTGTATCTGCCTCCACCACCATTGCCAGCAGCCCATTCCACATACTCACCACTCTCTGAGTGAAAAACTTACCCCTGACACCTCCTCTGTACCTACTCCCCAGCACCTTAAACCTGCGTCCTCTTGTGGCAACCATTTCAGCCCTGGGAAAAAGCCACTGACTATCCACACGATTAGTGCCTCTCATCACCTTATACATCTTTATCAGGTCACCTGTCATCCTCTGTCGCTCCAAGGAGAAAAGGCCGAGTTCACTCAACCTATTCTCATAAGGCATGCACCCAAATCCAGGCAACATCCTTGTAAATCTCCTCTGCACCCTTTCTATGACTTCCACATCCTTCCTGTAGTGAGGCGACCAGAACTAAACACAGTACTGCAAGTGGGGTCTGACCAAGGTCCTATATAGCTGCAACATTACCTCTCAGCTCCTAAATTCAATTCCATGATTGATGAAGGCCAATACACCATACGACTTCTTAACCACAGTCAACCTGCGTAGCTGCTTTGAGTGTCCTGTGGACTCGGACCCCAAGATCCCTCTGATCCTTCACACTGCCAAGAGTCTTACCATTAATACTATATTATGCCATCATATTTGACCTACCAAAATGAACCACTTCACACTTATTTGGGTTGAACTCCATCTGCCACTTCTCAGCCCAGTTTTGCATCCTATCAATGTCCTGCTGTAACCTCTGACAGCCCTCCACACTATCCACAACACCTCCAACCTTTGTGTCATCAGCAAACTTACTAACCCATCCCTCCACTTCCTCATCCAGGTCATTTATAAAAATCACGAAGAGGAGGGGTCCCAGAACAGATCCCTGAGGCACTCCACGGGTGACCAACCTCCATGCAGAATATGACCCGACTACAACCACTCTTTGCCTTCTGTGGGCAAGCCAGTTCTGGATCCACAAAGCAATGTCCCCTTGGATCCCATGCCTCCTTACTTTCTCAATAAGCCATGCATGAGGTAACTTATCAAATGCCTTACTGAAATTCATATACACTACATCTACTGCTCTTCCTTCATCAACTTGTTTAGTCACATCCTTAAAAAATTCAATCAGGCTCGTAAGCACGACCTGCCCTTGACAAAGCCATGCTGACTATTCCTATTCATATTATACCTCTCCAAATGATCATAAATCCTACCTCTCAGGATCTTCTCCATCAACTTAGCAACCATTGAGGTAAGACTCACTGGTCTATAATTTCCTGGGCTATCTCTACTCCCTTTCTTGAATAAAGGAACAACATCCGCAACCCTCCAATCCTCCAGAACCTCCCCCATTCCCATTGATGATGCAAAGATTATCGCCAGAGGCTCAGCAATCTCCTCCCTCGCCTCCCACAGTAATCTGGGGTACATCTCATCCGGTCCCAGAAACTTATCCAACCTGATGCTTTCCAAAAACTCCAGCACATCCTCTTTCTTAGTATGTACATGCTCAAGCTTTTCAGTCTGCTGCAAGTCATCACTACAATCGCCAAGGTCTTTTTCCATAGTGAATACTGAAGTAAAGTATTCATTAAGGTTCCATATATACTTTCCCACTGTCACACCTGATAGGTCCTATTCTTTCACGTCTCATCCTCTTGCTCTTCACATACTTGTAGAATGCCTTGGGGTTTTCCTTAATCCTGCGTGCCAAGGCCTTCTCATGGCCCCTTCTGGCTCTCCTATTTTCCTTCTTAAGCTCCTTCCTATTAGCTTTATAATCTTCTAGATCTCTAACATTAACTAGCTCTCTGAACCTTTCGTAAGCTTTTCTTTTCTTCTTGACTAGATTTATTACAGCCTTTGTACACCACGGTTCCTGTACCCTATCATAATTTCCCTGTCTCATTGGAATGTACCTATGCAGAACTTCACACAAATATCCCCTGAATATTTGTGTGGAGTTCTGCATAGGTACGTTCCAATGAGAACATAGGTACATTTCTTCTGCACTTTTCCCTGAGAACATCTGTTTACAACTTAAGCTTCCAGTTTCCTGCCTGATAGCCTCATAATTCCCCTTACTCCAATTAAACGCTTGTCTAGCTTGTCTGTTCCTATCTCTCTCCAGTGCTATTGTAAAGAAGATAGAATTATGATCACTATCTCCAAAATGCTCTCCCACTGGGAGATCTGACACCCGACCGGGTTCATTTCCCAATACCAAATCAAGTACAGCCTCTCCACTTGTAGGCTTATCTACATATTGTGTCAAGAAACCTTCCTGAACACACCTAACAAACTCCACCTCATCTAAACCCCTTGCTCTAGAGAATTGCCAATCGATATTTGGGAAATTAAAAACTCCCATCACGACAACTCTGTTATTATTACACCTTTCCAGGATCTGTTTCCCTATCTGCTCCTCGATATCCCTGTTTTTATTGGGCGGCCTATAAAAAACACCCAGTAAAATCATGGTCAGAATCAACTTCTACCTAGGTAAGGACCTGCACCCGCTGCAATTTGGCTATCACTCTCCACTCAGCCTTTTATCACCTGGGCAATGGTAATACCTATGTCAACTGCTTATCAATTACAGCTCAGCATTCAACACCATCGTACCCTAAGTAATAACCAACAAGCTCCAAAACCTGGGCCTCTGTACCTCCTTCTGCAATAGGATCCTTGACTTCCTCATAAGGGTGGATCGGAAGTTACATCTCTTCCTCACTGATGCCTGCTCAGCCCACTGCCCTACTCTCCCTACAACCATGACTGTATGGCGAGGCACAGCTCAAACACCATCTATAAATTTGTTGTTGACACAACTTTTGTTGGCAGAATTTCAGATGGTGATGAGTCATACAGGAGTGAGATAGAACAGCTGGTTTAGTGGTATCGCGACAACAACCTTGCACTCTATGTCCGTAAGACCAAGTAATTGATTGTGGACTTCAGGAAGGGGAAGTTGAGGGAACACACACCGGTCCTCATTGAGGGATCAGAAGTGGAAGGGGTGAGCAGTTTCAAGTTCCTGGGTGTCAACTTTTCTGAAGATTTCCTGGGCCCAACTTATTGATGCAAGTGCAAAGAAGATATGACAGCAGTTATATTTCATAAGGAGTTTGAGGAAGCTTAGTGTGTACTGAGAAGAGCATTCAGACTGGTTGCATCACCATCAGGTGTAGAGGTGCCACTGCACAGGATTGGAAGAAGCTGCAGGAAAGTTGCAAACTTAGCTAGCACCATCATGGGCACATCAAGCATCAAGGATAGCTTGAAAATGCGATGCCTCAAAATGGTAGGCATTTGAGGCATCAGATCATTAAAGACCCCCATCACCTTCTCATTGCTACCATAAAGGAGGACGTACAGGAGTGTGAAGACACACCCCAACCATTTTAGAAACAGCTTCTTCCCCTCTGCCGTCAGGTTACTGAATGGACATCGAATCTATTAACATTACCTTACCACTTTTCCCCCCCTTTTTTGCTCTCTTATTGCACTACTTAGTTAATTTTTTATATATAATGCTTTTATTATTATATATTGCAAAGTACTGCTGCGGCAAAACAATGAATTCCGTGACATATGCCAATGATATTAAAACATATTCTAATTATGATTCTGAACTTGGCCATTGATTATCTGCAAGCAAACATGATCCAAAGCTTACAAGACTCTGTATGTAAGCTACACCTCAGTGCTGTCTTTCACAAGTCCTATCCTCTGTCAGTCAAACTGCTTGTGTAGTGTACTTGGATAAGGAGTTTTTTTTACATTAATGACAAGGAAGGCCAAGCGTAGTTCTTGCCACAAACTCCATTTTGTAGCTTTTGCCAGATGCTTTCTGAAGAGGAACGGCCAGATGGCTGGAGAGGTTTATGCAGCTAACCGGTTGATCCAAAACTCAGCAGTTCATATATGTTTACTGACTTACATTGGTCTTTAATCAGTGAACATTCTAAATTTAGTCCTTCCTTTTAAATTTCTCCAGGGTTTTGCTCCCACAGATCTCTGTAAACTTCTCCAGTCCCACTGTCCCTTCTGGCTTACAGCATTCAATGATTCTGACCCGATTTTTGTTGATCAGCTAATGGAAACATGCTTCCGACTGTAAGCTTTGCAAGTTCTCCTCAGAAATCAATCTTTAAATCTTATGCAGCAACATGAATCTGGTAGGACATGCACTGCAGAGTTAAGAGAGGTGAGACGTTGAAACATAAGATCTTAAGGGGGCTTAACAAAGTAGATGAAGGGAGGATGTTTCCCCTGTGGCCATTCTCCTCAGGAGCAAATATATCCCTTTGGATACTACAGCACCAGTAGCTAGGCCAGTGGCACTGTGGCCAGCTCTACAGCTCAGCACGGAGGGTAGAGTCAGGTAGAGTGATAGTGATAAGAGATCGATAGGGGGACTGACAGGCAATTTTTTGGTTGTGAAAAAGATGCGAGTCTGGTATGTTTCCTTCCAGGTGCTAGGGCCAAGGATGTCTTGGAGTGGCTGCAGAAGATTCTCAAGAGGGAGGGTGAGCAGCCAGAGGTCATGGTTCCCATTGGCACCAGTGACATAGGTAGAAAGGGGAAGAGGGCCTGTGCACTGAGTATAGAGAGGGAAGTGGCTGAAGAGCAAGGTTGCCAAGTTAGTAATTTCTGGATTACTCTCAGAGCCATGTGCTAGTCAGGGCAGGAATAGGATGATAGTACAGAGGAATGAGTGGCTGAGGAAGTTGTGCAGAGGACAGGGTTTGATATTCCTAGATCATTGGGATCTCTCGGGGGAAAGTATGACCTGTTCAAAAAGGATGGGTCACACTTGAACCTGAGGGGAATCAGTGTCCTTGTGGGAAGAGGAGGATTTAAATTAATTTGGTAGGGAACCACCAAAGTGATAGTGCTGAGGATGGCATTCAAGTTTATGCATTGTGCAATCAGACTGTGAGGAAAGACAGATAGATGACAGGGCAAAATTACAGTCAGTAGGATGAGTTGAAGTGTAACATGGTGGCAAAATTGAAAAGGGTGATGAATACAGGACTGAAAGTGTTACATGTGAATGCACGTAGTATATGGAATAAGGTAGATAATCTTGTAAAGCATTTAGAGATTGGCAGGTGTGTTGTTGAGGTCATCACTAAGTTGTGGCTGAAAGAAGATCATAGTCGAGAGCTTAACATCCAAGGACACACTCTTTATCAAAAGGGCAGGCAGGTAGGCAGAGGGGTGGGGTGGTCATTAAATAATGAAGTCAAATCCTTAGAAAGAGATGACATGGGATGGGAATATAGATCATAAGCCATGGGAGCAAAATTAGGCTATTCGGCCCATTAAGTCTGCTCCGCCATTTCATCATGGCTGATCCATTTCTCTCTCAACCCCATTTTCATGCCGTAACCTTTCATGCCCTGTCTAATCAAGAACCTATCAACCTCTGCCTTAACTACATTCAATGACCTGGTCTCCTCAGCCTCGTTTGGCTAAATATATTCCTCCTCATCTCCATGTTAAGTTGACATTCCTCAACTCTAAGGCTGAGTCATCTTGTCCTAGACTCCCCCACCATAGGAAACACCGTCTCCAAATCTACTCTGTCTCGGCCTTTCAACGTTTGATATAGGTTTCAATGAGATCCTCCTCAGAGGGGTGTAGTCCAACTTGTCCAGATGATTTATCTACCTTCAGACCCTTCAGTTTCCCAAGCATTTTTCTAAATTCCAGCAAGTAAAGGCCCAGAGGAATCGATTGCTTCTCATATGATAAGGTTTTCAACCTTGTGAACCTCCTCTGAACCATCTCCAATGACAATTCCTCAAAAATTCCAATGGATTTGTCAGGAAAGATTTTCCCTTTAGGAAACACTGCAGACTTTGGCCTATTTTGGTACCTGCCTCCAAGTACTCTGAAATCTCATCCTTAACAATCGACTCTAATACCTTCTCAACCACTGTGCTCAGTCCTCTGGAACAATTGCATATTGATTCTTGAAGGATCATTACTAATGTCTCCACCATCTCTTCAGCTTCCTCTCTCAGAACCCAGGAGTGTAGTCCATCTGGTCCAGGTGATTTATCCACTTTCACAAACTTCAGTTTCCCAAGCATCTTCTCCCTAGTAATTGCAACTGCGCTCACTTCTGCCCCATGACACTCTTGAACTTCTGGCAGACTGCTGGAACTTCCCACTAATTTTTGATCTATTATATGGATAATCCTTGTCAAGTCAAGTCAATTCATTCTTCCATAGAGGGAGTACAAAGAAGGTTCACCAGATTGATTCCTGGGTTGGCAGGACTTTCATATGTTGAAAGACTGGATCGACTAGGCTTACACTGTCTGGAATTTAGAAGATTGAGGGGGGATCTTATTGAAACGTATAAAATTCTAAAGGGATTGGACAGGCTAAATGTAGGAAGATTGTTCCCGATGTTGGGGAAGTCCAGAAAGAGGGGTCATAGTTTGAGGACAAAGGACCCAGATGAGGAAAAACTTCTTCACACAGAGAGTGGTGAATCTGTGGAATTCTCTGCCACAGGAAACATAGAACATAGAACATAGAACATAGAATAGTACAGCACAGTACAGGCCCTTCGGCCCACAATGTTGTGCCGACCCTCAAACCCTGCCTCCCATATAAGCCCCCACCTTAAATTCCTCCATATACCTGTCTAGTAGTCTTTTAAACTTCACTAGTGTATCTGCCTCCACCACTGACTCAGGCAGTGCATTCCATGCACCAACCACTCTCTGAGTAAAAAAACCTTCCTCTAATATCCCCCTTGAACTTCCCACCCCTTACCTTAAAGCCATGTCCTCTTGTATTAAGCAGTGGTGCCCTGGGGAAGAGGCGCTGGCTATGCATTCTATCTATTCCTCTTGTTATCTTGTACACCTCTATCATGTCTCCTCTCATCCTCCTTCTCTCCAAAGAGTAAAGCCCTAGCTCCCTTAATCTCTGATCATAATGCATACTTTCTAAACCAGGCAGCATCCTGGTAAATCTCCTCTTGTACCCTTTCTAATGCTTCCATATCCTTCCTATAGTGAGGTGACCAGAACTGGACACAGTACTCCAAGTGTGGCCTAACCAGAGTTTTATAGAGCTGCATCATTACATCGTGACTCTTAAACTCTATCCCTCGACTTATGAAAGCTAACACCCCATAAGCTTTCTTACCTACCCTATCCACCTGTGAGGCAACTTTCAGGGATCTGTGGACATGTACTCCGAGATCCCTCTGCTCCTCCACACTACCAGGTATCCTGCCATTTACTTTGTACTCTGCCTTGGAGTTTGTCCTTCCAAAGTGTACCACCTCACACTTCTCCGGGTTGAACTCCATCTGCTACTTCTCAGCCCACTCCTGTATCCTATCAATGTCTCTCTGCAATCTTTGACAATCCTCTACACTATCTACAACACCACCAACCTTTGTGTCGTCTGCAAACTTTACAACCCACCCTTCTACCCCCAAATCACGAAAAGTAGAGGTCCCAGAACAGATCCTTGTGGGACACCACTAGTCACAATCCTCCAATCTGAAAGTACTCCCTCTACCACCACCCTCTGCCTTCTGCAGTCAAGCCAATTCTGAATCCACTTGGCCAAACTTCCCTGGATCCCATGCCTTCTAACTTTCTGATTAAACCTACCGTGTGGAACCTTGTCAAATGCCTTACTAAAATCCATATAGATCACATCCACTGCACTACCCTCATCTATATGCCTGGTCACCTCCTCAAAGAACTCTATCAGGCTTGTTAGACACGAGATCTGCCCTTCACAAAGCCATGCTGACTGTCCCTGACCAGACCATGATTCTCTAAATGCTTATAGATCTTATCTCTTAGAATCTTTTCCAACAGCTTTCCCACCACAGACGTGAGGCTCACTGGTCTATAATTACCCGGACTATCCCTACTACCTTTTTTGAACAAGGGGACAACATTCGCCTCCCTCCAATCCTCCGGTACCATTCCTGTGGACAACGAGGACATAAAGATCCTAGCCAGAGGCTCAGCAATCTCTTCTCTCGCCTCGTGGAGCAGCCTGGGGAATATTCCGTCAGGCCCCGGGGACTTATCTGTCCTAATGTATTTTAACAACTCCAACACCTCCTCTCCCTTAATATCAGCATGCTCCAAAACATCAACCTCACTCATATTGTCCTCACCATCATCAAGTTCCCTCTCATTGGTGAATACCGAAGAGAAGTATTCATTGAGGATGTCGCTCACTTTCACAGCCTCCAGGCACATCTTCCCACCTTTATCTCTAATTGGTCCTACCTTCACTCCTGTCATCCTTTTTTTCTTCACATAATTGAAGAATGCCTTGGGGTTTTCCTTTACCCTACTCTCCAAGGCCTTCTCATGCCCCCTTCTTGCTCTTCTCAGCCCCTTCTTAAGCTCCTTTCTTGCTTCCCTATATTCCTCAATAGACCTATCTGATCCTTGCTTCCTAAACCTCATGTATGCTGCCTTCTTCCACCTGACTAGATTTTCCACCTCGCTTGTCACCCATGGTTCCTTCACCCTACCATTCTTTATCTTCCTCACTGGGACAAATTTATCCCTAACATCCCGCAAGAGATCTCTAAACATCGACTACATGTCCATAGTACATTTCTCTGCAAAAACCTCATCCCAATTCACACCCGCAAGTTCTAGCCTTATAGCCTCATAATTTACCTTTCCCCAATTAAACATTTTCCCGTCCTCTCTGATTCTATCCTTTTCTAAATGCTAAATTTAGATGCTATAGGCCAGGGAGCGGTGGTCACTGTCTCCCAGATGCTCACCCACTGAGAGATCTGTAACCTGACCCGGTTCATTACCTAGTACTAGATCTAGTATGGCATTCCCCCTGGTCGGCCTGTCCACATACTGTGACAGGAATCCGTCCTGGACACACTTAACAAACTCTGCCCCATCTAAACCCTTGGAACTAATCAGGTGCCAATCAATATTAGGGAAGTTAAAATCACCCATGATAACAACCCTGTTATTTTTGCACCTTTCCAAAGTCTGCCTCCCAATCTGCTCCTCTGTATCTCTGCTGCTACCAGGGGGCCTATAGAATACCCCCAATAGAGTAACTGCTCCCTTCCTGTTCCTGACTTCCACCCATATTGACTCAAAAGAGGATCCTGCTATATTACCCACCCTTTCTGTAGCTGTAATAGTATCCCTGACCAGTAATGCCACCCTTCCTCCCCTTTTTCCACCCTCTCTATCCTTATAAAGCACTGAAATCCAGGAATATTGAGAATCCATTCCTGCCCTGATGCCAGCCAAGTCTCTGTAGTGGCCACTACATCATAATTCTATGTATGTATCCAAGCTCTCAGTTCATCACCTTTGTTCCTGATGCTTCTTGCATTGAGGTACGCACATTTCAGCCCTTCTACCTTGCTGTCTTTACACGTTTATTGTGCTTCTCTTTCCTCAAAGCCTCTCTGTATGTTAGGTCTGGCTTTACTCCATGCATTTCTTTCACTGCTCTATCGCTCTGGGTCCCATCTCCCTCACAAATTAGTGTAAACCCTCCCGAACCATGCTAGCAAACCTACCTGCAAGGATATTGCTCCCCCTTGAGTTCAGGTGCGACCCATCCAATCTGTACAGGTCCCACCTTCCCCAGAAGAGATCCCAACGATCTAAAAATCTAAAACCCTGCTCCCTGCACCAACTCCTCAGCCACACATTCAACTGCCATCTCCTCCAATTCTTACCATCACTGTCACGTAGCATTGGCAGCAATCCTGAGAACACCACCCTTGAGGTCCTGTTCTTCAGCCTTCTGCCTAGTTCCTGAAACTCACACTTCAGAACCTCATCCCTCTTCCTGCATATGTCGTTGGCCCCAACACGTATCACAACTTCTGGTTGCTTTCCCTCTCATACCAGGATGTCATGCACCCAATCAGAGACATCCCAGACCCTGGCACCCGGGAGGCAACAAACCATGCGGGTGTCCTTCTCACGTCCACAAAATCTCCTGTCTGCTACCCTGACTATAGAGTCTCCAATGACGACAGCTCTCTTCTTCTCCGTCCCACCCTTCTGCACCACAGGGTCAGACTCAGTGCCGGAGGCCCTGCCATCGTGGCTCACACCTGGTCGGTCGTCCCCACCAACAGTATCCAGGACGGTAAACTTATTATTCAGGGGAATGGCTACAGGGGTGTTCTGCACTACCTGTCTGCTCACCTTTGCTTTCCCCCCTCTGACTGTCACCCAACGACCTGCTTCCGACAGCCTAGTAGCTCTCATCTATGACTGCCTCATTCTCCCTTATGAGTTGAAGGTCATCCAGCTGCTGCTCCAGATTCCTTACATGGTCTTCCAGATCGCCCAGCCGTATGCACTTCCGGCAGATGTGACTCTGCAGGCGAGGGGAGTTCCCCCAAGACTGCCACATCTCACATGAGAGGCACATCACTGTCTCAGGAGACATTGTAAAAGCTAACTGCGAGCTAGCTTGTCCTCCGTGTATGGTGATGTACTTCAGTGGAACAAAATAAAAGCGCAAACTGTTTTCTAAACAGCAAGAAAATTTTAAAAATCTGAGGTACAAGGGGACTTTGGAGTCCTTGTGCAGGATTTCCTAAAGGTTATCATACAGTTTGAGTCTGTGTTAAGGAAGGCCAATGCGATGTTAGCATTCATTTTGAGAGGACTAGATCACAACAGCAATCATGTAATGTTGAGGCTTTATAAGACATTGGTGAAACTGTACATGGAGTATTGTGAGCAGTTTTGTGCCCCTTATCTTAGAAAAAATGTGTTTACATTGGAGAGGGGGCCAGAGGAGGTTCACTAGAATGATTCCAGGAATGAAAGGGTTAACCTGTGATGAGTATTTGATGTCTCTGCGCCCTTTCACACTCGTGTTTAGAGGAATGAGGGGAGATCTCAATGAAACCTGGCGAATATTGAAAGGCCTTGCTAGAACGCATGTGGAGAGGATGTTTCCTATTATGGGTGAGTCTAGGACCAGAGGGCACAGTTTCAGAATTGAGGAACGTCCATTTAGAATGGAGGTGAGGAGGAATTTCTCCAGCCGGAGGATATTGAATCTGTGGAATCCCTTGCCACGATGGCTGTGGAGACTAAGTTATTGATTATATTTAAAGTGGAGGTGGGTAGGTTCTTGATTTTTCAGGGCATCTCAGGTTACGGAGAGAACGCTGGAGAATGGAGTTGAGAGGGATAATAAAACAGACATTATGGAATGGTGGAACAGAGTCGATGGACCAAACGGCCTAATTCTGTTCCAGTGCTCATGGTTTTATGGTGTAACCTGGGACCTGGCAGCTAAATAAGGGAATTTCTTGTTAAGGATTGAAAAGAGGTGGAATTTCTTCTCTTTCTGGATATTTACAATTATTTCACCCCAGAAAACAATGCTGACTAAATTATTTAGATATGAAAGTTATAATTTTTGGCTTCAGGGAATAAGGCACGAATAGAGTTGAGACCAAGATCAGGTCATATATTCATATTTTATTTCCTTGCATTCTAGGAGGAGGCTTTTCAGCCTACCTAGCCTATCCTTGCTCCCAGAGCAGTCTCCTCAGTGCCATCGTTCCACTGGTTTCTCTGTAGCTTATTTTGTCCTGCATCAAAGCCATCCTGATAAACTCACTCAACCAAACTAAGCATAATGTTCATAAATCAAAGAACCTACCAATAAGTACATCTTTGAAAACCCTTTCAGACAGCACTGGAGGTAAGGATTGAATCCCAGAAGCTGGAGGAGTGAGCCAGCAACCCTAAACACTGTTTCACAGCAGATCGGGTGAATTAGTGGAGCCACTGCAATGAGGTGTAGGGCCAAAAGTCCTTCTTACGTTTACTTAAAGTTTTAGCCTCCATCTTTTAAATATTGAGCTTTATAGCTTGAACTTTTGTTTGTTAATACTCCTATGAAGCACCACTGTACATGCTGTTTAGTTATTTGAAGGAAACAACTGGTGTAGAGCTTTGTGCAATCCTCAGTGAATGGTAACATGTAAAGCTATTGGTAAATTTGTAAAGCTCAGAAGAGTTAACAGGGATGGACAATTGCTGCCATTGATTTGAAGAATAGAGCAGGCGTTTGCACCTTGGAGATTAGAACAGAAAAATGTAGTTGCCTGAAGAGAGCATTCTTTACTGCCGGGACTTGATGATCCAAGACCATTTTTTAAAATCTGGTAACTGATTGATGTAGTGCATAATTCTATGTGTCATTTATGGTCTTATAGCAGCTCATAAACTGGCTTGTGAAATATGAAATGTCAGAACAATATGAAATAGTTTTCCTTATTATCTGCAAGCAGAATAGGGGGCTATTTATACCGGCATCTTGCTAAGTGCCACTTACACAAGTGCATTTGAACTTGAGCATTTCAAACTTCCACTGCTTATTTAAGCATTTCCATATACCACTGGAGCAAGCACATTTTCTTTTTTTGTTTGGTTCTGTATTTTAGGCACATACACAAAATTATCAACTCAAGAATTAGGAGAGATGATGTTAGCACAATGTACATTTTTATAAAATAGTGGGACCCACTTCACTCTATCATTCTTTCTGTTTAAGCAATAAATATTACTTCTACATGTGATGTACAGATTGATGTTGAACCAAGGCAAATTTGTTTTTCTCACGATGAGTAAAGATTAGGTAGTTATTTACAGTTTACATGTGTATTGTTGCTGACTGAACCATCACCTTAGCTCTTTTGGTGGCATGAGATAGCCCAAATTTCTTGTAAAGGCCCTACTTTGGACATGTTCATGCTGTTATCTTTTCCAGTTTTGTTCTAGATATGTGGTGTCAAGATGCACTGATAAGGATTGGTTGGAAAAGTTCTACTACTACTATTATTAACAAAATATTACTATTGTTTGTGAAAACGCATCAGTAACTCAAAGGGATATACTATCTACTTGAAGCTACTAACCCGTGTAAGCAACACAAGCACTACTTGGATTGTTAATTGCTGCAGGTAATTCTAACAGATAATATTGCCATGCCTGTATTTTTGAGCAAATGAGAGCTTTTCGGTAGTCTAAAATTGATTTGGTCAAATGTTTTCTTCTGGGTTTTCAGCAGGATGCATAGACAAGTAAAATCAGCTTTTTGTTTTAAAAATGAGGTTGTCAAGTCAGAAGTAGAGTTCTTTTGGTCAAGCAAGGATGAATTTAAACTTTAAAGGAGTTTTGGTATAACCTGTTTTTGTGCCTTTAATATGGTCGTGGATGGAAGATTCATGATTTATAGAATTATTTATTTGAAAGTTCATTCTGGTTTTATAAGTTAGTAATAATTGGCAGGGCCCAATGGTGTTTTCCTCTTCTTTGAAGTGGAACTTGAGAGAAAAATCTTCCACTTGAAAGGAGAGGAAAACACCATTTCTTCGTAGTAGTACCAATGGTTAAGATAATAGCAGGCCAAAGAAAACAAGACTAGGACAGGTGAACAATAATGATCAAAAGCAGGAGTGAAGGATGCAGAGAAATTCACGATGAGATTTCATAGTATCATTATGACACAATTTTATGGCTATAAAGGCGTTCATTTCGCTTCTTCAAAGCTGTGTATAAAGTGGTGGTGTTGCATTGTTACGATCTGGCATAATGGCACTAATAATTTAAAAGTCACATTGAAAATGTATTCTTCCTATTTTGTTTTTCAGTTTAAGAATATTATTAGTGGCCTTTGTCTCTCTGTTAATTTGTTCAGATTGATTGTGGCACAGTTTTAGCTCTGGTTATGCTTATTTAATGGGATAATAAGACACTTCAGTAGGAACCTCTTGCCGGAGTAGGCAGGAGAATAATGACAGGGAGGTGAAGTTGCATAGAGATGTATTTACTGCACTTATTGACCTGGATTTTGCTGAGGCAATGATAGCAAATTTATTGTTGTTTGCGGTAACTATACAGTGAAGCCTGAAAGCAATTTCTGTTTTTTAATGTGTAGATAGCTTTAGTGTTTTTCTAGAATTGCTATCATTGATTCTTAATTTACCAATGGATGGTATGCCTTGCAGACTTCTCCAATGCAATCGTAGGAAGTTTCATGATATTAAGCTGGCAATATACCAGTCCTTTCATAAGTATCCTAAAAATATGTAGAATCCAAATGAGTTATAATGGTGAAGCCACCATAATTACTATTTAGCAAACTGATTTCCCAAAAGTAATTGTATAGACTTATTGATTGGTTTGACAAACACTGCATGTATTTCAAAAAATTATGTAACTTACTGTTTTAGATTCTACCTTTTACCTTAACAATTTGTATATGTTCCAGTTTGTATTTAGCATCAATTAAAATTGTGCTTCTCTTTTCCCCTAGTTTTTTATTTGAGAATTTTTGTAATTGGCAGCTTGATCCATCATACTTGTTTGTTGTGAAGGATTTTCTTGAACTGATGTCCTTTAGCAACCAGTGTTGGAAAAAGAGTCAGCAATAGGCAGTTCTACTTCAATCTGACTGCAAATTTCAAACTAATCTTATTGTATAACTTGTGTTTATTAACAGAGAGATGCCTGGTTTTGTCTGCCTCTCCAGAGCTTGTGCAACAAAACTAATCCAGGAATAACACTGCAAGCTGCCACCAAGTTCACCAGAGGCTGTAGCAAATGTACTTTAGTATCCTTCTACAATCACAGAGGATATTGGTTATCAGCAATGCAAAAGCTTGCTGATGCCTTGGTTTAAAGAGCAAACAATTCACAGGGTGCAATGTGAGGGAACTGTGTACAATGGAGCAGGGGTCCCCAACATTTTTTGCACTGCGGACCAGTTTAATATTGATAATATTCTTGCGGATCAGCCGACTGGGGGGCGGGGTGGGAGGTGGGGTTGCCAACGGACAAGAGTGGCAGTCAAATACGTTGTGTTTACCCAGAAAAGACTACGATAACCATGAAGCCTTGCGCAGGCACCAGTGCGCATGCGTGTACCTGCTGATTTTTTTCCCTGCAAATCGTTTTTGGCGATTCTGTTCGGGGGGATGTGGTGATGTTAATCACAACCGGAATATAGGTGATAAGTGGCTAATACACTCAATTTCATTTCTAAAAGGGTTTATCCAACGAATTTAATATTAAACACACAGCGCATATTTTCCTCGCATGAATATAGAGATAAGTCAATTATCAGGGGAGGACAGGGGAGCTTGAAGTACGTGTTGAACGAACTTCCAGTACAAGTGGCAGAAGCCGGTTCGATATTATCATTTAAAGAAATATTGGATAGGTATATGGACAGGAAAGGAATGGAGGGTTATGGGCTGAGTGCAGGTCGGTGGGACTAGGTGAGAGTAGCATTTAGCACGGACTAGAAGGGCTGAGATGGCCTGTTTCCGTGCTGTAATTGTTACATCGTTATATAAGTAAGTCAATAGCATCATAACATTTTAAGTAGTGTTTAGATATTAAACACACAGCACATATTTTCCCTGTATGAACATATAAAATCATTGCAACACACCAATATCGCTGAATCAGTGGGAGCCCTGGGCTTGTTTCCCTGCAACAAGACGGTCCCATCGAGGGGTGATGGGAGACAGCGATACTCGAAGGGGGTTCCTGATGTCCAGTCTATTCCGCAATTTAGTTTTTGTTGCATTCGTTGCAGAAAACTCCGCTTCACAGAAAAATGTTGGAAATGGAAACAACGTTTTCAGTGCTTTCGTGGCGGTCTCAGGATATTCAGCCTTGACTTTGATCCAAAATGCCGGCAGAGATGTTATGTCAAACATACTTTTCTGCCCGCCGTCATTTGCAAGCTCAAGGAGTTGATCTCCCTCCCGTGCTGACAGGGATGATGCGCAGGTAATGACCTCGCATGTGTAATGGCTCAACAGTGTGCTTGACAGGGAATGAGGAAAGGTGCAGCTGGCTCATATCGCCAAATCATATCGTTTCCTCATGGTCCGGTAGCACATACTTTGCAGCCCGGTACCGGTCCACGGCCTGGTGGTTGGGGACCGCTGCAATAGAGCAATGCATTATTTCTGGATGGTGGAATTTTCCATTGTCTAATGAAGTTTTGATAGTACTATATAGCTCTGTCAGTTTCTGCTCACAAAAAAAAATCTGTTCCAAGTTTAGCATTCCTTGAATGTAGAAGTGGGTGTAATTATTGGCAGAGAATTAAACAGATAAGTACATCCAGGAATCACATTTTTTGTCTGATGATTTATTGAGAATCTGATCATATTTGTAGCAAAATATTTTGAAAAGCAAACTTTTTCTTTATGAATCTTAATACCAACAGCATGTGATTTAGGGATAAGGAAAGGGCCAGATTTAGTTATGGAGCTTAAGGTAAAGGAACACTGAGGAGATAGTGATCATATTATGATACAATTCACCCTGCAGTTTGAGAGGAAGAAGCCATAACCTGATGTATCATTATTATAGTGGAGTAAAGAAAAATACAGAGGCCTGAGAAAGGAGGTGGCCAAAAGTGTTTTAGCAGGAGGCACTAGCAGAGATGATGGAAGAACAACAATGGCTGTAGTTTCTGGGAGAATTCAGAAGGCACAAGCTAATTCATCCCAATGAAGAAAAAATATTCTAACAAGAGGATGAGACATCCGTGGCTGACAACGTAAGTCAAAGATGGCATAAAAGCAAAAGAGAGGGCATATGATATAGCAAAGATTAGAGGAAAGTTAGAAGTTTGGAAAGCTTTTAAAAACCAGCAGAAGGCAACTAAAAAAGCAAAAAGGGAAGAAAAAAGATAAAAAAATGAAGGTAAGCTAGGCAATAATATTAAAAGGATACTATAAGTTTTTTTCAGATATAGCATAAATGAGAGGTGAGAGAGGATATCACTACTGGAAAATGAAGCTGGGGAGGTAGTAATAGGGTACAAAAGTAATAGTGGACAAACTCAATAAGTATTTTGCATCAGTCTTAACTGTGGAAGACAACAGCAGTATGCCAGAAATTCGAGTGTCAGGGGGCAGATGTGAGTGTAGTTGCTGTTACTAGGGGAAGGTGTTTGGGAATCTGAAAGGTCTGAAGGTAGGTGAGTCACCTGGACTCGATGTTCTACACCCCATAGTTCCGAAAGAGGTAGATCAAGAGATTTTGGAGACATTAGTAGTGATCTTTCAAGAACCATTAGTTTCTGGAATTAATTATGGAGGACTGTAAAATTACAAATAGTTTTCCACTCTTTAAGAAGTGTGGGTGGCAAAAGACAGGAGATCATAGACCAGTTAGCCTGACTTTTAGTGATTAGTAAGATTTTGGAGTCCATTATAAAGGATTAGGTTTTGGGGGATTTCAAGTACAAAGTAAATTTATTACTGAAGTACAAATATGTCACCATATACTACCTTGAGATTCTTGTTTTTGTGGGCATTTACAGCAACTTCAAAGAAACAAGATAATCCATGAAAAATCACTCACAACAAAGACAGACAAGCAACCAATATGCAAAAGACAACAAACTGTTCAAATAAAAAAGCAAAAAGTACCCAATAATAAGCAATAAATATCGAGAGTATCGGTTGTAGAGTCCTTGAAAGTGAGTCCATAGGATGTTGAGCCAGTTCAGTGTTAGGGTGAGTGAAGTTGAGTGAAGTTACCCCATCTGCTTCCAGCCCCTGAATGTGAGGGGGAATAAACCCCTTCACATGATAAAATAGGCTGAATTTAGCATGGCTTTCTTGACGGGAAATCTTGCCTGACAAATCCCTTGGAATTATTTGAGGAAATAACAAGCAGAATAGATAAAGAAGAATCGGTGGATGTTGTGTACTTGGATTTTCAGAAGGCCTTTGTCTAGGTGCCTCACATGAAGCTGCTTAACAAGAGCCCATGGAATTACAGGAAAGGTACGAGCATGGATAGAGCATTGGCTGACTGGCAGGAGGCAAAGAGTGGGAATAAAGGAAACCTTTTCTGATTGGCTGCTGGTGGCTAATGGTGTTCCACGGTTGTCAGTACTGGTACTGTTTTTTTAACTCCGTATGTCAATGACTTGGACAACAGAATTGATGGCTTGGTGTAAAAGTTTGCGGGTAATATGAAGATAGGTGGAGGGGCAGGTGGTGTTGAGGAAACAGAAAGGCTGCAGAAGGACTCAGACAAATAAAGAAGTGGCAGATGGAATGCAGTGGTAGGAAGTGTATGGTCATGCATTTTAGTTGAAGGAATAAAAGCATAGACTATTTTCTAAATGGAGAGAAAATTCAAAAATCCAAGGCGCCAGGGGACTAGGGACTCCATAAAGGTTAATTTGCAGGTAGAGTCATTGTTAAGGAAGGCAAGTGCAATGTCAGCACTCATTTTGAGAGGACTAGTTTTATAATCTAGGATGCAATGCTGAGGCTTTGTTGAGCATTGTGTTGGGCACGTGGCGAAGTGGTCAAGGCGTTCGTCTGGTTATCTCAAAGTCACTAGTTTGAGCCTCAGCTGTGGCAGCATGTTTGTGCCCTTGAGCAAGGCACTTAATCACACATTGCTCTTGTCTGTGCGAGGAGTGGCGCCCCACACAGACTTCCAATCTGCGCCTTGTAAGGCATGAAAATGCCCGACACAGGCCTCTCATGGTCTGAGTCGACGTTCCCCTCCCTTTGTTGAGCATTGGTCAGACCACACTGGGAGTATTGTGAGCAGTTTTGGGCCCCTTATCTAAGAAAGTATGTGCTAGTATTGGAGAGTCTTCAGAGGAGTTTCACAAGAATGATCCTGGAATTGAAAGAGTTAATGTATGAGGAGTGTTTGATGGCTCTGGGCCTGTATTCGCTGCAGTTTAGAAGAATGCAGTTCAGAAATTTAAAAAGGGGGGATCTCATTGACAGCTGTTGAATATTGAAAGGCCAAGATAGAGTGGACGTGGAGATGATGTTTCCTATTGTGGGGTAGTGCAGGACTAGAGAGCACAGGTTCAGAATACCAGGGCATCCATTTCAAACAGATGAGAGGGGATTTCTTTAGCAAGGACATGGTGAATCTGTGGAATTCATTGCCACAGATGGCTGTGGAGGCCAAGTTATTGGTTATACTTAAAGTGGTTATTAAGTTCTTGATTAGTAAGGGTGTTTAAAGTTACGGAGGAATGGGGTTGAGAGGTATAATAAGTTAGCCATGATGAAAAGGCAGAGCGGACTCAATGGGCTGAATGGCTAAATCTGCTCCCATGTCTGTGGTCTTACTAACTTACAGGTGGCAAAAATTATAATCAGGCTGAAGACATCTTTCACACAGTTGCAGAAATGTTTGAAGCATTTGTACATTTAGGTCAATGTTAGGCTGTGGAGCAGCATTCTCGTGCCTTAACAGATACATGCTATGTCCAGTTGTGTGAAGACTTCCAGGTTATGACTGTGTAACAGTTTTGCAACTATAGTCAGGGGAAACAATTCTGTCAATACCTTTTTTATTATAACCTAGAGAAGAATTACGGGCCACGACACTAGTTGAAAAGAGATACTAAAGCAGAAAGACTGTGTTTTTGAGTATTCAAAAGAGCACGAAGTTGATGAGAATGGAAGGCTGAACATTGTAGTGACTTCTTAGACAACTATTCAAAGTAAGAATTGGTTACTCATCTTGCAATAGTGATGCCTTTAAGATTCAATGCAATTCTGGTTAGCGCAACACGATTACAGCTTGGGGTGCCAGAGTTTGGAGTTTATCCTCCCTGTGGAATGCATAGGTTTTCTCCAGGTGCTCTGGTTTCGTCCCACAGTCCAATGACATACTGGTTAGTAGGCTAAACGATCACTGTAAATTATCTCGAGCTTAGACTATGGTTAAAGAAGACACTAGTAGTGTGCCAGATACCCATGAGTGTCTGGGAGCATGGGTGAGCACCATTGCCATTACAGAGGAAAATATGTGAGGCCATCTCAAAGGTCTTAAGGTGGATAAATCACCTGGACCAGATGGACTACATCCCAGAGTCCTGAGAGAGGTTGCTGAAGAGATAACAGATACGTTGGTCAGTATCTTTCAAGAATCACTTGTTTCTGGTATGGTCTTGGAGGACTGGAACGTTGTAAATGTCACTTCACTCTTTAAGAAGAGAGGAAGGCAAAAGAAAGGAAATTATAGCTAGTTAGCCTAACCTAAGTGAATGGGAAAGTGTTGGAGTCTATTATTAAGGATGAGTTTTCAGGGTACTTGGAGACGAATGATAAAATAAGTCAAAGTCAGCATGGTTCTCAAAGGGAAATTTTGCCTGACAAATCTGTTAGAGTTCTTCGAGGAAGTAAGAAGCGGGGTGGACAAAGGAGAGGCTATGGATTTCCAGAAGGCATTTGATAAGGTGCCACACGTGAGCCTGCTTAACAAGATAAAATCCTATGGCGTTACAGGAAAGGTACTGGCACGGATAGAGGAAAGACTGACAGCCAGGAGGCGGCGAATAGAAATAAAGAGGGCCTTTTCTGGTTGGCTGCCAGTGGTGTTCCACAGGGGTCAGTATTGGGACCACTACTTTTCACTTGTTTGTCAATGATTTTGATAATCGAATTGATGGCATTGTGGCAAAGCTTGCGGATGATACAAAGATAGGTGGGGGGGCAGTGGGTAATGCTGAGAAAGCAATATGATTGCAGCAGGACTTAGACAAATTGAAAGCATGGGCAATGAAGTGGCAAATGGAATACAGTGTTGGGAAATGTATGATACTGTGCTTTGGTAAAAGGAACAATAGTGCAGACTATTATCTAAATGGGGAGATGCTCAAACATCAGAGCTTCAGGAGGGTTTAGGAGTCCCCATGCAAGACTCCCAGAAGGTTAATTTACAGGTTGAGTCTGTGGTAAAGAAGGCAAATGCAATGTTGGCATCTATTTCAAGGGGAATAGAATATAAAAGCAAGGAAGTAATGCTGAGCCTCTAAAAGACACTAGTCAGGCCACACTTGGAGAATCATCAACAGTTTTGAGCCCTATATCTCAGAAAGGATGGTTTTCATTGGAGAAAGTTCAGAGGAGTTTCACAAGGATGATTCCAGGAATGAAGGGGTTAACATATGAGGAGCATTTGGCAGCTTTAGGCCTGTACTCACTGGAATTTAGAAGAATGAGGGGAGATCTCATTGAAACCTGCTGAATGTTGAAAGGACTAGATAGGGTGGATGTAGAGAGAATATTTCCTATGGTGGGGGTATCCAGAACTAGAGGGCACAGTCTCAAAATTGAGGAGCGACCTTATCGAACAGAGGTAAGGAGGAATTTTTTTAGCCAGGGAGTAGTGAATCTGTGGCATGCTCTGCCACAGACTGCAGTGGAGGCCAAGTCCATGGGTCTATTTAAGGCGGAAGTTGATGGTTTCCTGATCGGTCGGGGCATCAAAGGATATGGTGAGAAGGCACGTGTATGGGATCCGGGATCAGACATGATGGAATGGCGGAGCAGACTTGATAGGCTGAATGGCCTAATTCTGCTACCATGTCATATGGTGTTATGGTCTTAAAATGATGGTTGCCGGGTGGCATGGTTCGAAGGGCCAGATTTCCAGAAAAAATAAGTACTTTTCCTAATGGAGAACTGCTTCAGCCAAAATGGTCACAGGAAGGTCCCCAAGACGGGAAAGACATAATAATGTTTTGTGACAAATACTATTCTGGATACCAAAATGAGCTCTGTTTGCTGCAATGCCTTCTAAAAATTACATTGGGACACTGACTACTTTGAAATAAATAATTCAGGCAGAATTTGGACCTTTGCAAATCATTGTCTTCCGTTCAAATACCCGGGATCAATCCTGACTTTCCTATGCTGTCTGTTCCCACATTTCCCTGTGCCTACATTTTTTTTCAGGCATTCCAGCTTTGTTTTATATCTCAAAGACATGAGGGTTGGGAAGTTAATTGGCTGCTATTTGTTACCCCCTAGTGGGTAGATGTGAGTTGGAATCTGGGGATGTGGAGAGAATAAAATGGGATTAGAGAGGAATGGGCACGGTGAATGAAGGGATATGGACATTGTGTAGGCAGGAGGCTTTGGTAAGGGATTTAATTTCTGTTTAATTAATTCAGTACAACATCACAATACATCACATTGCAGCACATCACAGAACGCGAGACACAGTTTTCACTGTATCTTGGTGCTTGTGACAATAATAAAGCAATACCAATCTGCAGCATTGTGGGCTGAAGTAATTAAATTCTTGTGCTGTACTAATCTATGTTCTGTTGTAAGTGGATGTTTTACTGTGTAAGCTGAAAGGCCCATTTACTGTGCTGTACTCTCTACTGCTCTTGGTTGAGAACTTGGGCTCAGAACATAGTAAAAAGAGGAATCACAAGCACTGCCGATGCTGGAGATCCAAAGCAACACACAGAAAATGCTGGAGGAATGCAGTGACTGATGATGGAGAAAGGAACTACAAATTGGCATAAGTAGTTTCGATCACGGGCAACAAATGAGTTTGATATTTTCCCGTCTAAATGATTTATTCAATATTAAATTCAAGCCAGCATCTTGAAAGATTCATGCTCGAGTTTCTTGTGACTACTGTAGAAGGACGGTCGGTGAATGGTCAACTACTCTTAAATGGAAACTAGTGTACAATTTTTTTTGATACACAAGGCAAAACTGCAAGGCTGGAAATTAAATTTTACAGTAACCTAGGTATAATATGGTGTTATTTGCTACCATTGTTTATCAGATGTATTCTTATAATAAAAGCAATTCAATGATATATTTTTATTATAAGATAGTGAATTTCTCTTAACTTGAATTAATGTAAAGCAGAACAAAGCATGAACAAAACAAGTACAGTAACAAGAAAATCATTTTCATTGCAAATTGAGTGGCTTGTATGTCAATTGCAAGGAGAGATATCTAGATACATATTTGTATTGCCACTGCTGTTCCATTTCAATGGAAAATGGGGCATAGTATGTTGAAAGATAAAAGTTAAAAATAAATATATTATCAAAGTACATAAACAACCCTGAGGTTCATTTTCATGCGGGCATACTCAATAATTGAATAACAACCATATCAGAATCAATGAAAGACCGCACCAGCTTGGGTGATCAACCAGCGTGTAAAAGACAACAAACTGCAAATACTAAAAGAAAGAAATAATAAATAAATAACAAACAATAAAAATCAAGAACATGAGACGAAGAGTCCTTGAAAATGAGTTCAGAGTTTATGGGAACATTTCAATGATGGGGCAAATGAAGTTGAGTGAAGTTATCCCCTTTAATTCAGAAGCCTGAAGGTCTCACTTTAAAGACTCTTTATCTTGTTATTTCATGCTTGTGATTTATTGCTATTTATGTATATTTGCCTTTGCACGGTTTGTTATCCGTTGATCCTGTTTACAGTTACCGTTATATAGATTTGATGAGTATGCCTGCAGAAGAAGAATCTCAGGGTTATATTTGGTGACATGTATGTACTCTGATAATAAATGTTACTATGAACTTTGAACTACCCCTGCTTTTGGTGTTTCTGTTATGCAGGAGCCACTGGACTCAATTGACAGCTGTCAATATTATATAAACAAATGCAGCGTGTTAAAACGATGTCATAGTATTTCTTATTCATTGACTTGCTGTCATGTTGTATTAAAGCTGGAAGAAATATTTTCTGCATTGATTTGCTTTTGGATAACTGTCTCACTTTTCACAAGCAAATTCTTTAAGAATGAGAGTGATGACAGTTGAATGATTGGTACTTTATGTATTTAATCACTGTGACCTCCGAGGAAATTGTGGTCTAGCTTTTGATCACTAGATTTTTTGCTCTCGTTTTCTCTCTTTGAAAATAAGCGGCTCAAGGTCACAGTCATCAACAGTGAAATGAAAAGGACTTCTTAATGCTTCTGCCACAGAATTATCTGTTTCAAATTATTTGTCAAAACTGTGAATTTATTATTATATAAAATTGTGATATGAAAATCTCTGCCTCATTGAAGGGAATCAGCACCAATTAATGAAGCTAATTCTTAAAATCTCTATTCAGAATTTTATTTAAACCATTTCTTAAGGTCAAGGTGCTCCAGTGATAGTTGACAAATATCCTTTATGTTGATGTTATGAATGATGAGCAGCTGACATCACTGCAGACTTTTCATCTTTATGCCTATATATTATATATGTAGTTTTGTGGTCTCTTTATATTTTCTTACCTTGTCCTCGTCAATATGTTCAGCCAAATAACCAGAGCAGTCAAGAGGGTAAGCAACATCTATTCATTTTTAGTTTGCTTTTACAGTTGTTACAATTTTCCAGTGGGTTAGAATCTGGCTGGGACTTTATTTTGTTCCTGTAGATACAGCTCAGCTTTTATAATTTGTAGATAGGACTGCTGTACATACTGTACTCTATGTCTTTTTTGATGACACCATGTTGCCATCCATTGGTTTTGAAAAAATGCATAATCTCTCCACTCTCTCCTGTGACATTTATTGCTGTAATATAACAACATGCAATTCACAGTACAAGGCCATGTCGCTTGGACCAGAATTCTAACAGATGAATTGATCGAGTTCCATTGTAAATTCAGAAGTCATGACACGGTAGGCATTACTGAGACATGTCCATGAGTTGGCTTGGAGCCAACTCTGTAGCAAAGCAAAAAGTACTCGAGAAGCTCAGTTGGTCAGGCGACAACTATAGAACAAAGTGGATTGCTGATATTTTAGGTCAAACCCCTTAATTTCACCCCCATAGATGTTGTCTGAGCTGGTGAGTCCCTTCAGTGCTTTGTGGGATGTTTGGACTTGGAACTAAATGTGGCTGGTTATAAAGCCCACTAGATAGTAAGGGAAAATGATAGAGGGGTAGCATAAAGAACATAAAACATTGAACATTACAGCATGGTATAGGTCTTGCTATACCATGCTGGTATAGCAATGTTGTGCTGATTTTTAACCTACTCTAATACAGTAATAACCCTCCTGTCTACATAATCCACCATTTCTCTTATCATCCACATGCCTATCTAAGAGTTTCTTAAATGTACCTAATGTACCTTCCTCTATCACCACCCCTGGCAAGGCATTCCACACACGAACCACTCTTTGTGTAAAGAACATACCTCTGACATCTGACATCCCCCGTTTACCCTAATCTCCTTAAAATTATGCCTCCTTGTGTTAGCCATTTCAGATTTGGGAAAATGTTTCTGGCTGTCCACTCTACTTATACCTTTTATTATCTTGTACACATCTATCAGGACACCTCTCATCATCCTTTATTCCAAAGAGAGAAGCCACAGCTTGATCAACCTTTCTTCATAAGACATGGCTTCTAGTCCAGGCAGCATTCTGATAAATCTCTCTGCACTTTCTCTAAAGCTTCCATAACCTTCCTATAATGAGGCGACTAGAACTGAACACAAAATTCAAAGTCTGGTCTAAATAGGGTTTTATAGAGCTGCAACATTACTTCGCGGATCTTGAACTCAACCGAGTAATGAAAGCGAACACGGCATACAGTTTCTTAACTACCCTATCAACTTGCACGGCAACTTTGAGGGATCCGTGGACGTGGACCTCAAGGTCCCTCTGATCCTCCACACTCCTAAGAATCCTAGCATTAACCCTGTATTCTGCCTTCAAACTAGACCTTCCAAGATGTATCACTTCACACTGTTCTGGGTTGAGCTCCATCTGCCACTTTTCTGTCCTGCTGCAACCTACAACAATCCTCCACACTATCCACACCTCTATCAAACGTTGTGTCATCTGCAGACTTCCTAACCCATCCTTCTACTTCCTCATTCAAGTTACTTATTTAAATCACAAAGAACACGTGTCCCAGGATAGGTCCCTAATCAGACTATGCTTCTCCAAATACTCATAAATCCTATCCAAGGATACTCTCCAATATTTTGCCCACCACTGAAGTAAGACTCACTGGTCTATAATTCCCAGGGTTATTCCTGTTCCCTTACTTGAACAAAGCAATAACATTTGCTACCCTCCAATTACCTGTTACTACTCCAGTGATCAATGAGGACACAAAGGTCATTGACAAAGTTGGAGCAATCTCTTTCCTGGTTTTCTGTAGTAACGTGGGATACATCCTGTCTGGCCCCTACGATTTATCTGTCCTAATGTTTTTTTCAAAAGTTGCAGCATGTTTTCTTTCTTTATGTCAACATGTTCAAACACATGAGCCTGCTTTACACTGTCCTCACAAATGGCAAGGTCTCTCTCACTGGTGAATACTGAAGCTAAGTATTCATTAAGGATTTTCCTAACCTCCTAAGACTCCAGCCACATATTTCCTCTACTATCCCTGATCAGTCCTACCCCTCACACGAGCCATTGTCCTGTTATTCATGCATGTGTAGAATCCCATGGAGTTCTCCTCAATGCTACTCATAAAGGCCTTCTCGTGTCCCTTTTAGCTCTCCTAAGTCCATTCTTCTGCTCCTTTTTGGCTAGCTTGTAACTCTGTAGAGCCCTGTCTGGTCCTTGCTTCCTAAACCTGAATTAAGTTTCTTTCTTCCTGTTGACTAGATGTTTCACATGTCATGTCAACCATGGTTGCTTGATCATACCATAATTTTCTTGCTTCAAAGGAACAAACCTATCCAGAACACCATGCAGGTGCTCTCTAAAGTACCTCCACTTTTCTCACTTTACCTCACTTCGCCGAGCACCTACACTCCATCCGCCAGAAAAAGCAGGATCTCCCAGTGGCCACCCATTTTAATTCCACTTCCCATTCCCATTCTGATATGTCAATCCATGGTTTCTTCCACTGCCATGATGAGGCTACACTCAGATTGGAGAACAGCACCTTATATTCTGTCTGGGTAGCCTCCAACTGGATAGCATGAACATCGATTTCTTAGACTTCTGATAATGCCCCCGCCCCCAATCCCTTCACTATTCCCCATCCCCTTTTCCAACTCTCACCTTATCTCCTTGCCGGCTCCCTCCGGTACCCCTCCCCTTTTCTTTCTTCCATGGCTATTAGATGTCTCTCCTCTTCCTCTCCTATTAGATTCCCCCTTTTCCAGCCCTGTATCTCTTTCACCAATCAACTTCCCAGCTCTTTACTTCACCCCTTCCCCCTTCCAGTTTCACCTCTCACCTTGTGTTTCTCCCTCCCTCCTCCCACCTTTAACTCTACTAATCATCTTTTTTTCTCCAGTCTTGCTGAAGGGTCTCAGCCCAAAATGTTGACGTTTACTCTTTCCCATAGATGCTGCCTGGCCTGTTGAGTTCCTCCAGCATTTTATGTGTGTTGCTTGGAGTTCCAGCATCTGCAGATTTTCTCTTGTTTTCCACATTTCTGTTGTGCATTTCCCTGATGACATCTGTGTCCAAGTTATGCTCCCCAGTTCCTGCCTAATAGCATGACAATTCGCTCTCCCCTTATTAGTACTGCCCATCTCATCTGCTCCCATCCCTTTCCAAGGCACAATTAAAGGTCAGGGAGTTGTGGTCACTGTCTTCAAAATGCCCTCTCACTGAGAGATCTGACAGCTGACCTGGTTCATTGCCTAGCATCAAATCCAATCTGGCCTGTCTCCCAGTCAGTCTGTCTATATAATGAATCAGGAATTCTTCCTGGACACACCTAAAAAAAATTCTGCACCTATCCAACCTTTTTAATTAAGGAGATGCCATTCAATATTAGGGAAGTTAACGTCTCCCTGACAACAAATACCACGGTGATAATCACGGGCGCTGTGGTAATGTAGCAGTTAACGTGACACTATTACATCTTGAGCTGTTTTGGAGTTCAATTCTAGCGGCATTCTGTAAGGAGTCACTGTAAGCCCACCCCATGGAATGTGTGGGGTTTCCCCGGATGCTCCTGTTTCCTCCCACAGGTACGGATAGGTTAATTGTTCATTGTAAATTGTCCTGTGATTAAGTTGGGATTCATTGGGGTTCTATGGTTGCCGGGTGGCCTGACTTGAAGGGCCAGAAGGGCCTACTTCACGCTGTATCACTAAATAAATTAATGAAAGTAACAATCTATCGATTTTTGAATCTTTCCAAATCCTGTCGCCTGATCTGTTTCTTAGTGCCTCTGTTGCTATTGGGATGTCTATAAAATATTCCCAAAAGATGATAGCTCCCTTCCTGTTTCTCACTTCCACCCACACTGACTCAGTCAACAATCCTTCCAAGACATCCTCCCTTCTGCAGCTGTGATACTATCCCTGATAAGCAATTCTACTCCCCCACCTCTTTTACCTTCCTCCCTGTTTCTTTTGAAAATCTTAAATCTCAGAACATTCAGCAGCCATTCCTGTCTTTGTGGCAGTCAGTGTTTTTTGTGATGGCCACAACATTGTCATTCCATATACTGATCCTTGCTTTAAGTTCATTAACTTGGTTTCTGGTACTTAATGCATTAAAATAGACGTACTTAAATCTATTCCACTCACTGCAGTTTTGGGATATCAACTGCCTATCTTTCCTCATACACTGTGTATCAAATGCACCATCCTCTGACCTGTCACTCTGATTCCCATCCTTCTGCCAAGCTAGTTTAAATCTTCCTCAACAACTCTAGCAAATCTGCTTGGAAAGATTTTGGTCCCCCTCAAGTTCAGGTGTAACCCATCCTTTTTGTATAGGTCATACTTTCCCCAGAAGACATTCCAATGATCCAGAAATCTAAAACCCTGTCCACTGCACCAATTCTTCAGCCACACATTCATCTGCCAAATCATCTTTTTCTTATCCTCAGTGGCGTGTGGCACAGGCAGCAATCTAGAGATTAGAAACCTTGAGCTCCTGCTTTAAGTCTTTAACTTAGCTCCCTCTGTTCTCTTCAGGACCCAATCCTACCTATGTTGCTTGTACCAATATGCACAAAGACTTCTGCCCATTCACCCTCCCTGGTTAGAATACAGTGGACTTTATCTGAGACATCCCTGATCCTGGTACCTGGGAGGCAATGTACCATCCGGATATCTCCTTCATCTCCACACAGTCTCCTGTGTGCGCCTCTAGCTATTGCATCCTCTGTCACTACTGAACTCCTCTTCTCCTCCCAACCCTTCTGAGCTACAGAGCTAGACTCAAGTGCCAGAAACCTGGTTACTGTGGCTTTTCCCTGTTAAGTTGTCTCCCCCAACAGTATCCAAAGCAGCATACTAGTTATTGAGGGATACGACCACAGGGGTACTCAGTACTGGCTGCCAATTCCTTTTCCCTCTCCTGTCAATTACACATCAACATGCATCCTGAAACTTAAGGGTGATTATCTCTCTGTCACTCCTATCTGCCCCTTGCTCAGTCTCCCATCCAGGCCAAAGGTCATCCAGCTGCAGCTCCAGTTCCCTAACACAATTTGTAAGGGGCTGCAGCTGGATCGACTTTATACAGATGTAGTTATCAGGGAGACTGGAGGTCACCTGGCATACCCACATCTGACATGAGGAACACACCACTGGCCGTGGACCCATTCTCACTGTACTAGTAGACAAAGGAAGAAAAGAACTCAGCCGAAACTTACCTTTGCCTCTTTCTGCCTCAGTCTCTTGAACCAATGCCTCAAACTCTCCACTCTCACTCTGATCCACTCTAACAGTGGCCACTCTATTTAAATTTAATTTCTTTTTTTTGGCCTTTGCCAATTGCCTACTAAATCATGATGACTGAAGCCCACCAAAAAGTTCCAAAAAGCCCTGCTGTCTTTTTAAATCTCGGGCTGGTTCACCAAAACCTAGTGACTGTTTGTGGTGACTGAAGCCGACTGAGGAGCAAAGGGTAGTTGAATTAAAGATGAAATCACTGGAATAATGAGCCAGGCTATTAAAAGCCTATTGTGAGACTAAATGGAGAGAATTAAGAAATGGAAAAGCATTTATATTTCTAACTTGAGATGTGTGTCGTCTCCTGGTATATGTTCTGAAGTGGTAGAATGCATAAGAAGGTGAATTAGGCAAGTGTAACACAAAGACAGCATGATTTTATTGGGGAATTTTATTTTTAGATAGAAAGAGTTGAGCCTTAGGAAGGATATATCTGACTGCAAAAGTTAAATTATGAAACTAGATTATACAACATATGATTGAGTTCTTTAGAATTTAAGAAGTGTTCAAGATATTGAAAGAAACAGAATTGAACAGAAACTGTACATGCTAGTTATGGAGACTAAGATTATGGAATGTGATGTAAATGTCAGAGCTAAGTTTATCACAAGTTGAATGAACAAGGCTTTTACATGAAATGTTGGAGCTCCTTTACATGGTAATTGATACTGGGCCAGTTGTCACTTTTATGCCTGAGATAAATTTTTGTTCATCAGAGTTATAATGATATAAATCCAAGGTCTAATTTTGTGTTTATATCTGCCACATTTAACATGATCCCTGGGATGCTTTGTCCTCACAGGGACCTTTCAAGGGCTAGGGATAGAGTTAAGATGGTCATGGATATGGGCAGTTCTGGGACTATGTAGGACTGGTAAAAAAAATCTTGCTTTTGCTTGTTGGGTTAGGGGAGAGAACCTTAGGAACTGAATGAATATTCAGTGTTTGTGACAAAAAGTTCATGAACTTGTTGGAAATAGGAACAAGGAAGTGAGATGGAAAACTTAAATGTACAGTGTTCCTTAGAGAAAAAACTCCAGAAGTCATTTTTGACTTGCAGACCGGTCCTGAAACAGTGAGCACTGTAACAAATAAGGAAGAGTATAATGGTGATTTATCTAATAGTTAAATTAGCAAATAGTAGCCAGGGGGAGAAGGTGCTTTCATTGGGGAGCTGGTGGATCAAAGATGATCGCAAGGATGTGAATGAGCAGATCAGTAATTGAGGATATGCCCTGCAAATGAAGAGCTGAAGGAAGGTAAGATTTTGAAAATATAGATGTAAGTGAATATGAGCAAAACTTATTCCATGTTTACACTGTACAGTAAACTTGGCTCAACGGACTAACGAGCCTTCATTTGTTTCCATGTACACCATTGGTTATTGTATGGTCTAGGTAGGATTAGAGTTGCTGAGGAAATTGCTGGTTGACTGTTGTAGTCTGTGAGCCAGTAGGGTTGGTCTGTACCATCTGAGAGGAATAATGCTCATAGTGATTTTTGGCAAGGTGTACATCTCTAGAGTTAGAAAATATGTGAAAGCATTGCACCAGTGGTAGCTTTATGTGTGCTAACATGCATTTTAAAACACCACCCTAAAATAAGCATTTCTGAAAAGCGGCCAATATAAAGTTCAACCTAGTGGTATTTTTTCATCAGTGATCCCTCAACATTGAAATTTGTCACAATGATAGCTGAGTTCAAGCACCTTTCATCAAATGTTGTTATAAAGTTCTACATTGAAAACTATGTCATTGGTGGCACTCGCAGTACAGTGCCCAATCTCAGTAGAGTGAATCATTTCATTTTTAGAAAAATATTTGTGAGTTGTTTATTTTGGAAGAGTCGATAAAAACCCTAGGACACATATAATCACATGGATTTGTAGAGAATTTATTCAGGAATTCAAATAAGTAATCACTTTTTGTATATATTCCATATTAACATCAGTACAGCAGGAAATGTTACCCCACCCCCCAAAAGAAAAAAAAAACTCATTTGGAGAGATTTCTGGAGTTTTATCAATGTCATGATATTTTCCATATTGTTGTATCAAATCAAAACAATTTTAAGCTTTTGTCATAGCATATAGAATTACAGTACAATAATTCAAATATGGGGCCATCTCTCATTGCTGATGGTTTTGCACATCCATTGTTTTAACAAAGTCATTGGAGTTCAGTTCCAGAAATCCATCTAAAAGTAATTATGTTCAACTTGTAGGATGTTCTTACTTACAGGCCTTGGATCTTCTTGCTTGAGTATGAGAAATAAAAATCTGCTTCCACACCAAAAAACTTCAAACCATTCTTCTTCCAGGGTCATTGTACAATTGAACCAGACTGGTATTTGACTTTAATCTGCTCTATTGTAAGATCTATACTGATGAATATTTGTGTAGATTGCTGTTGCAGCAAGAGAGAATTGTTTCCTAAGCTTTAATCCAGTTGTCACTTTTGCAAAAAGGAGTGAACACAAGACTGCATCAGGTATAAGGTTAGTTACTGTTCTAAAATGCTTTTTTTCAAGATTATAATTTGCTTGTATCTCTATTTTATCAACCTGTCAACTCCCACCATACAATTACCTTTACGATGACAGAGTAAATCTGATTTATAATGATGTTCTGCTTTGGCACTCAGAGTGTTGTTCTGAAGAGTTTTCTTTGTGCCTTTCCAACAGCTAACTGAACAATTTCATTTCACAATGACACATTAAACACCATATCCTGCTCCATTTAGACTCTGTCAGTTCAACCAATTTCTGCATATGCTTTCAAAAAATAGCTGGTCTATTTGCCCTTACATAACTCTAGCCAAAGAATAAAATATATTGATGACTTAGTGGCCCATCTGTTCTTGAATCTGGGTTTGAATGTACACCAGAGAGGTTTGCTGACTAATAAAAATTTATTAATTATATTGGAATTGCTAGAGTTGTACCAGTGATGAGGTGTTACAATTTCTTGGGAGAACTAGAGAAACTGGGAAGTGATATTTTATCATCATTAACATGGCTTGGCTTCGCGAACGAAGATTTAGAAAGGGGGCTGCTCACGTCTTCCGCAGGCTCACTGGTGGCTGACGAGGCCAATACAGGACAGGCAGGCCCGGCCACAGCGGCTGTAAGATGAGGGCGTGTCTATCGGCCTGCGCAGTAGTATTTTAGGTGGAGTGCAGTGTGCGCGGTACTGGCCCCACCCTTTACATCCGGGGTTCATCTGCCATAGCCTAGCAAACTGGGACGGTGACAGTGAGGTCCTTGGGTCGTAGAATTTACGGTGGAGTGTCCTTCTTCTAGGTGGATGGCCTGACAAGGCTAACAAGCCCCACCTGCCTGAGTTTGGATTCAGAGTTCTCCTTCTCTTGGGCTACGTCCACACTACGCCAGATAATTGTGAAAACACCGGTTTCAAGTAAAAACAACAGGCGTACACACTAAGCATTTTTCAAAATATCTCTGTCCACGCTAACACGGATATTTGGGCGAATCTCCTCTACTGGGCACGTGCAGGTCACACAGAAAACAAGCGAAGAGGAAACGGTGTAATTAGTGTGCGTTTATCCAGTTACAGAGTAGAAAAACTTAAAAGGAATTGCTCTTGGCTCTCACGCATGAGGACTTAAAACTAAAAAAAACAAATACTGGAGCTTATGGAGGCAACCGACAGGGAGTTCACGGACAGTATGATGTGGCTGACGACGAACATTGCAAAACTGACTAACTCTGTTGCATTAATAAAGCACCTTGTTAAATGTATAAAACATGTCTGCATCAGTGTAATCTTGTATCTCCATACAATGTTACATTAGGCTGTTACACATCTATTGTCAGAGAATTACTTGTATAAATAGGTAAAGCACTTCAAAGTTGCTGGTGAATGCAGCTGGCCAGGCAGCATCTCTAGGAAGAGGTACAGTCGACGTTTCGGGTTGAGCCCCTTCGTCAGGACTAACTGAAGGAAGAGCTAGTATGAGATTTGAAAGCTGGAGGGGGAGGGGGAGATCCAAAATGATAGGAGGAGACAGGAGGGGGAGGGATGGAGCCAAGAGCTGGACAGGTGATTGGCAAAAGGGATATGAGAGGATCATGGGACAAGAGGCCCAGGGAGAAGGAAAAGGGGGAGGGGGGGGAAACCTAGAGGATGTACAAGGGGTATAGTCAGAGGGACAGAGGGAGAAAAAGGAGAGAGAGAGAGAAAGAATGTGTGTATATAAATAAATAATGGATGGGGTACGAGTGGGAGGTGGGGCATTAGCGGAAGTTAGGGAAGTCAATGTTCATGCCATCAGGTTGGAGGCTACCCAGACGGAGTATAAGGGGTTGTTCCTCCAACCTGAGTGTGGCTTCATCTTTATAGTAGAGGAGGCCGTGGATAGACATATCAGAATGGGAATGGGATGTGGAATTGAAATGTGTGGCCACTGGGAGATCCTGCTTTCTCTGGCAGACAGAGCGTAGGTGTTCAGCAAAACGATCTCCCAGTCTGCATCGGGTCTCACCAATATATAGAAGGCCACATCGGGAGCACCGGACGAAGTATATCACCCCAGCTGACTCACAGGTGAAGTGTCGCCTCACCTGGAAGGACTGTCTGGGGCCCTGAATGGTGGTAAGGGAGGAAATGTAAGGGCATGTGTAGCACTTGTTCCGCTTACAAGGATAAGTGCCCGGGTGGAGATCAGTGGGGAGGGATGGGGGGGATGAATGGATAAGGGAGTTGCGTAGGGAGTGATCCCTGCGGAAAGCAGTGAGGGAGATGGAAAGATGTGCTTAGTGGTGGGATCCCGTTGGAGGTGGCGGAAGTTACGGAGAATAGTATGTTGGATCTGGAGGCTAGTGGGGTGGTAAGTGAGGACCAGGGGAACCCTATTACTAGTGGGGTGATGGGAGGATGGAGTGAGAGCAGATGTGCGTGAAATGGGGAAGATGCATTTGAGAGCAGAGTTGATGGTGGAGGAAGGGAAGCCCCTTTCTTTAAAAAAGGAGGACATCTCCCTCATCCTGGAATGAAAAGCCTCATCCTGAGAGCGGAGATGGAGGAATTGCGAGAAGGGGATGGCATTTTTGCAAGGGACAGGGTGAGAGGAGGAATAGTCCAGATAGCTGTGAGAGTCAGTAGGCTCATAGTAGACATCAGTAGATAAGCTGTCTCTGCTTGTTTACTCTGCTTGTAACTTCCGCAAAAAATTGCAGTAGGTTAGTCAGGCAGGATATTCCTTTTAGGAGACCATTCTGGCTTTGGCCTATCTTGTCATGTGCCTCCAGGTACTCTGTAATCTTATCCCTAACAATCGATTCCAACAACCTCCCAACCATTGATGTCAGGCTAACAGCACTATAGTTTCCTTTTTGCTGCCTCCCACCGTTCTTAAATAGTGGAGTAACATTTGCAATTTTCCAGTCATCCGATACAATGCCAGGATCTATCGATTGTTGAAAGATCATTGTTGATGTCTCCGCAATCTCTCCAGCAACTTCCTTCAGAACTCGAGGGTACATTCTATCAAGTCCAGGAGATTTATCCACCCTCAGACCATTAAGCTTCCTGAGCACCCTCTCAGTCATAATTTTCACTGCACATACTTCACTTCCCTGACACTCTTGAATGTCCGGTATACTGCAGATGTCTTCCACTGTGAAGACTGATGCAAAATACGCATTCAGTTCCTCTGCCATCTCTGCGTCTCTCATTACAATATCTCCATCCTCATTTTCTATTGGTCCTATATCTACCCTCAACTCTGTTTTACCCTTTATATACTTAAAAAAGCTTTTAGTGTCTTCTTTGATATTAGTTGCCAGCTTCCTTTCATAATTCATCTTTCCTTCCTAATGACCTTCGTCGTTTCCTTCTACAAGTTTTTAAAAACTTTCCAATCCTCTATCTTCCCACTAGCTTTGGCTTCCTTGTATGCCGTCTCTTTTGCTTTTACTTTGGCTCTGACTTCACTTGTCAGCCACGGTTGTGTCCTTCTTTCATTTGAAAATTTCTCCTTATTTGCAATATATCTGTCTTGCACTTCCCTCATTTTTTGCAGAAACTCCAGCCATTGCTGCTGTGCTGTCCTTCCTGGTAATGTCCCTTTCCAGTTAACTTTGGCCAGTTCCCCTCTCATGCCATTGTAATTTCTTTATTCCACTAAAATACCAACACATTGGAATTTAGTTTCTTCATCTCAAATTTCAAAGTGAACTCGATCATATTGTGATCACTGTTCCCTAAGGGTTTCTTAACCTTAAGCTCTCTTATTACCTCCGGATCATTGCACAACACCCAATCCAGCATAGCCGATCCCCTAGTGGGCTCAACAACAAGCTGTTCTAAAAGCCATCTCTTAGACATTCAGCAAATTCTGTCTCTTGAGGTCCAGTACTGGCCTGGTTTACCCAATCCACTTTCATGTTAAAATCCCCAATGATTATCGTGACATTGCCCTTCTGACATGCCTTTTCTACCTCCAGCTGTACTTTATAATTTACATCCGGCTGTTGTTTGGAGGCCTGTATACAGCTGCCATTAGAGTCCTTTTACCCTTGCCATTTCTTAACTCAACCTATAGAATTCTACACCTTCCGATCCTATGTCATCCCTTTCTAATGATTTAATATTATTTTTTATAAACAGTGCCACACCACCCCCTCTGCCTACTAATCTATCTTTCCGATACACCATATATCCTTGGATGTTCAGCTCCCAATGGCAGCCATCCTTTAGCCAAGTTTCAGAGATGGCCACAACGTCATACTTGCCAATCTGTAGCTGAATTTCAAGATCGTCCATTTTATTTCTTATGCTGCGTGCACTTCCAGTCCAATATTTGTTGCTTTTCTGTTGGAAATCATCCCACTGGCTGTGATTATGCCACATCTCCTGCTTGTCCTTCCTATCATCTCTGTTGCACACTATTTTTGATTTATTTCTCAGCCCTATCACTCCGGTTCCTATCTACCTGCCAAATTAGTTTAATCCTTCCCTAACAACTCTATTAAACCTGCCTGCTAGGATATTGGACCCTTTGGGTTAGGGGTAACCTGTCCTTTTTGTACAGGTTGTACCTCCCCCAGAAGAGGCTCAAATGATCCAGGAACCCGAAGCCCCTCCCAGTACACCAGTCTCTCAGCCGCGTATTAATATGCCTGATCATGCTATTCTTGCGCACATTAGCACATGGCACAGGCAGCTGAGATTATTACCCTGGATGCCCTTCTTTTTAGCTTCCTACCCAACTCCCTGAATTCTCTCTTCAGGACCTCCTCCCTTTTTCTACCTGTGTCATTGGTACCAACATGTACCAAGACTTCTGGCTGTTCACCTTCTCCCTTCAGAATATTCTGCACCTGACCTGAGACATTCTGTACCGTGGCACCTGGGAGGCAACACATTATGTGGGTATCTCTATCAGGCTGACAGAACCTCCTGTCTGTTCCCCCCACTATGGAATCCCCTGTGACTACCGCATTTCTCATCTTCTTCTCTCCCTTCTGCACCATGGAACCAGGCTCAGTGCCAGAGACCCGATCGCTGTGGTCGCCCTCTGTCAGGTCACCCCCCCACCCCTTCAACAGCATCCAAAACGAGAGGATTACTGAGGGGGATGGCCACAGGGTTACTCCCTACTATTTGAGTTCTTCCCTTACCTCCCCTGACAGTCACCCACTTACCTAACCCCTGCAGCCTCGGGGTGACTAACTCCCTGTAGCTCCTGTCTATCCCCTGCTCACTTTCCCTAATAAGCTGTAGGTCATCAAGCCTCAGCTCCAGATCCCTAACATGGTCTCTCAGAAGCTGCATCTCGGTGCACCTAGCGCAGCTGTGGCCATTTAGGAGACTGGAAGATTCCCAGGATTCCCACAGCTGACACCTAAAGCAAAGTACTAACCCTACAGACATGCTGACTATTCCTCAAGAAAAAAAGTAAGGAGAAAACGAATTTCACTTACCCACTTACCTCGCCGAAGCCTAGATGAGCCAAAGCCCTAACACTCAGACCGCTCCTTTGATGACTGCTCCGCTAGGCAGCGTCTTCCTTTTATGCCTGAATCTAGTTGACCTGCACGTGCATGTAATGAGAGCATCTTGGACCTCCAGGTGGTCCACAGCAGGAGTGATTGATAAGTTCGTGGCCTAAGGTAGAAGGAGATTAGTTATACAGCTCTCGTTACATGCACGTGAAGTTCAACTCTGAATGAAAATCCAGAAAGTTTGAAGTTAATAACTCATCTCCTTCTACCTTAGGCCACAAACTTATCAATCACCGCTGCTGTGGAGCACTTCTGGAGGTCCAAGGCGCCGACTTCTACAAAGAAGGGATCCGTATGCTCCACAACTGCTGGACTAAGTGTGTAAATGTAGCAAAAAATAAATGTGCTATGTTTGCTAAAATTGACTCCTTCTACCTTAGGCCACAAACTTATCAATCACCCCTCATATGTAGATAATCTTTTCTATTGATAATGCATGAGAAGGTGCTTGAATTTACAGAAGCCCATATAAAGTCAAAGTAGGAATAGGACATAAGGTCCTTGTGAGGTTTTCTCGCCAATCATCAAGGTCATGGTTGATTCTCTACTATAGTGTTCTATTTTCTGTTCATTTCCCATATCTCTTGATCCTCATTATATCAGGAATCTATCAATCTCTTCTTTGAACATAGTCAATGACTGAGCCTTCACAGTCCTCCTGGGGAGAGAATTACAATGATTCTGCACTCTTGGAGTGAAGAAATTTCTTCTTTTCTCAATCCAAAACAGGTGACCTCTGATTTTAGACCTTAAACTGGGGAAAACACCATCTCTGCCTGTCTAGTTCTCTCAGTATTTTCTAAGTTTCAATGTGATGTTCTTACATTCTTCTAAAGTGAAGTATACCAGCCTAGTTGATTCAATCCACCATCATGCCTGCAACCAGTTTAGGGAATCTGTGTTGTACTTTTTCAAATAGCAGGTGCGCCTTGGTTGAAGAGGCCAAGACTTTAGATACAGTTTCACCAAGGACCTATAGTATATAAGTGCAAAGAGCAATACACGCAATGTACTGTAGGAGCTCAGCAGGTCAGGCAGCGTCTGTGACTGGGAATAAACAGTCGATGTTTTGGGCTGAGACCCTTGGACTGTTTATTTACATTCATAGCTGTTGCCCAGCCTGTTGAGCTCCCCTGAAATTGTGTGTATTGCTCTGGATTTCCACCATCTGCAATACCTCTTGTGTCTTTTACAAGTGCAAAGAGTCTTGCTTATATCTTTATTCAAATACTTATGTAATAAAGGCTAACATGTTATTTGTATCCTAATTCTTCATTGCACCTGCATGTTGGATTTTGCATAAGCACACCTAGGTCACCTTGAACATCAATGCTGCCTAATCCCTTGTTAGATATAAATTTCTGTACCTTTCTCTTTCATAGACTCAAGTGGACATTTCTTTTTCACCCACTCAGCCAACTTGTCAACATCTCCTTGAAGCCTCTTGACATTTCTATTCAAAATCTCAGGGGAGTTTAGTACTGCAAACTTGGAAATATCATATTGGGTCCCCTCAACTAAATTGTTGCTGTAGACTGTCAGCGGTGGGCTTCCAAGTCTCTGAGATAGGTCACTAGGTCACCCCACAAATGATCAGTTTCTTCCATTCTTTTTGCTTTCTGCCTGATATTTATTTCTCAGTCTGTGTTAGCCCATTATCCCTGATCTCAAGTGCTCTGACCTGGTTGGCCAGCCTCTTCTTGTGTGGGACCTTATTGAAAGGTTTCTGAAAATGCATATCTGGCCAACCCAATTAGTCATTCTAATGTACAACGGTAGTACACCTGTTATGATTAGATTCCAGCACTTGCCCCACTACTGACTTTAGATTATCAGATCAGTATTCACTTTTTTTCTCATTCCTTCGATTGGGTCACATTTGCTACCTTGTAATCCACATGAAAACTACCAATATCTATAGCATTTTGGAAGGTGATAACCGCGGTGTTTATTATTTAAATAGACACCTCTTTCAAACCTCTAAGATAAAGAGAATGAGATTCTTGGAAGTTATTAGTTGTCAAATTCACCAACTTCTATGGTACTATACTTTGACTAATTTTTGCTGTTCTGTCTGGATTCTATAATGGTATGCACCTCCAGAGTACTTGTAAAAAAGATGAAGCTCCTTTGACTTCCAGTTAGTCAATAACTACAGAGAATTTGACGAGTGTGCAGGATATACTGAGCATCATTCCGTGTTTTTTTTCATTCTGCAGTACTCCACCTCAGCAGATATGAGGACTCGTTGCAAGAGGACTGAAACTAGCTACTGAGAACCTGGCTCATAACTCCACTGCAGATGACAACCAATGATGCTCAGGAGTGCTACAACCAAAGCCATCTATTCATCTGAAGTGTATAGACCAAGTAATTGGAATGTTGAACGTTGGTTTGTGCTGCATTGGCTGCTCTGGTCGAGCATTTCAAAGTGCACCTGTCAGTCTGCCTGGGGTGCAGTAGATCTGCTCTGAAGAAGGTGCAGACTCTGTGGTCAGCATGTTGAGGAAGAGGAGGCAGAGGAGGAGGAAGTTACAAGAAACTTCAAGGAGTTGCTCAGTGTATGCCCAAGTCACCCACCCCGCCCCCCCGGCATCCATTGTGCAACAATGCCCAGAGTTGACATCTTGAAGAAAGCCCCTCTGTGACTTACCTCCATATTGTCAGGTCTAACCAGTGTTACTTGACATCAGTCCATGTTTTACCAAATCAATGCAGATTAAACAACAACTTTTCCAGTCCGGATGATGAATCTCAACTATCCATTTCCCTTCACGGAGGCTATCTGACCTCCTGAGTCGTCAGCATTTTGTTGGTTGCATTGTAACAACTGCACTGTCTCGTGGCACTTGGAGAGGCAATTTGTAGGAATCAATTACATTCGTTCTGGGCTGTAAAGTGGAGTTAATTAAAAAGATATATGAGTGTAAACATCAAAAAATCAACACAGTAATACACTGTTTTGATAGTCACTCTTTCCATGGCTTAATATTGGTGGCAGCTTGCTACTCATGCTTGAGACAGACACATTCCATCTCTCCGTAGGAGGCCACACCTTGTTGCTGTTGTGGACCGTTGTCATATTCAACAGCCACCGATGTGTCATATCTCCATCCAGCTCAGTAGAATGCATACTTCTGTGCCCAATATCACAGATACCTCTCCAGTGCTGCTCTTTTCATATGCTTCTGAAAAGCAAATCTAACATTGAAATCTTTGATTGTTGGTTGATGGCATAAGATGTGTGATGGCCCAACCTTTGAGTGGTTGAACCTCTCAGTGGAGACCTTAGCTATTACTTTCCTGCTGCTTGTGGGATGGATGCCTGTTTGGATTTTGCATGTCATCAGTGTCAGTTATTGCAGATTTCCAGTCCAAACTGCTTAGTGGTTTTTGTAAGACATTGTAGACTTGTAAAGTAATTTCATTTGTAGAGTTACGTATACAGTATAGCACAGCACTTGGATGATACAAATGTTATTTGTAACTTATCCATGTATGACAGAGTTTTGTCTAGCGCTGGCTGCATGTAAGCATGGGCTGCTTCATTTCCTGAGGAGTTCTGAATAGGATTGAAGATTGTGCAGTTATAGGTGAACATCCCAATTTATGACTTTGTGTTGGAAGGAAGGTCAGTGACGAAGAAACTGAAGGTGGGACAATGCTCTAAGAATCTTCTGCTGTGAAGTCCTGGATTGAAATGATTGACCTCCAATAAATAACATAGCTGTTTTTCCTTATGTTGATATGACTACAGAAGATGGAGAATTATCCCTTTGATGCCTATAGATTGCAGATTTACCAGGATTCTTTGCCACACAGTCAATTGCTTTAACATCATGGATTGTAACCTCACCTCTGGTATTAGTGTTCGTTTATTGGGACTGTATGCGTAATGAAGTTTGGACCTGAGTGGCAGTGAAGCTCATTAACTTGAAATGTTGACTCTGCTTGTCTCTCCACAGGTACTGTCTGACTTGCTGAGAAATTAATCTGACTGGAATTGTTCTGATTTCTGTATAAAGAACTTAACAAAGTAAATTTCCATATCTCCAGATTGTATTTGGTGTGCATGGTGCTCTTGGTTATTCTTTGATGTAATGAGGATTGAACCAAATTGAATGCAGATTGGCTTCTGTGATGTAGGAAGGAAGTGAGGAAGCTGAGACAGATAAATCAAATGGCTTTTACGTTTGAAATTAATTTCAAATAGTGTTAGTTCTTCTTCCCTTGGATTGAGGATAATATGTTTTTGCTCTAGTTATGTTGATCTAGAGGCAGCTATTGAAGCCAATGCTAGAACTGTAGAACACCCCCTCCCCCACGAATTAGGGAGGTATTAACTGATAAGAACATAAGAACATAAGAACATAAGAAATAGGAGCAGGAGTACGCCATCCGGCCCATTGAGCCTGCCCCACTGTTCAATAAGAACATGGCTGATCTGTCCGTAAACTCAGCTCCATCTACCTGCCTTTTCCCCATAACCCTTAATTCCCCTACTATGTAAAAATGTATCTAACTGTATCTTAAATATATTTAGTGAAGAAGCCTCAACTGCTTCCCTGGGCAAAGAATTCCATAGATTCACCACTCTCTGGGAAAAATAGTTTCTCCTCATCTCCGTCCTAAATCTTCTCCCCTGAATCTTGAGGCAATGTCCCCTAGTTCTAGTCTCACCTACCAATGGAAGCAACTTTCCTACTTCTATCTTATCTATCCCTTTCAAAATTTTGTTTGTTTCTATAAGATCCCCTCTCATTTGTCTGAATTCCAGAGAGTATAGTCCCAAGCGACTCAATCTCTCCTCATAGGTTAAACTCTTCATCTCTGGAATCAACCTGGTGAACCTCCTCTGCACTGCCTCCAAAGCCAGTATATCCTTCATCAAGTATGGAGACCCGTACTGCACACAGTACTCCAGGTGCGGCCTCACCAGTACCCTGGATAGTTGCAGCACGACCTCCCTGCTCTTGAATTCAATCCCTCTAGCAATGAAGGCCAACATTCCGTTTGCCTTCTTAATAACCTGTTGTACCTGCAAGCCAACCTTTTGCGATTTATGAAAAAGCACTCCCAAGTCCCTCCGCACAGCAGCATTATGCAATCCTTCACCATTTAAATAATAATCTGCTCTTTTATTATTCCTTCCAAAGTGGATGATCTCGCATTACCAACGTTGTATTCTATCCGCCAGACCTTGGCCCACTTACTTAACCTATCTATATCCCTCTTCAGACACTCCGTATCCTCTGTACAATTTGCTTTTCCACTCAGTTTAGTGTCATCAGCAAATTTTGCCACACTACACTCAGTACCCTCTTCCAAATCATCAACGTAAATGGTAAACAGCTGCGGGCCCAGCACCGACCCCTGCGGCACCCCACTCACCACTGACTGCCAACCGGAGAAACACCCATTTATACCAACTCTCTGCCTTCTATTGGTTAACCAATCCACTATCCATGCCAATACACTTCCTCCCACTCCATGCATCTGTATCTTATTTATAAGTCTCTTGTGCGGCACCTTATTGAACGCCTTCTGGAAATCCAAGTCTACGACATCTGCCTGTTCCCCTCTATCCGCTGCACTTATAATGTTCTCAAAGAACTCCAGTAAGTTTGTCAAACAGGACCTGCCCTTTCTGAATCCATGCTGCGTCTGTAATGGAACCACTCCTTTCTAAATGTTTTGCTATTTCTTCCTTAATGACAACTTCAAGCATTTTCCCGACTACAGATGTTAAGCTAACTGGCCTATAGTTGCCCGTCTTTTGCCTACATCCTTTTTTAAAAAGTGGCATGACATTTGCTGTCTTCCAATCCGCTGGGACCTGCCCAGAGTCTAGAGAATTTTGGTAAATGATTACCAATGCGTCTACTATAACCTCTGCCAATTCCCTCAGCACCCTGGGATGCATCCCATCAGGACTTATCTACCTTCAGGCCCTCTAGTTTGCTCATCACTATCTCTATAGTGACAGTGATTTTATCGAGGTCATCACCTCCCATTTCGCCCATAACATCATTCTTTGGCAGATTAGACGTGTCCTCCACCGTGAAGACCGACACAAAATAGTCGTTCAATGCCTCAGCCATTTCTTAATCATCCAATATCAATTTCCCCTTCTTGTCTTCCAAGGGACTTATGTTGACTTTAGCCATCCTCTTCTGCTTTATATATTTATAAAAACTTATGCTGTTTTTATATTTTGTGTTAATTTGCTTTCATACTCTATCTTCCCTTTCCTTATTTCTTGTTTACTTGTTCTTTGTTGCTTTTTAAAGTTTTCCCAATCCTTCAGTCTCCCACTACTCTTTGCGACTTTGTACACATGAGCTTTTAATTTGATACATCTTTTATTTCCTTAGTTTCCTTAGTCCTTACTTTTGACTGAAATATACTTTTGTTGAGCACTATGAAAGATCTCGTTGAAAGTATTCCACAGTTCCTCAACTGTCCTACCAAATAGCCTGTGCTCCCAATCCACATTAGCCAACTCCTCCCTCATCCTGTTGTAATCTTCCCTTGTTCAAGCATAATACACTAGTTTTAGATCTAACTATTTCATCCTCTATCTGTATGCAAAATTCAATTATACTATGATCACTCTTTCCAAGAGGATCCCTGACGACAAGATCGTTAATCTTACCTGCCTCATTGCACAAGACTAGATCTAAGATAGCATTTTCCCTTGTAGATTCACTAACATGCTGCTCAAAAAGCCATCACGGATGTATTCTATGAAGTCCTCCTCAAGACTTCCTTGACCAACCTGATTCACCCAATCTATGTGGAAGTTAAAATCCCCCATGACAACTGCCGTTCTGTTCTTACAAGCCTCAGTTATTTCTTGGTTAATCACCTCTGCCATTGCAATATTTTTATTAGGTGGACAATAGACAACTCCCACCAGTGATTTTTTTTCCCTTTGCTATTCTTAATCTCTACCCAGATGGACTCAACATTCTGCTCTGTAGGTCTTGTATCATCTCTTACAATCGCCCTGATCTCATCCTTAATTAAGAGCGCCACCCCACCTCCTTTGCCTTCCTGCCTATCCTTCCGTATTACCTGATACCCTTGGATATTTAATTCCCAGTCATCTCCACCTTGCAACCAGGTTTCTGTAATGGCCACTAAATCATATGCCTTGATACTGTGGGCATATGATAGAGTAGGTAAGTGGGAAGATGGTGTAGTGACACTTTTTATCCAGCTGACATAAAGACTCTCTGCAATCCTAATTTTTGTGAAATCTCTTTTCTCCACTTTGAGAGATTTTAAACCAGATTTGCTCATGAGACAATAGGGATGTTGCATTGCATGGAAGCTCCGAGCACTTCTTGAATCCCCAGAAAGTCAAAGAAGAATTAGTGAAGTGAGACGTACAATTGCATTTATGTGCCAAATGTTGTTTCGTTGGTTACTGGAGAGTTTATTGGATCAATTGGTTTTAAAACTAAATAATTCAGATCATGATACCAGGTAAACTGTTGGTTTCAACAAGCATGAATTATAGAACATAAAACATTTGGAATGTGGAGGAACTTAACCCACATTGTCTACACTGAACATGATGTTGAATTAATGAACTATTTTTAGGAGAGGTACTGTAGGTAGAATTTGCAGTCCTATCTCAAGAATGTTATTAAAAAGACAAGCTCTTGAAGTAAAATTGGAAGCTACACTTGCAAAAGCTATTTTTAGATTTGTTTTGTATACGTCACAATTTCATACGTTGGTAAGTAAGTTTATTTATGACTTTGGTCTGTAAATCTTTGGTCAATATGAAAAGAATTTGGTTCACTGTCTTGACACTGGATTAATTATTCAGCCTTGCAGTTAACAAATATTTTCTCAGACTTCTGAGCAGTTTGATATGAAGAAAAATGCTGAAGTTGTAACACAACCTATAATCGAAACAACCACTTCCCATTTCCCATTGTGCTGTTCTGTATGTATTTATATCCACTGCTGATTTAACCTTAATATTTTGTACCTTTAAGCTTTGGTGTTTACCACTGAATTTTGTTTCATACACTGGGCAACATTCTGTAATTGTGATGTCAAGTAATGAGTAAGAAGAAGTTTATTCTTCTTTTGTGTTAATGAAAACCTGATGAGGTAGGCATATAAACCACATATTATTTTGAAAATATTGTTTCAGTTCTGTGCACAGAAGTAATTGTATTCATGAGAGGGACCTTTGGTAAGGTCTTTTTACAGCAATAGCTGTCTCTTTCATTCCACTTTATAGATTGTATGCTTCTGTGTTTCATTTTGAGTATAATCTGAATTCTAAGAGGATTTGGGCCTCTATAGAGACATATTATATGTACAAAGGTTTGAGTATAATTTGAAAATGGAACAGCTGCTGCATTCTTTTATCCATTGCTTATTTGATGTGCTGATGGACTCTTGTGGAGTCCCAGGAGGCTGAAGTTAACAGAGCGATTTTGTTGAATGAATAAAGCTTGTTTATCATGTCAGGGTCTTGGGGCAATTAATATTGATAAAATCAATGTGTCCCCTGTGTGAACCCCTACTTTCTACAACACATTGACCATCAGATAAATACACTACCAGCACACTACCTCATAATCCTTTACAACTTCTCCCAACTACACTGGGAACCTGCCGCTAGCCACATCTTCCCCTTGTCACACCTTCCTGCAATCTGCAGAGATCACTCTCTTTGTGACTCCCTGGTCCCCCTCATCCCTCCTCAGGCATTTTACCTGCAAAAGAAAGACTGTAGGACTGTATCACCTGTTTGAGGTGTAACACATGCTCCTACACCTCCTCCCTCAGCGCTATCCAGAGCTCTAGATATCCTTCCAGGTAAATGTGGCCTCCTTGATGAGGCTGGGCTCAAATGGAGTGATTGCTCCACTGAGCTCTTGTACTCCTTTCCCCGTGGTTATCGAGATGTCCCCGTTCATGCCATTTTAATGCTTCTCCCGAATTTCACACTGACATTTCTGTCATTGACCTCCTTTACTGCCAGGTTAAAATGAATTGCAAACTAGGGGGACAGCACCTCATATTCCACCTGGATCATCTACAACCTGACAACTTAAATGTTGAATTCTCCATATTCTGGAGAAATGCTCTCCCTCTTTTCCTAGTCTCTCTCCTCCAAATCAACCCAGTTCTTCCTACACTCAACCTAACCCCCATCACATTGTTTCCATATCCTCCTCCACCCACTGCATCCACCCATTGCCCACACACACTCCTCCCATTGGCTCTCTTCCCCTTGCCGCTCCCATCTGCCTTCCCTACCTCTCTCACTTGATTTAATTCTCCATTTTCCTCTGAAAGATTCAAAGTACATTTAGTATCAAAGTATGTATGCCGTATACAACCCTGAAATTCAGTTTCCCCACAGACAGTCACGAAACAAAGAAGAACCATGGAGCCAACCCATTCAAAGAAAAACATCAAACATCAAACCCCTCTCCCCGGGCAAAAAAAATCTTGCAAATGGCAACAAAAAAAGAGTGAAAACACAGAATATAAAACACAAAATCAAAAGGCATATTTCAGTTCATGTGTTCATTACCTGCAGGCTGCGCCAATTCAAAAATCACCCAAACGTAGTTCCAAAAAAGAGCAACCAGGACTAGATTACAGCATAAACCTGAACTCCAATCCAAATCTACAATCCTACAATTTCTCAATCTCACATCAGGTTCCATCATCTTTAGCCCTACTTCCACCTACTACCTCTCAACTTCTGACACTATTCCCACTCTCCTCATCTCCATCTACTAATCACTTCTCTTCACTTGGGCCCATTTATTGTTTGCTAGCGTTTTCCTTATCCCTTCACTCCACATATTTATAAAGGCATTTCTCTTCTTTCTTTCTGTTCGGGTGAAGAGTGTTGACCGAGTATATTGGTTGCTTATTTCCCTTCATTGACAGGTCAATGACAGAAATGTCAGCCTGACCTACTCAGAGTTCCTCCAACGTCTTTTCTGTTGTTTCATATTCCAGCATCTGGTGTCACTTGTATCTACACTAGTAAACTGAGTGATCCTATGGTTGATCTCAACAGCTGGTCATCCTCGACTGCCTGCATGCAGGATGGGTGCTCTCGGTCTTGCAATAGGGATGGGTTGTGATTTATGATTTCTTCATGCAATGCTTTAATCATTCCCCTTTATGATGTTGTGGGAAATACTCAGGGAAATAGATGGTGATCTTAAAAATGTAGCAGTCAACATCTTCACAATAAAGCAATACATTGCTGTTTATTCACTTTTAACAGCAGGTTATTTAAAAGGATTTACTTGAAATCTTTGTTAAACAGATAAATTGTACTGCCATTTACCCTACAAAGTGGGGAGGGGGGTGGTGACAAAAACTGAAGTTAATCTTTAAGTATGTGACCCAATTTTTCATCTTTATAATCCCTAATTAGGGCATATCTCCAAGGCTGGGAACTACTGATCTTGTGGGTGAGATTATAACATAAATGTAATGACAGGCATTGTATAAAGTTCTAATCTGGATGGGCCATAGTGATACAAATGAGAGGAAAGTCTGCTCGCTGTGAAAATGGGGGACAGAGAGAACCTGTGACTTGTCGAATGCTGAATGAAATGTGATAGTCTTTGGGGCAACTGCAAGGTCTATGTCTTTGCTATCGTCTAGCTCACGCTTGCGCTTGGTAGTGGGTCCGTTTTTTTGCCGGGGGAAGGAGGGGAGTATCATTTTCTTGTTGCCGCTTACGTGTGGCGGGGGGAAAGCTGGGGGGGACTTTGGGGTTCTCACGTTTAACTGTCGTTCATTCTTTGGGGCACTTCTCTGTTTTTGTGGATATTTTGCGAAGTAAAAGCATTTCAGGATGTATATTGTATACATTTCTCTGACATTAAATTGGACCTTTGAATCTTTGAATAGCCACAGAGCATGTGAGATTTTCTTCTAGCAAGAACCTTAGAGAGTGGAAGGGAGAAAACTGGAAGAGAAGGACGCTGCACCAAGTTAGTGGGATTTTGGTTGAAGAACACTGTTTGTGTTTTTGTCATTTAAGCAGAGATATAGAATGAGCCATTTGACTCCTCCTCCTAGCCGTTTCTCACTCACGTTAACACCTGCCTGATTCTACCTGCCCCCCCCCCCCCGCCATCCATTTACAGGTCAGGGAGTTGCCATCAACCCAGAATCAGCACCTCTTTAGGACATGGGAGGAAAGCAGAGCCCCAGGGGAGTCCTGCATGGTCACAGGGAGAATGGGAAAACACAAAATGCAGGGGGCAGAATATGGCACTGGAATGGAGAGGCTGTTGAACTAACGCCCAGTCCTGCTGTGTGTTTGTGCGTCCATATTTGCAACAGCATAGAATTTTTTAAATGATTTATATAGTACAGGGTGGAAAGCATTGAGATGTGATCACCATAATCCATTGGGAAATGGACACTTTCATTTTGATCCCAATTTTCATATCAATCCTCCTGATCAGGCATGATGATTTGGAGTAAATCTTTTCTTCTGATTTGTTCCAATAGTGTTCTTCAGCTTCACCCCAGCTGGAACATCACAGGTTGTTTCAGAATGACTAATGCTTCTCAGTCCAAGGACCACAATAACATTCCCGAGTAAGCTCAGCTATTTGCTACAATTAGTGCAGAATTAATTGTACTGTAAAGTATGTGAGAATAGTGGAAAAGAGCACTATATGCAAATTCACAGTTACGTTTCTGGAATGTGGCAGATTCTGTGAATTATAAGCCATTAGAACTTCTCTGTCGTGATATTTTATTATTTATTGCACCAAACCTGTAGTCTTCCTTTGTTGTTAATACAGACAAATATCTTTCACAAGATGTTAAAATAGAATTTCAGCAAAAGATGGTAAATTGTATTTTTATAGCAGTGAAACAATAGAGGGTGGAGATAGTTGTAAACAGCAGGGTCTTTATTTAGATATTGCAAGAAGCAGAAATCTCTGGGATCTGTTCTGGGAGTCCTGTAGTTTACAATGTTAATTATTAATCTGAAGGTGTTATAAATAGAGTGCCTGTCTGAGTGTTTCTTAGGCATTCAGTTGGGGATGTAATCCCAGGTGCGTTACTAATTCCTAACCAAGCATTTAGTAATAGATTTTATTTCAGATGTAGCACATATATAGGCCATTCTGCACCATTAAAAGTTGCAGTACAAAAAGCATAAGATACGAGTTGGTGCGGGAGAAATATTTTCCAATTTTGGTGCATGAGTAGGCACACTGAAAGTAGACTTTTCATCACAGATTTCATTTGAGTCGATCACAAACAGGTGATATGGTGGGTTGTGATCAGTATAGAGACTGTATGCAAGGGTTCTTCCATTAAACCTCAATCTGAGCTTGCTATACCATGTGACCTTGCATCAGCATTCAGCTTTGTAACTACCAGAAGAGTTTGCCAGTGCACTGATGCTAAATAATGCAACATCTGCTTGTCTCCAGTAGGAAACAAAACCAGGAAATGCTGGAGACAGACAAGTGTTATAATTAGGTCAGGCAGCATCTGTGGAAAGATAAATCGAGTTAACATTGCAGGTCAAAGAACCTTTGCCAGAACAATAAAAGTAAGAAAATAATTTTAAATATGGTTGGAAGGGTAAAGAAGACAATTAGAATAATTATGTTAGGATGAGGCCATGATTGCCGAGATGATTCTATGTTCATGGAGCTATCTGGTTGATAGAGAAAGAATAAGGAGTATAGAAACAGAAGGATATAAAAACTATGAAATGCAGGTCAGAGCAGTTGCAGAGATCTGAGGCTCAAACGATAATGCTGGAAATAGTGGATCAGCTAGTGCAGAGAGAAAGAAAGAAATACAGTTTGCTATTACATTTGGCTAACTGGGCAGTTCTGATACAGACAAGAGAAGCAAGCTTTGTTAATTTGTGATGTGAAATTGTTTTATTTAATATTGAGTTGGAAAGGCTACACCATGTCCTGGCAGAAAGAAGTTGTGTCCTTTAGGCTTCTGTTGGATCTTGTTGGATCAATGCAGAAGCTACTGTGTCCTTTTTATTTGCAAGCAACACCCTGTGGAAAACCATTGGCCTATTCCTGCAGAGTTGCTGGCAATCCCAGAAGTTGACTATTCTGGCTTGAATCCCTGCAACTTTTGTCTTCCAGGGTAGATATGGTACAAGTAGGCTGGCATACACAGTATTGCTAAATCTCAACAAACTTTAATTATCTCCCTCTTCTTCATCTATCCTCTATTAGGATGGTAGAGAAAATCCTTCACACATTTAATGCATTTTGAGTTCTTTTAAGTTATTTTCTTGAAGGAACATGTTCCATACAATAATTAATTGAAATCTTCTGGTAAATTTTAAAAGACACATATGTTGCAGTCAAGATTATGTGCCTATTTTCTTGGTCTTATCGTAACTGTTTTTGGGTTTAAAAGTGCATCTAATCATAGAGGAAAATTACCTTTTATGACACATGATTTTGATGACTGATTCAGTGACTATGAACAGTCTAATGCAAACATTTCTGTGGAATTACCACTCCCATTTAAAAGCCTTTAGCCTAAAGCCAGTAGTATATATAAATGTGCAATGTTTTAGTAGCAAGAAATTGTAATTATAAATTTTATTTCATGAATTTCTTGATTTTCTCATGTGCAAACTTTCAGATTTTGTTAGAAATTTTCATTATGTATGCAATACAATGCTTGATTATATGTTCACTTAGCATCATTTTTTCATTGTGGTACTTTTTGTTACAAAAGCACTGAACACAAAAAATTGTCTTTTGACTTTTTAAAGAATGAAACTCTCAGTAGAAACTTGAAATTTTCCGCTCCATAGCATACCATCAATTGGGACATTTGGAGCTGTCAAGGCCAAAACCAATAGTATTGTAAAGCAAAGGTGGCAAAGAATAGAGCAAAGGCAAAAAAATCAGACTGAGGTGCAAATCAGTTGTTACCTAAAAGACTGCTAGAACATCTCATTGGAGTAGGTACTGCTTACACCATAAAAAATATGAACAGCACGAGGCCATGGTCAACTCTTGCCTGCACTACCATCCAACAAGAGCATGGCTCATCTTCACATTCCCGCCCAAGCCTTTAATCCCACCTGATCCCCTAATCCCTCTGGTTTCCAAAAAGGTACCAATAGCAAACTTGAATGTATTCAGTGTATAAAAATCCACAACACTCTGGAGCATTAAATTCACAAATCCCTGATTCTTCACTCTTAAAAGTCACCTCCCTTTAGAACAGGTGTTTCCAATCATTTTAGTGCCACGGACCCCTACATTTAACCAAGGGGTCCATGGATCCCGGGTTGGGCACCACTTCCTCAGAATGAAGAACATGGAACAGTACAGCCCAAGGACAGGCCCTTCATCCTGTCATATCTATGCTGACCATGATGCCAATTTGAACTGCACCTATTATCATTACCTTTATAGAGATACAGCACAGAATAAGCCCTTCTGGTCCTTTGAGCTGTGCCACCCTGCAATCCCCTGATCAAATCCTAGCCTAATCACGAGTGATTTACAATGACCAACTAACCTACCAACCAGTACGTCTTTGGACTGTGGGAGTAAACCAGGACAGCTGGAGGAAACCTCCACAGTTACGGGGAGGATGTACAAATACCTTACAGGCAGCAGTGGGAATTGACTTCAGGTCACTTGTACTGTACACTGCGCCCCACACCCACTAACATCATTTACAGACTTGCAGGCATTGCTCCCCCAGAGATCTGAAGACACACTACAGCAAAAATTGAAAAAGGTAAACAGAACTTGGATCCACGGCACCCACTGCATCATCATGTGCCAGTTTCCAACTGCCTAAAATCGAGGAAAAACTTTGCTAGAGGAGCTACCACATGGAACATCCCCCCAAACATACAGGATTGACCTCTGGCAACAAACAGAAGCCAGAACCCCACCAAACAATACAGTACAAGACCCCACAGAAATGTTGCCAGACGGGGCACTGCTCGACAGACGGAAGTGGTGCACTCTCAACAGAGCAAGAGCGGGAGTTTGTAGGACGGGAGACAATATGGTGAAGTGGGGTTTAAAGACCAGCGATTCCTGTGAGTGTGGTGAAAGGGTGCAGAACATTGAACATGTTCTGTGCAACTGCCCACTCTCACCTGATTTAGCTGACACTGACCTGCTCAACATCAACCAAACAACACTATCTGGTGTGACAAGCTATGATGATGATGACTTGTACTGTAAAGCATTTTGCTAATTACCTTGCTACCGTGCCACCCCTGCATGTGGTCTACATCCCTCTATTTCTACCTGTTCATGCGCCTGCTGAGTACCTCTTAAATGCCTCTTAAGGGTTGCCTTTGATAATGATAATTATTATTATTTTGGAACATATTTTGTTTTTTTATTTTTTATTATTCTGGGGCAATGTCAGACAAGGGAAGTATCCTCTCAGTTTTTAAACTTGCTTGAAAGTCTTTACACCGAAAGTTCATTATCTGTTGACTTACCATCAGTGGATCTGTGTACTTGCCTGTCTGTTACTTCCCTGGTTGAATTAAAGAAAGATACTTGTGCCAGCTCTGCCAGAAACAGAACCAGGTTTAATATCACAGGTCTCTCTCATGAAAGTTGTTAACTTTGTGGCAGCAGTTCGATGCAATACATGATAATAGAAAGAAAAAAAGCTGTGACTTACAGTAAGTATATACTGTGTGTGTGTGTGTGTGTGTGTGTGTGTGTGTGTGTGTGTATATGTATATATATGTATACATATGAAGTAGTTAAACGAGTAGTGCAAAAAATAGAAATAAAAAAGTACTGTGGTAGTATTCATGAGTTCAATGTCCATTCAGAAATCGGTTGGCAGAGGTGAAGAAGCTGTTCCTGAATTGTTGCGTGTGTGCCTTCAAGCCTCTGTTCCTCCTTCCCGATGGTTACAAGGAGAAGAGGGCATGTCCTGGGTGATGGCGTCCTTAATGATGGGCACCAGCTTTCTGAGGCACCGCTCCTTGAAGATGTCCTGGGTACTACGGAGGTTAGTGTCCACGATGGAGCTGACTAATTTTACAACTCTCTGTGTCTTACTTCGATCCTGTGCATTAGCCCCTCCATACCAGATGGTGATGCAGCAAGCTGAAATGCTCCCCACAGTACATCTGTAGAAATTTGTGAGTATTTTTGGTGACATACCAAACTCCTAATGAAATACAGCTGTACGAAAGATCAGCTACATCCTCCCTCCTCACCGATCTTCTCAGTGGCGGGAGGAGAGAGAAGCAGTGTGCCGTGCGTGCACTGCCCTCTGGTGAAAAATGATATCGTATCCGTTAAATAGGGGCCATGGACAATTCTGATTTGATGGAGATGGATGTGAAAGCACAGAGGAACATCTGGAAAAATTTCTGAAACGCTCGTTTGCTGCTGTCGTTACTGCGCCGTTGGGAATCTTTCGGAGGGAAGGCCTCAAAATCCCCGGCTTTGCCTGCTGTTGGTGACCGAGATGGAGGTTGAATCATTCGGATAGAGATGGCGCTCAGTACTCGGTGTCAGAGTGCTGATCAGAGCTCGAAGTTTTCGGATAACTCAGAGTTGGACCGTGGTCGGGTATGGCAGGGAGAGTTTTTCTTCCTTCTCCCGTTTGCGTGAGATGTGGGACATTTGAGAGACTTTGAACTTTTACGGTGCTCATGGACTTCTTCATCAAGTTTTGGTATTGTTGCACTGTTGTAACTATATGTTATAATTATGTGGTTTTGTTAGTTTTTTTCAGTCTTGGTCTGTCCTGTGTTTTGTGATATCACACCGGAGGAAATATTGTATCATTTCTTAATGCATGCATTGCTAAATGACAATAAAAGAGGACTGCGTGTCTTCATAATCTGAAAAAAAAATTGAGCACCTCCCCCTCAGACCCCACCCTGGAATCCACTTACCAACAGACTTTCTCTGCGATCCTCAATTTCAGAACATTTTGGGAACTGGGCTTTACGCACATGCAAAGAGTTTACAATAACACGCAAATGAATGAAGACTACAACCTGGGAGCCATGCGCTGAGCTGGCACTAGGCTCCTGCCTAGCTATACTTCAGCACAGTAAATGCAGATCAATAAAAGTGCAGATGCTGGAAATGTGAAGCAAAATCAGAAAAGGAGAAGAGAAAAATGTTAGTCTTAAATTGCACACCAAAGGGGGTGCAGTGGAGTAGAGGAAGTATTTACCTCTGTTGGTTTCGCACCTCTTGGACTGCTATTGACAACATATCACACTTCTTTGTCACCTTCTATCTGCTTTGAACATCTCAACCCCACAACAACCCTAGTCTCGCATGTCGCAGATGTTCCCTTTGGCTACCTATCCTGCCCAGCCGCTTTCTCTGTAATTTAAAATGAATTGTTCCTCCCTCTTACCCTGCTCTGATGATGGGTCTTCAAACTGAAATGCTAATTCTCTTTCTGTTTTCACAGATTTCTGCCAGGTCAGAGAACCTTTCCATCAATTTTAAAATGTTTATTTTCTTACATTTTGTTTTGAGTAGGAGTATTTGGTGGAATCCTTTGGCATGTGATTATGGTATGGGTTTTAAGTGGTTCACTCATAGGCCAGGGTTATGTTGGAGCAGGAATTCTTGTGTTGGCCCTATTAGTTAGCTATGCTGGTGTTATATAGCCATGAAGCTATATGCCGATAACATCACATTAATGGCAGCAAGACATCTGAGATCTTGGATAAAAGAAACGTCCAATGAAATAAAGAATAGAGGAAGGACTGAAGAGCAGGGCTAATTAGAGAGAGTGGCTGAGTTCATGTCATTTCAGACACAGGAAGCCGAATGGAAACCAAATAAAAAGTAGAATTGAGAGAGAGGAAAATAAGTGAAAGGAACAAAATAGGTGGTTCATTATTCATCACCTTTTCTACAGGCTGCCCACTCAATGTCCTCTGCAGGAAACTATTGGGTGACCTTACCCCGTGTGGGGATGGTACACAGACCACTCATTCCCCTTGCTAGTACTGCAGTCTCACTTTGTGCAGGCCATTGTTCAAACCTAATCTTACACGGGTGTGTGGTATAGTGACCCAAGCTGGTGGTCACGTATCTCAGACCTAGAAGTGGTGTGCTATTGCTTTCTGGCTGTTCATCCTCTGGGTGGTTGGGATGGAAGTAGCTTTTAGCACTTGGTCTCAATGGTAGATTGATGGTGGGGGGGGGGGGGGTTGGAAAGTGAGAAGTGCTTGCATGCACAATTGTAAATTAGAAGAATTGGATACAAAATGTAGTTTTACTATTATTTTCTATATTTGCAGCTCTACTGCTGCTAGTAGATTTAAAAGACTACTCCAATATGATTGCCACATTAGCAGCAAAGATGTGATTGCATAGGAGAGGTTTCAAAGATGTATGAGGATGCTAACAAGATTGGAAAATTGTAGCTGTAAGGAAAATCTGGCTAAGAGGTGGTATTTTTGTAGCAGAAAGACTTATTTGAGTTGTGTCAAATTATGAGTTGCCTTGGTAGACTAAGCAGGAAGGAACAGATTCCCTTTGCAGAAGAGAGAGAAACAAAGGGACATAGCTTTTAAGTAATGGGTCAAAGAACGTGAGGGAAGATGAAAGAAGCTTCTGTACCCAGAGAATGGGAGCTTATTGACAGGGAGACAGGCAGAAATCTGTCACTCTGTTTATGAGTGCTTGGTCTTGCACTTGAAGTGTTGTGACTTGCTCGATTCTGAACCTAATGCTAGAAAGTAGGATCGGGCTAAGTGGTTCTTTTTCGATGACAATGACATGATAGGCTGATTGTCCTTTCTGTGTTTCTTTAGCCAGCATTTTCTCCTCCAGGTTGTAAGCTTTGCCTGTCATTTGCCAATTTTGTTGCTGCTGGCTGGTCATGAGCCATCTTCCAACAGAGAGCGAAGTATGTTAGTGAGTGTTTGGGTTGTGTTACGTACCCCGTAACTGGGTTGCCAAACCAGCAGAAATGGATCACTCAGTTGGAGTCTGGAGTACTAGAACTAAGAAAGTTTTATTAAAGAAACAAGCAACACAGTAATCGAAAGGATAATAAATGCAACAGTTCAGCGATGATAAACACACATGTGCACAGGATTAAGATAACAGCATCAATCAAGCTCTATCGTTGTCTAGGGGTAAATGACCAAATTTCAAAATGACTCAAAGTTCAGTCCAGTTCAGTTCGCAGTAATCGTTGCCATGGTGATGGACAAGGTGGGGGAAGAGAGAGATAGAACAGGAACAACTGATCATTCAGAACACTGCTTCACTCACAGACCGGCGAGATTGCTCACAAGCAACTTTTTTTGGGCGGGTCCTTGGTGATGTCACCTGAGGTCACCGACTGTGACCCCTCCTCCAGATGCGGTCGATCCTCTGCAGTGAACCCGGCACCCAGGCAAGGGCGGACACACACCGGGTTCCCGCTGATCGTACCTTTCCACCCTGGTCGTTGTCTGGTACTTCTCACCCACTCGTGAGAGGCGCACCGCTTCCAGGGTCTCGTTACCTCGGGTGGCGTGTGTCTGTGTGTGTCTTAGCGAACCTGTCCCTTTTTATCCCCCTGCTGGGGTATCGCCTGTCCATCACTTCAAACAGTTCAGGGTTCAAAGGAGGAGCCGCTCCAGACAGCTCTCTCACCCGTCCCTTCATTACACATCTCCAGACGCTGCTCCATTGTTCCTTATCTCTCCTTCCCCTGAGGGCAGGTGGCAGACCAACTGCTGATGTCACTGATGCTAACCCAGGCCAGCAAACATCTTAATTTTATGTGTATTCTCATAACAGTTGATAGAACTAGATAGGTTATGGGGACACTCAGTCCTCGTTTGTTGTCATTTAGAAATGCATGCATTAAAAAATGATACAATGTTCCTCCAGTATGATATCACAGAAACACAAGACAGACCAAGATTAAAACTGACAAAAGACCACATAATTATAATATATAGTTACAACAGTGCAAAGCAATACTGTAATTTGATAAGAGCAGACCATGGGCACGGTAAAAAGAAAGTCTCAAAGTCCCAATAGCCCCAACATCTCACGCAGACAGTAGAACGGAGAAACTCTCCCTGCCATGAGCTTCCAGTGCCGCAAACTTACCGATGCAGCATCCTGGAAGCACGCGACCACAGTCCGACTCTGAGTCTGTCTGAAAACTTCGAGCCTCCGACCAACCCTCCGACACCGAGCACCGAACACCATCTCTGCCGAGTGCTTCGACCCTGCCCTCGGCCGCTGAGCAAAAAGCAAAGCCGAGGATTCGGGGCCTTCCCCTCTGGAGATTTTGGATCACAGAGTAGTGGTGACAGCGAAACAGGCATTTCAGAAGTTTCACCAGATGTTCCTCCATGCTCTCACGTCTGCCTCCATCAAAGATAGTTCTTGTTGTTTGTAAAGTGAGAGTGGTGGTCATATAGTTTAGTTATAGTACTGTATATGTGGTGAGATTGTAGTGGTTGCGTGGAAGGAATGTGATGAACTGAACTGTGCAGAGACTGTGGATGCAGCTTTTGAAGCTGCCTTAACTGACAACTGACCGCTTATTGGGTCATTGAGTCATCAGCAGCACTGCACCCAGGTCCTTTGGGTTGCAGTCTGTCTTCCTTCACTGTAACTTCTGCTGGTGCCTGGCCCTCTTCAGTGAACCTATCACCTTATCAGCTCAGCTTTCTAGTGCTATGTCAAGGGGGTTCTATATATTCAGTCACTCACCATGATTCGAGCATGCAGCTTCCAGCACTGGCTATTTTAAACATTAGGTTTTCTGATAGAGTTTAGGATAACTTTACACGTCTGGGATATTTTGTGGAGAATCTATCAAGGATTAATTTGTAGGGAACTCAAGTGTGCTTTTGAGATTGTTAGTAAAATCAATAAGTTGCTTAGGTTTGCACAAACTATGCCATAATATTGCCCTGTGACCTTCATGATGGCTGCATTTTTTTTTTGCCTTTGTAGAACTCAATAAAACTGGAATGAAGAACTCATTTTGTCTTATTGTTAAAGAAATAATGCCCCATTATTATTGCAGTGATGATGACAGAACAATTACAAAGATGGAAATATGCTGATTCTTTGTAGGTAAAGATTATTTTGTAAGGAGGTAGATCTGATTGTAGTAGTTACAGAGGGGTCTGTACTGTCTGCCAGGTGGAACACCATCACAAGGATCCTTCTTGACTGCCTCCATCCAGAGTTTGAGTGTGCATTCTTTTGATTACAGGCTATAGTCAGTGCATGACAAATCTGTGAACAGTGTGGAGAACTGTCGCCTTTTCAACGTCAGAAAATCTTTCAAATCCCTCAATTGAAAAGGATTATGGAGAATCTATAATTCTCAATTTTGACTATCTTAAGAAATCCGTTACTGTTTTACATTCGCAAACAATTATCTCAACCAACAGGTCCACCACAGATATAGTCACAGAGCTGACTTGGATCAATCAATATTGTCCCTACCCTCTTTTCAGTCCTTGTCTCTGCAGTCCTGCTTCTTGCCTCCAGAAATAACTCACTGGAGTGGCAAAACAACAGGATGATTGGGAAGCTTGTTGAGCAAACTGATCAACCATATCTCAGTAATAACACATAATGCATAGGTGCACACTTAGAGCCCAAGGCCCAACTCATTGCTAGGTCTTAAACATTCGAAGACCAGCAGTCAAGGTCCACAGTGACACTGTTAAACAGGGTTTATTTTCCATATCCTGGGAGCCAACTTTCAGCAAAAGCAGATGGTAGTGGTGGAATTCATCACTGCCTCCAATGTGTTATTATATCCTTAAGCTTTGGTGGAGCTACGTGTTCAAAGTATTTGACCTCAAGACCGTCAGCCAGTTCATGGTCAACAGATTAGCAGTAACCTTTGCCCTTCTGTGTGCTTCTGAGACATGGATAACCTATGTGGGCAACTCAAAGCACTGGAGGGACACCAGAAATCCTACAAAATGCTCCATATCCAATGGCAATCTTCTTCCTCACACCAGCCTTTTTAGCTCTGAAGGTCAGACCATACTTAACCAATGCTTGTATGTAGTCTGAAATGCCCGGATGCAAGATACTAGACCTGTGAAACAAACTTGCTACTCTGAGCTCTGTTATGTCAAAACATTGCCAGGAGGACAGAAGAAATGCTTCTGAAATAAGATCATAAGACGTAAGAGCAGAATTAGGCCATTCAGCTCATCAAGTCTGCTCCACCATTCTATCATGGCTGATTCTGGATCCCACTCAACCCCGTACACCTACCTTCTCGCCATATCCTTTGATGCCCTGTATGCATCCTCACTGATTCATGGGGGTCCTTAGCCAGTGATAAGTCAAAATGGAGAAGAAACTCTTGGGACAGTCGTTATGAAAGGATCATGTGAATAACACATGCAACCAGGCCAGTAGAAGACCAAGTATCCCATTATCCAACCTATCACCCATTAACTGCCCAACACCCATGGCAAGATGCAGATCCTACTCAGGTCTTCTGCCAAATCAGAGCCTACAGAACTGGAACAAAAGCAATGTGTCCTTGATCCCGAAAGACTGCTTAAGTAGAGGAAAATGTACAATCTCAGTTTGGCTGAATTTAGTTTTGATTGTTGCTAACTGAAGTGAAAAGTGCTCAACAGTTGATTTAGTGTAAATCGTTCTGCATTGAGATTGTCCCCTGGTGCTGTCAAAGGCGCAGTGTATAGCGCCCAATATTTGCATTCTATATTTATTAATCTTTCAACATCTGGCTGTCACTGGCATGACCAGAGTTGGTTACTCATCTCTAATTGTGCTTGAGAAGGTGATAGTGGTCCATTACTAGTAAAGGTTCTCCCACAGTGTTGTTGGGCAAAGAGTTTCAAGAGTTGGACCTAGCGATGATGAAAAAACTGAAATATATTTCAAAGTTAGCAAGATATGCAACTGGAAGGGGAAATAAAAAGCAGTAGTGTTCATCTATGCTCACTGTTTTTGTCTTTGCCAGTGGCAGCGATTGTGGCTTTGGGAGATGTTCTTTGAGTCGTCCCGGCAAATAAATGAAGGAGGCTATTTGGCCCATTGAGTCCATGTTGACTTGCAATGGAGCAATCCTATCAGTACAATATCGTCTTCACTTTTCTGTGGGCTTGCAAGGTATTCATTCTCACATGTTAACCTGCTCCCCTCTTCACTTCTGTCATTTACTTCCATGAAGTGGTAATCTACATATACAGCAGCCTTTTAGTGTTTGAAGTTCCTGTTTGAGATATGGGAGGAAATTATGGCAACAAGGAGGAACACAGGTAACCCAATGGGAACATGCAAATTTTTCATAAATAGCAAATGAAGTGAAATTTGACCTGCAGATCGCTGGAGCTGTGAGTCAGCAGAGCAGAGACTGTCATAGCAGAGCTGAGTGCCTGAACCACATCAAAGTGTATTCAACATGTCGTAGACTGGACACTTGGGTAAGAAGCCTCAGACGCTAAGTACAAATGAAAATCATCAACAAAACTTTGTTAGCTTAGTTGAGCTTTTGCAAAGTGTCAGCACTACTATGCAATTCAATGCATTATATTCAATAAAAGTTAATTTCTCGTTTCTCCAAATTCCTACATGATACAAGTAGTTTGAAGTTGTATTTGTGTTCAGTTTAGGAAGTCTATTATAACCACAAAAAATTCTGACGAAGCAACACTTCCGAAAAAATTGTATCAAGGGGTTAAGTCCTCGTGGAATGGATGTACATGCATTATTGATGTTACATGATTAAAAGCAGATTTGTGAGCAGCCCATTTCAAGGAAGCTTGCAAAGAATTCCAATTTGATACAATATTCATTGTTTTTAATCACTGTTCTGTTTGCACTCTTTAATTTATAAATGACATCTGATGACTCAGCAAGAAGATACTAAAGGATATGGATCTAGTGCAGGCACAAGAGATTATAGATGGGCAATGTGGTTGGCATAGATGTGTTGGACTGATAAGCCTGTTCCTGGCTGAACAACTGTGACTCAGATGCTGCTTGTGAATTGCATTAATGAAAGGATAGTGCAATGAAAGGAATTACACACAGTGTTCATAGGGTCACGGAACATTCAGAAATCTGATGGCAGTGCTTCCTAAATCATTGAGTATGGATCTTCAAGCTCCTGTACCTCCTCCATGATGATGGTAGTCAGAAGAGGGCATGTCGCAGATGGTGAGGATACTGCCTTCTTGAGCCACCAGCACTCGAAGACGTCCTTGAGGGTGGGAAGGGTTGCGCATCTGTTGTAACTGGCTGAGAGTATAAACCTCTGCAGCCTGTTTCAATCCTGTGCATTAGAACCTCTGTGCCAGGCTGTGAGGCAAACAGTCAGAATGCTCACCATTGAACATCTATAGAAATTTGTAGGAGTATTTGGTGACATACCAAATCTCTTCAAAAGCTTAATGAAGCAAAGCCACTGGCATAGTTTATTCACGATTGCCTCGATGTGTTGGGCCCAGGATAAATCCTCTAAGGTGTTGACACTCAGGAACTTGAAGTTGCTCACCCTTTCCGCTGGCGATTCCCCCAATGAAGATTGGTGTGCACCATCCCACTGTAGGAAAATTGCAGCAGGTCCAGGTCCTTGCTCAGGCAGGAGTTAATTTTCACCGCAGTCAACCTCTCAAAGCACTTCATTACGATAGATGTGAGTGCTGCTGGGCGGTAGTCATTGAGGCTGCTCACGCTGCTGTCATCTGGTTCAGTGAGAATTCTCTTTAATAAAATCCATATTGACACGTAGAGTCAATTGCTTCTAAATATCTTGTTCTTGTTTTTAAATATAAGAACAGGCATCTTTAGCACAGTGAACGGCCTGCCACTAGACAATTATTTATAAATTTGTTGAGTGCATGATAGGAAAGAGATTTAAAATTATAACATGAGAGACCTTCTGAAGTATTTTTAGAACATGCCACTCCAAGGACTAAAACATGCTGATTATGCAAGGATAAGACTTACTATATACCTGTGGTTCTGTGTACCCATGAGGTTGGCCATGAATTACTGGGAATATTGGCAATTACAATGTGTTCCTCCTGAGCCTCTTCTTGTGGTGTTAGGTGACTCCTGCCTGCATAAGATGGATTACCTTGATAACTTGTAGTGGCAAGTAGTGAAAAATTAATAGTCAGTGCCAGCTGGAGCCAGGGTTAGAGTTGGAAACATTGACCCAGGAACATGGGTAGGTAGCTGAAGCTGGTGAAGAGAGTACTTGGCGCTTCAGCTTGTTTTGAAAGTTAGATCGGACACTTTGTGGTGTTTGCCTGGGATGGAGGGTTGACTGTGGCATGTTATTGCACACTCAGCGTCATTGTCAGCAAACTTTGCGGTATCTACATTTTTTTTTAGTTCTTTGTGCTCCTATCACAAATAAGGAGATAATTTGGGGATATTTAGTTCATGGTGCAAATGTAAGTTTTTATGTCTGAAGTGCTTCACACATTCTGAGCCATTTTGGGAATGATGTACTTGTGCTTCCATGTATCAGATGACATGAATATTCTGCAGATTGATCTAATGTTCCTATTACTCCAGCAACACATGTGATTTAGAGGCCATTGTTAAGCTCACATAAAGAAAGGATGGAATGGGTACACTTATATATCACTTCTCACAACATTTCCTTCCAAACTCCTTTGTCGTCAATGCAGAGATTTTTCAGATGTAGTCATGGTAGATTATTTAGGACCCAGGATACTACTTTAAAGTGGGGAGTTCTGTAATCAGGTCGGTAATATCATCACAAACATAGGATAATTCATTTCATTTCTTCAGGGGATATTACTGTGTACAATATACATTAGTCACTGCACAAATGTAATTTGTCGTATGTGAGGCTTTCTTGAAACCAATAAAAGGCACTATAGAAAGAGAGTGCATTTCTTTATGTTGTGCTGTTTACAATTCGAATCACTGCACAACTAATTAACTATACCTTTTGATGCAATTTGAAATTGTACAGACAACCTCCCAGCAGCAGCATCAGAACCAGCATCACAACAATGATCAAGTCGACAGCTTCTCTCTGACATCTGACGCCTCTTGTGAGCAAAAACTCTAAGGACCCATCCCTTTGCTGATCTTTGTCCATTCCTCTTCCAGCTGTCAAACTTGTGGGTGATAACAGTGATCAGTGACCGTTTGCACTCCCATTCATAATGTACTTTCAAGATAGCTGAGTGACTCCAATTTGATGGCACTGACACCAGCTGAGTTGGTCTGTGATGGTAACGTTTCCCCTTATGGAGGCTCTCATGTGGCTGATTCTTTCATCATTGCCCCATCTGCAACCAGTCTGCAACTGGCACCTTTTCTCCTTGAACATTTCCCTTTAATCCACCCTCTTCTAAAAATTCATTTTCCTTCACCACCTACCCTACCACTGTTGATGGCGGCAGTATTCCTTGTCATACAGGTAACAGCTGCTCTTTGTTTTTACAGCCACAATATCTGCTGTCCTTTTGTTCAAAAAGCCTGAGGGGTTCACAAGATCACAAGACAAAGGAGCAGAAGTAGGCTATTCGGCCCATCGAGTCTGCTCCACCACTCCATCATGAGCTAAACTATTCTCCCATCTAGTTCCAATTTCCGGCTTTTTCCCCATATCTCTTGATACCCTGACTAATTAGATACCTATCAATCTCCTCCTTAAACACCCTCAATGATCGGGCCTCCACAGCTGTATGTGGCAACGAATTCCATAAATCCACAACCCTCTGGCTAAAAACATTTCTGCTCATCTCTGTTTTAAATGGGTACCCTCTAATTCTAAGACTCAGATTTCCTCGAATTTCCTCGAAGAATTCCCACAGATTTGTAAGGCAAGATTTTCCCTTAAGGAAACTATCCTGACTTTGGTTTGTGTAATATGACTTCCCATTCCTGAGGTCCACGATGAATTCCTTAGTTTTGCTGATGTTAAGCTGAAGGTGGTTGTTGGTTTGGCACCTAACTCACCTTGTTCTGTTTCCCTACACTTCCTTTATATTCACCAGGCCCTAATCCCATGATCCCTCTATTGCCAATGTTGTTACCACAGTTATTCCCTTCTCTTCACCTCCTTAATAACAGGTGCAGACTTAAATGTTTATATCGATTTGTTTAGCCATTCATCATCTTTAACAAAACTACTCACTAACTAAAAGATCATCCTGAAATGTATAGATAACTTCAATCTTCTTTCATGCATTTCCCTGCCTCCACTATCCTTGCCTTGTGAGTCACTAAGGTCCAGAACATTTGTTCACTGACATTGTTTTTCTCATTTCCACCAGCCCACCGGGCCAAATTCCACAAATGTTGTCTTCCTTTAGTGCATCTTTCTCTCGATTTGCTTTTAACCCTAATTACTCCTTGAATTTAATCTTGCCCATGTATTGCCTCACACTGCTCCCCATCTGTTGACCATTTTCTTCAACTTTTCCTCATTGTCCTCTCTATGTCAGCAGAGATATTAGAACCATTCCTCTCTTTTGATGGTACCTATGTATTGCTGTTGTAGACACTCTTAGTTTATTTTTACTTAATCAGAAACATATTTGAACATTTTGTCATTGTGATATACCATTCCATCTTCAACTTTCCTTTTGTCTGTTTCTAGTGATTTTGTGTATTTTCTGACATGGATAAAACTAATTTATAAATGTGTATAAAAACTGAGCACATTCAGAACCTAGAAATGTGTTGTAAGTCAAGTATAGCCCCCAAATTTCCAAATGTCTGCCACTTTAATTCTTGCTTCTTCTCGCACTCTGACTTCTTTGTCCTTGTGTGGGTCTTTTAACTCTGTTCCAGTGAAGTTTAACTCTAGCTTGAGAACATGCCGATTGACTTGCAAATAGCCATCTCAGTGTCTTTCAGAGGAAACACATGAAACTGGCGACATTGGAATCTGGAGCAACGAACAATAGGCCTGAAGAGTTCATTAGGTTGGGCAACATCTGTGGGAGGAAAGAACTGTTGACATTTCAATCCAAAAACATTGACGGTTCCATTTCTCCCATAAATGCATCATAACCCATTGAGTTCTTCCTATACATGGTTTGTTGCTCTAGAGCCTTCCAGATTTAGTAACATGCTCAACAGCTTTAGATAATGCTTCTGTTTTCGTTGCACTTCCACCATGCCCTGATTGGCATTGCTTGTGTTGATAAACCTTTTTGCCCAACAGTGATTTGCGTTGTTTAATCTCTCCTGTCATACACCCAAATACAGACCTTCTCATTTCCTCAATACCCTTGTTTCTCTGCACCCTTAAACCTATGTCTTGCCAGTTCTGTTGAAAGCCTCATTGAACTGAAATGAAGGTAGTTTCTCTCTCCATGGATGCTGCCTGACCTGTTGAGTTCTTCTACCATTTTGTTTTTGTTTTAATTTACTCAGTGGTTTACTTTTACTCTAGTCCCCTGTTGGTATCCTGAGGCTCTAAATCTTGTTGTCTCCTACTTTGAACTGCACCATAGTGATGCCTAATTACATTGCAAACTGAACTTCTAAATTAGGTTGCAAGTATAAAGACAGCATTAAAACAAAACACACAAAATTCTGGAGGGATAGCAGCTCAGGCAGCTTCTATGAAAATGGAATATTGGGATATTTCAATGGGATCCTATCATTAAACACATCTTTACTTCCTGACCCTCCCACTCTCTGCTTTCCATTGGGATCACACTCTCCATGATTCCCTAGTCCATTCGTCACTCCCCATTAATCTCCCTCCTGACACATATCCCTTCAGGTGACAGAAATGTTTCACCTGCCCATTCACCTCCTTTGTCACCTTCATTTTGGCCTCCGAACAGTCCTTCCAGGTGAGGCAACACTTCAGCTGGGAATCTGCTGAGGTCTTCTATTGCAGTGGCCCCCAACCACCAGGCCGCGATGAAACGATATGATTTGGCAATATGAACCAATATGAGTCAGCTGCACCTTTCCTCATTCCCTGTCACGCCCACCGTTGAACTTGAACGCACGCAAGGTCCGCAAGAACATTGTCAATATTAAACCGGTCTGCGGTGCGCAAAACGTTGGGGACCCCTGTTCTATTGTATTTGGTGTTCCTGATGCAGCCGCCTCTACATTGGTGAGACCTGACGTAGGTTGGGGGACCGCTTTGCTCTGCTCAATCTGCCAAAGGCGGAATTTCCTGATGGCCAACCATTTAATTCCAATCCCCATTCCCGTTCTCAGGGTTGAGGAGCAACACCTCATATTCCTTCTAAATAGCCTCCAGCCTGATGGCATGAACATCAATTTCTCCTTCTGATAACTTGTTTTTTGCTCTTCCCCTTCCTCTTCCCTACTCTGGTCTTTTATCTCTTCTCCACATCTGCCTATCTCTTCCCTGCATCTGCCTATCTCTTCCCCTGGTGCTGCTCCTTCTTCCCTTTCTCCCATGGTCTACTGTCCTCTTCCATCATATTCCTTCTTCTTCAGCCCTTTACCTTTCCCACTCACCTGGCTTCATCTATCACCTTCTCTCTAGTCCCCCAACCTTTTTGTTCTGGCATCTTCAGACATCCCACCTCTCCCGGAAGATCCGGGAGTCTCCCGCATATCGACAGTGGCTCCCTGATGCCCGGAAATTATATACAATATCCCGGAAATAGATTTTTTTGAGAAGGAGAGGGAGAGCGAGTATCCTGATTGGTCTCTCTTCGTGCTAAGAGTGGTCCCCAACCACTGGGCCATGAGGAAACAATATGATTTGGCGATATGAAACGATATGAGTCATTTGCACCTTTCCTCATTCCCTCTCAGGCACTGTTGAGCTTGAACGCACGCGAGGCCAGTACGCACGCGTCATCCATGTCAGCGCGGGAAAAAAGATCAACTCTTCCAGCTTGTAAATGACGGCGGGCTGAAAAGTATGTTTGACATAACATCTCTGCCGGCATTCTGGATCAAAGTCAAGGCTAAATATCCTGAGATAGCCACGAAAGCGGTGAAAACGTTGCTTCCATTTCCAACATCATGTCGCTGTGAAGCGGAGTTTTCTGCAATGAATGCAACAAAAACTAAATTGCGGAATAGACTGGACATAAGGAATCCCCTTCGACTTTCGCTGTCTCCCCTCATCCCTTGATGGGACCGTCTTGTTGCAGGAAAACAAACCCAGGGTTCCCACTGATTCAGCGATATTGGTGTGTTGCAATGATTTTATATGTTCATATGGGGAAAAGATGCGCTTGTGTGTTTAATATCCAAAGGTTACTTAAAATGTTATGATGCTATTGACTTATCACCTATATTCCGGTCGTGATTAACACCACCTCCCCGTCGGCCGGTCCGCAAGAATATTGTCAATATTAAACCAGTCTGCGGTGCCACAAATGTTGGGGACCCCTGCTAAGTAGACCTATCAGTTTTCTCTGTGGGCGGGCTTTACAGTCGACCGTAAAAATAATGACAGTGTTGCTCGCTACACTGTTTGCAACAGTGACTTTTCTATTGCCCATGGTGGGTTAAAATGTAAAAGACATGTTGAGGTGAGTTTGACAGGTGTCATTACAGCATAGCTAACGTTATTTAAACTAGCTGGCTGGCTGCTAAGGAGCTACGCTATTGATGTCCTACGTGATGAGGCCAAACTCCCTGTAGACTTGCTTAAAGTTGTAATAGAATAAACATGATAATATAATATAAGTACATATTTTAATGTCACATTTTCTGCATATTCCCAACTTGGTTAACAGATTAGACAAAATCACTAAACAAAGTATTACATACACCCTTGGAGGTTGACGGGCGGGGGTGGGGGGATATGGTGTTGCAGGGGTGGGGGGGTGGGGGTGCTACCTCCCTGAATTGGTGGTGATACCTCCCTGAAATGAGTTTTTGCAGGGTGGGATGTCTGCATCTTCCCCCTCTCTTTCCAGTCCTGCTGAAGGGTCACAGCATGAAAGGTCGACTATTTATTAATCTCCATAGATGCTGCCTGACCTGCTGAGTTCCTGCATCATTTTGTGTGTGTAACTCAGAATTTCCAGCATCTGCAGAATCTTTATGTTTATTTAAAAGAGCAGCCAGGTACATCCAGACAATTTCATGATATCCTTAATAGGTTCCTGTAGTGTTTTAACTAGAGGGAAAAATACCCCTCAGTACTATAGGAACTGCAAGGAAATAAAGTAGGAGAAACGTATGGGATTGATCATGACCCAAGAGCTGGTCAGATTTGGAAGATGTTTGAATAGTAAAGCCTAAATATTACCGCGAACAGGTCTCAATTGATGTTGTAAAATGCAATCCTTCTCTGTGCTTTCTTGCTGGTGAACTCATTTTCTATAAAGAGTTATCCTTTGCGCTGTCAGGCAACAAATGATGGATAGGCTGCCATTGTAAGCAGGCGAAGCTCCATGACAACACAAACAATATTCTGATAGATGTGGCTGTTTGAGCTATTCAAGCTTTTGCTAACTCACCAAGACACGTGAGTTTTTTTAATAGGCTGATGTACAGCTTTTCTGCATCTTCAGTTCAACTGGTGTTTTGCTGCAACTACTCACTGGAATTCTAGGTCTCTTGTTTAAAATGTTCAGTTTACTGATTTAGTTAAACTCTTTCCAACAGCTTACTAACTTAGCTTGAACTGTCTGGAAGTGAAATTAAGGTAGAATATTTTGAGAGAGCAAGAGGTCAAAGTGACAAGTGATGGGATTTAAAATAACAACACTATCAAGACATAATCAATGGAGTCAGGGTACAAACATCATAATCTAATTCAGGGTCTGTATTTGGAAATGGGAGAGAGAGGATAAGTTGTGGCAGCTGCACAGTCTATTCCATTTCTGATGTGCTTGCTCCTGTCCCCAAACTACATACAGTATCTCCTTTAGTTTCATGGGTGATTGGAGCTTTCATCTCACCCTGACTAGCTGCATTTTGGCCTGGTTTGGGAATACCAATGGTCTTGAGCAGTGAATCATACAAAAGGTGGTGGATTCAGCCCCAGTACATCGCAGATAAAACCCTCCTAACCATTGAGCACAGCTACATGAAACGTTGCCATAGAAAAGCAGTATCCATCGTCAAAGATCCTCACCAACCAAGCCATGCTCTTTTCTCACTGCTGCCATCAGATAGAAGGTCCAAGAGCCTCAGGACTTGCCCCACCAGGCTCCTCAACCATCAGGGTCTTGAACAAAGGGGGATAGCTGCACACATTTATGGACTCATTTGAGGACTCTGTTTTATTGTTATTTCATGCTCATTATTTATTGGTATTTATTTATATCCACATTTGCACAGTTTGTTTGTAGTTTATTGGTGACAGTTACTATTCTATAGATTTGCTAAATATGCCCACAGAGAAATAATCTCCGGGTTGTATGCAAAGACATGTATGTACTCTGATTATAAATTTTACTTTGAACTTTGAACCCTTGGAAGATGAATTGTAAGATTACATTCTAGCAGAAGTGGTTGAGGCAGGTTTGATGTTGTTGTTTAAAGTGTGACGAAAAACCAAGTTATCAGAAGATTGATGCTGATGAGAGAGATAAGAGAGACAAAGGGAGAAGCGTTCAAAATATTAATGAGAGAGGAGAGAGATTAACAAAAAGAGACACAGTTCTGAGTATTGACAGACCGATTGCTTTGAACCTGAACTGTTTGAAGTTTGATGGACAGGTGATACTCCAGTAGGGGGATAAAAGGAGCAAGTTCGCTAAGGCAAGACAGACACCACGAGATAACGAGACCCTGGAAGTGCGGTGTGCCCCCACAAGTTGGTGAGAGTTTGGAGGTCTGGTCGCGGGACCGACCATAGACGCACAGGGTGAAAAGGTACGATCGGCGGGAACCTGGTGTGTGTGTCCGCCCTTGCCTGGGTGCCGGGTTCACCGTGGAAGAACGATCGTATCCGGAACGGAGGGGTCACAGTCGGTGACCTCAGAAGACATTAAAAGGGCTCGCCCGAAAGCTAACTGCGAGGAATATCAAAGGTCTGTTGAATCGAAATTTGCATATTCGCTCTCTCTCTCTCTCCAACGGCACAACAGCGATTACTGCGAACTGTACTCAGCTGAACTGAACTCTGCGTCACTTGAGACTGATCATTTTACCCCTAGACTTCGATAGAGCTTGATTGATTCCTATTATCCTAGTTCTGTGTACATGTGTGTTTTATCATTGCTAACCTGTTGCATTTATATCCTTACGATTACAGTACTGTGTTACTTATTTCTTTAATAAAACTTTCTTAGTTCCAGTAACCCAGACTCCAACTAAGTGGTCCATTTCTGCTGGTTTGGCAACCCAGTTACGGGGTACGTTACAAAAGTTAAATTGGATAGCTATATGGACAGGAAAGGAATGGAGGCTTATGGGCTTATTGGTGGGACTAGGTGAGAGTAAGAGTTCGGCACGGACTAGAAGGCCCAAGATGGCCTGTTTCCGTGCTGTAATTGTTATATGGTTATATGGTTAAAATGACTATTTTCCAATCTGAAGCTCTGTCGTTCATCAATACTTTGGCAGGTTATTATAAACTGTTAATCTAGGACAATCTTCTGTTGGCCTTACCAACCCTGTTTGCCTCAGCTGATCTTTATGGGTCTTTAAGACACCTTATTTCAAAACTTAGGAAATTACACATTCACAGTTCTCGGCCATGGGATTGGCATAGATGGGCATTTTCATCAGCATGGACCAGTTGGTCTGAAAGGCCTGTTTCTGTTCTATACGACTTTATGACTCAATGACTCTAATAACATCTAGCATTTGGAATGTATCTCTTGTTTTGGAGACTAATTAAGGACATAAGATTCAAAATACCTTTTGACCAAAGCACTAGATAGTTTGATCATTATCCCCTTTGCTTTGTAGTCTGTTGTTTCACTGGCTCACCATTTTGTTAAATTTATTAACTACTGCATTGTGTGATGTGGACAAACACCCCAAAGGTTCCTGGATATCTTTTAGCCTCACTGTTTTAGCACCATTCATGAGTGTAAAGTGTAGCATTTGGTTATCTAAGAACATAAAGCAGGGAAATAAAATGTCATTTGGCTCTGTGAGCTTTCTCTATGAATGGCTTACTTAATTAAACTTATATATTTCCTGTCTCTCCTCCCTGATGGTAGCAATGAGAAGAGGGCATGGCCTGGGTGATGGGGGTCCTTAATGATGGATGCTGTCTTTTTTAGGCATCGCTCCTTGAAGAGATCCTGGATGCTGGGGAACCTAGTGCTCATGATGTAACTGACTGGGTTTACCACTTATTTTGATTCTGTGATGTGCATACCCCCCCACCCCCGACCACAGCAGATGATGATGGAGTCGGTTAGAATGTTCTCCATGGTACATCTGTAGAAAGATTTGCAAGTATCTTTGGTGACTTATCAAATCCCCTCAGACTCCTAACGAAATATAATAGCTGTTGTGCCTTCTTTGTAACTGCATTGATATGTTGGGTCCAGGATAGATCTTCAGAGATGTTGATGCCCAGGAATGTGAAATTGCTCACTCTTTCCCCTTCTGATCCCTCTATGAGGACTGATGTATGTTCCTTCTCCCCACTATTTGTGACAATTAAAGGGAACGTTGTATGTGAAGGGCCCAAAGCATTGTTGAGGATCCCTACCACCCATCCCACAATCTCCTTGTCCCACTGCTGTCAGGAAGGAGGTACAGGAGCATCAGGACTAGGACTGCTAGGGTGGGTAACAGCTCCTTCTCTCAGGCAGTGAGGCTATTGAATACCGTGCCACCACCGAGGTCTTGTCACTAGGACCCCAAGCTGCTTACTGTTTACTGTTTACCTGTGGTGTGTACTATGTGAAATTTGAATATTATATTAACTTATTTGTGGTAATATTTTTTATGTGCTGTATGTGACATATGTTTTGTAGGTGCACCATGGTCCGGAGGTATGTTGTTTAGGGGAGAGGCTGTGGTGCACAAATACCCAAGTGACTGTCACTTCTTCATTTTCTTAGGGCGAAGTGAAAGTCAAATGCTTTCTGATGAATGTGGCATGCAGGCCAAACTTGGGGAGTGCAGAAACCACCCACAGGGCGTAAGAGTTAGGGCACAGGAAATGTGGATTTGTTGACTGGTCCAGAATGTAGAATTACATTTGCTTCCAGGGCTGGGGGGATGGGGGGCATGAGGAGCTCTGCAGAAAATGCCTTTGGGGTTGCAAGGTAAGATCCCATTCCATGGACTGGTCATAGCCCCTGCAGAGAAGAACTTTCATTTGAACGGCATCTTTGAAGCCTCCACGGTGAGAACACAGTCTGGTAGCTGTGCAAGGGGAGAGGAGGAAGGATTTGTGCTACAGTCAGCAAGAAGCTCTCTGTGAGTATCCTGGAGGTCATAGAGTCATACAACATGGAAACAGATTTCTGCCCAACAAAATCATACTGACTGCCAAGGACCTGTTAGCACTACTTCAAGGCTAATCTCATTTTATTCTTCCAACATGTAACATCAGGTGGAGGTCTGTGGTTCAGATCTGGATCATGTTTCATGATCTGAGAGCTTTCAGAGAGGCTGTAGCTGCTTAAATACAGAAATACCTTGTCATTTGGACATGGAATGAGAGGTGATGATGACAATGCGTCCCACTTGTACCTGGCATTAGCAGCCAGTCTCAAATGGAAATCTCACCACTGAATTCAAGCATGTAACAAAGACTGCTTTCCTGCCGATACCACTGGATGGCTCACTAATGAGTGAAAACTGACCAGGACCTGGCAGTTAGTCACTGTGTTTGTTAGGGTAAGTCAGAGTATGGCAAAGGATGAACTCCTTATCTCTCAGAGCAGATCTTACAGTCTGTAGTGCGTTAGTCAGGGTTGTAGGAGGGGTTCTGCACAGTTACAAAGACATCTGAGCTCTTTACCACCACAATAGCATTAGGATGGCATTTTACTACCTTCCTGAACTTTCACTCCAGTCCAGAATGGAAGCATTGCCTACATTTTGTGCAGATGATAGATGCATTGAACTGCAGCTTCTTCATCTGGAATACCTCAGCCTGAACCTCCTAAACAGATGAAGGAACTGTCACCTGGTACCAATTATACATGCAAATTTACTCCCAAACTGCTTAATGCCCTCGTTTGGAAATATATTTTTCCTTTCTTTCATGCTGGCTGCTTTACAATGTTGGAACTCCTATCTCAGCCTCTGCATATCATTGCATTGGAGCATCCTGATTATAAACACTCCCAGGAGGAGGTCTTGTCACCATCCTCAAAGGCAGATGGGGGGGGTGGGGGTTGTGAAACAATTATTGCTGACCTTCTGGTGATATTAACTACCCAAAAGTGGTCATCAATAAAGAGAGGCCCAAATTACCATGACAACTTGTTGGCATCCTCTGTTACTGTGACAAGATACAACCTGTAGAATTGATATAGTATTACCATGTCATGCAAGCTATTGATTGTCTCTCTGGTGCATTCCTTCAGTGCCTTTTCTTCTGCTTGCCTGTGTCTTTCTCCTTTCCTCTTCACAGTAATCCTGCTGCGGCTGACAGATGGTTGCTGACTCTCTGAATGGAAGTTGTACAAATCCAACAAGGGCAACTGCATGCTGTTCTGTTCAGGCTTTACTGACTCACCTCAAACTGTACCAGCGCAGCTGATTCTACAGTAGTTTTGTGGTCATCATGTGGAGGACTGCTTTACTGTCTTTGGACTGGACAGCAGATCACATCTTGTGGGGCTACTCTACACTACTGGGCTTCAGAATTACAGGTAATCTGCTGGAAGTTTCACAGTTGAAGTGCTAAGATTCTGTAGAAATCATTTAAACCTGCACTAGAACCTTGATGCACCTGTCTAAGCGTGCATGGTGTCAAATCAGTTTGCATGACAAGTCTTCAAGTCTGACTCTTCCATGCCATCTATTATATTGGGTGCTATTCCCTGTATTACAATGGAGCTGGAACTTTAGGTATCAGGCACTAATTCACAATTGGGTCTTCATGGTTGCCATGGAGCTAGCTGCCACTTTTGCGCTGGAAGTGGTGGGTTCCTTGTTCCCAGACAATGCTGAAGACATCATAATGTGCATGCTGGTCACCCTCTTACTGCCTGCCAGAGTAGCACTGACATGTAGCCTTACTCTTCAGGAGCTGACACACAAACTACCTTCTGGCCACAGTCTTCCTTGCCTGGCCACTTAAGGTACCCGTTAGTCTTGTGAGACCATGGATCTGTGCCTGGAAAGTCTTCACTCTCCAGGGCGTAGGGCTGGGCAAGGTTGTATGGAAGACCGGCAGTTGCCAATGCTGCAAGTCTCCCCTCTCCACGACACCGATGTTGTCCAAGGGAAGGGAAAGGGCCGATACAGCTTGGCACCAGTGTCGTCGCAGAACACTGTGTGGTTAAGTGCCTTGCTCAAGGACACAACACGCTGCCTCGGTTGGGGCTCGAACTCACCACCTTCAGATCGCTAGTTGAATGCCTTAACCACTTGGCCATGTGCCCACACACTGCACTAGAGATACAGACACTGGTTCTAACATCCCTGCACAGAAGCAGGACCTAGCTTTGGAGGACCATGTATTGTGATAGAACATCCGTACAGTCAGGGTTTCTGAACTGTGGAAGGCACAAAGGTGTATTTTAATGAAAGGACTGGGTATGAGGGGTTTATTTAAACCAGCTGAATATCATACACCTCAAGACTTTGAGATGAGGTAGATGTGGGATGTGAGAAAGAGGTCAGATTTTGAATACTGTCATCTCAAGTGGCTCCTGACTCCCTCTGACAGCTTGTTGGCACCATGATCATCAGTATCCTCTCCTTGATGCTATTTAGCTGGCAGACGTGGTTGAGTGTTCCCTGTTATTGGATGTAGACCAGTTTATTTTGCAGGAGAGAGGGTAGATGTAAGAGTGTTGTAATATGTCATTGTGGTCATGGCTGAATCAGAAACAGATTTATTATCACCGACATATGTCATGAAATTTTCTTTTTGCAGCAGCAGTACAGTGCAAAAGATAAAAATTACTGTGAGTTAATAAGTAAAGAGTGCAAAAGACAAATAACAAGGTAGTGTTCATAGACTTTTCAGAAATCTGGTGGAGAGAAAGAGGCTGTTCTTAAAATGATGAGGCTGGGTCTTCAGGCTCATCTGCCTCCTCAGTGGTAGTACTGTGAAAAGGGCAGTTCCCGTATGGTGAAGGCTTTCTGATGATGGATGCTGCCTTCATGAGTTGCCACCTCTTGTAGATGTTCTCAATGGCAAGGAGGTTTGTGCCTGTGATGGAACTGGCTGAGACTTCAGCTCTCTGCAGCCTCTTGTGATCTTGTCTGAAGAGGGGTCATGTGAAAATAAAGTACTGCAGATACTGGAAATCTAAAACCAAAAACCAAAAAAAAATCAAAATTGTGGGAAATTGCAGGTTAGACAGCATTTGTGGAGAGAGAATGAGAGTTAGACTTTTTAAGTAGCTGACTATTCATCAGAGCAGTCAATTTAGTCTTGTTTGTGTTTTAGGAGTCATGTAGAAAGCTGACATAAATTAAATGTTGCATTCACTTGCGAACAACACCATCACTGCTGTCCACTAAGCCCTTGGACCTTTGCGCAAGATGCACACACAAAATGTGGGTGAGTGGAACCAGGACATAATGATATGGTCTTTCCAGCAGCAACACGTTAGCATGAATCTTTATGTGTGGTTAAACTGTTAGACTTACAGAATGATACTTGGTTCAAGATTCATTGGTCCACCCAACCAAGCCCAACAATTTAGTATTTCAGTAAATTTGCTTGGATAAAAATGGATCATTGTTTTGATGTCTAAGTCATTGTCTGATGCCTAAGCAAGCTTTTCTGATTACATTGCCCCTCCTGGTTTTATTCTTGTTTCAAATGTGAGAACTTGCTATGCTTCTTAATCCAGGTCATTGAAGTAAATTGGAAACAGCGGTGGCCTTGGCCTGTGTACTGTGTCCAGAGGCAGCTCGTGATGTATTCTCCCTGTCTGTAATTCTTCTCATTACAAACTGTGGTTTCTTACCGAAGCTAGTGTCCCTCACTTTAAATGATTGTGGGCCAGAGATTCCCAGGAGGCAGAAGGGATTTTGCCTTTCTTTAAGGCGGCTTTGAGTCCTTGAAACTTTTCCTCTGCCTGCCTGCTTATCGCTTCTCATAACTGTGCTTGGAATAGAATGTTGGATATCGAATCATGCAAATGACATGGCCTGCCCAGCATAGCCAACCAAGTATAATGAGGGTCTCGTTGCAAGGGATATTAGTCTGGGAGAGGACACTGTTCTCTCCCTGGCCACCATCCTTCCACAGACACAGACACAGAATTAGCGGTATCTTTCCAGTGCCTGCTATAAGTATACTGGCATGTAGAATGACAGGAGCAAGTGTTACTTTGCTGTAGGAAAAATATAGGAGAAGATGGCGGCGCGATGCAGCTTGCGCGGCCACTCCGGTGAATGATATCTGTAATCTATCAAGTAGGGTACCGTGCACAATCCTGATTTGATGGAGACAGACGTGACAGAACGGAGGAACATCTGGAGAAACTTCTGAAATGCCTTTTTCGCTGCCGCTGTTACTGTGTGATCCAGAATCTCCGGAGGGGAAGGCCTGGAGTCCTTGGCTTTGCTTGTTGCTTGGCAGCCGGGATGGAGTCGAAGGGCTCGAAGTTTTTGGACGGACTCAGTGCTGGCTGTGGTTGGCTGCTTCCAATGCATCAACAGTTGTCGGTGCCTGAAGGTTTATGGCAGACAGAGTTTTTCCCTTCTGCCGCCTGCTATTGGGACTATCGGGAGTTGATCGGAACTTTGAGACTTTTTTTTACCATTCCCATGGTCTGCTCTTTATCAAATTATGGTATTGTTTTGCACTGCTGTAACTATATGTTATAATTATGTGGTCTTGTCAGTGTTAGTCTTTGGTTTGTCCTGTTTTTTTGTGTGATATTACTCTGGAGGAACATTGTATTATTTCTTAATGCATGCATGCATTTCTAAACGACAATAAACGAGGACTGAGTGTCCGTATAATCTAATCTAAATATCATTAAACCGGAAAGCTTACAAAGAAGATTTACGAGACTGTTGCCAAGCCTTAAGGACGAGTTAGAGGGAGAGATTGGGCTTGGTAGGACTTATTCACTGCAGCATAGATGACTTTATAGAGGTGTATTATGAACAGAATAGATAAGATGAATTGTCACAGACTTTTTCCCTGGGAAAGGGAATCGAAAAACAGGAGGACATAGGTTAAGATGAGAGGAGAAAAATTTAAAAAGAAACCTGAGGGGCAGTTTCTTCAGCCAGGGGCTGGTACATACCAAGGAACAACTTTATTCACCATATATATTTACATATATGAGGAATTTGCAATGTTGTGTTGGCATGACATGCAATGAAAAACAACAACATTCAGCAATTATACAGAATAAAGAATTATATAAAATAGGTTAGAAGTACAGACATGGAATAAAATGAGCATAAATACATAATTTCCAACACGTATTTACAATGTAAACAAAATGATAAAAGTGGTTTAAAAAGTTTACTGTGCAAGGCAGTGATGGGGAAATAGATAGAGGGGGATGGTTGATCAACTTAACTGCCTGGGAGAAGAAACTTTTAAGATTGTGTGAAGTTTTTCTTTTAATAGCTTTATAGTGCTTTCCCCAAAGGAGCTTTTGGAAAATTAACACACAGAAAATGCTGGTGGAGTGCAGCAGGCCAGGCAGTATCTATAGGAAGAAGTATAGTCGACATATCATGTCGAGACCCTTCATCAGGAAAAGGTAGTTTGCAGGGTGGGTAGATTAGATTAGATTAGATTTAACTTTATTGTCATCGTGCCAAGTACAGATACAAAGCCAATGAAATGCAGTTAGCATTTAACCAGAAATGCAAAGAATAGTGTTATTTACAAAATAACTGCGAATAAAAAGTAAGTGCTACAGCATTCAAATACAAAAGTACTGAGACAGTACAATATGGGTGCAATACTGCTTAGTGCTGTGATGTGAGGTTCAGCAGGGTCACAGCCTCAGGGAAGAAGCTCTTCCTGTGCCTGCTGGTGCGGGAGCGGAGGCTCCTGTAGCACCTACCGGATGGAAGGCGAGTAAAATGTCCATGGTTAGGGTGAGATGTATCCATGATAATGCTTTTCACCCTACCCAGGCAGGGTTTATGGTAGATGTTCTCAATGGTGGGCAATTGGGTGCCGATAATCCGCTGGGCAGTTTTCACCACACGCTGGAGTGCTTTGCGGTCTGGTACGGAACAATTGCCATACCACACTGAGGTGCAGTTGGTGAGTATGCTCTCAGTGGTACAGTGGTAAAGGTCCATCAGTATCCTGGGACAGAGGTGAACTTTCTTGATGCCCTGCAGGAAATAAAGGCGCTGTTGCACCTTTTTGATCAGGATGGAGGAGTTCAGGGACCAGGTTCATGGTAGTGTCCCTAATGAGTTTTCCTGCTTGCTTCTTGGTCCTGGACACCAACGGGTGCTATGAGCTGAAAGAAAATGTGGCTGAGGCAGGTACATTATCACATTGAAACGGTATTTGGACTGTACATGGATAGGACAGCTTTAGGTGGATGTGAGCCAAGTGCTGGAAAATAGGAAATGTTTTCTTTTTCATAGAAGTATGGTGCTAAATTTTTAGATCTGAAAACACCAAATGTTAGAAATACTCAACATGAACTTGAAGCTCCAGGGGAAATGGCAGCACATTGGAGCATCTTGGAGCGAAAAAAGGGAGTTGGGATGAAAGGTTAAACTTCTTCAATCCCAACACAAACTTGGATTTCCATACCTTTTTGCAATACTAATACTTACATCAGGCTGCAGTTTATTGACTACAGTTCAGCATTTAACATAATCATTCCTACAGTTGTGTTGGCCATGGCGGATTTAAATATGGTCGAACTCGAGTGGGTCAAGAACAGTAGAAGCAGGCAGTTCAGTTGTCTTTGTTCCTGCCATGTGCTTGGAGATGGAGGCTGTGTTTTTGTGGAACTGTTCAATGTCCTCCATTTTGTGAGATGAAATTGCCTGCTTTCTATGTTTTAAAGTAAAAACAATGGCTTCAGGTAATCTGCTGGACTAGAGATCATTTCCAAAGAAGAAGTTATTTGTGAGCTGTTCTTTGATATAATATAATATGCAGCTTTGTGAATGTTGGGTTTGGTGCCTGCATGGAGTGATTTGAGCTGGTTATTGAACAGAATAAAGAGCCATAAATTGCTGATTGTCGCTTGCTGGGAAGAGGGCAGTGAATGGATGCTGGCCTGGAGCAGAGCCCATAAAAATGTGTTAAAGGTCGGACATGTCACCTGCTGCCAATGACACTGGAATGTAATGTTTGCATCGGTAAGGAACAAACATAATAGTGGACACTTTGAGTGTGCTATCAGTGATAATTCTCTCAAGAGACACACCACCACAAGGAAGAACCCTCACATGAGAAGAAACCCTGGGAGAAGAAAGGATCGATCATCTGGCCAACAGAGATCCCCTATTTCAGTGTTAAAAGTTGGAAAATTGGTCTGAGTGAGTACTGTACAGAGGGAACAGTAGAATTCATGTTCTAAATTGTTGGCCCAGGGTCAACATAGTTATGTTGTTTCTGAGCATAGTTATGTTGTTGTTTAAGACAATAAAGTGCAAATTTGATTAAGAGTTGTGTAGTGAATTTCCTAACCTAGTTCTGTTGACATACAGTAAGTATATCAAAATTCAAAGTAAATTTTATTATCGAAGTTCATATATGTCACCATATATAACCCTGAAATTCATTTCTTGTGGGCATACTCAACAAATCTACAAAATAGTAACTATAACAGAATCAGTGGAAGACCACCCAAAAAGCTCTGATCAAAAAGCTCCAAAACTTGGGGCTTTGTACCTCTCTCTGTATCTGGATCCTCAACTTCCTCACTGGGAGACCACAGTCTGTGTGGTTTGGAAATAACATCTCCAACTCGCTGATAATCAACACTGGCACACCTTAAGGACGCGTGTTTGGCCCACTGTTCTACTCTCTCTACACCCATGGCTGTGTGACAAGGCACATTTCAAGTGCCATCTGTAAATTTCCTGATGGCACAACTATTGTTGGCGGAGTGTCAGATGGTGGTGAGAAGGCATACAGCATGAGAGAGATCAGCTGGTTGAGTGATGTTGTAGCATGTATTGCCAGTAAGATCACAGAACTGATTATGGACTTCAGAAAGGGTAAGACAAGGGACCATAAACCAGTCCTCATCAAGGAATCAGAAGTGGAAAAGGTGAACAGTTTCAAGTTCCTGGGTGTCAACATCTCTGAAGATCTATCCTGGGCCCAACACATTGATGCAGTTACAAAGAGGGCATAACTGTGGCTATATTTCATTCAGAATTTGGGAAGATTTGGTATGTCACCAAAGACACACGCAAATTTCTACAGATGTACCGTGGAGCACATTCTAACTGGTTCCATCACCATCGAGTGGGGGGACTGTACAGGATCAAAATAAGCTTCAGAATGTTGTAAGCTCAGTCAGCTCTATCATGAGCACTAGCTTCCTCGGGATCCGGGACATCTTCAAGGAGGGATGCCTCAAAAAGATAGCATCCATCATTAAGTACCCCTATCCTTAATGAGGAGGTACAGGAACCTGAAGGAACACATTTAATGATTCAGGAATAGCTTCTTCCCCTCTGCCAAGAGATTTCTGAATGGACATTGAACTTATGAGCACTAGCTCACTACTTTTTTTCCTCTTTTTGCACTACTTATTTAATTTGCTTTTTTAATGTGCTCTTTCATTGATTTTCATGTGGTTACTATTCTATAGATGTGTTGAGTATGTCCAGAAGAAAATAAATCTTGGGGTTGTATATGGTGACGTGTATGTACTATGATAATAAAATTTACTTTGAACTTTGATATACTTACTGTAATTTAGCTTTTATTATTATGATTTGCAATGTACAGCTGTCATTTCACGACATATTCCAAGAATATTAAACCCGAGTCTGGTTCTTTCGTTGATTAACTGGCATTTATGAAAAACTTTCACAAGTGTAGGTGGCCCACTTATAAGACTTGTAGCTCAGTTCAATTTTCATTTCAAATTTCTCATTCAGAACCTTCCTGAATCCATGTTGATTGCGGTTAACTAGGTTATTGTGGTAGAAATTATCTTCAAGCTTCCTAACTGATTCTACTATTTTGGATTTGATTGACCTGTCCAGGACTCTCAATTCAAATATGATAAAATTACTGATGATAATTGTGACAGCTTTTCTTGAAGAAGGTATGTTTCTCATGCCTGAAGAAGGTAGTTATTCAGAATCCTTTTTGTGCATTTATCTTTATTTTCAACTCACTTTGCACTTGAGCTTTTTGTTTAATTGTCCTATTGCTGTTGTAGTACTGAACAATCACTTTACTAATTGTTTCATCTGCAGTTGTGTAAGCCATTTCCTCAGTTTGTCTTTAGTCTCTCATCACCCACGGAAACCATTTCAATAATTTATTGCATTCAGCCCAGTGGACACTTTCTCCTTTCCTTCATTATTTGTGACAACACTTGTCCTTCTTGACATCTTTTTTTTACAAATAATTTAGGAACATGTTTGTTTAGTCTGGGTTTGTTGATTTGGGAATTGATTTAATTCTACATGCCCAGCATTGTATTTTTCATCATCACTTTCTTCTGATTAATGCCCATTCTGTTTACTTACTTGTAAAATCATTAAGTGTTATGACTGCCTGTATTGGATATTTCAGGCTCCTATATAATAAGCTTCATCATTCTACAGTCATTTTCCCTCCTGCATAGTTTCATCATCATTATTGACTATAGTCACCAGTTCAAAACCTTTTTACTTGTAAAACATTGAGATAGATCTCCTTGCAGTCACAAAATAAGAAACCCGAAAGAACCCTCCCATTTAAAAAAAAGACTAAGAAACACCCAATATGCAGAGAGAGAAAAGTAAACACAAATCGTGCAAACAATAAAAGCAAGCAACAGCATCCAAATCTAAAGTGAGGTCATAGACACGGAGCCCGGAGCAGGCCACGGCCTCAGCCTCAGCTCATCACACAGTGGAGCATGCAGACATGAAGACCAGAACAGGCTGCAGCCTCAGTACTGAGGAAAATAAAGTAAATGTCACGGAGCAGTGAGTAGGACCGGCTTGACCCGCTCATCCAGTCCGCGACGCCCGGCTTTTTCAATCCGTCCAGCCCAGCGTTTAAATTGTCCAAACAGTGGGTTGTCCCTCACACTAGCACCTGAGCCTTGTCGCTTCAATACGCTCTGGAGCTAGATCCCACCACCGCATACCCTGACCAATGATTGAATGCATGCTTTCAAAAGGAAAGGCATTTGACAATAAACAATTTGCTAGGCTATGAGGAAGGATTGGCGTTACAGAATAAATTATAAATACAAGAGATTCTGCAGTTGCTGGAAATCTAGAGGAACACACACAAAATTCTGGAGGAACTCAGCAAGTCAGGCAGCATTATGGAAAGGAATAAAGAGTCAACATTTTGGGCCAAGACCATTTGTCAGGACTGGAAAGAAAGGGGGGAGAAGCCAGAATAAGAAGGTGGGGGGGAGGGGAAGGAATATAAGCTAGAAGGTGATAGGCAAAACCAGGTGAGGAGGAAGGTAAGTGGGTGGGATGAAGTGAAACGATGGGAGGTGATAGGTAGACAAGGTAAAGGGCTGAAGAGGAAATAATCTGATAGGTGAGGAGAGTGGAGCATGGGAGAAGAGGAAGGAGGAGGGGCACCAGGGGGAGCTGAGGGGCTAAATTCATTGTTCTTCAGAAAGTCAGCATAGACTCTGAATTGAATAGCCTGCTTAGGCACCATGAGGATCCTGTGACCTTGAATTTGATCATAACCTTAGTTATTGGAGGTGGTTGAAGATGTGGCTTCAGATATGGAAATACATAGGGTTATTTGGAAGCATATTAAATCATTGATGTTTTGCAACTGGAACTCATATTCAGTCAATATATTCCGGTCAGGTAATTCATCCCGTTGCTGGGCAGTTCCAGAAAACCGAGGTTCAATCCTGACTTCCGTTGTTGTCTGCATGATGTTTGCATGTTCTCCCTGTGATTGTGTGGGGTCTCTCCATGTGTTTCACCTTCCTCCCAAATGCCAAAGATGCACATGCTGATCATGTAAATTTTCCCCTAATGTGTAGGTGAGTAGTAGAAGCTGGGGAGAAGTTAATAAGAATATGGAGAAAAATAATTTGAAAAATGGGATTAATGAGGCAGTAAAAATGTAACCCTACCAAATATTAGAAGGTCTAGTTAGTGGATGCATAGAGGATGTTTTCAGTAGTGGGAGTGTCTAGGATTTGAGGGCACAGCCTTGGGATACAAGGATGTTCCTTCAGAACAGAGATGAGGAGGATTTTTTTTTTAGCCAGTGGGTGGTGAATCTGTGCATTTCATTGCTACAGAGAGCTGTGGAGGCCGAGTCATTTGGTATATTTAAAACAGAGTTTGATAGGTTCTTGATTAGTAAAAGCATCAAAGGTTACGTTAAGAAGGCGGGAGAATGGGGGTGAGCGAGAAATTAAATTAGTCATGATTGAATGGCGGAGCAGATGCAATGGGCAGGATGATTTAATTCTATTTCTATGTCTTACGGCTAGTTAATAGGCAATGTGGACTTGGTGAACCAAATAGCCTGTTTCTGTGCTGAAGCTCTTTATGACTCTTATGTACTCATCGAACAAAATGTTTACATTCACAATATGGAAATTGAAGTCCAACCAAACTCTGCCTGGAAGGCCAGCATGTAGGTTTAAGTCTATTAATTCCATGTGGGTCCTGACGTTAAGTGCAACAGGAGATGGTCAGTATAGTCAAGGTACAAGTCCATTGGTCCTGTCATCTTCATGCCCAGGATGAGCAAGATCACAATTCTCTGATCTAGTCTGTCAGTTATGACAGTCGCTGTTGCAAATATGTTGACTCCTGTGCAGATGTGACATCTAATTTCCCATTAACTGAATGCCTGCTGCTTGCTGTCGCTTTAGAGGGTGGCGCAGTGGCATGGCAGCCAGCAGAGTTGCTGCCCTGCAATGCTAAAGTACTGGGGTCAATCCTGAACCCTGAGTGTACATTCTCCCCCAGGCTGTATGAGTTTCTGGGAGGACATAACTGGGAGGACCAAAACATAACTGACCACCCTCACACTCGCCCCAATACCCTTCCCAAGCACAATACTCGAGTCCACATATGTACTATTTAAATCCTCTTCCATCTTTCCTTCTCGTTTTGTTAGATGTAAGGAAGTTGGCCTTGCGCTGGAAACCAATTAAAACTAGGTGCTAATCAAGCCCAAGCCAATTACCTGAACAAAGGCCCCTGTGTTATGGTGATAGATTATTTTTTGAACAGTAATGCATTGAAATGCTCTAGAGATCAATATAAATAGCTCAAGTGGAATATTTAATTGGGGGTTCTGCAATCCGGACTTGATGTTAGTGTTGAAGTTATTGTAAAGTGTGTGATAGTAGAAATTTAGGAAATTCAAAAGTGAAGAAACACAGCCACTTTGTTTTATTTTGAAAATTACTGCACGGTCAAATGAGCTATGGTTGCATTGTGTAGTTATTGATTGAGTGTCCAAGAATTTCTTTATTCAAAGGGAAATGTGGATCAGTTGTGTGAAAAGTATTTATTTATTATTTTTTTCTTTTAGTATTTGCTCAGTTTGTTAGTCTTTGTGTGTAGTTTTTACATAAGTACTTTGTTCTTCTGTGAATGGCTACAAGAAAATAAAGCTCAGCGTAATAATTGGTGACACGTACAGTACCGTGCAAAAGTCTTAGGCACTATATTTAGGTAGGGTGACGAAGACTTTTGCGCAGTATTGTATTTGTCAACATGGAGTGGAAAGTGAGTCCTTTGGGAGCAAAGGATGTTGGGAATGGCGAGGTGGAGCACTATGGGAGGGGTGTGAGACAGGTAGCAGAGAAGGAGTGCCAGGCATTGGGGGTCAGGTGCAGGTGTAGTGTAGGTGCAGACACACCTAACCTTAAGACTCCAAGCAAGGTCATTTGTTTCCAAACAATTGATTTATTGGTTATTACAGAATGTGTCTGGTACTTCTTGCTCTTTCCCCTCTCCCTTCCTTTTTTCTCAACTATGATTCCACTGTCCTTGCCCCCTTTCCACTCTCAGTCCCATAGAGACCCATCCCATAATCAGGTTTATCATCACTCACATATATAATGAAATGTTATTTTTTTTTGTGTCAGCAGTACAGTGCAATACATAAAATTACTACAGTACTGTGCAAAAGACTTAAGCACATATATATAGCTTGGGTGCCTAAAACTTTTGCATAGTACTGTACGTACTTCAATAATGAATTTACTTTGATTGTGAAATGGTGAGTTGAAAGTATAATTAATGGACTGAACAATATCTTTTGCAACCCAACTTCATTTTGATTTTTTGTATTAAACATTTCAACTGCATATTATATATATTTTCAGCTGTATTCAAATATTCACAATGCCCTGAGAGAAGAAATTCTTCCACTCTTAAATAAAAATCAAAATCAAAGTTACCTTTAGTGTCATAATGCCCGAGTACAAGTATGCACAGGTGTCATGAAAAATTTACTTACAGCAGTGTCACAGGCACTTAGCATCATATAAGCAACATTCATAGGAAAAACATAAATAGTATACAACTTTTACAAGAAAACATAATTAGAATAAAAAATCCAGTCCATTTTAGTGCAAAAAATGTTCAAAGTTCAAAATGTTCACTGTTGCTACATTGTAGTAAATGATCCCTTATTCTGAAATAGTAGCCCCAATTTCTAGATTGTCTTAAACATCTGCTCAGCATATACACCCTGAAATGGGATACATGAAAATCTGTAGATGTTGGAAATCTTGATCAACACATACAAAATGCTGGAGGAATTTGTTGTTTTGGAACTTCAAAACATTAAACCAATTGAAAGGAAGAAATGGGAGACTGGGCATGTCTGGGTCTAACTTCGTGGTAACTTTAAGCGAGGCGTGCACATATACTTTATACCTCTGTAGTTTATGCTTTATTGTCACCAAACAATTGATACTAGAACGTACAATCATCACAGCGATATTTGATCCTGCTCTTCCTGCTCCCTGGATTACAAATATTAAATATTAAAAGTAGTAAAATTAGTAAATATTAAAAATTTTAATTATAAATCATAAATAGAAAATCAACAAATGGAAAGTAAAGTAGTGCAAAAAAACCAAGAGGCAGATCTGGATATTTGGAGGGTATGGCCCAGATCCGGGTCAGGATCCGTTCAGCAGTCTTATCACAATTGGAAAGAAGCTGTTCCCAAAACTGGCCGTACGAGTCTTCAAGCTCCTGAGCCTTCTCCTGGAGGGAAGAGGGACGAAAAGTGTGTTGGCTGGGTGGGTTGTGTCCTTGATTATCCTGGCAGCAATGCTCCGACAGCGGGCGGTGTAAAGAGAGTCCAAGGACGGAAGATTTGGTTTGTGTGATGTGCTGCGCTGTGTTCACAATCTTCTGCAGCTTCTTTTGGTCTTGGACAGGACTTCCATACCAGGTTGTGATGCACCCTAAAAGAATGCTTTCTACGGTGCAGCTATAAAAATTAGTGAGGGTTTTAGGGGACAGGCCAAAATTCTTTAGTTTTTTCAGGAAGTAAAGGCGCTGGTGGGCCTTCTTGGCAGTGAACTCTGCTTGGTTGGACCAAGTCAGGTCATTTGTGATATTGACCCCAAGGAACTTAAAGCTTTTGGCCTGTTCCACCGATGTAAATTGGGTCGTGCAGTCCGCCACTCCTTCTGAAGTCAACAACCAATTCCTTCGTCTTGCTGACGTTAAGGGATAGGTTATTGTCTTCGCACCATGCCACCAAGTTCTTAATTTCCTCTCTGTACTCAAACTCATCATTACCCGAGATACGGCCTACAATTGTTGCGTCATAAGCAAACTTAAGTTTGATGGAAACTTGGCTACACAATCGTGGGTGTACAGTGAGTACAGCAGGGGGCTGAGTACTCAGCCTTGTGAGGCACTGGTGCTCAGAGTGATTGCAGAGGAGAGCTTGTCCCCTATTTTTACAGCCTGGGTCCTGTCTGTAAGGAAGTTGAAGATCGAGCTGCAGATCTGAGTGCTAAGGCCCAGGTTCCAGAGCTTAGGAATCAGTTTATTTGGAATGATGGTTTTAAAGGCAGAGCTGTAGTCAATGAAAAGGAGCCTTACGTATGTGTCTTTATTCTCCAGGTGTTCTAAGGAGGAATGTAGGGCCAGAGAGATAGCATCTGCTGTTGACCTGTTGCTCCGGTAGGCAAATTGCATATCACATGTTAGCAGCATGACGTATGCAATTTATGTATTTATACGTATAACCTATATTGAATTATTGAAACTGACAAGAATGCTTAATCAAACAAAATATATTTACAATATTACTGAAATACTATTGAAATATTAAATACACAATACTCCTGCCTACTTAGCTATAAACTCCAACTCAATAGAGAATGCATCTCGACTATATACACAGCATATTATATAATACAACTACTAGACACAGACATCCACAGCATAGCAAATTTTTAAATTCTCCCATTCGGGCCTAAAGATTTAGTCATTTTGGAGGCTTTCTTACTCTTGTGCGATAATATCTTTCCTAACAAGAGAGGTCACTCTGCTTGGCAAGTGAGGCTCGTGGCTGTGAAACCAATATCACGTTCTGGCGCCTCCTCTGTGGAGGTTGTAGGAGTTGACTCTGAGACTGCAGAAAGTGGTTCTGATAGCAGTAGTCATCTTTCTTCTTCCTGTTTCTTCTAGTGTATGCATCTTGATCCTGGGAAGATGCATTTACTTCAATGGAGTATTCTCTTATAAAACCTTCTTCTGGTCCCTTTATGATTTGGTGTCTCCTCTTGGTTTCCTCATCCACAATCATCACATCATGTGATGAATCCTCAGAATCCTCATTCCCACAGTCCTGATTGAGAAGTTGCAGAACCTGGGCCTCTGTACCTTCCTCTGCAATTGGATCCTCGACTTCCTAACTAGAAGACCACAATCAGTGTGGATTGGTGATAACACCTTCTCCTTGCTGATGATCAACATTGGTGTACCTCGGGTGTGTGCTTACTCCACTGCTCTACTCGCTCTATATCCATGACTGTGTGGCTAAGCACACCTCAAATACCATCTATAAATTTGCTGATGATACAACCATTTTTGGTAGAATTTCAGGTGGTGACGAGGCAGTGTACAGGAGTGAGATATACCAACTAGTGGAGTGGTGTTGCAGCAACAACCTGGTATTCAACATCAGTAAGACGAAAGAGCTGATTGTGGACTTCAGGAAGGCAAAGATGAAGGAACACATGTCAATCCTCATAGAGGGATCAGAAGTGGAGAGAGTGAGCAGTTTCAAGTTCCTGGGTGTCAAGATCTCTGAGAATCTAACTTCATCCCAACATATCGATGTAGTTATAAAGAAGGCCAGACAGTGGCTATAGTTCATTAGGAGTTTGAAGAGATTTGGCATGTCAACAAATGCACTCAAAAATTTCTATAGATGTACTGTGGAGAGCATTCTGACAGGTTGCATCACTGTCTGGTATGGGGGCAGCTACTGCACAGGACCGAACGAAGCTGCAGAGAATTGTAAATGTAGTCAGCTCCATTTTGGGTACTAGCCTACAACGTACCCAGGACATGTTCAGGGTGCGGTGTCTCGGAAAGGCAGCATCCATTATTATGGACCTCCAGCACCCAGGGCATGCCCTTTTTTTCTGGTAGGAGGTACAGAAGCCTGAAGACACACACCCAGCGATTCGGGAACAGCTTCTTCCCCTCTGCCATCCGATTCCTAAATGGACATTGAACCCTTGGACACTATCTCACTTTTTTAATATATAGTATTTCTGTTTTTGCACGTTTTCTAATCTATTCAGTAGACATACTGTAATTGATTTACATGTATTATTATCATTATTTTAATTTTATTAAGTATTACTTTTTTCTCTTCTATATTATGTATTGTATTGAACTGCTGCTGCTAAGTTAACAAATTTTACGTCACATGCCGGTGATAATAAACCTGATTCTGATTCTCTGTTTTCGTATTTCCATTGACTCCTTTCTTTTTGGTCTTCCATTCGTGGGCTTTGGTCTTTGCATCTACTTTTACAAGGCTTTTTGTCTCCCACTCGAAGTTCATGCATACAGACTAGATTCTGATTCTTTATACTCACAAAAGCTGAATGGTTGCAGCTTTCCTGAAGCTTCTTGAGCTCTCTTCCAGCTTAAAACCAAGCTACACATGGCAACTAACTGTCTGATTAACCTATCAGAAACTTTCTCAGATACATTGCCTACAAAAACTGATGTAGTTGGACCACTGCTTTCTTTTTCACACTTCCTGTGAGTAGCATGATAGTTTCTTGGTGCAATATGCTTTCCAACCTGAGGTACAGAAGTTGACACCAATGCATATTTTCCCTCCGTATAGCATGGAGACAGTGTGGTATCATTCAGCATCTTTGCAGGGGCTTGGTATGCAAATTGTGGATGGATCTCCAATCAAGTTGTAGTTGTCTCAGCCAATCACGTCCTCCCAATGCTGGGCTTTCTGTTTTAACCAGTTGAAAACTCAATGTGGCTTGTTGGTTATTATATTTCACCGTTACGAATGTCATTTCCACAGGAGTCATCTTTTCTCCATTATAAGTTCGTAGTTGGGTTATGCAGTTCAGTATCTTTGAAATGCCATTCAAATTCGTTTTGTGGTGTGTCTGAAGCAGCCAAACCTATCTCCAATTCCACTTTAATTAATTTGCTATTCACTTCTGGTGCAAGCCATATTGCTTGTGTATTGTTGGTGTTCACATTGTAAATCTCAAGGTTTCCTGTGTCACTCTCATCATTATCAGATTTTTCATCAGCAACGTGCAGATTAGTGCTCTTCTTGAAACTGAAACTTGACTTTTTATCTTTTTCTCTTCCCTGTGCAGTCTGTTTATTTTTGTCTGCCTGACGTGCCCTTTGTATGTGCCACACTTTGCTTCATTTTCTACAAGTTTTGCATTTAAACCTGCATTGGTCTGGTGTATGTGAGCTCCTGCCACAACAGTAACACAACTGGTACAGCCCGGCTGGCTTCTGTTTAGATGTTGCAATTTTGTTCATGCTCACTTTCATTCCTGATTGCAACTCAATTCATCTCTGGCTGTGGTTTTCATTGAAACAACGATTTCAACTGCTCTTTTAAATGTAAGTTGTGCTTCAGTCCACAGACTAAACAATTTCTTAGTTCATCAGGACCATTACTGAACTGACTATGCTGACACAACTTCTTCCGTTGTACCATGTATGCTTCCCTTCCTTTTGATTCCGCTTATGAAACCTAAAGTATTTTGTAATCACAATGGTTTCATTTCTAAATGTTCTTACTTTAACAACTTCAGCAAAACTCATTTCTGCTGGTTTGGTTAGAGCAGTTAAACTTCAAAGCAATTGGTATGCCTTTAAACCGAATACACTCAGCAAAACTGGTGCTTGTTTCTCATTGATAATTTCATTTGCTTCAAGATATTGTTCAATTTGCTCAGTATATAAAATCTGGTTATTTTTTGTGTAATCAAGTATGTCTATCTTTTTGATGTAGCCAGCGATTTCTGCTCTTTGTTTATGATTATTATCACCTGGCATTCATAGCAAGAGGATTCGAGTACAGGAGCAGGGAGGTACTACTGCAGTTGTACAAGGCCTTGGTGAGACCACACCTGGAGTATTGTGTGCAGTTTTGGTCCCCTAATCTGAGGAAAGACATCCTTGCCATAGAGGGAGTACAAAGAAGGTTCACCAGATTGATTCCTGGGATGGCAGGACTTTCATATGATGAAAGACTGGATCGACTAGGCTTATACTCGTTGGAATTTAGAAGATTGAGGGGGGATCTTATTGGAATGTATAAAATCCTAAAGGGATTGGACAGGCTAGATGCAGGAAGATTGTTCCCGATGTTGGGGAAGTCCAGAACGAGGGGTCACAGTTTGAGGATAAAGGGAAAGCTTTTTAGGACCGAGATTAGGAAAAACTTCTTCACACAGAGAGTGGTGAATCTGTGGAATTCTCTGCCACAGGAAACAGTTGAGGCCAGTTCATTGGCTATATTTAAGAGGGAGTTAGATATGGCCCTTGTGACTAAAGGGATCAGGGGGTATGGAGGGAAGGCAGGTACAGGGTTCTGAGTTGGATGATCAGCCATGATCATACTGAATGGTGGTGCAGGCTCGAAAGGCCGAACGGCCTACTCCTGCACCTATTTTCTATGTTTCTATGTATCACCTAGTACTCACTGCTTATGAACCTATGATTTCTTCCGTTTTCTAAATTAAAAAAAAACATGATTGTGTCTTTTCTTCTGAAGAACAGATGCTGCACTGCTTTTTGTAACTCAATCGTCTCTCGGTGTTTTATTTAGTTCGAACATCTTACTGCATTTCAACAGGACAGTAGCCATCTTGGGCTCTTTTTAGAAATACCTTGTCAATACTGTTATTTTTTGTAACTTCAAAATATTAAACTAATGTCGTTGTCATGGCTATCCCTCGAGGTCAAGGATGATATTCTTCATTCTGAAGAAGTGGCCCACAGAGTGAAGATGCCTGGGCGTGTATTTGCTTAATGTGTACTTGATGTTGCACTCCAAGAAGCAGACGATACTTCACAAATCAATCGATTCCAGTGGCATGGAAATCACAATGATTGGAGCTGATGGATTTGTTGCAGCCTTCATCCGCCTTCACAGCTGTTGAGTTCGAAGTAACTTTGTCCACCTGTTCCACCATTGAGGTCTTAGTTGGATTGTTCTTTGTCAGAGACCCCACCCTTGACCTTACCGCCATGGGTGACCCTACCAGGAGCATAGCTCCAGACGGCATTGCTCTCGGGATCACAGGACCACACAAGCTTCTCCACCACGACAAGGTGACAGTCCATGGAGATGATTAAACTAACACTAGAGTCTGAAATGTGCGTCTAACTTTGTGTATCACATGATAGCATGTTGACATATGCAATTGATGAATTTGTACATATAACCCACAATGAATTATTAAAATGAACAAGAATGCTTAATCAAACAATATATTTATATAACTATTCAAATATTACTGAGATATTAAATACAAAACAGAATTCAGCAGGTCAAGCTGCTTCTATGGAAGGAAATAAACATCCAAGCTACACTGTAAAGCCCTCTCTGAATCTTAATTGATTCAATAATATTACCTCATTTTTGTAAATGAGTGTAGGTCCAACCTACTTCATCTTTCTGTAGCCCCCCTGGCCAACCTCCGGGTTGCTCGGCTCGCTGTGTCTAGGGAAACAGCCCTTGCCCTCGCCAAACTGGGTAATTAGTTTGTGTGGATGCTGTGTGATGTACCCCACCCCGCCCAAATAACAGACAATACACCAGATACAATTAAATGATTTACAGTTCATAGATATTACTGGAACTATATAATTATTAGAGAATAAAATATAAAAGGAAAATAAAAGGCGCCACACTTATCAAAGCTCAGTCTCTTCATGCACAAACAGTTGGAGCTCAGGACCCTTCTTCTTCATCCTGCGACCCCTCGGACCACCTTGACCGGCCGCCTGGGACCAACAATGGTGGTCGACCAGACACTCCACACGAGTCCGTCTCTGTCTCCTCGCCGAACGCCCTTCTCGGGGTCCGACCCCTTTAGTGGACATCACAGCACTTGGTCCATCCTCTGTCTCTCTCTCCCGCCTTCTGTCCCCAAAACCCCGTGCATACAATCTCTTACAGACACCCCACAGGCATAACAACTAACCCAATTGGTTCATTTGTCCTCTTATCAGTAGATAATCCAAAACTAACTGCCAGTGCAAGAACTTTCTCAGCGTTTAACATAACAAAGAAGCATTCCCAAGTATAACATAACAAAGAAGCCATTTTAATTAGCCTACACAGTAACATAAAAGACGAAACCCCCTTACATTTCCTTGTCCCATGAATTTCCCAGGTGAATCTTTGAAATCTCTCCAAGACAAGTACACTCTTGGACAAGAAGTCCAAAATGAAATTGCAGCACAGATTGAAATCAAGCTGTCAGTTTTGAGGTGTAAACTGGCTGAAGTAAATTAATAGATACATGAAAATGCACAATAGTAGACAAGCAATGCTTGACTTTTTAAATAATTAATACTTAATTTGATAATTAATAATATATTGGTTGAAATTGTAAGTAGTTTTTGCTTCAGCACTGATTCATCAATTACAGTGTACCAACCTGAAAATGACCCATATTTGCTGACATGTTTCCATTCCCTTTTTGCATGTTAATACCTTGTCCTAGTGTTTTACCCAGAGAATGAAGAGTTGGATGGAGGTGGACTGTGTAGCTACATTTAAAAGGAAACAAATATGATAATTGGGTGAGCAGAGAAAAAGGTGAGAGGGGGTTTGTTCAGATTATGAACATCAGCATGAAGCGATGGTCTGAAAAGCCTGTTTCTTTGATGAAAATTCATGGTAGTGTAGAATTCGGCAGACTATCTCTTGAGGTTACCAGAGCTAAGAGATGGACATTCCCTTCCAGGAGATCAATTCACACCTTCATTCAATGTAACATTAGATAGCTCAACAACTTTCTGTTGTAGTTGGCTGGTCTGTTTTATCTTTGAAAATAACACTGAAGCTGCAGTTTGTAATCTTCATTCTTTATGAAATAACCATGGAGGATAGGGGTGGGGGAGGCTGAGACATGGAGAAGGGCAGATTTTTGGGGGCTCACCACAGTGATCCAAGGCATTTTATCTCACTTAAATGAACTCGGCATTGCTGTGTGTCTGCTTCTGTTTCACATGGTGAAGAGCTTCTGCATCCTAATTTCCATCAGATTTTACTTATTGCTCAAAAGGCACAAATCACAGAACCTGCAGACTTGCTGAGTCTCCTGTTTTTCAATGCCCACATTTGTGTGCTTGTTCGCAATTTTCTATTGCTTCACTTTTGTAGAGTCGGACAGTCAATGCAGAAAGGAGAAGGAAAAGCATGGGAAGTTCCAGACCTGTTTTGCATACTGAGTTATGGCAATGGCAGGGTTAATATGTGCCACTAGCCTCTTGAATTAGAATGGAATGCAATGCAACAGAAATTTAAAAAATATAATGAACTGATGGAATATTAAAAATCCTCATATATATTTACATTGAATGTAAATAAAGGCTGGCCAACTAAACTCTTGACGTGATAGTAGTCCAAGAGGGAGTTTTCCCTGCACAATGCTAGGAAGTCTCAGCAAGACTGAGTAGTAGAACAATAGACAGTCTGCTGAAGGAACTCACTGCACTGAGCAGCATCTGTGGCATAGGGGAGGGTGATTGGGAGGAGAAATTGTTGACATTTCAGGTTAAGACACTGTGTTAGGATTCTTTACACAATTCCTTTAAGGCTTTAAGTTCCTTGGGGTCAATATCACAAATGACCTGACTTGGTCCAACCAAGCAGAGTCCACTGCCAAGAAGGCCCTCCAGCACCTTTACTTCCTGAGAAAGCTAAAGAAATTTGGCCTGTCCCCTAAAACCCTCACTAATTTTTATAGATGCACCATAGAAAGCATTCTTCTGGGGTGCATCACAACCTGGTATGGAAGTTGTCCTGCCCAAGACCGGAAGAAGCTGCAGAAGATCGTGAACACGGGGCAGCACATCACACAAAGCAATCTTCCGTCCTCGGACTCTCTTTACACCGCACGCTGTCGGAGCAGTGCTGTCAGGATAATCAATGACATGACCCACCCAGTCAACACACTTTTTGTCCCTCTTCCCTCAGGGAGAAGTCTCAGGAGCTTGAAGACTCGGCCAGATTTGGGAACAGTTTCTTTCCAATTGTGATAAGACTGCTGAACGGATCCTGACCCGGATCTGGGCCATACCCTCCAAATATCCGGACCTGCCTCTCGTTTTTTTTTGCACTACCTTACTTTCCCTTTTCTATTTTCTATTTATGATTTATAATACACATTTTTAATGTTTACTATAGATTTGTAATCCAGGGTGCACAAAGTGCAGAATCAAATATTGCTGTGATGATTATACGCTCTAGTATCAATTGTTTGGCGACAATAAAATAAAGTAAAATAAGGTAAAGTAGACAATTCCTTTTCCCCTCACAGTCGCTGCCTGGCCCACTGAGTTCCTCCAGTACTTTGTGTTTTACTCAAGGTTCCAGCATCTACAGTGTCTTGTATCATCAAGTGCAACCTCTGCCTTGGACTGCCCAAGTAAAGGTCCAGGCATAATGTTGTTTCTGTGGCTAAATGCTGGAGGTTCCGTTTGGTTGGAATTTTTCAGCCGTCAATTATGTGAGGGTGGAGTTTCGAACAGTATATACTGCTTTTGCTCTCTTGTACAATTCCAATCAAATTAACACCAATACTTCTCTACGTAACCTGGCCGACATTGGTCTCCGAGCCATTACAAACATACTCTTTGTGCTGCTCATCTTTCTCCTTCTGCAGATTAAAACCCTATTTTCAAATGCGCAGTTCCAAGAAAGGCTATTGATTTAAAACGTTGTCTGTCTCTCTCTCCGCAAATGCAGCCTGATTTGCTTAGTATCCCACATCTGTTTGTAATTTCAGTTTTACATAACATTGATTACCAAGCAACAGTTCCTCCAAGCGATGAACATTTATCATAACACAGTGAGATGTGCATGCTCCCACTCATGAACCATTAGATACAAACAATTGCTCACAAATTTAGACTATTCCCATTTGTGCAATTGCAGGATTTAATCATGAAATAATGTTTCTAAATTTTATCCCCATTAAGGTGCATGATATCATTTTCCTTCTTAGTTATCACTGAAAATATGCTGGGAGTAGGTACAGCGTATTCTGCATTATTTCAACAGTTGATCCACAACTAAATCCACAAATGTGGCATTTTATCATGAAAATCTTTTTGTGTATTTTATGTGAGACACTATTGCAAGCTCTTTCCACGAGGTTTTACCAAGAGATTTAAGGCAGTTGAAAGACGTATTAAAATAAAATGCAACTTCCCCGTGATTCCTGGGAATGGGTGATATTTTAATGATAGTGTGTCATAGACACAGCCCTCTCCCTGAATTTCCCAACAATGATGTTCTTCTCCCCCTTGAATGACTTCAACTATGTCCTTCGAGTCCGGGCAGGTAGCCTCTTTGTTTCCTACTCTTTCCGTTACTCTATTTGGCTACTCTACTTGCATGCTTTAGATATGAGAATTTATCTATAATGGAGTGGAGATGCTTCTGTAATCTTGCCCACTACTACTACTACTGCATGGGAACTCTTCATCCTCCTAATTCATTTTAAGTACTCTCTTTCTTACACATTCTGAGGTGAAAATAACCAGTTCGCATTTGTCTAATTACATATGATTGTCATCACTGTAGCACTTAGTCTCAACTGACTATGTAAACGAAGTACAATTTATTGCATGATTTCATGCATATGGTCGTGCAACAAGAAATTCGCAATCAGGCTAATCCCCATTAACCACCTGCACTAACCCCGTGCCTTCATGGAATGATATTGTAAACCATGAGACACACACAAAATGCTGGAGGAACTCAGCAGGCCAGGCAGCATCTAGGAAAAGAGTGCAGTTGATGTTTCGGGCCGAAACGTTGACTGTAATCTTAACCTAGGTGCTGCTTGGCTTGCTGAGATCCTCCAGCATTTTGTGTGTGGTGCTCTGATCTCCAGCATCTGCAGATTTTCTCTTGTTTGTGATTGCAAACCAAGTGTTACGTTTACTCTTCCATTTAGCTGTGACGCCTTAATTAATATAGTTGATGTTGTTTTCACATAATCACATAGCCAAATAAGATGCTTCAAACTACAAAGGGAATACTGGAGAGAGAATGCAAATGATTGATTTAGAGAAGTCATAAAGACAGTTATGTGAAGTAGATCTATACTCTCATGAGGCAATAATTTCATTAGCAAGTGCTGTTCAGCTTCAAGTATAAAATAGAAAACTTAAAAAGTGAAGGGGGTTACAATGTAGAGTAAGACATACATGTTCGTGCAAGCCCTGCTAGAAATATAAAGGTATTGAAAACATCAATCCAGAGCATTCCTGGAAGCCCAAGGGTTTAGCTTTCACTTAAATTGGCTGAGAAAGGGACCTTTGACTAATTTTCTGAGAATCAAACATAAAAGTCACCGGTCCCAACCCTGATTATGTATAGTGCTTCTCCCCAAGTGCAACATAGATTTCCACAGAAAAAAAAACTGTTGCTTGCTACATTTCAGTAGTTTCTTGTCTATTCTCAGGATTTAGTGTTTAGCATTCTGCAGTTAACATCTCCTTTAGGTGCCATTACTTCCACTTCTCATTGCTGTTGACAGATATCAGATCAAGATGAGAATTTCAGTGTGTGGTCTTTCTAAATTAGCCGCCTGACCTGTTGACTGTACCTAGCAGTCTTTCGTTTTTGCTCCAGTATATGAACCATTTGACAGTCTGAATCAAGCAGTAATCATGCATAGTCTATATTTACTGACTTTGTCTCTAAATCCCTGGTGTTTCCCCAGCTCTGGTCAGGCTGATTGGAACTTCCTAAGTTCAGCTGATAACTGTACACATGAAATATATCTGCTTCCCTTTGTGGAAATTAGAAGCAGATCCATCCGATAAACCAACATTGCCTTGTGTGAAGATCCATCAACACACAATTCTTCTCTGAACTTTAAAGTGCTCAGTTTCTTTATAGTTTAAAGTTCAGGTAATGCAGGAAGTTAGAGTGAGGCTGCATTGGTGATAATATACTTTACAAAGGTATTGATATCATCACTGATATTTTCATCAGAAATGTGCAATATCTTTTTGTCAATCCCACTCCCTCCCCACCTGTCAGTCGCCACTCCTCACCTGAATCTACTCTTTGCCTGCTAGGTCTTACTCCACCATTTCCTTTCAGCTTTTTATACTGACTGTCTTCCCTCTATTCTTCTGTTCAGATGAAGGGTCTTGAACAAAATGTACCGACTGTTCACTTTCCTCCACTGATGCTGCCTGACCCCTGAGTTGCTCCAACACCTTGTGTCATGGTCTGTTACAAATTAATGTAATCCAAACACGCCAGCATCATGAGCATTGTCAGGCATGCCTGAACTTTATTAAAATATAAGAAAATAGGAACTGATGTAGGTCATTTGGCCCCTCTTTCCTGTCCTGTCATTCAATGTAATCATATCTACCCCACCTTATCTCTTCTTTTCCCAGTTTCTCTTAGTTCTTAGATCTTTCAAAAAATGAATCTGTATTTTCTATAAATGCACCTCATTATCTTATCTCTAGCTTTGTTTTTGAGCCACCCCAAAAAAGAAGAAACATCAGTGCCCCAGCATCAACAAGGTACTGTCCCCATAGAGTCTTATATGTTTCACTCCATGCTGGCTTTCTCTTTATTCAACTGAAAACATTGGTGTCCTTAATTAAATCCAGTTTCGATGATAAGGCAACTAATTTGTAATTTTCTGATTTCCCCCCCCCAGTCTCCTTAAATAGGGATGCAATATTTTCTAGCCTAAAGGAATAAGTCACGATCAGAGAATTTTGAAGGCCTACAGTTTGCTGATCTATGATTTTTCACCTACTTCTTTTCAAAGAAAGGATTCTAAAAGTTCAAAGTAAATTTATTATCAAAGTATCAAAACTGGCTGGTTTTTCAGCCCAATATATTCGGCAACCTTCCCAGCATAGTAAAAACAATTATTGTTATGCACAAGAAGTAGTCAAGAAGATAAGTCAAAACATACTACAATGCTAAGCTGCTCATGAAGAGAGAATAAAGAACAGTAACTTGTAGAAATGTGCAGCAACGCTGCATAAGTGAACTGTAGAGCTTCAAGGGATAATGATTTCACAGGCATTTGTGTACTAACTATATCGTCAAATCCCTTTACTTCTAAAATGATGTTACAAAGACCACTTAACTCTGCATAGATAGTACTATAATGCACCACTGGGGCTTTTGTAGGGAAGAATTGAAGATCCAGTGCGTTCATCATTTTTGAGAATGGGTATCAACACCCATCGCATGGAATTTGCAAGTAATAGTTTATAATTTTGTTGAGTTAATAAAGGGTATTAGTTGCATCAGTATTTTCTGACCCTTGTTTTAAAGAATAAGATAAATCTCAATGCTTCGTGAAGCTAGTGGCATTTCCATGTGTGGAGATGCTAGAATACCCCTTTTGATTTGCTCCTGATCACAGGGAGTTGGAGGGGGGTGGTGGTTATTCTTTCTAAAAATGATAGTAGAATATTTTATATAGTTCGTAACTTTTCATCTTCTGAAGGTGATTCTGTGCCTTAATTGTGTGCATTAGCTTTCTTCCAGAAAGATTTACCTGAGTTTGTCGTAATCCATTATTTCAGACTGCTACCTAATGTTAACAGCTATAGCTGCAGCAGCAGCGTATTTTGAGATGAAAATAAACATTTTGAATTGGAAATCCTTAATGACTTTTAAGGCCTTTTTTAACGTAGGGATCACTTGAAGATTTGTCCAGCCTTATTTATTCTTGGTAAATTAATTTGAGGTACTGTAGATTAGGAGCAACCATCCAATTCTTCAGTGCAGTATGCCAGGTGTCAGGTGAGTCTTTAAAATCGTCAAAGAAAAATAGAAGGTACTTAACCTTCTCAGCAGGTCAGGCGGCAGTTGTGGAGAGGGAAACAGTTAAAGATTCAGGTCAGAACCCATCATCAGGTTAGATCTTTGTAACCTGCTGAGAATTTTAATGAAATTCTGTTTTTGTTTTGATTTTTGGCATAATCAGTAATTTTTTTCACTTTATTTGAAGTCTTCATACTTGTCAAGTCCCCATTGACACCATGTATCCTGACTTCAGAATAGCTCTTCTGCTTCTTTGTTTGCTCTTTTTTTTACAATTTCTACATCAATCTTCTTTACAGCAAAGTTCATCCTTGGGATGTACCTCCTCCTGGTGAACTATCAAATGACTGGATTCTTCCCTGGGAGGTGAAAGTTCATTTTATGTCCTGATTTTGAAAGTTGTACTCAGGATTAGGACATTGCTGCCTTTGCCAGCATTACTGTTCATGCTTCCATGGCTTGCAAGGCCATTTTGGAGTGTGGTGAAGAGTCAGTCACAATGCTGTTGTTCTGGAGTCACACGAAGTCCACAGGTTAATAGATGACAATTCTGTAATTTCATGTTCATCATTAACAACAGTAATGTTCTGGGCTACAGGTTAAATTTCCAAGCTAGTGTGATGAATTCATTATTCTGGCCTGTGGAATATTAGCCCAATTGCTTAATCACTGTACCACCATAACCGTGGTGAAGAATCTGTCCAAGTTTAAATTTATTGTTGGTATAGGGTGATAATACACAGGGTAAATAATGTCTTTATGCAGCAACAACATTATACAAAACTTGATGAGGCCTTGTGTAAGGTAACATAAATTATACAAAGCTTACGCTTGTGCAAATTAAACAACAAATTAAACTAGCATCACCAAAGTGAGATTGAGAGAGAGGAATTGAATAGGAAATTTCATGTTTTTCCACCCAAATATGATGACAGAGCTGCAGATAAAACCATTGTTGAACCTGGAGGCAACATATCATGTCCTCTGATTGTCTGAGCAGCTGGTTGCCTCTATCCTAGTTTATTGCACCTGAGAAAAGTATGGATTGAAAATAACATCTCCTCCACAACCACCATTAGCCTAGGTGCACCACAAGTCTGTGTGCTTAGCCCCCTGCTCTATTCACTTTATACACTGCATGCTAAGTGCACCTCCAGTGCCATATTTAAGTTTGTTGATGACACGCTGTTGTTGGCCATATCTAAAGGTGGTGACGAATCAGCAGATAGGAAGGCGATTGAAAATATGGTTCAATGGTAACACAAGAACAACCTGTCAATGTTAGCAAAACCAAAGAGCTGATTATGGACTACAGGGGGAAGCGAATGTAGGTCCATGAGCCAGTCCTCAATAGGAGATCAAAGGTGGAGAGGGCCAGTAAGTTTAAATTCCTTGGCATTATCGTATCAGAGGACTTGTCCTTATTCTATGTTTGTCAGGCAGCAGTAATATTTATTGCACCATCTGATGATCTCTTTTGCTTTTGTATCCTGATTGGAGTCCACAAAATGGCAGTGGCACATCAATACAGATCTCTACTGCGTTCCAACTCCCAGTCATGTTTTGCTGTGCTCCAAATAAAAAATTCACTCTCTATGTAAATAATTTGGATCACTGGACTCAGCAGAATTGTCAGGTCATATTTATCATCTTTTTATTGGTGCCTGGAGAAGGTGTAAAATGATTCTTCTCTAATAGGCACTGTGTTCACCGCAGAGATGGGCAACTGAAGTTTGAAAGGGAAAAATAACTGAAGAGGTTCACAGCTTGTAAAGGAGAAAGGAGAGTCTATAATGCTTGACAAAGGAAATTTGTGACAAGCATTACAGGGTTATAAGCTCAGATGAATAGTGGAAACCATACTAAGGGAAGAACTTTTGTTTTTATAATTTCGTTCATCAACTCAGGACAACTCAAAATGCTTTAGAGCCAAAAAAAATTGACTTTTGAACTCGCAAACAACAGGAATTCTGCAGATGCTGGAAATTCAAGCAACGCACATCAAAGTTGCTGGTGAACGCAGCAGGCCAGGCAGCATCTCTAGGAAGAGGTACAGTCGACGTTTCAAGCCGAGACCCTTCGTCAGGACATCCTGACGAAGGGTCTTGGCCTGAAACGTCGATCGTACCTCTTCCTAGAGATGCTGCCTGGCCTGCTGCGTTCACCAGCAACTTTGATGTGCGTTGCTTGACTTTTGAACTGTCGGACATATGACAGATGACAATATACGTAAGAAGGAATTCAGTGTGGTAAATCTTCAGGTGTGCTGTTTTAACAGTATTTTGATGAGGGATGGAAATCCTCACACACAACAAGAATCTGCTGCTCTTCTTTAAAAAAATATATAATATAATGGATCTTTTATGTCTGCCTGGAAACGCAGCAGGTATCTCAATTAACATTTGTTGAGATACACAGCACCTCTAATAGTGCAGCATCCCCTCATTTCCACCTGTTTTGGTGCTCAGGTGTTAGAGTTGGGTAGAATGCATAGCCTACTGTCATACAGACACAAGTGCTGCCATCTAATTTTAAAGAGTAGGCTGCATGTACAAAGCACCACTTTCAGAATGAATATCAGACCACTTAGATTTGGAGGAGAATGTTCGTGAATGTTAATTAAAGAAAACTAAATAGTTTTTTTCAAATTCCAGATTGGCTTTGACAAGGCTGAATTTCTGACTTAACGTGGTGAGAGATTCAGAGTGGCCCAAGGGACTGTGTAAAAATAAGATAGGAAACAAACCATACTTCTGGAAGGCTGGGGCTGGATTTTCTTCAGAGAAAGATTTTCCTATTGAAATGTGCTAGGGCTACACTTCTGACTTTTAAAAAATTTTCTAGTGTTGAGGGTATTGTAGGCAGACTCACCATTCACCATTTGCCACACACGTACTGTTATCAGAACTTAGAAACATAGAAAACCCACAGAACAATACAGGCCCTTCGGCCCACAATGCTGTGCTGAACATGTACTTACTTTAGAAATTACCCAGGGTTACCCATAGCCCTCTGTTTTTCTAAGCGCCATGCACCTGTCCAGGAGTCTCCTAAAAGACCCTATCGTATCCGCCTCCACCACTATCATCGGCAGCCCATTCCACGCACACACCACTCATGGCTGATCTGTCCGTAAACTCAGCCTCATCTACCTGCCTTTTCCCCAAGCCCTTAATTCCCCTACTATGTGAAAATCTATCTAACTGTATCTTGAATATATTTAGTGAAGAAGCCTCAACTGCTTCCCTGGGCAGAGAATTCCACAGATTCACCACTCTCTGGGAAAAAGTTTCTCTTCATCTCCAACCTAAACCTTTCCCCTGAATCTTGAGGCAATGTCCCCTAGTTCTAGTCTCACCCACCAATGGAAACAACTTTCCTACTTCTATCTTATCTATACAGGGGTTGATACAGGCAAGCTGAAAAAAAAATCTGAAAGAACTCAGTGGGTCAAGCAGTTGGGGAAGAAATGGACAGTGGGCTCTTCAAGTCGATACCCTGGATATCCAGTTGAAGGATGGAGGGTTTTGGCCAGTCTTTACCTGAAATGTTGACTGTACTGATATTGATTATTAGTTTGCCATTGTCACTTATACTGGGATACAGTGAAAAACTTATTTTTGCATGCCATTCAAACAGGTCATTGCCATATACAAGGACTACATCAAGGTAATAAAAGAAAGAGTGCAGAATATGGTGTAGCAGCTGGAGAGAAAGTGAGCAAATAAAGTGCAAGAGCACAATGAGGTAGATTTGGGGATCAAGTATTCATCTGTGGTGGGGAATGTACTTCCATTTCCCTCCAGAGATGCTGCCCAACATGCTGAGTTCCTTAAGCAGTTTTTCTTTGCTCCAGATTTCAGCAGCTGCAGTCTCTTGTGTCTCTGGGGAAAAAAAATTAGCTTATGCCGGCTGTTTGGTGAAGCTAACTTAATGAATTTGAGTGTGAAGCATTAGCTGGATGGTTCTCACACATAGAAAGCGGCATGTGGGTGAGATGAATTAGAAACCAAGATAACTTTAAAGTACAAGGAGGTTGTAGTTTTAAGAAAGCAATTCATTTCTGCCTCTGTGCACAGAACGAGCAATTGAAATTAAAAATGGAACACGAAGACATTTTCAGAATGTTGAACAATGATAAAGTGTGGAATACTCCCAAAAGCAGCAAGTAATGATGTGTTGATTAATTCATTCTGAAAACAATCAGTAACGAGTCAGTTGGGAATGGTGTTGTATGTAGGAGGTTATAGATATAGGGAAAGGTTAGCAAATGGGAGAAACTTAAAAGTAATTACATTTTAAAATTAAATCACTGCTTAACTTTGAGACACTTGAAGCAAGAGATAGAGGTTGATGATGCAAATTAGGATATAAGCAACAGAGTTTTTTGGATCGTCTATGGAATATGAGTGTTTGGACTGCAGATTATTTGTCATATTCAGCACCAAAAAAGTGTGGAAAAAGGTTTCATCAGAGGGTGAGTTGAGGCAGTGCTGTCTATCGCAGAAGTGGACATGGCTACAGATATATCGTCAGAATTTAATCAGGATTGACTGTGGGAAGATTTTTATGAGCTGTCTAGTTAACCATCAGAAGCTTCTAGAAGAGGGAATGGAGTTGATTATGAAGGAACAAAATTGTGGATGGGACCAAGCAGGAGCCTTTAATCTTCCAAATACCCTAGTTCATTGCTGGGTATCGGGGAAGTAAGCTGGCAGTTTGGAGTTGCGAGAGGTTGAACAAAGTGGTGAATTGAGGCTGGGTGCCATCAACATCCATGTAGAGCAGAAGTTCTCAGCCTGCTGTCCACAGACCCCCTCAGCTAATGCTAGAAGAGCATGACATAAAAATGGTTGGGAACCCCTGATGTAGAAAGTGACCCTATGTTTTGACTGATATTGCCAAGAGACAGGTGGCAGGTATAACTATGAGAAGCCAAGCATAGCTCCTTTGAGGGGATGAGGCACCGGTAGTATTTTCCAGCAGTAGCCCATCTCCTTAAATCCATTTGTATTCTAAAACTAAGTTGATGTCTTTCTTGTATTTACTGATTCCGCAGAGCCTCCACAGTCCTCCTGGTTAGAGAATTCCAAATGTTCACTGTCTAATGTACTTAATGGCTTACCCCTTAATTTGAGGCTGCTTCTAGAATCCCTGTCCTTGAGATACCCTTTTGGAGTTTGGCACAATTCAATGCGAGGATCATTCTTACTTGTAAACTCAAGAGAAGAGCCATAGTCTGCTTAATTTCTCCTTATACAACAAATTTGCCATACTAGGAAGAGGTCTGATGAATCTTCACTGTACTCCCTTAATTCTAAGTAAATCCTTTGTAGCTAGTAAGGCCAGACTTATACATATATTCCAGTTGTGATGTCCTCAAGGCCCTGTGTGTTCATAGCAAGATGCCCCTACACTTGTGTACAAATTTTCTTGCAATAAAGGCCATCAAATCACTTGACTTCCATTCCATTCAGCTTCCACTTACTTTGCATCACACGCTTTGTGATATATATTAGTTGCTAATTAGTTTTTAATTAATATATATTTCCCCAAGTTGGCAAGAGATTTTTCAAATTCCAGCAAAAAAAATATGGTTAGGTTACGAACTCATTTCATCTGCAATTGTAAAATATCAGTGCATCCAAAGAAGCTTATGGGCAGGACGATGTCGTTTCTCGGGAAATTCAGCCATAAGTGTTGCTGAGGTGTTACCTGTAACTTGATTAATGAGAGTCTCCTCAGAGGATGGAAGGGGAGCAATAAAATTAAATCTGGTTGAAGGCTCCTTCCATTATATTCTGAACACAGGACAAATTGCTTACTTGAACTTAATTTAGATTTTAAAATGTTCTTAATTTAGGCTGGAGACTTCAACATAATTGAAGAAATGAATGGAATGACTCGGGAGAGGCATATTCCCAAACTAATGACATTAGATGTTAATGTAAGGAAATAAATGTATTCTAAGTTATATTATAATACAGCACATTGAACTATTCTTTGGGAAAATCTAATTAACTAGAACCTTAGGTCTTTGCAATATGTTTTTGCATAGCTCATTTAGACAGCTCCAAATCCTGCAAACATATTGAAATTGACTGTTAGCAGGGAGAAACTAATGAGTTTAAATACAATGCCTATAACCCATGATGAAAATGTGTGAGATTTATAGTGATATGTATAATGCGATTTATGTTGTGCTTTAATGGGGAAGCCAAAAAGTTGGATAGTGAGACTTTAAGTGATAATGATGCTTTTTAAAAACCTAGTTCATTTTATTTTTAAAAATGATTTTGATTCCCTATTGGCTGATATTAATCTCAGATCATAGAGTTATAGAACTGCGGAATCATTCCACACTAAATAGGGCTATTCAGCCATTTTTGTCTGAGCTGGCTCTTTGAAAGTACCATCCAATAACCTCTCACCCTTTTTTTCTCTAGCCCTGAATTGTTTTGCTCTTTCAAGTATTTATCCATTATGTTATAATGTTGCTATTGAATTCACTAGACTTTCAGGCACTGCATTAATAATCTCAGCAGTCTTTTCCTTTTTAATATTTATTCAGTGACCACTGGCAATGTTGGCATTTGTTCCTAATTGTTCCTGAACTGACTAACCACATTAGTTGGTTCAAACATGTATATGAACAATGATAATAAATTTACTTTGAACTTTGTATAATTAAACATAGCCAGACCAAGGAAGGATGTCAGATTTTCTTGCCTAAGAGACATTAGTTAGTCACGTGTGTTTCTATGGCAATGTGGTGCATATGTACATAAGAATTAAGGGCAAGAATGGCTCTTTCATTCTCTTGCCCCTGAACTGCCATTCATCAAGATTTACCTGATCCTCTATCTCAGTGTCATTTTCCTGCAGTAAAGCTTATAGTATGTCTAAAAATACAATGATTTCTTTTTAGAATGAACAATGACTGAATCACAACAACTCTCAGGAGTAGAAAATCCCCAAGATTCACCACTCACTGAGTGAACAAACTTATTATGTTAGCCCTAAATGATCTACAATTAATTTGGAGTTTGACCACCCTCTCTGTACAACCCTCATTCCTCTCTCCATCCAGCCTGTCAAGCCAGCCAGGATTTTGTGAGCCTCCATGCAATTCCAGGAACTATTACAGAGATTATATTTTTTAAGTCCAGATTTATATAGTTCTCAAACTTAAATTCCCCAGCTGTCACAAATGGTATTAACAAATCAGTTAAGAGATAGGGTACAGGAGCCTGAAGACACACATTTAGGAACTTCTTCTTCCCCTCTGATGTTCATGAACCCATGAACACTACCTGACTATTTTGTTTTCTTTTTGTACTTTTTTTTGTTTTTAAGTTCTTGTTGTAACTGATATTAATTTTCATTTATTGCACTATGCTTTTGCTGCAAAACAACAAACTGTACGACACATGTCAGTGGTAATAAATTCTGAGATATCAGCCTCTATATTCAGGAAGTTAATCATGACACTACTTTGTCCCGTGAACATATTTTATCATATTTCTCAACTTGCAGATGATTAATAAAACAAATATTTACCGTGTAACTGCTGGATTGCTTTTCTTCACCCAATACTCTAAGGAGAATTTTTTTGCCCACGAACCTCTGAAGTTCACTGCCTTGTGTTCAGATGGCACCACAGATTGTAGAAGAAACACTTACTGCACAGGCTGCAATATTCACAGTGCGGGATAGCTGCAGGAAGCACCAGCAGGAGTATGTCTGTGAGAGCAGTTAGCACTAGGTAGAAATTCAGAAGCAGAGACCTAACAATAAAGGACTGAAAGGAGTAGGCTTGCAATGAACTGGGAGCATAACTTAGTGTTGTTTAACTCTATAAAAGTTGTTAATTTTTATTATCACTAAATATTACACCTAATTTCATGTGACAAGTTGTGATAGTTGTCCATCGTGTTCGATGATGACAGGACATCTGTGCGGAAGAGTTTTTAAAGTGAAAGAGCCGTTGCACTGGGGCAGTTTCATCTCTCAACCTTAGAAATCCAGGTGCAGTGGTACAAACAAGCATTGCAAACTTGGGTCTTCCTTAGTTGCAGTGGATGACTGTGACATCTTCTGTGCCTTGTGTGCCCTTCGCTCTCCACGGAGCGTTGCAGTACCGCCTTCCTAGCCGTTGGAGATCACTGTAGGTCTCATCTGCACAGTCTGCCGGAGCTGTCTTTGCATGCTAGAACAGGCATGTCGCTATCTCACCAGGGTATGTGACTGCCAGCTACCCTCACCTGGTTTCCGCTGCTTGTTGAAGCGGTGTAGGGGGCTTGGCTGCTGTCACATCCAAACAGCTACCTTGAGCCACGGGTGAGAGCTGAGTGTCCGATGGGAACCAAAGGTGAGTGAGCTGCCCTGGATTGGGAATGACTAGCCCCTTTACCAGAGGTGCTACCCCTCTCTGGACACCCCATACACCCTCATGTGATAGGCAGAGTTATAAAATACTAGGAATACGTGCAGGAGAAATCCTATTGAACAATCTCCATTATTCAACAAGAACATGGCTGATCTTTGACTTCAGCTGCATTCTTCTCTCCTATTTCTGTAATATCTGGATATCTACCTTTGTTTGGAATCTAATGTTATTGGTTTGCTTAATGAAGCCCCATACATTGCATAAAATCAAAGCCAAAAAGGGAATGAAATAATCCAGTCATAATAAACTTTATCAGAAGACATTATACCCCTGTTAATTAATAGTGAAATAACGAAGATAGTCAACTCAGCTGAGCAACATCTCAGGCTGTGCCTCAGCTTTCATCCCAGTGCTGTGAGATGTAAAGTGATTAAAAAGACTAAAATGGAGAAGTTGCTGGTAGGGAGGGCAGATATGTAGTTGAGGAGGTGGTACACACCTTCTGCCATTTTAGCAAGGCTTCTAGACACTCTTGTAAAGGGGGAAGGATATAAATCCCATTTTAAACAGCCACAGGCCAATAGATTCCAAGTGGTCGGTAGACATAATATGCTTTCTCAAGGAAGTCTTGAGAATGCCCTTGACTCCACTGATGAACTGGGAGGTCAGGCACACTAACTTCTGATCTCCAGCATGTTCCATTCATTCCTCAGTGCAGATGTGGATGTTGAAGAGCACAGTGATTAGCAGAGGTAGGTGGCAACTGTTCCCACAGAACAATGACTGCCAGCAAAGCATGCTTTACTCCATTATGGCACATGGTTGTTAGACGACCAAGTCACCTCCAAGTTGTATAGAGGAAAGATGGTCAGTAAATGTTTTGTTTTCTATACTTCCTTAACTTTTTAGAACTTGATTCTGTGCTTCACACTCCCTGGATTACAAATAGTAAAAATAGTTAAAATTAGTAAATATTAAAAATTTAAACTTCTTGCTAATCATGAAGTGACTGAATTTGAACATCAGACAGATGAAATAATCTTCAATATAAGGTAGGGTGACAGGGTAGCAGGGTGGTTAGTGCAACACTTCATGGTACAGCCGGCATGGGGTCAATTCCCACCACTGCCTGTAAGGAGTTTATAAATCTTCCCGTGACCACATGGGTTTCCTCTGGTTGTTCCAGTTTCCTCCCACAGTCCAAAGACATACTGGTTGGTAGGTTATTTGGTCATGTGATTAGGTTGGGGTTAAATCGCGGGACCGCTGGGTAGCGTGGCTTGAGGGCCTACTCTGTGCTGTGTAATTCAATGAATCAATGAGAAGTTTATGCATTTTCTCAACCATCTCACTCAAAGAGAAAAGTTGTGTACCATTTTTGATTTCATTAGAAAATTGGGACCAGGAATCTTCCATGTGTATTGGGTCTTTAATAGCTGCATTTTGCTGGCATAGTCTAAGTGGTTCTGGCTGATTTCTGGCACTGCAGGAAATAGTTTCTAGAAGTGAGAGTGGATTGAATGATCAGGACCATTGCAGTAGAGGTCTGATAAGACAGAATCTTTAACATCCACACTGGAATTCTGCTGGGGTCATAGTGATACAACATGGTAACAGGCCTGTCCGGTCATGAGTCTGCACTCCCCAGTTACACCCATATGGATAATTAATCTACTAACCTATTTTAAAATATGTTTAAATATATATTAATCTATTTAAAAATATATAAAATATATAAATATAATTCAAATTCAGTAAATAGTGCAACAAGAGAGCAAAATTAGTGAGGTAGTGTTCATGGGTTCATTGTCTATTCAGAGTTCTGACGATGGAGGGGGAGAAGCCATTTATAAAACAGGAGTGTTGAGATGGATACATCATACATTCCTAAGATGATATAAATTTGGATCTATGCAGTTGGAGTTTGTGGGATTACATCAGTAGAAATGAGACTGGCTCACCATTTCCACATTAGCTGGACACAAATGATCTCTATGAACTAATGTATATACACTGAAGAATGAGTTTAATAAAGTGGAATCCTACCAGAATAGTAATTTCCCCTTAAGCATTAGATTAGATTATATTATGAGAACACTCAGTCCTCTTTTATTGTCATTTAGAAATGCATACATGTATTAAGAAATGATACAATGTTTCTCCTGAGTGATATCACAGAAAACAGGACAAGCCAAAGACTAACACTGACAGAACCACATAATTATAACATATAGTTACAACAGTGCAAAGCAATACCATAATTTCATGAAGAACAAACCATGGGCGCCGTAAAAAAAAGTCTCAAAAGTTCCCGAATCTATCGACTCCCGAGTCCCTGATAGCAGGTGGCAAAAGGGAGAAAATCCCTGCCATAAACCTCCAGGCACCGTCAACTTGCTGATGCCTTGGAAGCAGCCGACCACAGCTGACACTGAGTCCATCCGTCTGAAAACTTCGGACCTCCGACCAGCCTCTCCGATACAGCCTCCCGAGCGCCATCCTCTGCCAGGCACCTTCGACCTCGCCTCAGTCACTGAAACAAGCAAAGCCGAGGATTTCGGGGCCTTTGGCTCCGGAGATTCCGGTTACCTCGCAGTAGCAGTGGCAGCGAAGCGGGCATGGTATAGCACATTGGAGTTATTGTGGGTTGCTCATCATCTTTTGCCTTTTCTCTCTTTCAACGGGCACTATATACCCATCTCATTATCTTCAAGCAACAAGATCCTAAGTGCATGAAAATAATAAGAATCAACTTGTGGCACCAAAATATTAACAGAAAGGATAGAACTGGTCCACAGACCATTTCAACAACTTATTAACTTATTTGCGGAAGGAATGCTTTTCAACGTACTTTTTGTTTAAGGATTAAGGCACTCATTGGAATCCTATGTCACTGTGACACAATGCTGCAGTCTCAATCTGTTATACAAAATGAAATCAAGGGTATTTTAAAGTACTCTTTCAACTGAGAAATTAACAGCTAGTTTTTACTGTCGTCTCAGTTTCAACAAATGCCTTCAGACAATAATACTCAGAGTACATACAAGCATCAAAAGATACCAAGCAGTGACTGTTCTCCAGCAAATTAGAGTCTAACACATGCTCCTGCCATCTTTGACCTAGAGTCTTATCCTTGACGTTCAATAGCATTACAATGCTAAAACCCAACACCAATATCCAGATGGAACAGAAACTCAACTGTGCCAGCCACATATATATCTTGGTTTTAAGCTAGATAGCTGTGTATCCTACAGCAAGTGACTTATCTCTCCTGATGCCCCAAAGACCTTTCCACCACCTACAAGGCACAAGTCTGGAGACAGATGATGGAATGTTTTCCATTTCTATGGATAACAGCAGCACCAGCACCTCTCAAACTCAGCACCATCCTGCTTGAATGGCAATCAATCTACCATTCTAAGCATTAGTTTCCTCCAAATTCAGTGTGTACAACCTACAGAATGTTCTGTAATAACACATCCAGGCTAGTTCCACAAACCTGTATCTTGTCCCACCAAGAAGGACGAGGGTGTCAAGAGCACAAATATATGCAGGTTTTTCTCCAAGTGACACACAGTCCTGACTTGGAAATGCCTATCATGTGGTGTATATATAGGAACTTTCCAACAATAAAGTGGATGTAGGTTCATAAGAACAATGGTTCAAGGAGATGGCTTACCACTATCTTCTACAGGGCAATAAGAGATGATCTTGCCAGTGATACCCAGCCCCTGAAAATCAGTAAAATACATACTGATGGTGCTGTCATTATTCAAGCATGGCATTATATTTCTATTAATTAATTTCTACAGACATAACGCAAGAAATCAAGTATCTTCTCAAGTACGCTTTGCTTGTCAAATGACTTGTTTCAAATTATTTTTGTTGTTTCCCCAAAGTGTTCACTTGATTGAAGAGCGAGGTCACTGGTCTAAATTGATGAACTGCAATTGGTTAGAGGAGGGCTGTTTTCCCTCTTTTATTGTTAAAAATTTCCAGTTTTACTAAATTTGTAAAGTTAGAATAGTTCATTTTGCCAGAGATTTGGATTTTTCCATGGTGCTTCATTGTCTTTGATGAATTTTTAGTTACTATAGGCCAGCCCCTGTGTTATGGCAATTTGGATAACAGAAATCAGCCTTATGAAACTCACATATCAAAACCCAAAGACGACAAATGGCATAAAATTTGTTCCCTTGGAATTTGTGTTAATTTTAAATTTATATTCAGCTTGCATTTCTTGATGCAGGTGCATATGATGTACAGAAGAAAAACGATACAATGCAACCCTATTCAGAAAGGTTATCTGATCCTGAGGCACTCTGATTCTCAGCAATCCATTAGTCCTTTCTTCCATCCTAAATTGCTGACCAGTTGAGCATATGATAGCACAGTGCACTACCTCATTGCTATAGCACTTATCAGTGCTTAATACAGACTCCCCTGTCCTGTTATTGATTTATTTCCTCTCAACATCTTCTCCATTAAGTTGAATCTGACCTTTCATATCCTTAGCTTCCAATTTGACCCCGAACTGAACTTTTGACGTAAATGCAATCTCCATTATCCAGGTTTCTTGTCTCCTTCTCTTCATTTATTTCGATCAAATGAAGGAGCTTTATCTAAAAGCAGTTCTATAGTTTGAGTAATTGTCTTTGTCTGGAGGTGAACTACTTTGATTAACCTGTCCAATCTGGGGCTTCCAGTCCATTAAATACTTGTGATCTGGGAAAGTCTCAAGTGAGGGGGCATAGATATAAGGTATGAGGGTGGTTGCTTAAACCTTGATGTGTACTAGAAATTTGCCTTGCAGAATGTGATGAAACTCTGGAGCTCCCTACCCCAGAGGGATGTAGAGACGTTCATCTGAGGTATTTAAAGAGGAGGTGGATGTGGAAAAATTGGAAAATTGAGGCTTATGTCGATTGCAACAAGAGGAGTTGATGCCTGGTGCAGGTCAACCATAATCACATTGAATAGGTGACGGGCTTGAGGGGCTGGTGATCTTCTCTTGCTTCTGTTTTCTTGTGTGCTTATGTAAGAGCAGGCAGAATGCCAAGATCCAGAGCTTCATGGTGGAACTACAGCCCACCCTTTCAGCTGAGAGTCTGGGTACAGCGGAAGGTGAGGCTACTTTAAGGTATCCTTTGAATAATTATGACTTCATCATCAGTGTTTAACAACTGAGAGGATTAGTTTTATATGAAGATCTTATAATGGGCATGTGCTTGGTTTTGGAATAGTTCAGTTTCTGTCTTACAAATCACCTGATGTGTTCTAATTTGTTCTGTCTGGTGCACCCATGGGCTTGCTGACTCAGGTTTGCAGTAACATCACCATTTCTAATTCCATATTGCTTTCAGATCCCTCCATGGGTGTCCCCTAACCATCTTCTGGTATGTATCCTCTAATTTTGCTAATTTTTAATTGACCCACCACTGGTGGCCATGCTCACAATTTGGACCTGGGCTCAGGGATTTCCTTTCTGAAGATATCTGCTTCTTTGCCTTTACCTTCTACTTTAAACTGCTCCTTAACACATATGGCTTTGACTGATCTCATGTGCATCGTCCCTAGATATCTATATTTCCACGGCTGTCTATCATTTTCTCTGCCACTCTCTGCCCCATTCTATCTTTTCATCTCTCTGTCTGTCTGCCTCTCTCTCCCCATCTCTCATCTCTCTCTGTCTCCCCTTACTTACCCCTGCATGTCTTTCTCTCTCCCTGTATCTCTCTCTTTCTCCCTCTCTCTCTCTGCCTTTCTCTCTTTCTTTCTCCAAGTCTTTCCCTCCATACTTTGGTCTCTTGTGTAACTATTATTGTAGTTTTACACAGCTCTGTTATCTATTTACTCTTTTCCTTTTTTTTCCTCACCTTCAAAGTGATAACAGTGCTGTTAAAGTTATTGTTAACTATTACATTCTAATTCTCCAGAATTCTCCACTTTGTCTCTGTCAACTAGTAGTACCGAGACCAGGAGTTTGATATTTTATCATAGCAACTCTAAAGGTCCTGACAATAAAACAAGCTAGTCCCAGTTTTCTGTGGGAAATCACTTCACGAGGAGCTTGGGGCAACAAGTGACAATGAAGCGTTACAGAAAGGTTCTGTGGTCGGTGAATCAGAACAAAAGGCCATAAGTTTAAGGTGAGAGGAAGGAGTTTTAAAGAGGATCTCAGAAGTAGATTTTTGCAGTCAGTGGCAACTAGAATGTGTTGCCTAAAGATGTGATGAAATCATTGCAATGGTTTTTAAGAGACATTTAGAAAGGCACTTAAACAGGCAATATAGGCTCAACGTGGGCAAATGGGAATAGTGTAGACATGGTTGTGGTGAAGTGAAGGGCACACTTCTGTGCTGTGTGACTCTGCAACAAAATGGTGAAGGAGAAAATCAATACTGTATGTTGGTGTCTACAACAACTGTAGTTTGCCTACTGTCAGAGGAGGTCGTCAGCAGATATCACTGCAATATCACTGGCTCTCCACTCAATCTAGGATCACCTAAGCAATGGCAATACCAATGCTAGTCTGCTGTTATTGATTACAGCTCAGCAATTAACACCATCACCTCCTCAGTTCTATCAATGATCTTCAAAACTTGCGTTGCTGTACCTCCCTGTGCAACTGGATCCTTGACTCCCTCACCAGGAGACCACAGTCATAGAAACATAGAAACATAGAAACATAGAAACATAGAAAATAGGTGCAGGAGTAGGCCATTCGGCCCTTCGAGCCTGCACCGCCATTTATTATGATCATGGCTGATCATCCAACTCAGAACCCAGCCTTCCCTCCATACCCCCTGACCCCTGTAGCCACAAGGGCCATATCTAACTTCCTTTTAAACATAGCTAATGAACTGGCCTCAACAGTTTGCTGTGGCAGAGAATTCCACAGATGGCAGAGAATTCCACAGATTGGCAGAGAATTCCACAGATAGTCAATGCAGATCCGGGAATAACATCTTCTCCTTGCTGACAATCAACACAGATGCACCTCAAGGATGTGTGTTTAGCCCAGCGCTTAACTCTTCACCTGCAAGGCTTCGCCACTTTGATTCAGCCTGTAAAACTCCACCCGCACATCATGCTCAGTCGCGTCAGGCGCCTAGAACCCGCGGCTTCAAGTTGGTCTGTGTCCGACCTTTCACACCCTTCCACACTCTTGGCGATGGGCCCACTGCCTCGCCTTCCTTCAGTTCTGTCATATCAAATTGCCGCCAAGTCCAAAGGGATGTTACGGACTATTACTTGCAATGATTGTTTGCTAGAAAAAGTGTGGTTAACAAAGTATTTGGTTGCTATCCTTGCAACACACACAAAATGCTGGAGGAACTCAGTAGGCCAGACAGCCATCAGCTGTCACTCTTTTCCATAGATGCTGCCTGGCATGCTGAGTTCCACCAGCATTTTGTGTGTGTTGTTAGGATTTCCAGCATCTGCAGATTTTCTCTTGGTTGTAGTTGCTATCCTTGTTTCGTTAGCTGCCACCCAGTCGTAGAGGTTCACCAGCATCATCTTAAACAGAAAATTCTGAGGAGACAATTGTGCATCTGTAGAAGTTTGTCAAAATTTCCCCTCCACCATCAGATTTCTGAATGAACATTACCTTGTTATTTTGTTTTCCTTTAGAACTATTTTTTTTTATGTATTGCACTGTGTTGCTGCTGAAAAATGGCAAATTGTATGACATACAGTATATCTGATAATAAACCTTATTCAGATTCTGAATAAATTGCAACACAAACGTGACTTTTCCAAGATCATTATGTCAAACAATTTTGCCATTGAGTGATGGAGCAAATGAACAGAACCTTGGTTACTGAAGTGGATTTTGAAGGGAAGAAGGAGATTTAATGTTGGATTTAGGGAGGGAATTCCAGAGGTTCAAGCAAGGCAACCAAAGTTCAAATGCCGTCTGGTGAATATGTTCTGCTTCTCATGTACATGATGCAAACATTTTGATTCCTTTATTATTTTGTTCTTCATGCATACATTCTGACCTATTAGAATAGACATGGGTAACTGATTTAAGTTCACCAAAATGAATGTGTATTTTGAAAGATGAATCTGATAGCCTCAGGTTCAGAATGTAATAAATGTTTTAGCTTGCCATTCTGTCATGAGATCTATGAAAGGACAGGGAGCTCACTGTCTAAGGATTTGAAATTGGCTTTTTAGATGGGTGGCATTGTGTTTCTTGGAAGCTGTGCTTGTCTGGAATGGTATTAGGAAAGGACAGTAATTTGTGCGTAGAAAATGGATTGGACATTGCTTGGTAGATCATTGGCTCTTTGCAAAGCAAATGGATCAGTGCTTGTGCTTCTCTGGCAGGAGGCTGCCATGAACTGCTCTAACTTTTGTGAAATCAGGAACAATTTATACATGATTGCATTGAAATGCTGATTTCCTCTGCCCACGTGCAGCCTGTATTGAACAGATACCGTTCGTTTTACATCTGAAGTTTTTTGTTGGCTCTGCTGCCTCTGGTGCTTTTCATTCATTTACTAACTGAAAGGAAACTCAAATTATGTGATGTTGTCTTGCTTTGACTTACTTTGCTGACAATTTACTCAATTTGCATTGTTGGAAATATTGTTGCTTGTGACCATGAGTGGTTTTGTTGAACTTGGCAATGATGATGATCTTTGAAAGAATGATCACTGCAGTGTTTTATTGAGATAAATAGTTTAATGTGGTTACATTATTATAACTGTTGTAAGGGCTTTAATGCCTTAAACATGTTAATAAATTTTGCTATCTCTCTGTGACACCATTGTGCAGCTGGTTTATTTTAACTTTGTCTCTCTGTTCTTGCTGCCAGTGATAAACTACGTGCTTTGTGTGTGATAATTGGTTTGTTGCAAACATGACAAGAGGAATGAATGCTGAGCACATAAGGGGACTTATTTCCCCACGAAAGTTGTAATAGTAATGAGAAGTTAATTTTGTGGTAATGTGTGGGGTATCTATTATTTAGTCTGCTTGATCAAAACATAATTGCTAAAAAAGAACAGTGAAGAAATGAAATTATTTTAAGAACCCATAAGAAAGAATTACAGTTTTAGCTTGTGTTTGACTCAATTCTTTTTGTATTCTCTACCCAGTCAATGATGCCTTGATCCATGTACTATTAGGTTGTTGACATGGGCTGTGGTGCTTTTGCTGCAACTACATCACAGATTTGTTTGCCTGATACCATGATAAGGGACTTTTTCTTCCCCTTTGTCAAGCCAGCAATACTAAGACAGTTTTTTCTTATTCTGTGACATGGTGGCGCAGCTGGTTTGAAAACTCCAGCAAACCTGGTTCGATTCTGACCCATGGCACTGTCTGCATGGAGTTTGCACTTTTTCCCCATGGGTTTCTTCTGACTTCTGGATTGGTGTCACATCCTCACAAAAAAAAACTTACGTTGGCCTTGTAAGTTGCCCCTATTAAAGAAAGATCTGAAGGAATGTGGGGGGATGTAGAGGAGATAAAATAGGACTAGTGTAGATTTGTGTAGATGGATGATTGGTGGCCAGTATGGACTAAAGGGCCACTTCTGTGCTGTGGGATTAACTCCATTACTGAGTTGAGAAAGTTTAGGTTGAACCTTTATTTGATTTTGAGAAAAGGTGGGGCTCATTTGCTCGTTATTATCATTTGAACTAATTGAAAGATTTTTTCCACGATCTAATTGTAAATTTTTTGGTATATTTTCTTTTCTTGCTGGTGGTTTGATGTTTATTTTTAGAAGCTTTTTGTATGACGCATAGCTTCGGGGTTGTACACCTAATGGGTTTTTTTTCTCACTTTTTCTGCATGGTAGGTTTTTTTTGTTACCACAAATTTTTTTACAAATTTTTTTGGCTGAAACAGGCTTCAGCGAGAACAGACAGAGGCCAGGGTAGGTTCCGGTAAGTTTTTTGTTCAGATTGTTTAGTGCAGTGAGAATGCCAGGCAGGATGTTGGAATGCTCCTCTTGCAGGATGTGGGAAGTCAGGGAGCCCTCCGGTGTCCCTGACAACGACACCTGCAAGAAGTGCATCCAGCTGCAGCTCCTGACAAACCGCGTTAGGGAACTGGAGCAGGAGCTGGATGACCTGCGGATCATTCGGGAGAATGAGGAGATTATAGATCGTAGCTACAGGGAGGTAGTTACGCCAAAGGAGCAGAGGACAGGAAATTGGGTCACTGTCAGGCGAGGGAAGAGGAAAGGGCAGGCAGAGCAGGGTTCCCCTGTGGCCATTCATCTCAACAACAAGTATACCGCATTGGATACTGTTGGGGGGGATGACTTACCTGGGACTAGCTGCAGTAGCCGGATCTCTGGCACTGAGCCTGGCTCTGCAGTGCAGAAGGGAGGGGGGAGAAAGGGGAGAGCGGTAGTGATAGAGGACTTGATAGTTAGAGGTGCAGATAGAAGGTTCTGTGGTCGTGACAGATAATCCAAGATGGTTTGTTGCCTCCCAGGTGCCAGGGTCAAGGATGTCTCTGATCGATTGCATGACGTTCTGAAGTGGGAGGGTGACCAGCCAGATGTTGTGGTGCACATTGGTATCAATGACATAGCAAGGAAGAGTGAAGAGGTCCTGGGCAGCGAGTATAGAGAGCTTGGTAGGAAGTTGAAAAGCAGGACCTCGAGGGTGGTAATCTCAGGATTGCTACCTGTGCTAGGTGCCAGTGAGGGTAGGAATAGGATGCTCTGGAGGAGGAACAAGTGGCTGAGGAACTGGTGTAGGGGGCAGGGTTTCAGATTTCAGGATCATTGGGACCTCTTCTGGGGCAGGTGGGACCTGTACAAGAGAGACGGGTTACATTTGAACCACAGGGGACCAATATCCTTTCAGGGAGGTTTGTTAGTGCTATTGGGGAGGCTTTAAACTAGATTTGCAGGGGGATGGGAACCAGAGTGCCAGAGCTGACAGTGTGGCTGGGGTGAAAATAAATGATGTTGAAAGTTTAAGCAAATCCGCTGATAGAAAGGTTGTGAGTGGTGGTAAAAATCTTCTGAGGTGTATATATTTCAATGCTAGGAGTATTGCGGGGAAGGCGGATGAGTTGAGGGCGTGGATTGACACGTGGAATTATGATGTTGTAGCAATTAGTGAAACTTGGCTACAGGAGGGGCAGGACTGGCAGCTTAATATTCCAGGGTTCCGATGTTTCAGATGTGATCGAGGCAGAGGAATGAAAGGTGGGGGAGTAGCATTGCTTGTTAGGGAAAATATTACAGCAGTGCTCAGGCAGGACAGATTAGAGGGCTTGTCTACTGAGTCCTTATGGGTGGAGCTGAGAAACAGGAAAGGTATGGCCACATTAGTGGGATTGTATTACAGACCACCCAATAGTCAACGAGACTTGGAAGAGCAAATCTGCAGAGAGATAGCAGGCAACTGCAGGAAACATAAAGTTGTGGTGGTAGGGGATTTTAATTTTCCATACATTGATTGGGACTCCCATACTGTTAGGGGTCTAGATGGTTTAGAGTTTGTAAAATGTGTTCAGGAAAGTTTTCTAAATCAGTATATAGAGGGACCAACTAGAGGGGATGCAATATTGGATCTCCTGTTAGGTAACGAATTAGGGCAAGTGACAGAAGTCTGTGTAGGGGAGCACTTTGATTCCAGTGATCATAACACCATTAGTTTCAATTTGATCATGGACAAGGATAGATCTGGTCCTAGGGTTGAGGTTCTGAACTGGAAGGCGGCCAAATTTGAAGAAATGAGAAAGGATCTAAAAAGCGTGCATTGGGACAGGTTGTTCTCTGGCAAAGATGTGATTGGTAGGTGGGAAGCTTTCAAAGGGGAAATTTTGAGAGTGCAGAGTTTGTATGTTCCTGTCAGGATTAAAGGCAAATTGAATAGGAATAAGGAACCTTGGTTCTCAAGGGATATTGCAACTCTGATAAAGAAGAAGAGGGAGTTGTATGAAATGTATAGGAAACAGGGGGTAAATCAGGTGCTTGAGGAGTATAAGAAGTGCAAGAAAATACTTAAGAAAGAAATCAGGAGGGCTAAAAGAAGACATGAGGTTGCCTTGGCAGTCAAAGTGAAGGATAATCCAAAGAGCTTTTACAAGTATATTAAGAGCAAAAGGATTGTAAGGGATAAAATTGGTCCTCTTGAAGATCAGAGTGGTCGGCTTTGTGCGGAACCAAAGGAAATGGGGGAGATCTTAAATAGGTTTTTTGCGTCTGTATTTACTAAGGAAGCTGGCATGAAATCCATGGAATTGAGGGAATCAAGTAGTGAGACCATGGAAACTGTACAGATTGAAAAGGAGGAGGTGCTTGCTGTCTTGAGGAAAATTAAAGTGGATAAATCCCCGGGACCTGACAGAGTGTTCCCTCGGACCTTGAAGGAGACTAGTGTTGAAATTGCGGGGGCCCTGGCAGAAATATTTAAAATGTCACTGTCTACGGGTGAAGTGCCGGAGGATTGGAGAGTGGCTCATGTTGTTCCGTTGTTTAAAAAAGGATCGAAAAGTAATCCGGGAAATTATAGGCCGGTGAGTTTAACATCAGTAGTAGGTAAGTCATTGGAGGGAGTACTAAGAGACAGAATCTACAAGTATTTGGATAGACAGGGGCTTATTAGGGAGAGTCAACATGGCTTTGTGCGTGGTAGGTCATGTTTGACCAATCTGTTGGAGTTTTTCGAGAAGGTTACCAGGAAAGTGGATGAAGGGAAGGCAGTGGATATTGTCTATATGGACTTCATTAAGGCCTTTGACAAGGTCCCGCATGGGAGGTTAGTTAGGAAAATTCAGTCGCTAGGTATACATGGAGAGGTGGTAAATTGGATTAGACATTGGCTCGATGGAAGAAGCCAGAGAGTGGTGGTAGAGAATTGCTTCTCTGAGTGGAGGCCTGTGACTAGTGGTGTGCCACAGAGATCAGTGCTGGGTCCATTGTTATTTGTCATCTATATCATTGATCTGGATGATAATGTGGTAAATTGGATCAGCAAATTTGCTGATAATACTAAGATTGGAGGTGTAGTAGACAGTGAGGAAGGTTTTCAGAGCCTGCAGAGGGACTTGGACCAGCTGGAAAAATGGGCTGAAAAATAGCAGATGGAGTTTAATACTGACAAGTGTGAGGTATTGCACGTTGGAAGGACAAACCAACGTAGAACATACAGGGTTAATGGTAAGGCACTGAGGAGTGCAGTGGAACAGAGGGATCTGGGAATACAGATACAAAATTCCCTAAAAGTGTCGTCACAGGTAGATAGGGTCGTAAAGAGAGCTTTTGGTACATTGGCCTTTATTAATGGAAGTATTGAGTGTAAGAGCTGGAATGTTATGATGAGGTTGTATAAGGCATTGGTGAGGCCGAATCTGGAGTATTGTGTTCAGTTTTGGTCACCAAATTACAGGAAGGATATAAATAAGGTTGAAAGAGTGCAGAGAAGGTTTACAAGGATGTTACCGGAACTTGAGAAACTCAGTTACAGAGAAAGGTTGAATAGGTTAGGACTTTATTCCCTGGAGCGTAGAAGAATGAGGGGAGATTTGATAGAGGTATATAAAATCATGATGGGTATAGATAGAGTGAATGCAAGCAGGCTTTTTCCACTGAGGCAAGGGGAGAAAAAAAACCAGAGGACATGGATTAAGGGTGAGGGGGGAAAAGTTTAAAGGGAACATTGGGGGGGGGGCTTCTTCACACGGAGAGTGGTGGGAGTATGGAATGAGCTGCCAGACGAGGTGGTAAATGCGGGTTCTTTTTTAACATTTAAGAATAAATTGGACAGATACATGGATGGGAGGTGTATGGAGGGATATGGTCCGTGTGCAGGTCAGTGGGACTAGGCAGAAAATGGTTCGGCACAGCCAAGAAGGGCCAAAAGGCCTGTTTCTGTGCTGTAGCTTCTATGGTTCTATGGTTCTATGGTACAATCTTTAAGTTAATGTCTTTTTCGAGACATGTAAGTGTTGGTACTTCAAAGTACTCATGTTATTTCTTTTGTATAATATAACATTAAAAAGATTTGAAAAGAAAAGAGAAAATTTAGGTTTAGGTCCAAAATACATTAGACATGGTATCAGCCAATTCAAAAAGTGTCATGAAGAAAATGAGATAAATGAAGAAGACATGATTGACTAACAATAAAACATGGGTTAAGAAAGCTGTAGTTTGAAGATCAGTCTGAGCAATGGGACTTTGAGATCTGGTCACTTTAAACCACCAGTATTTTCTATCATTACACTGTGAAAATGGCAGTAAGTTGGGGATTTCCAGATTTGAGTAGTTGACTGAGAAATGTTGAAGCATTCATCTCTCATCCATGGGAGGTACTCTCATATGACCTTCACCATCACTGTCCAGGACATCAGTAGAGCTGATGTATTTTAAGCATTTACAAAATGCCTTGCCAGTAAATACGCTGTTGTACTTTGTTTCATGAGGTCTAAATAATTTTTAATAATGTTCCAAACCTTAACTCCAAGGAGGAGAAGATGGTGGCACGACGCAGCTTGCAGCAGCCACTCCGGTGAATGATATCTGTTACCTGTCAAGCAGAGTGCCGTACACAATCCTGATTTGATGGAGACAGACGTGAGAGCATGGAGGAACATCTGGTGAAACTTTTGAAATGTCTGTTTAGCTGCTGCTGCTACTGTGTGATCCAGAATCTCCGGAGGGGAAGGCCTCGAGTCCTCGGCTTTGCTTGTTGCTTGGCGGCCGGGGCAGGGTCTGAAGCACCTTCAGTTACTCCAGAAGACTGAGGTTTGGTAAAATACTGAAAGGCTTTTATTCGCTGTACAATACGACCTCCACAGTGAGTGTCTGCCCCCGGACTGAGGGGGAGGGGCAAGGCGAACACCTTTATACAGGACTCTGTGGGAGGAGCCACAGGGGCAGTCAGAAGAGGGGTGTGTCCAGACAGGTAACTGAGTTACAACATGTATACATGGTTTACCACAGGGTCAAAGCGCTTGGCAGAGATGGTGCTCGGTGCTCAATGTCAGAGGGCTGGTTGGAGGCTCGAAGTTTTCGGACGCACTCAGAATCGGCTGCCGTCGGGTGTTTCCAATGCATCGGCAAGTTTGCGGCGCTTGGGGGTTCATGGCAGGGAGAGTTTCTGCTCGTTCTGATAGTATCCTTAACATCAATACTGCGTTTCTTGTACCTTTGTCTTTCATAAAACCACATTGTTCTTTACCTATTTCAGCTTGTATCTTACTTTCAGCTCTTGTCATCAAAATTCTTAGGAGTATTTTGGTGATATGACTCATTAAACTTATGGTCCTATGTAATTCACATTCTGTTGCTCCAGGTTTCTTAGGAAGAGTGATAAATACTGATTTTTTCATCTCCTCTGGTATTATTCCAGTCTCATAAATGTCATTGATTAAATCAGTAAGTTTTTCAATTCCATAATCTTCAAGGGTGATAATTTGTTCTATTACTAATTCATCAGGACCTGCTGCCTTTCCTTTCTTCATCTTATTTATTGCATTATGAATGATACTTCAACTTCTGCCTTAATCTTCTGCATACAATTTAAAGTTGCGTAAATAGTTTGTAATGTGATTGGCTGCTCAGTCACCGTGAGCAGCTGGTTGCCGGAGACAACTTGGATTTCTTGCCTGACTACAACTAACATTAGAAAAGACATCATCTACCAAAAGAGAATGGGAAGAAAGAGATTCCTTACTCTTTACTGGGTCTGATTAATCCTTGAGAGTTGCTTTGCTGAGATTGGATGCACATATTTTTTTCTCACCATAAAACAACCCAAGGTTTTTCAGCTGCATTTATCCTGACCTTATTTATTAATTTTGAATTGCAGCTGTCAGCGCAAATAGTCTCAGAAGTCTGGTGTTCCATTTAGCCCCCATTACGAGTGAGCCTTTCCTGATAGTATTCAGATGTTATACTGGAACCTCTGGAATTTAAAGGTTCTTCAACGAGTATCCAGGAGAATAACTATAGGGTATATTAAATAATATTTTCATTTTCCCATGTTCTTTGAGTGTTTCATATTTTATAAAATATCAAAGTGGGATAAAAGCTGTGAGTTGATTAGGAATGGAAAGTTACATGATGGAACCTCAAGAATCTATCCTATCACGTTTGCTAGCACCAGTGGTAAACACTCTTAGTGCCCTTGTGTTGTGATTTAAGTGATGCTGTGCTAAGAATTCTGGAGAATCAGCATGAGGGAGTTTAGGACTGAAAACTCTTTGGATGTCTGTCTGAGTAAGTAAGACAATTAACTCTGATCTGTCCCCATGTCTCTCCCTCTGGTCAGTTTAATGCATGGAAAATTTGATTTACCCGAACAGAACTCAACTTTAATTATACTTCTAATAGAATGAGAGGACAACATGACTAACTAATATCTTGGTATCTGTCTGAAGCAGACTAATATCATTCAGGTGATGAATGGATGAAGTGTATTTGTCAGTTCCACCTCAGTGTAATCAGGCTGAAAATAAAGTATTCCAATTGGCCTATACAGTAAAACAACACTTTGCATCTAAATAACACTATTAGCACAGTAACAGGAAATTCATATGAGCAGAATCAATAAAGAGACAGTAGGATATGTGACCAAAGTTTTAGTTTGAGAGTGAGGTCATATACAGTGTCTTGAAAGAGAAGAATAGGAGGAGAGAGTTAGGGAGGTAGTTCCAACATTTGTGGTGGAGCTGTCAGTATTAGTTTGTAAAATGATATCCCTTCCAATTATGCTGTGAACTCCCAAGCAAGAATTATATTCAATGTACTAGTTTATAACTAAGATCTGTCTGACAACAGAATTTTCAGTGCTGGTTGTATAAACTGTGAGGACAGCGGTATAAACTGTGAGTGAGTTCAGTCATATTTTTCACTGAGGATCAGTTTCAATGGTTGTTTCTTTTGCCCATTCCATTCTGACAAGACAACTTTATCCCACAAAGGAGACATAAGAGACTACAGATGCTGGAATCTGGAGCAACGCATAAAGTGCTGGAGGTTCAGGCAGCATCTGTAGAGGGAAATAGACAGTCAGGTGAAGATCCTTTATCTGTCCAGTTCTGATGAAGGGTCTTGACCCAAAGCATCGACTGTCCATTTCCCACCATGGATACTGCCTGACTCGTCGAGTTCTTCCAGTGCTTTATGTTTTTTTTTCAAAACTTCTGAAGCTTCTGTGTATATGAATTAAATAATTCTATTCCACTTCCAACAAGCCATTCTAAATTTTTGGTTTCAACGTTAAAGCAGAGAGAAGATTCTTTAAAGATTGTGAAGCATTTTGCATTTTTTTCATGATTTTCTGGATTAAGGATGTACTTTTTCTGTGGAGCTGATGACACAATTCTGATTAGCAGCAGCTGGTTTTTGTGCTTAGTTGTATAGTTTGTCCACCTGAAAACAATTAACAGCAGTACTTGAATATTTAAATACGTGCTTTGTATATAGTGAGCAGAACCAGATCCTCCCAGTGCATCAGTCGTGTGCTTCAAAACTCCCTGTATTTTGTCCCAACTAATCAGGTTTTCCCTTTCAACCAAAGAAAGGCACGTCTCCCTCCCAAGTGTGTAGCATTGCCATATCCTCAACTAGTCAGTATGCTGATATTGTAGAGTAAGTTTGCCCAATTACTGCCAGTCCTTTTTATATCAGAGGAAATACCGGGCATTGGCTGTTACAGAAGTAATGATTATAAATTGTGTGCAATTTTTTAAATGTTTTCTTAGAAGTAACTTTCTAAGAAAAAAGCATTTGGCATATTCACACTGCTTCCTTTGCAGGTTACTATAGAACCTGTTTTACTGAGCCTGCACTTTATTCTTGCTGTGATTTATGTTCTCATAGAAACATAGAAACATAGAAAATAGGTGCAGGAGTAGGCCATTCGGCCCTTCGAGCCTGCACCGCCATTCAGTATGATCATGGCTGATCATCCAACTTAGAACCCTGTACCTGCCTTCCCTCCATACCCCCGATTCCTTTAGCCACAAGGGCCATATCTAACTCCGTCTTAAATATAGCCATTGAACTGGCCTCAACTGTTTCCTGTGGCAGAGAATTCCACAGATCCACCACTCTCTGTGTGAAGAAGTTTTTCCTGATCTCGGTCCTAAAAGGCTTCCCCTTTATCCTCAAACTATGACCCCTCGTTCTAGACTTCCCCAACATCAGGAACAATCTTCCTGCATCTAGCCTGTCCAATCCCTTTAGGATTTTATATGTTTCAATAAGATCCCCCCTCAATCTTCTAAATTCCAAAAAGTATAAGCCTAGTCGATCCAGTCTTTCATTATATGAAGGTCCTGCCATCCCAGGAATCAATCTGGTGAACCTTCTTTGTACTCCCTCTATGGCAAGGATGTCTTTCCTCAGATTAGGAGACCAAAACTGCACACAATACTCCAGGTGTGGTCTCACCAAGGCCTTGTACAACTGCAGTAGTACCTCCCTGCTCCTGTACTCGAATCCTCTTGCTATGAATGCCAGCATACCATTCGCCTTTTTCACCGCCTGCTGTACCTGCATGGCCACTTTCAATGACTGGTGTATAATGACACGCAGGTCTCGTTGCACCTCCCCTTTTCCTAATCGGCCACCATTCAGATAATAATCTGTTTTCCTGTTTTTGCCACTAAAGTGGATAACCTCACATTTATGCACATTAAATTGCATCTGCCATGAATTTGCCCACTCACCTAACCTATCCAAGTCACCCTGCATCCTCTTGGCATCCTCCTCACAGCTAACACTGCCACCCAGCTTCGTGTCATCCGCAAACTTGGAGATGCTGCATTTAATTCCCTCATCTAAGTCATTAATATATATTGTAAACAACTGGGGTCCCAGCACTGAGCCTTGCGGTACCCCACTAGTCACCGCCTGACACTCTGAAAAGGTCCCGTTTATTCCCACTCTTTGCTTCCTGTCTGCCAACCAATTCTCTATCCACGTGAATACCTTACCCCCAGTACCGTGTGCTTTAAGTTTGCACACTAATCTCCTGTGTGGGACCTTGTCAAAAGCCTTTTGAAAATCCAAATATACCACATCCACTGGTTCTCCCCTATCCACTCTACTAATTACATCCTCAAAAAATTCTGTGAGATTCATTAGACATGATTTTCCTTTCACAAATCCATGCTGACTTTGTCCGATCATTTCACTGCTTTCCAAATGTGCTGTTATCACATCTTTGATAACTGACTCTAGCATTTTCCCCACCACCAATTTTAGGCTAACCAGTCTGTAATTCCCCAGTTTCTCTCTCCCTCCTTTTTTAAAAAGCGGGGTTACATTAGCCATCCTCCAATCCTCAGGTACTAGTCCAGAATCTAAAGCGTTTTGAAAAATTATCACTAATGCATCCACTATTGCTTGGGCTACTTCCTTAAGCACTCTGGGATGCAGACCATCTGGCCCTGGGGATTTATCTGCCTTTAATCCCTTCAATTTACCTAACACCACTTCCCTACTAACATGTATTGACCTCAGTTCCTCCATCTCACTAGACCCTCTGTCCCCTACTATTTCCGGAAGATTATTTATGTCCTCCTTAGTGAAGACAGAACCAAAATAGTTATTCAATTGGTCTGCGATGTCCTTGTTCCCCATAATCAATTCTCCTGTTTCTGTCTGTAGGGGACCTACATTTGTCTTAACCAATCTTTTTCTTTTCACATATCTTTAAAAGCTTTTACAGACAGTTTTTATGTTCCCTGCCTGTTTTCTCTCATAATCTTTTTTCCCTTTCCTAATTAAGCCCTTTGTCCTCCTCTGCTGGACTCTGAATTTCTCCCAGTCCTCAGGTGAGCTGCTTTTTCTGGCTAATTTGTATGTGTCTTCTTTGGAATTGATACTATGCCTAATTTCCTTTGTCAGCCACGGGTGCACTACCTTCCCTGATTTATTCTTTTGCCAAACTGGGATGAACAATTGTTGTAGTTCATCCATGCGATCTTTAAATGCTTGCCATTGCATATCCACCGTCAACCCTTTAAGTATCATTTGCCAGTTTCTCTTAGCTAATTCACATCTCATACCTTCAAAGTTACCCTTCTTTAAGTTCAGAAACTTTGTTTCTGAATTAACTATGTCATTCTCCATCTTAATGAAGAATTCCACCATATTATGGTCACTCTTACCCAATGAGCCTCTCACAACAAGATTGCTAATTAACCCTTCCTCATTGCTCAATACCTAGTCTAGAATGGCCTGCTCTCTAGTTGGTTCCTTGACATGTTGGTTCAAAAAAACCATCCCGCATACATTCCAAGAAATCCTCTTCCTCAGCACCCTTACCAATTTAGTTCACCCAATCTATATGTAGATTGAAGTGACGTATTATAACTGCTGTTCCTTTATTGCACGCATTTCTAATTTCCTGTTTAATGCTATCCCCAACCTCACTACTACTGTTAGGTGGCCTGTACACAACTCCCACCAGTGTTTTCTGCCCCTTAGTGTTATGCAGCTCTACCCATATCGATTCCACATCCTCCCGGCTAATGTCCTTCCTTTCTATTGTGTTAATCTCCTCTCTAACCAGCAATGCTACCCCACCTCCTTTTCTTTCATGTCTATCCCTCCTGAATATTGAATATCCCTGAATGTTGAGCTCCCATCTTTGGTCACCCTGGTGCCATGTCTCTGTGATCCCAACTATATCATATTCATTAATAACAGTCTGCTCTTTTAATTCATCCACCCTGTTACGAATCCTCCTTGCATTGACACACAAAGCCTTCAGGCTTGCTTTTACAACACTCTTAGCCCTTATACAATTATGTTGAAAAGTGGCCCGTTTTGATTTTTGCCCTGGACTTGCCGGCCTGCCACTTTTACTTTTCGCCTTACTACTTTTTGCTTCTACGGTCATTTTACACCCCTCTGTCTCTCTGCACTTGTTCCCATCCTCCTGTTGTGAACTAACCTCCTCTCTCCTAGTCTCTTTTATTTGATTCCCACCCCGCAACCATTCTAGTTTAAAGTCACCTCAGTAGCCCTCGCAAACCACCCCGCCAGGATATTGATCCCCCTAGGATTCAAGTGTAACCCATCCTTTTTGTACAGGTCACACCTGCGCCAAAAGAGGTCCCAATGATCCAAAAACTTGAATCCCTGCCCCCTGCTCCATTTCCTCAGCCACGCATTTATCCTCCACCTCATTGCATTCCTACTCTGACTGTCGCGTAGCGCAGGCAGTAATCCCGAGATTGCTACCTTTGCAGTCCTTTTTCTCAACTCCCTTCCTAACTCCCTATATTCTCCTTTCAGGACCTCTTTTCCGACCTATGTCATTGGTACCTATATGTACCACGACCTCTGGCTCCTCACCCTCCCACTTCAGGATATCTTGGACACAATCAGAAATATCCCGGACCCTAGCACCAGGGAGGCAAACTGCCATCCGGGTCTCTGGACTGCGTCCACAGAATCGCCTATCTGACCCCCTTACTATCGAGTCCCGTATCACTACTGCCCTCCTCTTCCTTTCCCTACCCTTCTGAGCTACAGGGCCGGACTCTGTGCTGGAGGCACGGCCACTGTAGCTTCCCCCAGGTAAGCTGTCCCCCCCAACAGTACTCAAACAGGAGTACCTATTGTTGAGGGGCACAGCCACTGGGGTACTCTATAATACCTGACTGTTCCTCTTCCCCCCCCCAACCATGACTCAATTGTCTGCCTCCTGTGGCCCTGGTGTGACCACCTGCCTGTAACTCCTCTCTATCAATTCCTCACTCTCCCTGACCAGACGAAGGTCATCGAGCTGCAGCTCCAGTTCCCTAACGCAGTCCCTTAGGAGCTGCATCTTGACGCACCTGGCACAGATGTGGACGTCCGGGAGGCTTTTTGGGCTACTCATTGCACCAATGCTAGATGAATTTCATTACTATTCTTATATTCTAAGAATCATGAAAACAAATATTCTGCTAAAGAAGAATATACAAAGGAGTATACAACGCTGTAAAGCACTGTGGTGAATTAAGGCGTCGATCTATGTTAAGGAAATTGACTTTGTTTTATCTGATTTTGAGAAATGAATGGAACTGACAGGCCAGTGTTTATTGATCAGTCTTTGGATCTTGAAAGAATAAAATTCAAGTGTATCTTGTAGAATTGGATCATGTGTGAGTCTATTCCTGTGACAGATCTCACTTCAGTGCAATTTTATTTACGCGAATAAGATTCCTGAATGTCTAATCTAGTAATTTGGTTCCAGATTTAATGAAATCATTTGCACAGGTTATGATACTGGAAGTTGAGTGAGGATGCGCCAGTCACAAATCTGATTTATAGCGTCTTGTGAGGTGTTACTGCAAGACCAGTGACTCGGAAGTACCACCTTAATTGTCTTTCCAAACTACTGATCTCCATCATTTTTCTAATTCACCTGGCTCACTGATTAGAAATATGTTTCTATCCAGGTCATTTTGCTCTGTTTCAGTCATGTAAATGTATTTTAATTGTAGTTACTCTTCCTTCAGTTAGTCCTGACGAAGGGTCTCGGCCTGAAACGTCGACTGCGCCTCTTCCTATAGATGCTGCCTGGCCTGCTGCGTTCACCAGCAACTTTGATGTGTGTTGCTTGAATTTCCAGCATCTGCAGAATTCCTGTTGTTCAACCTCTTTCTTTGGTGCCTCTATAACTAGAGGGATCCACAAATAGTCTGCACCCCTCCCCCCGAGTCTTCGATGTTACTGGTGGCTCAAGACTAAAGCTAACTCAGCCAATGACTCTTGTCCTCTGTTTCCTCTCTGTGCCTTTCCTTCCTCCATTCTACCCCTGCCTTGTGTAGAATGGGGGATGAAATGCCCAAATTAAGAGCTCAGCAATGTGGAGTGATTAAACCTTGTGGCTCCTTTACTGTCCTCTCCCACCTCACCCTTCTCCTTTCCTGGACAATTTAAAGCATTGATTCTCCAAGATGATTCTCCAAGTCTCTGCCTTGTAGTGATGCAATCATATTAAATGAGATTGACAGGTTAATTTTGCAGCGCAATTAAGAATATTACAGGCAGAGGAGGACCAAGAAATTCATATGGAAAAGGAAGGCAGAATATGATAATAAACTGGCAAGATGATTATGCAATCTATAAGGACTTCTTTTGGTATGCTACAATGAAGAGACTAGAGTGGATAAATGCAGACCATTGCAGATAGAAACATGAGAACTTCTAATAGGGAATAAGGAACGGGGACACCTCTTTTTCCCTTATTAGGGAGAGGGAGTGAGCCTGTGGCATGTCGAATACCGGGTGAACGACTAGTCTTTGGGGTACTGCAAGTCTGTGTCTTTACTGATGCTTTGCTGCATGCTTGAGTGCTCAGTGGGGGGTGCCGTTGCTTTTTTGCTGGTGGGGGTGGGGGGTTGTTGCTTTGCTGCTGCTTACACGTGGGAGGGGGAGCTGGGGGGGCTTTGAGGTTCTAACATTTAACTGTCATTCATTCTTTGGGGCACTCTGTTTTCGTGGATGTTTGTGAAGAAAAAGAGTTTCAGGATGTATATTGTATACCTTTCTCTGACATTAAATGTACCTACTGAAACCTATTGAAATAATATAGAAATTACTATCTTGTGTTTATCATCACTGAAGATATCCAAAAACTGCCAGAGATATTACAGAACCAAATGTTCAGTGGGAATGAGGAATTAAAGAAAATAAATGTTAATTTAAAGAAAAATCCCAGAGGAGTTGGTGAGACAAATAAAACAACACATTTTGAAGAATGTGACTTGAGCAATAGTGAATGCTTTAGTTATCAACTTCCAAATCTCTGTGGATTCTGAAATTATTACTGTGGACTGCAGCAAATGTGACTGTACTCTTTTAAAAATGGAGGGAGAGAGAAAACAGGTAACTTATTGATTAGCTTGCCTTTTATCAATAGTAGGAAATTGTGGAATCTATAATGAAGGAAATAATAGTGGAAAAGAATAACAGGACTGTGAAAGGTCAGCATCGATTTATGAAAGGAAAGTTGTATTTTATTAATCTGTTGGGGTTATATAATTAGATTTTGATGAGGTCTCCTGGGTGGTAGATCAACATTGTTAGAGCACATGAAATTGGGTGTATTGTACAAGTATGAATAGAGAATTGGTCATTAGACAAAACAAAGAGCAGGAATACGCAGATGGTCATCAGACTGTCAGGCTGTGATCACTGTCATACTTTACTTATATTAATAATTTGGCTTGCAGTAGTACATACTAACTAGCGCTTTATAAGATCATATTGGTGTGTCTCAACTCTTATATTCTATACTCTGATCTATGAATACAAGCACGCCATAAGTCTTCTTTGCTACCCTACCAACCTGTGTTGCTATATTTTAGGCCAGTTAGAAGAGTGGACTGAAAGATGGCAGATGAAGTTTAATGCTGAAAAATGTGAGGCGCTACATTTTGGTAGGACAAATCAAAATAGGACATACATGGTAAATGGTAGGGCATTGAAGAATGCTGTAGAACAGAGGGATCTAGGAATAATGGTGCATATTTCCCTGAAGGTGGAATCTCACGTGGATAGGGTGGTGAAGAAAGCTTTTGGTATGCTGGCCTTTATTAATCAGAGCATTGAGTATAGGAGTTGGGATGTAATGTTGAAATTGTATAAGGCATTGGTGAGGCCAAATTTGGAGTATTATGTACAGTTCTGGTCACCGAATTATAGGAAAGATGTCAATAAAATTGAGAGAGTACAGAGGAGATTTACTAAAATGTTGCCTGCGTTTGATCTCCTAAGTTACAATGAAAGGTTGAATAAGTTAGGTCTTTATTCTTTGGATCGTAGAAGGTTGAGGGGGGACTTGATAGAGGTGTTTAAAATTATGAAGGGGATTGATAGAGTTGAGGTGGATAGGCTTTTTCCATTGAGAATGGGGGAGATTCAAACAAGAGGACATGAGTTGAGAGTTAAGGGGCAAAAGTTTAGGGGTAACATGAGGGGGAACTTCTTTACTCAAAGAGTGGTAGCTGTGTGGATCGAGCTTCCAGCAGAAGTGGTTGAGGCAGGTTCGATGTTGTCATTTAAAGTTAATTTGGATAGATATATGGACAGGAAAGGAATGGAGGGGTTATGGGCTGAGTGCAGGTCGGTGGGATTAGGTGAGAGTAAGAGTTCGGCAGGAACTAGAAGAGCCGAGATGGCCTGTTTCCGTACTGTAATTGTTATATGGTTATATGGTTGTAAGTAGAGCAGAGGGATAAGTACACATCCCTGCAGTGCTCCTCTGCTGTTGGAGATTGTGGAGGAGATGTTTTTGTCAATCCAAACTGACTGGGGTCTACAACTGAGGAAATCCAGGATCCAATTGCACAAGGGTGTATTCAGGTCCAGGTCTTGGAGTTTACTGCTTAGTTTTGAGGGGATGGTGGTGGTAAATGCTAAGCGGTAATCAATAAAGACCATCCTGATGTATGCATCTTTGCTGTCCAGATGTTCCATAAGAACATAAGACTATAAGACATAGGAGCAGAATTAGGCCATTTGGCCTTGCGAGTCTGCTCCACCATTCAATCATGGCTGATCCTTTTCTCCCTTCCTCAGCCCCACTCCCCGACCTTCTCGCTGTAAGCTTTGATGCCATGTCCAATCAAGAACCTATCAAACTCTGCCTTAAATGCACCCAACAACCTGGCCTCCACAGCTGCCTGTGATTATACATTCCACAAGTTCACCACTCTCTGGCTAAAGAAATCTCTCCACATCTCTGTTTTAAATAGATGCCCCTCTATCCTATTCTGAGGCTGTGCCCTCTTGTCCTAGGCTCTCCCACCGTGGGAAACATCCTTTCCACATCTACTCTGTCTAGGCCTTTCAACATTCAAAAGGCTTCAGTGAGATCCCCCCTCATCCTTCTAAACTCCAATGAGAACAGTTGCAGAGCCATCAAACGTTCCTTGCATGATATCCCTTTCATTCCCCGAATCATCCTCATGAACCTCCTCTGAACTCTCTCCAATACCAGCAAATGTTTGCTTCAGTGAGGAGCCGAAAACTGTTCACAATACTCAAGGCGAGGCCTCACCAGTGCCTTATAAAGCCTCAAAATCACATCCTTGCTCTTGTCTTCTAGACCTCTTAAAATGAATGCTAACATTGCATTTGCCTTCCTCACCACTGACTCAACCTGCAAGTTGACCTTTCAGGTATTCTGGGTTGTGCGAAGAGCCAACGAGATAGCACCTGCTGTAGACCTGTTGCTTTGGTAAGCGATTTGGAGCAGATCCAAGTCACCACTTAGACATGAGCTGATATGCTTCAACACGGGCCTCTCAAAACACCTCATCACTATGGATGTAAGTGTCACTGGGTGACAGTCATTTAGTCCTGTTACCACTCTCTTCTTGGGCACCAGTACAACTGAAGCCTGCATGAAGCAACTGGATACCACATATTGCCGGAGCGAGAGGTTGAAGATATCCATGAATGCACCAGCCAGTTGGTCAGCTCAGGTCTTCAGTATTTAGCTCGGTACTTTGTTTAGACTGGATGCTTTCCTTCAATTCACTCTCTTGAAGGCAGCCTGCATGTTATCGTCGAATACCGAGACCATGGGGGTGCGCGACGGTGCCTCCTTTTTTGTTGGTCAAAGCGAGCATAGAAGGCATTGAGCACATCTGGAAGTGAAGCTCTGCTGTCCTCTATGTCACAGGATTTAACCCTGTCACAGCTGTCGAGCATCCCTTGTTGATTCCCGTGTTGTCCGGAATCTCCACTTTGCCCGTGAGATGGCTTTCCGGAGATATACCTTCACTTGTTGTAGCATTCTTGATCTCCAGACTTGAATGCCTCTGATCTGGCTCTCAGCAGATTCTGGATTTCATTGTTCATCCAGGGCTTCTGATTGGGGAAATCCTGAATGATTTCATGGGGACACATTCATTTACCATTGTTTTAATAAAGTCTGTAACAATTCTGGTGTAGTTATTCAAGTCCTTAGATGGGTTCTTGAATACGGCCCCATCTACTGACTCAAGGCAATCCTGTAACTGTTTCTCTGTCTCCCACGACAACCTCTTAGTTGTCTTGATCTCTGGAGCCTTGCTCTTTAGGCTATCAGTATGCAGATAGCAGGAGTACAGCAAATGATTTGACTTGTCAAAATGGGGTCTTGGGAAGGAATGATATTCCATATTGTAGTGTAGCAGTGGTGTAGTGGGTTGGGACCTCTGGTGCGACAGGTTACATGCTGGTGATAATTGGGCAGGGTTTTCTTCAAACAGGCCTGGTTAAAGTCACCGTCTATAATTTGAAATGCATTGGGATGGGCTGTTTCTTGCTTACAGACAATATCAAGCCGTTTCGTGATTGCTTGCTTATAACTGGCCGCTGGTGGTATGTAAACTGCAGTCAGGGTCATAGATGAGAACTCCAGAGGCAAATAGTATGGTCTACGTAAGCTGTTCATTGTCTGAATTAGGCCTTAAATGGATAGTTTGGGATCTGCTTCAGTATTGATGATGGGGACGTGGTCCTCTTCTGTTTGCTATCATGGTGCTCAAAGCATCCATCAGTTTGAAGTGAAGTCCAGCTTTAAATATTTTCTTTAAAGCTTTCTTCCTTTCCAGTCCTCTTCCTCTAATTACAAGTCCAATTCACACACCCCAAACTCCCCTACTGCAGACTCTCACCCAATCAACTGTCTCCCTCTTCGTCTACCCTTATCTATTCTAAGTACCCAATTGCCTGTCTGATCACAAGCTACCCCTCTCCCCTTCACCCCATCCCCGGCCACATCTTGTCTGTGGACTGCTTGAGATCCTTCTACATAATTTGAAACAGCTTTTGTACAGTGCTATTTTACCTTAGCTCCTTCCTGTGCCATTGAACTTAAAGAGGTGTTGTTTTTAACTAAAAGGTTAGCTTTATTTGTCATATGTGCATCGAAACACACATTATTTTTTCAGTCAATGACCAAGACAGTCTGAGATGTGCTGGCATTGCTCCTGACGTCATCTTAGCATGCCCACAACTTACTAACCCAAACCTGTATGTATTTGGAATGTGGGAGGAAACCCTCACAGTCACAGAAGAAGATATAAACTCCTTACAAACAGCATCAGGAGTTGAACCCAGATCACTGGGGCTGTAAGGTGCCATGTTTACTGCTATGCTGCCTGTGTGTTGAAAAAGTCTTGGCAAGTTATCACATTGAATCTTAAAAATAGCCTACACACCCACTAAAGTGGGCCCATAATGGAGTAGATCTTAGAGTTGGATACACTACCAACCAAATGGGACACTTTGTCGTAGAGGTTGTTAAGCTACATACGTATGTTGACAGTTGCCCTTTTCCCCGACCAGGCAGCCCATCAAACTCAATGTCTGGTCAGCATGTCCATGAGGGAAATTGGACAGAGATCCAGAATTCAAAGTTAAGTTTTGTCCTTCTTCCTGCAGCCCTGTCCCGTCTGACCCATGGCTACCCCTCTACCCTACTTTCTGCTTTGTGAAAGAGGCATAGGGAGGCCAATTGCAATGTTTTCTCCTCCACACCAGATGAAATCTGCTGAAGGTGTAGATCGAATATAGACCATACTTATTTTACTGGTGAAAACTGCAGCATTGTTTATCAGTGAAACGAAAATCTAGGAAAACTAGATAATGAATTGCAGTTGACATCCTGCATGTTTGGAGATTTGTCTGAGTAATTCCTAATAGTTCCCAGCAGGCAAGGGTAATGGATACACTCATTAATAGGACAACAATACAATAGTGACAATAATTTGATTCAACGTCCCTAAAAATTGTCTTTAAATTAGTGATATTATTGATTACCATGGAGATGGCGTCTGTAAGGGTATCTGAAAATGGAGTCTGTTATGAATGCTTTCCTCATACATATAAGTTAATCATTGGCATCATCTTACTGCTGCATATTCTGAAATTTCCAGCTGCCTTTGTAAGTTTGACTGTCACAACATTACCACCAATGGCTTAGACCAGCTGCTAATTATATATAACCTGGGTTATTGGAACTGTGGAGCAACAGCAGTACCTGTGTTGTGCTTCTCTACGTAGGAATGCATATATCTTCCTATGTATCAGAGCGCATGGCGATGATTTCCTTACATTTTGAACTGATTAATGTAAGTACCCTCATTCAAAAAGTTTATATGTCCTGTAAACCTTATGGTAAGTAAGACTTATCTATACCCTAGCAGTATCCAGGTGTACTTTAGGGTTCATTCCAGTTGGCAGAGAGGATTGGCAAAGTTTAAAAAGAAAGGGGTCTGTTCTCATGGGCTCTGTGAAAACACTCAAACCACAAGCAAAACATGGTAAAAAAAAATTATCTCCAGTGTTGACTCCCTGATTACAGCCTAATCTGGAGGTATGGTAGTGATCAAAGAAAACACCAGGCTTTTCACTGAGAAAGGGTGAGTTATCTGACCAATGAGAGAAGATAAGTCTCAGCCTTGAGTCTTCGCTGAGCAGTCCAAATCTATGGCTTGGGAAAACAACTTAATTTGCAGAGGAAGCAATGTCAGAAATGTCCATGTAGCTCAAATAACAGGAGACACTTCTCTGGACAATGAAATAATGTACAGTATAATGATGAATCTATAGCTAATGTTGATATAGGGTCAAACACTGTTTAAGATGCATAGTGTTGTACTGTGCCAAGTGGTTGCATGTTCCTCAGTTCCAGGGATGAGCACCAAGTTAGAGACAGATCCACAGTTGACTATTGGAAGTCAGTCAACAGACAGAATCTGTAATGTCTGCGTGCAACAGTGCAGAATATTTACACACATTTTCTTTAGAGGATAAGCACTGTGGTGTACTTTTGTATGGGTATGTAAGTGCATGAGGTGTTCAGAGGACATCACAATGTAATCGTGTTTTTAATGTAAGCATCACATGCAGTAAGTAGCCTGCTGTTAGTACTGAATATAGTGAGCATGTTTGACGTTCAGTGTCCTGTCCTGTAACTGATTTGTTTAAATTTTTCAGCACTGCGGCGGTTTTTAGGTCAACCATAGTTCTGGAATATTTCTGAACAGCTTTGATTGTTAGAAACATTAAAAGCATTCACTGCTTCAATATGCTCAAAATATTGATGGGTCTCAGCAGGTCAGGTAGCATTTATGGAAACGAATAAGCAGTCGACATTTCAGACTCAGACCTTTCACCAGGACAACAGCTTTGATTGTTCAGTGAGCCGGGAGAGTGATAGGCTGCCTATTCGCTTTTGTATGGGTAGGTCTTGTTCTGATTCCCCTAGCACAATTTTGGGATTTACAGGCAGAAGACCCTTCTCTATTAGCGGTCTTGCTTGTGAAAAGAGAGTTGACTTCATGTACCATTAACCACGAGCAAAATATGGATTTGCTTCATTGGCAGACATCCCACCTCTCCCGGAAGATCCGAGAGTCCCACATATCGATAATGGCTCCCTGACGCCCGGAAATTATATACAATATCCCGGAAATAGATTTTTTTGAGAAGGAGAGGGAGGGCGAGCATCCTGATTGGTCTCTCTTCGTGCTAAGAGTGGTCCCCAACCACTGGGCCGTGAGGAAACAATATGATTTGGCGATATGAAACGATATGAGTTATTTGCACCTTTCCTCATTCCCTCTCAGGCACTGTTGAGCTTGAACGCACGCGTCATCCATGTCAGCGCGGGAAAAAGATCAACTCCTCCAGCTTGTAAATGACGGCAGGCTGAAAAGTATGTTTGACATAACATCTCTGCCGGCATTCTGGATCAAAGTCAAGGCTAAGTATCCTGAGATAGCCAGGAAAGCGGTGAAAACGTTGCTTCCATTTCCAACATCATATCGCTGCGAAGCGGAGTTTTCTGCAATGAATGCAACGAAAACTAAATTGCGGAATAGACTGGACATAAGGAATCCCCTTCGTGTATCGCTGTCTCCCATCACCCCTCAGTGGCACCGTCTTGTTGCAGGAAAACAAGCCCAGGGCTCGCACTGATACAGCGATATTGGTGTGTTGCAATGATTTTATATGTTCATACAGGGAAAATATGCGCTGTGTGTTTAATATCCAAACGTTACTTAAAATGTTATGATGCGATTGACTTATCACCTATATTCCGGTTGTGATTAACACCCCCTCTCCGTCGGCCGGTCCGCAAGAATATTGTCAATATTAAACCAGTCTGCGGTGCCACAAATGTTGGGGACCCCTGCTAAGTAGACCTATCAGTTTTCTCTGTGGGCGGGCTTTACAGTCGACCTTAAAAATAATGACAGTGTTGCTCGCTACACTGTTTGCGACAGTGACTTTTCTATTGCCCATGGTGGGTTAAAATGTAAAAGACATGTTGAGGTGTGTTAAACAGGTGTCATTACAGCATAGCTAACGTTATTTAAACTAGCTGGCTAGCTGCTAAGGAGCTACGCTATTGATGTTCTACGTGATGAGGCCAAACTCCCTGTAGACTTGCTTAAAGTTGTAATAGTATAAACATGATAATATAATATAAGTAAATATTTTAATGTCACATTTGCTGCATATACCCAACTTGGTTAACAGATTAGACAAAATCACTAAACAAAGTATTACATACCCTCTTGGGGGGTGGCGGTGCTACCTCCCTGAAATGAGTTTTTGCAGGGTGGGATGTCTGCATTGGGAAGCAGAATGTACACACTGATCCAAAAATCTGGGTTTATATGCTCAAAGTTCAAAGTGAATTTATTATAAAAGTATCTTTACTTGTGGAAATCCTTGAGATTCATTTACTTGTTGACATTCACAGAACAAAGAAATACAATAGAATCAATGAAAACCTACAAAGACTGACAAACAACCAATGTGCAGAAGACTAAATGTGCAAATAAAAAACAAAAGAAGTAATAAATATTATAAATAGTAATAATAAATACTAGATTAATAATACTGAGAACATGAGTTGTAGAGTCCTTTAAAGTGAGGTCATAGGTTGTGGAATCAGTTTAGCATTGAGGTGAGTGAAGTCATCCACACTGGTTCAGGAGGCTGATGTTTGACGGGTAATAACTGTTCCTGAACCTCTTGGTGTGGGACCTAAGCCTCTTGTACCTCCTTCCCAATGGCAGCAGTGAGAAGAGAGCACTGGATGGTGGGGGTCCTTGATGATAGATGCAGCTTTCTCGTGGCACTGCACCTTGTAGATATGCTCAGAGGTGGGGAGAGCTTTCCTTGTGATTTACTGGGTTGTATCCACTAGTCTTTGTCAGCTTTTTCATCATCCTGAAACTCCTGAAGAGAAGATTCATTGAGGTTGGAGCAATTGGTGGTAGTCTTGAAGGGAGTGAATCTGAGCAGGATATTATCACATAGAGGCCAACTGGCACTTCTTCTGGATGTGTGATGGAACTGGACCACCCAAAGTCCTCATTATTGTCTGCTTCCACCCTTGCAGCAAGATGTAATCTATAGCCAGGCCTTTTAGATCCAGGGCTACTCAAGGGCATCATCTAACACCATCTTTCAACTTATTCACTTTATTGTTGCCAGCCTTCATCACAGCATTCACTGTTGTACCATTCACGAATGAGAGTTAGGACAGGCTATAAGGGAATGTATTTTGACTGAGTTTGTATGCATTGGGAAGGTTAATTTTGAATATTTATTTTGTGTTGAGTTTTATTATTTATACGGTGACATGTAAACTATGGTGACCAGTCTTGAAGGGAGAGAAAGATGTGGGACATTAGAGAAAAGAAAATTGAAATATTTTATTAACATTCTCCTGAGATAGATTCCTCACACATAGCACCTTGTCTTTTTTCACACACCAAAGATAAGTCAGGGTTTCTTCTTTTCTTCCACTTCCTCCTCAGTTATTGTGTATGTGTGTGTACGTGTGTATGTAAAAATAGTGGTCACCATATAGAAGCCTGCAGTCAAGTTATATCTGTCAAAATCTATAAGTAACTGTTTTGTGCAAATTGTCATCAATCTGTGAAGACTTTGTCACCATGAGTGTGTATAGTGTAGGGTAATGTAATTGGGAGAAATGTACATAATTCACAACCACTGACTTGGAGTTGGAGTTTTGCTTTAGGAGAATAGTCTGATTTGGTGATGTCATTACATAACAATTTATTTTAGCATGCTTCTGTTGTGTAGGTTTTGGAGTTCAATAAAATGTGTTACGGGTTTCATTAAACATAAAATGCCTCACTTTGTTTCATTTGTGGAAATCTACAGTAAAAAGCAACAAACATTGGTAGTGTGGAGTTAGAGGCCATAAGAAATCAACCAAGATTATGGGGAATTTGTGATTTCACAGTCCAGCCCAGCACATCTGTAGTTGCAAACTTCCCATGATTCAGGACATTTACAAGGACAGGTGTGTAAAAAGGGCTTGAAGGATCACTGGGGACTCGGGTAACCCCAACCACAATCTATTCCAGCTGCTACTATCTGGAAAACGGTACCGCAGCATAAAATCCTGGACCAACAGGCTCTGGGACAGCTTCTCCACCTGGTCATCAGACTGATTAACTCATGCTGATTTGAGTGTACTCTATATTACACTAACTGTTCTATTTATTGTAATTTATTATAAATTGCTATGATTGCACATTGCACATTTAGATGGAGACGTAACGTAAAGATTTTGACTCCTCATGTATGTGAAAGATGTAAGAAATAAAGTCAATTCAATTCAAAAGTAACCATAATGGTCCTCTTTCCTGCTGCTAATTATTACATAATGCTTTGAGTTTCAAAGTGCCAATCAAATTAGCAATGCATCACTTACCTCTAATGTTTTCATATAACAAGGATACTATGTTAGAGCAGTGGGGGCACACAATATTAAAAATGTGCTCTAAAATCTCATACTTTTGTCATAAGTTGTTTCCATTTTGTAAAAGTAGACTTCTGTTCTTTGGAAAATATTTCCAACTTGACAGAGAATGTGAATTAATGGATTGAAATGCTATATCTTACAAACCCATATTTAGATCAGGTGTTTTATAGTGTGAAGTGATATTCTTGCACAAAGTGTTTTTACCATGATGTTCGGTTAAGTATCATTCCCTTTCTTGTGCCTGAGTTTGTTTGCCTTTATTATGCCCACAGCTCCCACAGCTCGATTTCTATCCCAGTTTTTTTTGAGGGGAATACACAAAATGCTGGAGGAACTCAGCAGGCCAGGCAGCATCTGTGGAAAAGAGTACAGTCCATGTTTTGGGCTGAGACCCTTCAGTTCTGCTGTACACTTTTCCATAGATGTTGCCTGGCCTGATGAGTTCCTCCAGCATTTTGTGTATGTTGCTTGGATTTCCAGCATCTGCAGAGTTTCTCATTTTTTTTTTAGAGGATTTCCTATTGTGTTTAGCTATCAGAATAAATTTGTGCAAAAGAATGGTTTAATCCAGGAATGCTCAGTCTGAAAATTGTTTCATTGCTCACCTGATAAATCTCATTGTACTCTAGTGATTAGCTTCTCTCTTGTGAAAACTTTTTTGATAGAGTTGCAACCTTTTAAGATAATTTTTAATATTCTCAGTAAATGATCTATCTTGTAATCTTTAAATGATGTTTTCAGAATGAGACAAATGACACAAATATCAGTTTCTTTCTGTATTGTTAAAATGTGCTATTTTCAAATGACTTGTCTTGAACTGGACTTTCTTTTAAATCTGGTTCAAGACACGTCACTTGAACATGGCAAATTCTAACAAGTCAGAAAGCTTAATATGATTGGAGCATTTACAAAATTTGAGGTTGAATTTAAACAGATTTCATTTTGTGGTTAAATTTACTTGCTATTTACAGTGTCATGGTTGAAAGATAAACAAAAATATCTACAAATATCTCTTCTTTTCTACTTAATGCTCATGTTTACTTCTACCAACGTGAATCAGCTTCACGCTGCAGTTTGACTGATTGAGCCATTTGTCAACAGCAAAGTTTTTCAGGGACGAGGGAAGTAAGTTATATTGAGAAACAAGATAGAAACTGAGATTTCCTTTGTAAAGCAGGTAGAGTTAAAGGAAGTTTTATTACAGGTGTCCAAAATTTTCAAGGGTTTATTTGATTAAATGAATCCATACTTGGATGAGCATTGCATCTATGTGGGACAAAATTATTAGTAAAGAAACCAGTGGGAAGGAAAAGTTTTGATTTACTGTAAGGAATTGTTATTATATGGAAATGCACAACCTGATACCTTTGTGACAATAAATTCAACAAAACTTTCAACAGGGAATTGGATGAAAGTTTATAAAGAAGTTTATAAAGTTTATAAAGTTTTTAGGAAAAAAATTAGAAAAGTTCAAAAATGTTTAGCTGCTACAGTCTTTCAGAGCTGAATGGTCTTATTCTGTGCTCAAGAATCCTCTGATTTTACATTGTATATCATATTGAAAGATTATTTAATCTTGTGGAACATGGTAGCTATCCTCACCAAATATCATTTCCAGTGAAAGTTGTAGAGGACCAAGCATTATTTTGGAAAATATTTTAAAAAAGACAAGCGTTAGAAATAGTAGTTAATAAGGAAACATATTTCTTTCAGTTATTCAGGAAAAAGAATGAGATTCAAAGTGAAATCTCTAGTCTGAGCAAAGGAAATACTACTCATTATTATTGCTGGCAAATAAACACATGCTATCTGCGAGCTTGATATGTTCCTTTCAGCAATGTTAATGACAAATTACATTTTAATTCTGCTTGTGTGATAACCTTTCAAAAGGAGCGAGCACAGGAAAAAAAATTCATATATTTGAAAATTCCACAGTAATTTTTGATAAAATTCTGTATGAAATTCTTCAACACAAGCGGCTGTGCAAATTCTGGGTTATGCTTGGAAGAGAGTGATAAATTGAGCGGAGAGGTGGATATATTTAGAACCAAATCAAAATGAAGCAGATGCCAGAAATCTGAAATAACAACAGAAAATATAAACTTATCATCAGAACTTTGATCAAAATGTGCAGCATTTGCTACGAGTTTAGATAATAAAGTAAAGTTTTTTCCATTGATCACCTTGGTGGTGCCTAGAATTCTACAGCTTCCAGCACTGGATGTGTTCTGATTTCTTTCAGCCAACTGAGGCTGAGGCTTCAGGCCTGCTCCGGCTGCTCTGGACTTCGGGCTTCGTGCACAATGTTTTGCTCCACTGTGTCAGACATCCCACTCTGCAAAAACTAATTTTAGGGAGGTAGCACCCCCGGCCCCCGCAACCCCATAATCCCCCCCCCCCACCGGTTGATCTCCAAGGGCGTATGTAATACTTTGTTCAGTGATTTTGTCTAATCTGTAAACCAAGTTGGGTATATGCAGAAAATGTGACATTAAAATATGTACTTATATTATGTTATATTATCATGAAGTCATTTTTTAAAAATCTATCACAACTTCAAGCAAGTCTACAGGGAGTTTGGCCTCATCAAGTAGGACTTCAATAGAGTAACTCCTTAGCAGCTAGCCAGCTAGTTTAAATAATGTTAGCTAGATTAATGAACGAATGACACCTGTTAAACTCACCTCAACATGTCTTTTACATTTTGCCCCACCATGGGCAATGGAAAAGTCACTGTTGCAAACAGTGCAGCGAGCAACACTGTCATTATTTTTGAGGTCGACTGTAAAGCCCGCCCACAGAGAAAACTGATAGGTCTACTTAGCACGAAGAGAGACCAATCAGGATGCTCCCTCTTGCTGTCGCTCTTGCCCTTGCTCTTCCTCTTCCTCTCCCTCTCCCTCTCCCTCTCCCTTACTCACTCTCAAAAAATCGATTTCTGGGATATTGTATATAATTTGTGGGCATCAGGGAGCAGCTATCAATATGCGGGAGACTCCCGGAACTTCTGGGAGAGGTGGGATGTCTGCTGTGTGATGAACTGAGGCTGGGGCCGTGGCCCTGCTCTGGCTGCTCCAGGCTTTGTGTCTATGGACTCACTTTCGCTCTGCATGCTGTTGCTTGCTTTTATGGTTTGCACACTTTCTGTTTCATCTTTCTTTCTCTGCACATTGGGCGTTTGTTCATCTTTTTTAAATGGGTTCTTTCGGGTTTCTTGTTTGATGAATCTCATGGTTGTATAATGTATACATACTTTGAAAATAAATGTACTTTGAGCTTTGATAAGACTGAAGCCTGCTTGTTCTGACACCTATCACAAACTCTTTAATGATTCGCCATTCTTCCCCACAAGTTATCTCAGACTGAGCCAGGGGCTCCAAACCCTCAATATTTTTTCTGTTTTAACTGGGTTTATCATCTCATTCCATATAAACAATGTCTCTGGCCACTTTCCTCTCAACCTCTGTATGACTGAAACTCACATCAAATAGCGATCTTTCCAAAGATTTCTTGGCCCTTACCCTGAATTTCCGAAAATATTATCTGATCTAAAGCGGTGCTGTCCCATGTATCACCCTTGTAGTTACCTACACTGGTTCACTATCATCAAATATTTCTAATGTTATAATTTTACGATGGATTACTTTTCTACAAATTTTCCCTATGTCTAATACTTACAGAGGTCTAGGATTCAAAACTATCCAAAACTTGAATTCCCATATATGGATCCAAAGCCTGCAATTCCTGCTTCAAAGACTGATGGGCAAGTGCTTGGACGATAGCTACTTCCTTTCAACCATTCGGTTCTTGAACCAACTTACACAAGCCTAATTAGTACCTCAGTATAGTAACACTATTACTGATGTGCTGTACAGTGGACTTTATGTTGTTCTGATTACCTTGCTCCTGATATATTTTTTGTACAATTTGTTTTCCTTATAAATGTTGTGTATCTGAAGCTTTTTGCCTGTAATGCTGCTGCAATTAAATTTTTTCATTGCCCCAGTGTGTGCGTGTACTTATGCATATGGCAATAAAATTGACTTCGACTTTTGTTGGACACGCTGCCTCTCAGATGAGAAAGTGAACTGAGCTCCAATCTGTGGTTTGAGTGGAATCTATAAATTTATTTATTTTGTGATACAGTGCACATGGAGAAGGCCTTAACAGCTCTTTGAGCCATGCCACCTCAGCAGCCCCTGAGAAACTCGATTAACCCTAAGCTAATCACGGGACATTTTACAATGATCAATTAACCTATCCCCTATGTCTTTGGACTGTGGGAGTAAACTAGAGGACCTGAAAAAAACCTACATATTCCACCGGGAGGACGTACAAAGACTCCTCATAGAATGGAGCGGGAATTGAACTCCAAACTCCAGTATGTCCTGAGCTGTAATCGTGTCTTGCTAACCGCTATGCCAAATGTATATGTAGTACCCCTGAAAAGGGTAGACAAATGAAACATAAACGCTGCAATGTTCATACGTCAGTCACCTTATGGTGAATGAGTACAATGTCTATTGCCCCTCCCCAGGCATGAACAATCAATCGCATGCTTAAGATTGAATGTAAGTCCTTCAAATCAATGGCAGATACAGTGCTCAATAGTATAAAGAATACCTTGCTCACAGGTTTTCAGAATTTACAACTAATCATATTTGCATGTTTTTAAAGTAATATACCTTTTTTTCTCAACATGAAATGATATTCACATTAAATAGATTATTTAACTCTTTTAAAATTATTTGAATAGTTACTTATAACTAAATTGAACAGATCTCAAACTTGTCTCTCTCTCTCTCTCTCTCTCTCTCTCTCTCTCTCTGTCACACACACACACACACACACACACATCCCATGTTTCTCTTGGAATAAAAGGGAATGCTTTCTCTGATATCCTCATGAGCAAATCATCCAGACATTGTTGTTACTGGGATGTAAGATTAGGTCTCTCCAAAACTGCAAAAGTGAGCACATTTTACCATGACTGTGTTGTTGAGACGTCCTCATGTATGAGTGTTATAAATACTCACTAGTGACTGCTGTCTCTTCAACACTTTCAGGATCAAGATCATTAATCTTGAATTCCTTCTACAATTCATTCACTATCAACCCTTCAGAACCCAAAGCCCATCTCTCCAATAAGCTCATTTCTCCCCCACGTTTTGCTACATGATGCTTAGATGCATTGTTTGACTACCACTTGGATTCCTCTAGTAGCCTGCCCTGAAGACACCAGTACCAAGGAGAGTTCCCAGTGAAATTCCTCTTCCTGGCTTCTGCCTGGAATTAATTGTCTGTGTCAGATGAGAGTGAGAACTGTCACTTTGCATAAATAACCACCATCAGGAGAGAAAGCAAAAAATAAATAACTCCAGATAGTGTGCAAACTATTGATGCTTTGTTATGTTTTATTAATTTAAAAATTATCACCTACCTCGAGAGAATGACGGGAGACTGATTTAATTTCCCATTATTCTTTTTGGTACACAGAGTTCAGTTTTCTAAGCAAGAGTCCCGATGTATGAGGACCCACATCCTTCCCATAAAGTGAAAGTCGTTAGCTATTTTTATTAGTTTGCTGATGGTTGGTGACTGAGAACCAATAGTCATGAAGGCACACAGCGTGAAAACAGGCTGTTCAGCCCATGGAGTGCCACTGACCATCAAGCACCGATTTCCATTCACGTCCCGTTTTGTTCTATCCATATTCCCATCACTCCCCAGGTTCTGCCACTCACCTACACACAATTTACCGTGGCCATTTAACCTTCTGACCTGCACATCTTTGAGATATGGGAGAAAGCAGGTTCCCTGGAGAAAACCCAAGGAGTTGTAAGGAGGATACGCAGGACCCACACAGACAGCATCTCAGGTCAGGATTGAACCTGGATAGCCAGAATTATGAAGTAGCATCTGTACCAACTGTGCGACTCTGCTGCCCATTCAGGCCTTGCAATTTCTACTTCACCAGTGCGTCACTTGGCTCCAGAGGGAAACAGAGTGGTCATAGAGCAAATTCATCATTGGACAGCTTTCTTATTTTGAATGAAATTGCCTACTGTAGAGGGTTGGTCACATGACAGTAAATTGTGTGGCATTTGGTTAGCATGGCATTCACCCACTGTTTGTAAGTATCATTCCATTTACTTCGTAAAAATGGGGTTCTTGGTGATCAAATACCCTCATGCCAGACTTTCAAGATCCAGAATCTTACATGTTAGCACATGATGCAAGTACATTGCGTGAAGCCAAGAATGTCCCCAGCACACCAGCATTAAGGATTGAGATAAAATTTTGATTGAGATCATAAGCTATTGATTAGCACTAAACATTCACTTCCTCCTTCACTAGCACGTGCCGAAAACATTATGATTGCTTACCCAGACTATTGACGGCTTTCACCAATGTAGAGCAGGTCACATTGGGAGCACTGGACCCAATAGACAACCCCAGCAGACTTGCAGGTGAAGTGTTGCCTCACCTGGGAGGACTGTTTGGGGCCCTGACTGGAGCTGAGGGAGGAGGTACATAGGCAGTTGTAGCACTGGGGCATCTTACAGGGATGGTGCCTGGAGGGAGATTAGTGAGGAGGGCCAAATTGCGGAGGAGGTGATGACTGCAGAAAGCAGAGAGGTGGGGTGGGGGGTGGGATGTAAAGACATATTTAGTGGTAGGTTCCCTTTGGGTGATGGCGGAAGTTGTGGAGGATAATGTGTTGGACGTGAAGGCTGTTCACTAGATCATCTTACAGAGCTTTGGCAATAAGTTTAGTTTTAAAGAGAATGTGCTCTGGAATGAATGACATACAGTAATAATGGAATTTTTATGTGAACAATAACTTGGTTGTTACTCAGAATGGGTCAACTTTTGTTTAGGTGTTTCTCATATAACATTGTTCTTAACATTGCATAAACTATTTGATTAGGTGGGAAAATAAAAAAGAAGGTAATTTCAACAGCTGTCACTTTCATTCTGATCAATGTCATAATTTTTTTGTTGGTATAGTTTCAGTTACAGTATGAATTGATGTTGATCCCAAGTGCAGGAAGATGTTTGTCATTTAATATGAGCCACATTAAAACCATCCTTTGTTTCCTAAGTGAAGTGCTATGTGATAGTAGGATTGCAAAGGTTATTGTATTTCAATACTCGTATTTTTAATTCCCTACCTTTCAAGACTAATTTGTGCTTCTTCACTGAAAGGGGAGAGAGTTTGCACATTTGTCTTGACAACCAAATTTTTAAAAATCCTTAACTTCTTACTCTGACAAAACACTATTAAAAGGCAGCAGACAGGTGGGTTCACTTACACCTGCACCAGGGGAAAATGTATTACACTACTGATAACAGGTAACAGGGCTGGAATAGCAAAGGTTTGTGGACTGGAGTCTCAGTAAAGCTATCAGACACATCCACGATAACTAAGTTTCCTAACAAGTGCATTACCTGGAGTTAAAAAGCCAACTTTTTTCTCGCAGAGTGTGGTGAATACATAGTACAAGCTGCAGAGGAAGCTGTGCAGCTGGGTACAATTACAATGTTTCCCCAAGCCTTGTCATGTTCATGAAAATAAAAATGTATTTATAAATAGAAAGTGAACTTTATAACTCAAAATCCAAACCACTACAAAAGTGATTATATAAATAATCACTTAAGCCATATTGTTTTACTAAATTTTTAAATTTCTATGTTCTATATGTCATAATAATTAATAGAATGACAAGTAGAAATACATCTCCACCAAAGGAGGTGTAAGGCACTCCTTCCCTCTGCTAGCCTGCAGGTCACCCTTGTGCAAAGTGTAGCACCTGCTTAACTCTTGAGCAGTGTCACGTGAAGCCATGGGAACAGGTCATATGAGCAGCTGGTGCATATCTCAAGTCCTGGTTATGCAACCACGGGGTAGACAATCTGAAGAGTATTGATAATGCAAACAACAGGAATTCTGCAGATGCTGGAAATTCAAGCAACACACATCAAAGTTGCTGGTGAACGCAGCAGGCCAGGCAGCATCTCTAGGAAGAGGTACAGTCGATGTTTCAGGCCGAGACCTGAAACGTCAACTGTACCTCTTCCTAGAGATGCTGCCTGGCCTGCTGCGTTCACCAGCAACTTTGGTGTGTGAGTATTGATAATGGCTGGGGTTACTTGTCTTATAAAGACTCTGCCGAGAAGAAGGCAATGGCAAATCATTAATGTAGAAAAATTTGCCAAGAACAATCGTGTTCAAAGAAAAACCATGATAGCCCATGGCACGGCACATAATGAATGAATGATAATAATTAAGATTGTGTATCTTGTATGTTCTGCCTCTCACCAAACATGTTAAATAATGGTTTAGACTAGCAATTCTTTTGGCTTGTTTGGAGGTTAATTCATTAAAAAGTGCCAGCTCTTGGGACCTGGGTTCAATCCTGACCTCCCATGCCATCTATGTTGAGTTTGCAAATTCTTCCTGAAACCTCATGGATTTCCTTGGGGTGCTCTGATTTTCTCTCCCATCCCAAAGATATATTAATATCCAAGGTAAATTGTACCAATTCTGAGTGGATAGCAGAGAATATGGGAGGATCTGATTGCATGTCAGAGAGAATAGGGTATCTCTTCGGCTGTCCATTGATTTTCGATGTTGACTGAGGCTTGGGTAAGGTTGTATGGAAGACCGGCAGTTGCCCATGCTGCAAGTCTCCCCTCTCCACGCCACCGATGTTGTCCAAGGGAAGGGCACGAGGACCCATACTGCTTGGCACCAGTGTTGTCGCAGAGCAATGTGTGGTTAAGTGCCTTGCTCAAGGACACAACACGCTGCCTCAGCTGAGGCTTGAACTAGGGACCTTCAGATCACTAGACCGACACCTTAACCACTTGGCCATGCACTACACAAGAGAGAATAGGGACAGGATAACGAGAATGGTTTCAGAATGAATATTGACTCAATTGGAGAAATGACATCTCAGGAGAAAAACAAAATTATATTGTGGGCTATTGAGTTGGTTAAACAATAATATCAGCACATGATTGAAATATTTATTTTTGAAATGTCTTAGTGTTGAGACTTTTGGTTGGAACAGCTGTGCTTGATGTTTAGATCAGTACAATCATGGAATGTGGAACTAGTTACATAATAAATATGTTCCTAAGTAACATGGTTTGAGAATGTGGGAAATGTAGAATGCACATCTGTCCGTCTTACTAGAATGAAGTTCGATGGCAACTTCCTTAATACTTCGACAGCACTAAGATTTTGAAATCAGAAAACCGATTATCTAGGATTAATGGCAACAGTAATAATTATTATATAGAAATCTGATGGTCAAATTCTGATAGGTCTGTACTGCTTTATGCATGCATAGATTAATTAGCAGGTATTAAAAACATGTATCATCACTAACTTCACTTCACATCTTTGCCTTTGTTTTAAAATTGATTAGGGAAAGCATCTTCAATTTTAACTATTTCAAAGGTGTCAACTAAATTCCCTTGTTTTGTCATTGTGGGAAGTTCATCTGAAGCAGTTTGGATGTCATTACATAGCACTGCCTTGTACTGGAATGATTGCATTATACATAGACATGCAGGCCATTTGGCCCACTGAGTCTACCAGAAACTCGTTTAGGTCTCATTTTTTCTTCTTCCCACAGCCTCATCATCTTCTCACCTCCCTGATGCTACCATCCGCAGTGGGCAATTAATCTTTCAATCTGCACACATTTGGGACACAAGATGAAACCAGAGCAATCTGGAGGAAACTCACGCAGTCTCAGGGAAAACATACAAATGATGCAGACTCCCCTCAAGCTCAGCGTTGAACCCAGGTTTCTGATTCTATGAAGCTGCAGCTCTACCAGCTGCCACTGGAACAACTAAAATTGAAAAGTAGAATTGAGGCCTATAGTTTTATCTGAATTTGCCTTTTTCAAGAGATTACAAGACTCCAATGCCTATAAGAGCTATGCAGAGAGGACTGACAATTCTGGCAATTGGATCTTTTGCTGACTGGATCTCAGTGATTTAGATAATGCAATTCGGAGCAAGAATTAGTGCCTTTCAAATTCTCTCCCCTAAGGAAAACAAAACAAAAATGCACGTGGTTTCTTTTTATTTTCATTCCCTTCTCCCATATTGTTCCTAGACATACAGAGCCATTAGTATATGTTTGCTGGAGTGTATATAGTAAAACATTAACTTCACAGCTGATCTTCAGATCTGAATATGAACTGTAGATTAAATTTAAAATGCAGCTCTGGATAATGGGCTCCTAAGTGCCATGAGTCACAGTTAATAAGAAGACCAAGCAATGCTGATTTAAAATTCATTTGGATGTCTGTAGCATGGGTGCTACGAAGGAGGAGTGAAAGTTATATGTATTTTGAAGGAAAGCATTGTAGAAACATTGTAAATATAGAATTGTCCTTTGATCTTTAGCATATAAAATGTCGTGTGATATTGGGTCGAGCAGGCCTCTTCCTCTGAAAGGGTCTCAATATCATGCCTGCTGCATCTCATTTTGTTGAATAAGGAGACTACTACATATATACCAGCTACATCTCTGCGGTGACTTTGTTCACATTACAACAGCTGGTATGGAACTCAGCCTGCAAATGTACAAATGCAAGCATCACCTGGCTCCTGCAGTTTCACTACTGAAGGTCAGGTAATCTGGGCTCGGGAGAATATGCTATAGATTGAACTATTTCCCATTAGTTCTGAAAATCAGCTCTGCTCTCAGGGAGATTGCATGGAAGAGGAATATATGTTATTATTAAGCAATAGCAACATCCAGTCAAGCTAATCATCTTTTTGGATTGGCTGTTATTAGTTCATTATCCTTTGCTTCAGTCATGCACAGTCAATCTTCAGCAGATTGGTACATCAGCACGGTTGAACCTCTACAAAGGGGACTTTACATTGCCTTAAATACTCTTATGCAACTTAACTGTTATTGCACTTAAGTGATTAGAAACAAATTCACAAAATCATTCATGCTTTATGCAGCAGGAGTATTGCAGCCAAGTAATTTGCTTCTAACACTAAATTCAGAAAAGATCCGGGCTAAGTTAGATAACACTACACTGAGTAGGGGGTTGGGGATGGTTGAGGTACAATTAACCACAACACAAACAGTGTGAGATGCACAGAAAATGTGTGCCTGTTTATTATCCCGATATTAATAAAACACTCGTGCTAACCATGCCACTTCTTTCTTTAGCACATCACCAAAATCACATTGCAATTCCCAGTTTAAGCCATGCTACTTATAGGCAGACAATACCTTCTGAGCAAGTAGTGTTTTGTGGCTGCAATGGCTGAGGGTGGTGCTGGAAATCATTTCAGAGGTTTAGAAGCTTGCCGGAAGCCATGGTAGAGGAAGTGTAAGAATGCACATCAGGTTTTCATATATAATAGCTAAAGCCTTGATGGTAGACATGGAGAGGATGAGGAAGGTCTGCTCGCCATATGAAAATGGGAATCCCTTCAAGCGCAAGCTAATGTGGCAGGAGGACATCTGTGGAAGACAATTCCAGTAACAAGGCTCTAAAGCAAGGATGCAGTGTCCCAAGAAGTTCACCAATCTCACACAAGTTCCAAAGACAGAGGATGCCATCTTCATCTATTATCTCCCATCAAATGTACACCAACCTGACATACTGCCTGATACACTACACAACCACCACACACATGCCAACAATCTTTATCGTTCAGGGCAAGGCCTCATCAGTTCACGCCTGTTCTGAGACAGCCATACGGAGGTACTACAATTCAGAGCCTCATACTCACCTTAAAGTTTTCTCACACTGTCAGCTGTTAAACCATAATGGTCACATTGCCCAAATGCAATTCAATGGTCTCATTAATGGACATGACTTTCATAAAGGAAGGTGGAACATGATCAGTGCCTGTGGCAACAAACCAAAAGGGAACATTTGCGACTAAAAAATTTCACCAAATGGAGGGGTGTGCTGGACGTTTTTGGAGCAAGCATCGCAACCAGTGACTTCAATGATACAAGAGAGCTCTCAAATCTAACCATATTCTCATACTCTTGTAGAACATCTCTCCTGACAGTATAGGCGTACGTTTTTCATCTCCACCACTTCCCTCACCGTAACCCTGCCTCTGTGCCTTTTATGCAGGTGAAAAGCAGGTATCCAGTCTGGCACTCAAGATCATTTGAGACACTGACACTGCACGCTGCAGACTTTAGACTCAATTTGGAATCTGCACATGACAAGTGACTGGTAATGAGTGGCTGCAGTAAGGACAAGGAGAGAAGGTAATGCAGTGCTGTCTTGGAGGCTGAGAAGTCCGCACTGCTCAGAAGTTCGTGTGACAATGGGTGACCCAATCCTGGGGTCTCTCTCATCATCTGTTAGTTTGAATGGAAGCTGCTGCCTTCCTTTCTGCTTGGATACACAGTTTTCCCCATCCCAGAGATAGCTCTGTGGTAACAATGTTCAGTGGATAGCAACTGCAGTTGAGCTTGTTGGCATAAAAGGTAGGATTCTGTGCCATATTCATACTATCAGTATTGCCTCTCTCCATGTACTGTATGAGGTGACAATGATCTCTTTTATGTGTTGATTCCATTAATGATCTCATTTCTGGGAATACATCCCAAACACTAAGTGAGCTACCAGTGAATGTTGATTAATCTTTGCTCTGCACTTTCCCAGGATAACTCTCAAAGCTGACTGTTGTCTATTTAATATTTCAGTAACACTTGAGTAATATTGTAAATATATTGTTTGATTAAACATACTTGTTCATTTAAATAATTAATTATGGGTTATATGTAAAGATAAGTAAATTGCATACATCATAACACTACCATGTGATACAGGCATGCCTTGCTTAAAGTAAACCCAAACTGAGACTCGCAATATATTTCACTGTTTGTTTCAATGTACATGTGGCAAATAAATCTTTCATATAACACACTATGTTTTTATGGATAACATCATTGAAGGTCCATTTACCCCTACAATTGTGTCTGTTATGACCGTCAACTGGATTACTAATATCTTCCTGTGCAATTTTCAATTACAGTGTTTGTCACCTATTAAATGCATTGCAAAGAGACACTAGACTTTTTACTGTACTGTACCTTCCAGCCACTATAACCATTCTCATCTGGGGCAAGTGCATGGGAATGCCATTTCCTTCGAGTTTCACAGCACTTTGCTGTAATGTATCATACAATTTCTTCATTGTCATCGGATCAAAATCCTAGAACTCTTCACCTTAAATTTTGAGGCACTATTGCATTGTTTCTAAGGAAATTTGGCTGCTGTCTTCCGAAGCATAACTAGAGTTAAAATGAGATGTACAGTAGGCCTTGTGACTTAGGAAAGAGATGAAAAAATTAGCATGACTACTTCTAATATCATTTTTATGATTTTTGAACCATGGCTGTCACTGGCAAGACTGACATTTATTAGTCAATCCCTCATTGTTCAAAAAGAAGAGGAAGTTAGAAGTCAACCACGCTGACTGGTTCAGAGACACGTATATGATGCAAGTTTGTGATCTGAGCGAAGCAGGTGGGCTCTTAAATGACATCCAGTCGGTTCATGATTACTGCTAAAGAGACCAGCCTTTTCTCACCCAAATTGTATATCTATAGTGGATTCTGGTTATTTTGGCCATCGGTTAATCGGGTCAGCTGCTTATTTGGGACAACTCTTAAGAACAAAAACAAATCAAGAAAATAGCTGGGTTCGCTTTGTTTATTTGGGACACTGTGCTGCTTAGTTGGGGCAGGAGACGGTCAGTCACATGCATTTGTGCAACTTTTTGACTCTGTACTGTACTTAGAACAAACAGTTGGTCAGTTGCATCAGACGCCAATTCAAAGAGCAGTGACATCTGATCATAGTAATAGTAAAGACATTAACAAGATTATAGCCTATCATTACATTTCAGTGTATAACTGGTACAATAAAACACATAATACTTAATTTAATAATATGACAAAGTATTGCAGGGTTGCACTCACTAATTATAAAATATAATTATCAAGCAAGTAAAGAAAAAGATGGTAATCATGTATTTTACCAATTTAAAAGTAATTAACTACTTAGCAAATGCCACCAATGAGAAGTTTCACAATAATTTCCACAAATGGTCAGGCCTAATGTGTTCAGGGGTCTGAAGCAACTCTTGTCCTGGTGTCACCTGCTGATCTGTGGTTCTGCAGCCATGATGTGATATACGGCTCAGGATTCCACTGAACTAGAGGAAGGCTGTGTAGTTTAACAAATATAAGTGATGATAAATGATTTATGAGAATTCTTGAGCATGTTGTTGTTATTATCAAGTTCCTGTGACTGAATCCTCTCTCACACTTAGCAGTACTAATAGGAATAACTTGTGAACAGCTCAGTAATGGGCATAAATCTTGGGGGATGTGGCATCCACGGTCCTCCACATAATCTCTGAAGGCATTTATTACAGAGGAAGAAGAAAGCTTAAACCTCTTACAGAGAGATGATATTGCAGCTTCTCCATAATTAGGTGCTATTTCAGCAGGCCAGTTATCTTTATCAAGGACACACATTTCATTTAGCAGGGATTTACATACATACTCTGAGGTTTAGAACTTTGAGGATGTTGTCGTGAACATACGGTGCTGCAGATTGTTTATAAGGCTAGTAAGAAATGGTACATAATTAATGGAGACAATTGCTGCTTGTTAAGGTAATTTCTCCAAACTTCCCCTTTTCAACTGCCTCTTGAGCTTCTAGAGTTTTTGTACCAAGTTGCTCTTTCAGTCCATGCAGTGATCTTATGCTCTGTTGTATCAGTTTGTCTGCATAAACAATCATTGTAGTGCGTTTCTGTAAACACTCTGACAGTAAACCAAGCTCATGCAATGTGTCATATGTTAGAGCTAAGTCCAATAGAAACTGTTCTGAAGCGAGTCTTTTCAACAGACCTTCATAGATTTTTCTGTCACTCCCAGATCTTGTTTCATCCTTCATTGCTTTTTCGAAAGGAAAACACAGTGCTTCGTAATTTTGCCACACTGCTGAAACTGTTTGAAATGAGCTAGCTACCCACCTCGTGCTCAGAACAGGGCCTATTTTGCAAATTTATTGTTCTGGTTGAGAGGCACATTCAGACAGTTCCTTTTGATTTAGAGGTGATCTACTGTAAACAGAGGACAATTTGTCCATAAATGATTGAAAATGATTTATTCCATGAACTTCTCTCACTGAATCACCTACTGCAAGTTCTAATCTGTGATTAAGACAGTGCCAAATTATCACATCAGGGTAATGTTCCTTGAGAATTGTAGCAACACCAGATTTTACACCAAGCATTACGCTTTCCCCATCACTAGCAAATGCTACAAGGTTCTATTTCAAGTGAGAGTCATCAAACCCATGGTTATTGAGATAGTTCAATAGATGCTTATCAATAGTTGCAGCTTTCTGATCAGGGAGTTCAATTAGATCTAAAAACATAAAATGGGGATCACCTTCCTTATCACTTTCACATTTCAAATAAACTATTAGGGTGGTCTTAATGCTCAGGCTTGTTGATTCATCAATGAGAATAGAAAATTTGCCATTTACCTGCTTGATATGCTGGCAAATTTTCTTTTTCATATTAATGGCTATGTGATTAATTATCTCTGTAGCACTAGTGTGGGAATACAGTCCGATTCCAATGTCAATGCCATTTTTTTTTTGAAGTTCCAATAAACCAAAGTGATCAGAATATGGTCTGTCATTCTGAGCTAAATAATATGCAGAACGAAAAATTGAACAAGCTGCCTTTAGATGTGGAACATTCATGGTGTCACATAATTTTCCAAGAGCATCTTCACTAGCTATATTTTCAACACTTAGAGCAGCAGTGTGAGCTTTTGATAGTTTGTGATCAACAATTTTTTTCTGAGAGACTTCAAGCGTGTACTTCGATCGGCTCCATAAAAGGATACTTGGTACATCTGCCATGCCGATTCTCCAGTGATCTTTAAGTTCTTGAGGCTGTAGGGCTTTACATAGCTAGCCAGCCATCCCTTACTAGCCTTAAACTCCTTCCTCTCGCTCTCCTCAACCTCATAGCGCTCATAGAGGCTAAGTGCATTTTCATGCATAATTTTGCCATCAACAGGGATATGCTTCTGTGATATGTCCTCCAGCCACACACTTAATGCTTTCTCAGTCTTTGCAAGCACCTTATCACGAATCAGAGAGACCATTTTTGCTGTTGTAGGGGTAGCACTAACACTTCCACGAACTTCAGCTTCTTTCTGCTTTATTGTGCGAATGCTCGATTCGTTCTTACTGACCTTACGGCCCACTTTGGCAAGCGACATGCCACTTTTCAAAAGATCTAAGGTTTTTATTTTCTCTGCGAACAATGCTCAAACAACGAGTGCTGGAGAGAGACTGAGGATCTGTGAAATGGCGGGAGGCTTTGGCAGGGTATGCTGGGACAACAGGTCGAGAGAGGAGGATTTTCACAAAGTAGTCACAGCTCCAGGATTTCACCAAAAACGATCAAATATCCTAATGTTATTAGTGGTGTTTTCCCTACCAGCCACCACCCCCTCTCCACAACCCCCACTTCCGTAAAATTCCCTCTATTTAATATGCGGCCGCTGTTAAATTCCCCGCTTGTTTATTTGGACTTTTTTTTCACAGAGGTGCCGGAGCGGTGCTCTGATGAGCTCCAGGAGCACTGCACCCCTGGCAGTAAAGTCAAGAAAGCACACAGCGAGAAAGGTAGTGCTGATGCTGTATGTGCAGAAATACGGAAATCTACAACATTCCCTGACCTGCTTCAGAAATTTTGTGCAGCTAATTTCTACAATGCCAACAAAACCAGCCTTTTTTATCGTGCCATGCTGGACGGTTCTCAACACAAAACACTATCAGGTTTAAAGAAAGTACTGGATCACATAACTGCATTGTCTTGTTGAAATATGTCAGGAACTGATTTTAAAAAAGTGTTAGCTATTAGGAAAAGCATTAAACCTCGAGGCATTAAGGGGTTAAGAATGGATAGTTTAAATGTCAAGTACCATGCCAGCTTACACACGACGAATTCTTTCTTCGGTAACGATTCTGAACTAACACAGTTTTATAGTACTGTAGTAATATTGGTAGTGTTCTAATTTGTTATTATTTCATTTAAATACATCAGTTTTTTTACTCAGTTAAGAGGTAATTTGCTTTTTTATACCTTTTAAACTATTTCCGTGAAACTTTGGATAATTGGGCAAGCAGCTTAATTGGGCCAAAAACGCACTGGTCCAATGTGCCCCAATTAACTGGAATCCACTAATTCCCAGCTGTCATGATAAGGCTCAAACTTACTGTATGTCTCAGCATGAATGGTCCAACCTTCTGTTTGAGGAACCAGTAACTTAACCACTGAGCTGCCGCTCTCCATACGCAGCCAGTTGATTACATCAGGCACTTAATTGCCCTTCCTGCATTTACTGTGGTTTGTTTAGACTTTTCATAATTAACATTCAAAGTAATTGGCTGATATGAGTTTAACTGATCAGATCTTGGTGTTTGTCTTTCTTTTGAGTGATTATAGTTCCTTCTCTAAAATGTAGAACTCAAAAGTCCAACCTGAACAATACTCTCAAATATTTCTTTCAACATAGTTCATTGAAGATTTCTGAACAGTTGGTATTTTATCTGAAACTATTTCTTATTATATATGTTTTTAAAGGGACAATTGTGTGATGGATATTCATTTTCCAGGGCCCCAGAGGGTTATTCTTAATCTCAGTGTTCTTGTACAGCAGCGTAACCTTTCCGAAGTCAGTCAGAGTTGTTTGTGTCAAAGTTAAACTTTGAACTAATATTCCTTGCTCAGCTTCCTGTTGTAAGAAAGAACCAGTCTTCAGTTCTTAATGTAAATCGCAAGCAGCAATCAGTTTGAAGTTAAAAGCACAGTTTTTCAAACAGTGTTACAGAGCACAGGCTGCTGATACACAGCAGGACAGGGGTGGGTTGGGGGGGGGGTAGGAGGAGTCTGAATCTAAGAGATGTGACTTGCAAAGTGAAGTGACCATGAGATTTTCTTGTCTGCATTAGCCAAACGTAAAACCATATCGCTTAGCACATCAAACACAGTCACAGGAATAGTTGATCTTTAAATGGGTGGGATATTTGTGTAATTAGAGTCAGCTTTCACAGCATTAATTGTGTGTGTCTGGAATCTTTGTCCCCAGAAACTTTTAGATCATCTGTGTAAATGACTTTGTCGTAAGAAAGGTATTTGAGAAATATCATGTGCAAAACTATTAGCAAAATAATATACAATAAATATTAGAAAGCATTGGGAATTCTTAGAAATGAGAAGGAGAAAGACAGAAAGAAGAACGAGAATATATTCCTGAGCCTTCTGTTTCTCCGATGAATGACTCCTTCATCTGCAACTCGCTGGTATGTTCTTTTAGTTGAGAAGAATTGCACTTGTGTTTGGTAATCCTTTGCAGTTTATACATCTTTTATAAATCAGAAACCCTCTGTGAGTGGTAAATATGTGTTAAAAACTATTTGTCTAAATTTAAATGTGTATCATTAAAAATAAATAAGCAGTGTTTAAACTACTTTGTTAGTCAGAAGTATCTCCTCTTTGATAGGGAGGAAATACCCACCAGTCAAGTAGTGGGTATTGGCAACTAGACCTCATTGTAGAGATTAGGCAGGGAAGTGAGCTTGTCCTTGATGAGTAGGTGGATACAGTATAACCTTTCTATAGTGATGGTATCCAAAGATACTAATATTGGATAGAGCTTAAAATCTTTTTTTGAGTTTAGGCCCTTTTGGGCAGGAACCCAATACCATCACAGTTGATAAAATAAGGGTATATCTATTTTCACTAAATATTCTCTAATCTAACTGACTAATGATGATCTTCGCTGCCATGATCTTCACAGTCATGCTATGTTAATCAGATGTTATCACTAAAATGAGCCTACTCACATCCCAAGCAGCTTGTGGAAAAAGTGATCATCTACAATTTAATGATTGTGATTAACTTAATATCCAAAACTGTTCCCTAGATCAAGTTCAAGTCTATTGTCATCTGACTCTATACAATCAAACAAAACAATGTTCCTCTGGACCAAATCAAAATATTATACAGTAAGTAAATTAATAAAATATAATTCAAAATACATGTAATAAAGTACAGCACAGGTAAACATTAAACAGTAAACAGCCTCCTGTGCTGGTGACAAGACAAGTGGTGACAGGGTATTCATTAGTCTCACAGCCTGAGGGGAAAAGCTGTTACCTACTCTGGCAGTCCTAGCCTTGATGCTTCTGTACCTCCTTTCTGATGGTAGTGGGCCAAAGTGATTGTGGGATAGGTCGTAAGGATCCTCAACAACGCCCTTACTGGTAATGCTACCAGTAAATGGCACAAATAGGGGTCAGGGAGACCCTGATGATCCCCTTGGCAGATTTTACAGACATCTGTAGGGTCTTGTGGTTCAATGCCTTGCAGCTTCTGTACCACACAATGATGCAGCCACGCAGGTGCACCTGTAGAAAGTTGTTACAATGGGAACAGGAAGCCTTGCATACCTCAATCTCCTCTCCAAGAATAGACACTGCTATACCTTCACGACTAGTGAAGAGATATTGTGGGCCCAGGTTAGATAGTCCATTATGTGTGCACCAAGGAATTTTGTGCTCTTCACTCACGGCCGAGCCATTGATGTGCAATGGAGAGTGGGCGACCTATGCCTTCTGAAGTCCCCAATCATCTCTTCATCTTGTCCGCATTGAGACTCAGGTTGTTATTTTGCACCATTTGACAAGCCTCTCTACCTCCTCTCTGTATGACATTGGTGCTGATGAGTGCAGCCAGTGAACTTGATGATGTGGTTTGAGCTGAATCTGGCATTGCAGTTCTGAGTCAACACCAGTGCTTAGCAGAATGGAGCTTGAGATGTTACTGTCAATTTAGACTGACTGGAATCTGTCCATCAGCAAGTCCAAGACCCAGTTATGGAGAGGGGTGTTGACTCCCAATGAGGACATTTTAGCCACCTGCCACTGAGGGATGATTGTGATAAACACCGAGCTGAAGCTGATGAATGACATCCTGGCACACAAGCCATCATTTTCTAGGTGAGACAGGATGGAGTGGAGAGCTTAGACTATGGCTTCATTACTGGACCAGTTTGAGCAGTAAGCAAACTGGAAAGGGTCCAATGTAGCTGTAAGATGGGATCTTATACAATCCATTACCAGCCCCTCAAAGCACTTCATGAGTGTTGAAGTCAATGCCACTGGGCGGTAATAATTTAGGCCAGTTACTATTGTTCTTTTGGGCACTGGAATAATGGTGGCTGCCTGGAAGTCTGCAGGGATATTGGATAGTTTCAGAGAGATATTAACAATGTCCATTTATACGTCTGGCGGTTGGACCACACAGGCCTTCAGCACCTGACCAGGTAGGTTTTACGGCCCTGTAGCTTTGCATGGGTTTACCCTGGGTAGGGTCTTCCTCACCTCGGCTGTGGACAGACAGGGTGCCTGTTCCTCAGGATGTTTTCCTCAGTCACATCATTCAATTGGCCCCATCGTGCATAGCAAGCATTCTATTCAATATTATGGTATTATTGCATATCGAAGATACTGTATATCACCAGTGATTCGTTCATCATAGGTATGTCATTTATTCCAAACATAAGATTTTGCTGAAAAGTTAACACAAGTTGAGATTTCTCAGATTTTTGTTTCATTAACTCTGCTGCCCAAATCTTAACCACGCACTTTATCCTGTTCAGCTTGTGCGAGCTAACCTACACTGGCTCCATGTTTAACTCAATTTAAAGTCTTTCAACCTTGTTTTCACTCCCTGCATGTGTTCATCCCGCTTTCTCTCTATAATTCACCTTTATATGTTTTGATAGTCCTTGTTAAGCACCTTGGGCTCTTTTTCCAGATATAGGTGCGAGTTGTCTGGGGTTAGCAAGGTTATCAGCTTTCAGTTGATGTTTGTATGGTGTATGATCCAATTTGTTTTCCACCTTTCTTGTTTAATATCATGGAAAAATACAACATTGCAAGGAATACAATACATATGGAGTTAGAACAAAACATGGAGAATAGTACATCATAAGAACTGGCCCCTCAGTTTACAATGTTGTGCCAAGCTAATTGAAGTAATTAAATGCCCAACTAAACTAATCCCTTCCAACACACAATATTCATATCGCTCCTTTCATGTGCCTATTTAAAAGTCTCTTAAATGCTTCTATCATATTTGCCTTCACTAGCACCTCTGGCAACACATTTCACGCACCCTCCACCCTCTGTGCAAAAATACTGGCTCTGCACATCTCCCTTGAACTTACTTCATCTCATCTTAAATGCTTGCCCTCTAGCCTTAGATATTTTGACCCTGGGAAAAAGATACAGGCTGGGTATCTATACCTCTTTTAATCTTGTAAACTTCTATAGTATCTCCTTTCAGCCCATGCCTTTCAGGTGCTTGAAAGCTTTTGATAAGCCTGACTTTCTGGTCTTGAGTACAGCATGGAAAAAGTCCAACATAATGGAAGAAATTAGTATTTTCATGACTTTAACCAGATTCTTTAGAGGTTAGCTCTGGGAATGGACTACTCTAGGGAATTTTGGATTGTTCATTAATACGTGGTACAAATATGCATTAAGAATGGACTGTCAGGCTATGTTTCTATTTTAGTATTAGATTGCTTTGTTCTGGTGCATACTTACTACGTTGGTAGCCAATATATATGGCTGACTCCTCCATTCCAAACTTATCAAACTATTCAAGGACACGCTTTAAAGTGCTTATTTTTTAAATTTGTTGGAATACGAGGAATAGGCCCTTCTAGCCCTTTGTGCCACGCCACCCAGAATCCCCCAATTTAATCCTAGCTTAATCACAGGACAATTTACAATGACCGATGACCCTACCAACTGGTACATCTATGGACATTGGGAGGAATCCAGAGCACCCGGAGGAAACTCACATGGTCATGGTGAGATTGTACAAATTTCTTATACAGGCGGGTGTGTGTCAGCAGTGTTTGCTGCATTATGTGACACTGTTAGAATTCTTGTCAGCGTTATCCACTCTGGAGAATAGGAATAGTATTTTGAAGAAATTAATTCTTCATTTGCATGATGTACAAAATAGAGATAGTTAAGAATAATTTTCAAAAGCTTTATCTTTACTATAGACGGAAGTTTACTTTATAATCCAGGACTTATAGTTTTGGGTATTTTATTTGCTGTGTCCAGAACTGTGGAAGCTCCACTTGCCAGGTTTCTATTACTTCCAGGGGTCTTTTTGGTCAAGATGATGTTAAGTTGGAGTCTCCGTTGAGATTGTTACTCAAACTTTGTTGCTTTTTTAGGTTTGTAGGGATGGCAGCGAGGGGAGTTAGGAGTAGGTTAAGGTTTAGAGATAGGGATGTGGGGAATTAGGTGTCAGGCTGGGGTCTAGGTCTCTGCTATGTACTTAAACTGGGCCAGCAATATGGGAGC